>NC_134700.1:86542499-87162249 GCF_043290135.1 Rhipicephalus microplus
AAGGCCGAGTAGATGTGTCGACAGACGTACAGAGAAGAGAATAAGTGGTTTGAAGCTCTTGTCAACTGACTTGTTCAGCTTTGTTTAGCTGCGGCTGCATGGGTCGTTTTGTTTGTCTCCTTTGCTTAATGTGTTCCGTAAGATTACGAAAGCTGGGGATGGTTTTGTTTGCTTCTCCGTCGTGGTTCGAAGTCTGGACCACCACTCGGAATACGAATCCTTGAGCTTGTCTGTGGGTGGCGTCGTTACCCAGGTTGCCTGTGTGCCTGGGACAAAAACAAGCTGCTGTTATGAAAAATTTATGATACAGGACGGGTAAAAAAAGAAAAAAAAGAAGGAAGTCCTGTACCCCACCCTATCCGACGTGTGTTGTCGTTTTTCTGTTTTCCCGACCCAACCTCTTCCCTCAAACAGAAACTTAACAACACATAATAAATACACTACAATACATAATAAATACACTACAACAACGGATCAACACTATATACAATATGTACAGCCCAGCAGTGGAGGCCGGCTGGGAAATTCTTGTAGAGCGTTTTTGCGCGTCATCCTCCAATTGCGCGCTGCCCCCGCAGCCAGGTTGTTAACCCTCACTACCGCGGTCTCATGGCGCAACGCTCAAGCCACTCGACCACCCCAGGGGGTACAAGTTGAACAACGTTTTGCACCTTATATGTTTGCGAGCTTGAAGCTGCTCATTGAGAAGAGAGTTATCATGGATTAAAGCAGCGTGTGATAAATTCTGGGGTGGAAGCTCTGTTGTGGATACTAATACATCTATTAAGAAGAATGGTAATGATGAAAATGATAGACACAGTCGTTACCTGTACAAAGGCAATGCGCAAGTGGAGGAACTATCCGATAGAATATACCTCATTTAACGGTTAGGCACGAAGTTTTTTTTCGATACATTTGTTTTTCTAAACATACTAGAGCAATAACGGGCGACCGCAGGATAGATTATATATATATTGCGTGCAGCAACTGAACACTTGTCGATATGAATGCAACTTTTCTCTGTATTAGTTCAGCTTGTAGCATAAATAACAATACAAGAGGAAATTGTAAACTTAGCACAACTGAGGTTATCTCATTGGAATATTCATCTGGGGGGGGGGGACACTCCGAATGGTAGGACTGCTATACCCTCGTTTATAGACTGCCCGGAGGCTTCGCGGTCCTGTTTCTTGTAGTTATAGGCTGTCCTGCAGCACGGCTATTGCGTCGTACGTACGAGTAGAGCGAGCAGGGCAGAAGTTGCCGAGAAATAACGACAGATTCGTAAGGACTGAAGCATAGACAGGTGAATCTTGTTCCTGCGACGTGAGTTGCTTTCTGTGTTTTCCGTTTTTGAAGGGTATGAAAGCAGCGTCGACTGGTCAGACAGGCGGTAGAAATGCTCGGTGTTTAGTTTTTGGCTGAAAATCTACTTGCAATGTGTGCAAGTAGATGTGAAGAAGGCCGAGTAGATGTGTCGACAGACGTACAGAGAAGAGAATAAGTGGTTTGAACCTTCTGTCAACTGACTTGTTCAGCTTTGTTTAGCTGCGGCTGCATGGGTCGTTTTGTTTGTCTCCTTTGTTTAATGTGTTCCGTAAGATTACGAAAGCTGAGGATGGTTTTGTTTGCTTCTCCGTCGTGGTTGGAAGTCTGGACCACCACTCGGAATACGAATCCTTGAGCTTGTCTGTGGGTGGCGTCGTTACCCAGGTTGCCTGTGTGCCTGGGACAAAAACAAGCTGCTGTTATGAAAAATTTATGATACAGGACGGATAAAAAAAAGAAAAAAAAGAAGGAAGTCCTGTACCCCACCCTATCCGACGTGTGTTGTCGTATTTCTGTTTTTTCGACCCAACCTCTTCCCTCAAACAGAAACTTAACAACACATAATAAATGCACTACAATACATAATAAATACACTACAACAACGGATCAACACTATATACAATATGTACAGCCCAGCAGTGGAGGCCGGCTGGGAAATTCTTGTAGAGCGTTTTTGCGCGTCGTCCTCCAATTGCGCGCTGCCCCCGGAGCCAGGTTGTTAACCCTCACTACCGCGGTCTCATGGCGCAACGCTCAAGCCACTCGACCACCCCAGGGGGTACAAGTTGAACAACGTTTTGCACCTTATATGTTTGCGAGCTTGAAGCTGCTCATTGAGAAGAGAGTTATCATGGATTAAAGCAGCGTGTGATAAATTCTGGGGTGGAAGCTCTGTTGTGGATACTAATACATCTATTAAGAAGAATGGTAATGATGATAATGATAGACACAGTCATTACCTGTTACAAGGCAATGCGCAAGTGGAGAAACTATCCGATAGAATATACCTGATTTAACGGTTAGGCACGAAGTTTTTTTTCGATATATTTGTTTCTCTAAACATACTAGAGCAATAACGGGCGACCGCAGGATAGATTATATATATCTTGCGTGCAGCAACTGAACACTTGTCGATATGAATGCAACTTTTCTCTGTATTAGTTCAGCTTGTAGCATAAATAACAATACAAGAGGAAATTGTAAACTTAGCACAACTGAGGTTATCTCATTGGAGTATTCATCTGGGGAGGGGGCGGGGACACTCCGAATGGTAGGACTGCTATACCCTCGTTTATAGACTGCCCGGAGGCTTCGCGGTCCTGTTTCTTGTAGCTATAGGCTGTCCTGCAGCGCGGCTATTGCGTCGTACGTACGAGTAGAGCGAGCAGGGCAGAAGTTGCCGAGAAATAACGACAGATTCGTAAGGACTGAAGCATAGACAGGTGAATCTTGTTCCTGCGACGTGAGTTGCTTTCTGTGTTTTCCGTTTTTGAAGGGTATGAAAGAAGCGTCGACTGGTCGGACAGGCGGTAAAAATGCTCGGTGTTTAGTTTTTGGCTGAAAATCTACTTGCAATGTGTGCAAGTAGATGTGAAGAAGGCCGAGTAGATGTGTCGACAGACGTACAGAGAAGAGAATAAGTGGTTTGAAGCTTCTGTCAACTGACTTGTTCAGCTTTGTTTAGCTTCGGCTGCATGGGTCGTTTTGTTTGTCTCCTTTGTTTAATGTGTTCCGTAAGATTACGAAAGCTGAGGATGGTTTTGTTTGCTTCTCCGTCGTGGTTCGAAGTCTGGACCACCACTCGGAATACGAATCCTTGAGCTTGTCTGTGGGTGGCGTCGTTACCCAGGTTGCCTGTGTGCCTGGGACAAAAACAAGCTGCTGTTATGAAAAATTTATGATACAGGACGGGTAAAAAAAAAGAAAAAAAAGAAGGAAGTCCTGTACCCCACCCTATCCGACGTGTGTTGTCGTTTTTCTGTTTTCCCGACCCAACCTCTTCCCTCAAACAGAAACTTAACAACACATAATAAATACACTACAATACATAATAAATACACTACAACAACAGATCAACACTATATACAATATGTACAGCCCAGCAGTGGAGGCCGGCTGGGAAATTCTTGTAGAGCGTTTTTGCGCGTCATCCTCCAATTGCGTGCTGCCCCCGGAGCCAGGTTGTTAACCCTCACTACCGCGGTCTCATGGCGCAACGCTCAAGCCACTCGACCACCCCAGGGGGTACAAGTTGAACAACGTTTTGCACCTTATATGTTTGCGAGCTTGAAGCTGCTCATTGAGAAGAGAGTTATCATGGATTAAAGCAGCGTGTGATAAATTTTGGGGTGGAAGCTCTGTTGTGGATACTAATACATCTATTAAGAAGAATGGTAATGATGATAATGATAGACACAGTCGTTACCTGTTACAAGGCAATGCGCAAGTGGAGGAACTATCCGATAGAATATACCTCATTTAACGGTTAGGCACGAAGTTTTTTTTCGATACATTTGTTTCTCTAAACATACTAGAGCAATAACGGGCGACCGCAGGATAGATTATATATATATTGCGTGCAGCAACTGAACACTTGTCGATATGAATGCAACTTTTCTCTGTATTAGTTCAGCTTGAAGCATAAATAACAATACAAGAGGAAATTGTAAACTTAGCACAACTGAGGTTATCTCATTGGAGTATTCATCTGGGGAGGGGGGGGGGGGACACTCCGAATGGTAGGACTGCTATACCCTCGTTTATAGACTGCCCGGAGGCTTCGCGGTCCTGTTTCTTGTAGTTATAGGCTGTCCTGCAGCGCGGCTATTGCGTCGTACGTACGAGTAGAGCGAGCAGGGCAGAAGTTGCCGAGAAATAACGACAGATTCGTAAGGACTGAAGCATAGACAGGTGAATCTTGTTCCCGCGACGTGAGTTGCTTTCTGTGTTTTCCGTTTTTGAAGGGTATGAAAGAAGCGTCGACTGGTCAGACAGGCGGTAGAAATGCTCGGTCTTTAGTTTTTGGCTGAAAATCTACTTGCAATGTGTGCAAGTAGATGTGAAGAAGGCCGAGTAGATGTGTCGACAGACGTACAGAGAAGAGAATAAGTGGTTTGAAGCTCTTGTCAACTGACTTGTTCAGCTTTGTTTAGCTGCGGCTGCATGGGTCGTTTTGTTTGTCTCCTTTGCTTAATGTGTTCCGTAAGATTACGAAAGCTGGGGATGGTTTTGTTTGCTTCTCCGTCGTGGTTCGAAGTCTGGACCACCACTCGGAATACGAATCCTTGAGCTTGTCTGTGGGTGGCGTCGTTACCCAGGTTGCCTGTGTGCCTGGGACAAAAACAAGCTGCTGTTATGAAAAATTTATGATACAGGACGGGTAAAAAAAAGAAAAAAAAGAAGGAAGTCCTGTACCCCACCCTATCCGACGTGTGTTGTCGTTTTTCTGTTTTTCCGACCCAACCTCTTCCCTCAAACAGAAACTTAACAACACATAATAAATACACTACAATACATAATAAACACACTACAACAACGGATCAACACTATATACAATATGTACAGCCCAGCAGTGGAGGCCGGCTGGGAAATTCTTGTAGAGCGTTTTTGCGCGTCATCCTCCAATTGCGTGCTGCCCCCGGAGCCAGGTTGTTAACCCTCACTACCGCGGTATCATGGCGCAACGCTCAAGCCACTCGACCACCCCAGGGGGTACAAGTTGAACAACGTTTTGCACCTTATATGTTTGCGAGCTTGAAGCTGCTCATTGAGAAGAGAGTTATCATGGATTAAACAGCGTGTGATAAATTCTCGGGTGGAAGCTCTGTTGTGGATACTAATACATCTATTAAGAAGAATGGTAATGATGATAATGATAGACACAGTCGTTACCTGTTACAAGGCAATGCGCAAGTGGAGGAACTATCCGATAGAATATACCTCATTTAACGGTTAGGCACGAAGTTTTTTTCGATACATTTGTTTCTCTAAACCTACTAGAGCAATAACGGGCGACCGCAGGATAGATTATATATATATTGCGTGCAGCAACTGAACACTTGTCGATATAAATGCAACTTTTCTCTGTATTAGTTCAGCTTGTAGCATAAATAACAATACAAGAGGAAATTGTAAACTTAGCACAACTGAGGTTATCTCATTGGAGTATTCATCTGGGGAGGGGGGGGGGGACACTCCGAATGGTAGGACTGCTATACCCTCGTTTATAGACTGCCCGGAGGCTTCGCGGTCCTGTTTCTTGTAGTTATAGGCTGTCCTGCAGCGCGGCTATTGCGTCGTACGTACGAGTAGAGCGAGCAGGGCAGAAGTTTCCGAGAAATAACGACAGATTCGTAAGGACTGAAGCATAGACAGGTGAATCTTGTTCCTTCGACGTGAGTTGCTTTCTGTGTTTTCCGTTTTTGAAGGGTATGAAAGAAGCGTCGACTGGTCAGACAGGCGGTAGAAATGCTCGGTGTTTAGTTTTTGGCTGAAAATCTACTTGCAATGTGTGCAAGTAGATGTGAAGAAGGCCGAGTAGATGTGTCGACAGACGTACAGAGAAGAGAATAAGTGGTTTGAAGCTTCTGTCAACTGACTTGTTCAGCTTTGTTTAGCTGCGGCTGCATGGGTCGTTTTGTTTGTCTCCTTTGTTTAATGTGTTCCGTAAGATTACGAAAGCTGAGGATGGTTTTGTTTGCTTCTCCGTCGTGGTTCGAAGTCTGGACCACCACTCGGAATACGAATCCTTGAGCTTGTCTGTGGGTGGCGTCGTTACCCAGGTTGCCTGTGTGCCTGGGACAAAAACAAGCTGCTGTTATGAAAATTTATGATACAGGACGGGTAAAAAAAAGAAAAAAAAGAAGGAAGTCCTGTACCCCACCCTATCCGACGTGTGTTGTCGTTTTTCTGTTTTCCCGACCCAACCTCTTCCCTCAAACAGAAACTTAACAACACATAAAAAATACACTACAATACATAATAAATACACTACAACAACGGATCAACACTATATACAATATGTACAGCCCAGCAGTGGAGGCCGGCTGGGAAATTCTTGTAGAGCGTTTTTGCGCGTCATCCTCCAATTGCGCGCTGCCCCCGGAGCCAGGTTGTTAACCCTCACTACCGCGGTCTCATGGCGCAACGCTCAAGCCACTCGACCACCCCAGGGGGTACAAGTTGAACAACGTTTTGCACCTTATATGTTTGCGAGCTTGAAGCTGCTCATTGAGAAGAGAGTTATCATGGATTAAAGCAGCGTGTGATAAATTCTGGGGTGGAAGCTCTGTTGTGGATACTAATACATCTATTAAGAAGAATGGTAATGATGATAATGATAGACACAGTCGTTACCTGTTACAAGGCAATGCGCAAGTGGAGGAACTATCCGATAGAATATACCCCATTTAACGATTAGGCACGAAGTTTTTTTTCGATACATTTGTTTCTCTAAACATACTAGAGCAATAACGGGCGACCGCAGGATAGATTATATATTGTAACGGATATAACAACCTCACAACCGGGACGTCCTATTTACAAGGTTTAATAAGGGCGAACTTGTGCCCAAAGCCAAAAGAACTACACAGTAGCTGGGAGAAAGCAGCGAACGCTCGTCGTCCTCTTCTTCTCCTCTTTTCTTTGCCGCTGCTCGGTAGCAGCTCGTGCACAGGCTGGGCCGGCTCGTGCCTTCCGGCGGGCTTCATGAGTCGTAGCGATGCCGTCAGCGTTCCTCTTTTAACAACGTCTGCGTTGTACTGCGCCTTAGCAATTCCTCGTGGCATTATCCCCCCTCTCAAGCGGCATCGCCCCGATGCTTGCGATGAGGCTGTTCAGTACTTTTTTTTTTTTTTTTTTTTTTTGTGTGTACAAGTTTGTAAAAATGAGGTTGCAGTACGTCAAGGGATTGGGGTGGCTAGGTTTGGAATCGGTCGTAGTACGGTTTCATCCGTACAATGTGTACACGCTCCGTGGGATTGCGTCGCCTCGGATGCAGGTGGCCTGCAGGCTTGACTTCGTAGACGAGGTCATTGTGTCGCTGTACGATCTCGTAGGGGCCAAAATACCGGGAAATGAGTTTTTCGGAGAGGCCTCGTCGTCGTACTGGAGTCCATATCCACACTTTGTCGCCAACGTCATATCGCGTATCAAGTCTTCCTCGGTTGTAGCGGTCGGCATCGATGCGGTGTTGGTGGCGTATTCGGTATCTTGCTAACTGGCGGGCTTCTTCCGCTCTTTGTAGAAAGTCGTCAAGATCGGGGGGGTAGTCATCTTGGTCTATTGGTAACATAGCATCCAGTGTTGTGGTAACAGCACGACCGTAAACTAGTTCAAATGGGGTGATTTTGGTGGTCTCTTGCACAGCCGTATTGTAGGCGAAAGTGACGTATGGTAAAATTTCGTCCCACTTTTTGTGCTCGACATCCACATACATGGATATCATGTCTGCTAGAGTTCTGTTAAGGCGTTCGGTCAGGCCATTGCATTGAGGATGATATGCAGTGGTTTTCCTATGAACAGTGTGAGTCATGTTGAGCAGGCACTTCAAAAGTTGCGCCGTGAAAGCCGTTCCGCGATCGGTGATTACAACCGTTGGAGCGCCATGTCGCAGGACTATTTTGTGTACGAAGAATTGGGCCACTTCTGCTGCCGTTCCTCGTTCCAAAGAGTCTGTTTCGGCGTATCTAGTTAAATAATCAGTGGCCACAACGATCCATTTCTTGCCGAGTAAAGATGTGGGGAAGGGTCCAAGGAGGTCCATTCCAACTTGGCGGAAAGGCGCTTTCGGTGGATCTATAGGTTGTAGAAGGCCCGCTGGTTTAGAACTTGGTGTTTTTCGTCTTTGGCACTCGCGGCATGTTTTGACGTAGTGTTGCACTGAAGCTAGTAGCTTGGGCCAATAATAATGGAGACTGATCCTTGCAAGCGTTCGCGTCACACCCAAATGTCCAGATGTGGGCTCATCGTGACACGCTCGAAGTATTTCTTGTCGCATAGTTGCTGGAACGACAAGCAGGAACTTTTCGCGGTTGGGCTTGAAGTTTCTCTTGTAGAGAACGTTTCCTCGGAGGCAGAACGATGCGAGGCTTCGAGAAAATATACGGGGTACTTGTACGTCAATTCCTTGCAGGTGTTCGATAAGCGGGAGTAATTCTTTGTCTGTACGTTGGAGTTCGGCTATTTGAGTGGTCTCGACAATTCCTACGAACGGAAAGTCGTCTTCTTCTGATGGTGGTGTGTCTGTAGGAGCCCGTGACAAACAGTCGGCATCGGTATGTTTTTTGCCAGATCGGTATACCACGGTTATATCGTATTCTTGCAGTCTGAGGCTCCACCTTGCTAGTCGTCCGGATGGTTCCTTTATGTTCGCCAGCCAGCAAAGCGCATGGTGATCGCTGACTGCCTTGAATGGTCTACCATATAGGTACGGCCGAAATTTACTGATGGCCCAGATGACGGCAAGGCATTCTTTTTCCGTGGCCGAATAGTTTGTCTCTGCTTTTGTTAGAGTCCGACTGGCATAAGCTATCACTTTTTCTTCACCTTTCTGCCACTGTATTAGAACGCATCCAAGGCCGATGTTACTGGCATCTGTGTGTATTTCCGTGTCGGCTGTCTCATCAAAGTGAGAAAGAATCGGGGGGTTTTCTAACCTCTTTCTCAATTCGTTGAAGGCGCTTTGTTGCTCGTTTTGCCACTGGAAAGGCACATCTTCTTTCGTAAGTCTCGTTAAGGGTTCTGCGATCTTTGAAAAATTTCTCACAAATCGTCTATAGTACGCACATAGACCTAGAAATCTCCGTACTGACTTTTTGTCTGTTGGCACCGGAAACCTTGCGACGGCGGTCGTCTTATCAGGATCAGGGCGAACACCTTGGGCGCTGACGACATGCCCAAGAAAACGAAGCTCTTCGAAACCTAATCGGCACTTCTCTGGCTTGATTGTCAAATCTGCCGAACGGATTGCCTCTAACACTGACCGAAGGCGCTTGATGTGCTCCTCAAATGTAGCCGCGAAGATGACCACGTCGTCTAGGTACACTAGGCAACACTGCCACTTCAATCCGGAAAGCACAGTGTCCATCATGCGTTGGAACGTTGCCGGCGCACAACAGAGACCAAACGGGAGAGCCTTAAATTCGTAAAGTCCGTCCGGGGTAACAAAAGCAGTCTTTTCGCGATCACGTTCATCAACCTCGATTTGCCAGTATCCACTTTTCAGATCTAGTGATGAGAAGAACTTGGCACACCGAAGTCGATCTAACGTGTCGTCGATGCGTGGAAGGGGATATACATCCCGTTTAGTCACAGCATTCAGTTTCCTGTAGTCGACACAAAACCGTAGCGTGTTATCCTTCTTCTTGACAAGCACCACGGGAGATGACCACGGGCTGTTAGAAGGCTGGATAACATCATCTTCAAGCATTTCTCGTACCTGCTTCTTGATGACTTCCCTTTCCTTAGGGGAAACACGATACGGGTGCCGGCATACCGGCCTGGTTGTCTCGTCCGTTATGATCCTGTGTTTTGTAATGCTCGTGCGCCGTACCTTTGAACTGTTGGAGAAACAGCTGCCAAATTCCCGCACGAGGTCGTATAGCTGTTGACGTTGAATCTCTGAAAGATTAGGATTTACGTATATTGTGTCGCAGGCATCAGATGGAAGTTTCACATTCGGTGACGTCGTTTCAAGACTGCATATTTCTGTCACTTCACAGAACTCATGAAGAAACGCTATTGCCGTCCCTTTTGCGACGTGCTGGAATTCGTTACCGAAATTCGTCAAGAGGATGTCTGTGCACCCGTTTCGCAGCTGGATAATCCCTCGTGCCACACAAACGCCTCTTTTCAAGAAAACATCCACGTTGCTCTCCGCCACACCCTCGTAGTCGCTGAATGCATCATTATGCACGAGAACCATTATACTGCTCCGTGGCGGTACAGTCACATCATCGTCGACGACGCGCAGTGGAGTGGTACATCGTTCATCCGATCGTGCTACCTTTAAAGCTTGCTCCGTCGAAAAGGACACGCTCGACCTCTGTAAATTGATAATCGCACCATTAGCTTGTAGGAAATCCATTCCCAGTATCACTTCCCTCGAGCACACAGGTAGGACGACAAAGTCACCGACGTAAGTGAAGCCCCGTATCATGACCCTTGCGGTACATCGGCCGGAAGGGGTTATGAGGTGACCACCTGCAGTACGTACTTGAGGTCCACCCCATTCGGTCAGAACTTTCTTGAGTCGCTTCGCTAATTCGTAACTTATCACAGAATAATCCGCACCAGTATCGATCAAAGCATTGAGCTCTAGTCCGTCAATCACCAACGGCAAGTCTGAAGTAATTTTCTCTGTACTGCACTCCTTTACCTGGAAACAGTCGTCGTTATCAGGCTCGTACCGCAGTGGAGGATCTTCATATCCCAAGTCGCCAGCGGCCTCGCCTCCACAGGTCGCCCTCTTCAGTTTCCCGGATTTGGGCTAGGCGAACGCTGCCTAGACGTGCTTGGGAAGGGACGTGGGCTAGACGAGCGGTAGCGCATAGGGGATGGTGAGCGTGGTTGATGACGACGAGGCGGGTCAAATTCCCGACGTGAGCATAGGTATTCTTCAATCTCGGAAGGTCTTTCGCCGTTTCGCGGACACGGTGCATTGATGGCGAATCCCCTAAGACCAGCTTGACGATATCGGCAGAATCGGTACAGGTGGCCAGCCTCTCCACAGTGGAAACACAAGGGCCTACGTGTGGCATCTCGCCACACATCGCTCTTCCGTGGCATCATCTCTCTCGCACGAGGTGGAGTGCGTGTTGCCTCTACGATTTCAGGCGGGCTGCGCATTGTCTGCACATAAGTACTTGGTGTCTCGATCGGCGAACAGTGCGGAGTAGGTCGCCTGAGCACCTCGGAGTACGTTACCGCCCGTCGTGTCGCTGGCACATCACTCCGCGGCTCCCGCATGGCCTGTCGAATTTCATCTCGGACAACTTCAGCAAGAGACAGCTCGGGGGTGACATCAGGTGACTGCAGTTTCCTTAATTCTTCCCTGACAACAGACCGGACGAGCTCGCGCAATGTGTCAAGATTATCCACGACGCCTGCTGAGTAGACTCCTGCGGATGCACCGGCTACGTCGCGGTTGTACTGTCGGGCTCTCTGCTGAAGCGTCGTTTCGATGGTTGTTGCTTCCGACCGAAACTCAGCAACAGTACGGGGCGGATTGCGGATGAGTCCCGCGAACAATTCTTGCTTTACCCCGTGCATGAGGTGGCGCACCTTCTTGTCTTCCGTCATGCCAGGATCAGCTCGCTTGAAAAGGCGGGACATGTCTTCGATGTACATCGCGACAGTTTCGTTCGTTCGTTGAATCCGTGTGCGGAGAGCTGCTTCCGCCCTTTCCCGGCGATCACTGTTGGCGAACGTACTCAGTAGCTGCCGCCGAAACTCTTGCCACGACGTCAGAGATGCCTCGTGGTTTTCGTACCACACTCGTGCAGAGTCTTCCAACGCAATGTAGACGTTACGCAGCTTGCCTTCCTCGTTCCACTGATTTAGATTTCCCACTCTCTCGAAATGCTCTAACCAGTCTTCGGCGTCCTCGTATGGGTCACCATGAAACACCTTTGGAATGACCGGTTGGCTTACGATGAGTTGTGCCGGCGTAACTTGGCTCGTCATGGTGGTGGCGGCGCTTGTCTCCGTCACCGATGCCCTTGATACAGAAGGGAGTGGCCCAAATTCTGGCAACTCTCCTCGGATACGGCGGCTGACTCGTTGGTGCACCGGTGTAAGCTCCACTGGTTGCGGCTGGTCAGTGCTTGGACTTCGCTCTTGCGTGGGGCTCGGAATCATGTACCCAGGCTCCTCCACCAGAAAATGTAACGGATATAACAACCTCACAACCGGGACGTCCTATTTACAAGGTTTAATAAGGGCGAACTTGTGCCCAAAGCCAAAAGAACTACACAGTAGCTGGGAGAAAGCAGCGAACGCTCGTCGTCCTCTTCTTCTCCTCTTTTCTTTGCCGCTGCTCGGTAGTAGCTCGTGCACAGGCTGGGCCGGCTCGTGCCTTCCGGCGGGCTTCATGAGTCGTAGCGATGCCGTCAGCGTTCCTCTTTTAACAACGTCTGCGTTGTACTGCGCCTTAGCAATTCCTCGTGGCAATATATATTGCGGGCAGCAACTGAACACTTGTCGATATGAATGCAACTTTTCTCTGTATTAGTTCAGCTTGTAGCATAAATAACAATACAAGAGGAAATTGTAAACTTAGCACAACTGAGGTTATCTCATTGGAGTATTCATCTGGGGAGGGGGGGGGGGGGACACTCCGAATGGTAGGACTGCTATACCCTCGTTTATAGACTGCCCGGAGGCTTCGCGGTCCTGTTTCTTGTAGTTATAGGCTGTCCTGCAGCGCGGCTATTGCGTCGTACGTACGAGTAGAGCGAGCAGGGCAGAAGTTGCCGAGAAATAACGACAGATTCGTAAGGACTGAAGCATAGAAAGGTGAATCTTGTTCCTGCGACGTGAGTTGCTTTCTGTGTTTTCCGTTTTTGAAGGGTATGAAAGAAGCGTCGACTGGTCAGACAGGCGGTAGAAATGCTCGGTGTTTAGTTTTTGGCTGAAAATCTACTTGCAATGTGTGCAAGTAGATGTGAAGAAGGCCGAGTAGATGTGTCGACAGACGTACAGAGAAGAGAATAAGTGGTTTGAAGCTTCTGTCAACTGACTTGTTCAGCTTCGTTTAGCTGCGGCTGCATGGGTCGTTTTGTTTGTCTCCTTTGTTTAATGTGTTCCGTAAGACTACGAAAGCTGAGGATGGTTTTGTTTGCTTCTCCGTCGTGGTTCGAAGTCTGGACCACCACTCGGAATACGAATCCTTGAGCTTGTCTGTGGGTGGCGTCGTTACCCAGGTTGCCTGTGTGCCTGGGACAAAAACAAGCTGCTGTTATGAAAAATTTATGATACAGGACGGGTAAAAAAAAGAAAAAAAAGAAGGAAGTCCTGTACCCCACCCTATCCGACGTGTGTTGTCGTTTTTCTGTTTTCCCGACCCAACCTCTTCCCTCAAACAGAAACTTAACAACACATAATAAATACACTACAATACATAATAAATACACTACAACAACGGATCAACACTATATACAATATGTACAGCCCAGCAGTGGAGGCCGGCTGGGAAATTCTTGTAGAGCGTTTTTGCGCGTCATCCTCCTATTGCGCGCTGCCCCCGGAGCCAGGTTGTTAACCCTCACTACCGCGGTCTCATGGCGCAACGCTCAAGCCACTCGACCACCCCAGGGGGTACAAGTTGAACAACGTTTTGCACCTTATATGTTTGCGAGCTTGAAGCTGCTCATTGAGAAGAGAGTTATCATGGATTAAAGCAGCGTGTGATAAATTCTGGGGTGGAAGCTCTGTTGTGGATACTAATACATCTATTAAGAAGAATGGTAATGATGATAATGATAGACACAGTCGTTACCTGTTACAAGGCTATGCGCAAGTGGAGGAACTATCCGATAGAATATACCTCATTTAACGGTTAGGCACGAAGTTTTTTTTCGATACATTTGTTTCTCTAAACATACTAGAGCAATAACGGGCGACCGCAGGATAGATTATATATATATTGCGTGCAGCAACTGAACACTTGTCGATATGAATGCAACTTTTCTCTGTATTAGTTCAGCTTGTAGCATAAATAACAATACAAGAGGAAATTGTAAACTTAGCACAACTGAGGTTATCTCATTGGAGTATTCATCTGGGGAGGGGGGGGGGGGCACTCCGAATGGTAGGACTGCTATACCCTCGTTTATAGACTGCCCGGAGGCTTCGCGGTCCTGTTTCTTGTAGTTATAGGCTGTCCTGCAGCGCGGCTATTGCGTCGTACGTACGAGTAGAGCGAGCAGGGCAGAAGTTGCCGAGAAATAACGACAGATTCGTAAGGACTGAAGCATAGACAGGTGAATCTTGTTCCTGCGACGTGAGTTGCTTTCTGTGTTTTCCGTTTTTGAAGGGTATGAAAGAAGCGTCGACTGGTCAGACAGGCGGTAGAAATGCTCGGTGTTTAGTTTTTGGCTGAAAATCTACTTGCAATGTGTGCAAGTAGATGTGAAGAAGGCCGAGTAGATGTGTCGACAGACGTACAGAGAAGAGAATAAGTGGTTTGAAGCTTCTGTCAACTGACTTGTTCAGCTTTGTTTAGCTGCGGCTGCATGGGTCGTTTTGTTTGTCTCCTTTGTTTAATGTGTTCCGTAAGATTACGAAAGCTGAGGATGGTTTTGTTTGCTTCTCCGTCGTGGTTCGAAGTCTGGACCACCACTCGGAATACGAATCCTTGAGCTTGTCTGTGGGTGGCGTCGTTACCCAGGTTGCCTGTGTGCCTGGGACAAAAACAAGCTGCTGTTATGAAAAATTTATGATACAGGACGGGTAAAAAAAAGAAAAAAAAGAAGGAAGTCCTGTACCCCACCCTATCCGACGTGTGTTGTCGTTTTTCTGTTTTCCCGACCCAACCTTTTCCCTCAAACAGAAACTTAACAACACATAATAAATACACTACAATACATAATAAATACACTACAACAACGGATCAACACTATATACAATATGTACAGCCCAGCAGTGGAGGCCGGATGGGAAATTCTTGTAGAGCGTTTTTGCGCGTCATCCTCCAATTGCGCGCTGCCCCCGGAGCCAGGTTGTTAACCTTCACTTCCGCGGTCTCATGGCGCAACGCTCAAGCCACTCGACCACCCCAGGGGGTACAAGTTGAACAAAGTTTTGCACCTTATATGTTTGCGAGCTTGAAGCTGCTCATTGAGAAGAGAGTTATCATGGATTAAAGCAGCGTGTGATAAATTCTGGGGTGGAAGCTCTGTTGTGGATACTAATACATCTATTAAGAAGAATGGTAATGATGATAATGATAGACACAGTCGTTACCTGTTACAAGGCAATGCGCAAGTGGAGGAACTATCCGATAGAATATACCTCATTTAACGGTTAGGCACGAAGTTTTTTTTCGATACATTTGTTTCTCTAAACAAACTAGAGCAATAACGGGCGACCGCAGGATAGATTATATATATATTGCGTGCAGCAACTGAACACTTGTCGATATGAATGCAACTTTTCTCTGTATTAGTTCAGCTTGTAGCATAAATAACAATACAAGAGGAAATTGTAAACTTAGCACAACTGAGGTTATCTCATTGGAGTATTCATCTGGGGAGGGGGGGGGGCGACACTCCGAATGGTAGCACTGCTATACCCTCGTTTATAGACTGCCCGGAGGCTTCGCGGTCCTGTTTCTTGTAGTTATAGGCTGTCCTGCAGCGCGGCTATTGCGTCGTACGTACGAGTAGAGCGAGCAGGGCAGAAGTTGCCGAGAAATAACGACAGATTCGTAAGGACTGAAGCATAGACAGGTGAATCTTGTTCCTGCGACGTGAGTTGCTTTCTGTGTTTTCCGTTTTTGAAGGGTATGAAAGAAGCGTCGACTGGTCAGACAGGCGGTAGAAATGCTCGGTGTTTAGTTTTTGGCTGAAAATCTACTTGCAATCTGTGCAAGTAGATGTGAACAAGGCCGAGTACATGTGTCGACAGACGTACAGAGAAGGGAATAAGTGGTTTGAAGCTTCTGTCAACTGACTTGTTCAGCTTTGTTTAGCTGCGGCTGCATGGGTCGTTTTGTTTGTCTCCTTTGTTTAATGTGTTCCGTAAGATTACGAAAGCTGAGGATGGTTTTGTTTGCTTCTCCGTCGTGGTTCGAAGTCTGGACCACCACTCGGAATACGAATCCTTGAGCTTGTCTGTGGGTGGCGTCGTTACCCAGGTTGCCTGTGTGCCTGGGACAAAAACAAGCTGCTGTTATGAAAAATTTATGATACAGGACGGGTAAAAAAAAGAAAAAAAAGAAGGAAGTCCTGTACCCCACCCTATCCGACGTGTGTTGTCGTTTTTCTGTTTTCCCGACCCAACCTCTTCCCTCAATCAGAAACTTAACAACACATAATAAATACACTACAATACATAATAAATACACTACAACAACGGATCAACACTATATACAATATGTACAGCCCAGCAGTGGAGGCCGGCTGGGAAATTCTTGTAGAGCGTTTTTGCGCGTCATCCTCCAATTGCGCGCTGCCCCCGGAGCCAGGTTGTTAACCCTCACTACCGCGGTCTCATGGCGCAACGCTCAAGCCACTCGACCACCCCAGGGGGTACAAGTTGAACAACGTTTTGCACGTTATATGTTTGCGAGCTTGAAGCTGCTCATTGAGAAGAGAGTTATCATGGATTAAAGCAGCGTGTGATAAATTCTGGGGTGGAAGCTCTGTTGTGGATACTAATACATCTATTAAGAAGAATGGTAATGATGATAATGATAGACACAGTCGTTACCTGTTACAAGGCAATGCGCAAGTGGAGGAACTATCCGATAGAATATACCTCATTTAACGGTTAGGCACGAAGTTTTTTTTCGATACATTTGTTTCTCTAAACATACTAGAGCAATAACGGGCGACCGCAGGATAGATTATATATATATTGCGTGCAGCAACTGAACACTTGTCGATATGAATGCAACTTTTTTCTGTATTAGTTCAGCTTGTAGCATAAATAACAATACAAGAGGAAATTGTAAACTTAGCACAACCGAGGTTATCTCATTGGAGTATTCATCTGGGGAGGGGGGGGGACACTCCGAATGGTAGGACTGCTATACCCTCGTTTATAGACTGCCCGTAGGCTTCGCGGTCCTGTTTCTTGTAGTTATAGGCTGTCCTGCAGCGCGGCTATTGCGTCGTACGTACGAGTAGAGCGAGCAGGGCAGAAGTTGCCGAGAAATAACGACAGATTCGTAAGGACTGAAGCATAGACAGGTGAATCTTGTTCCTGCGACGTGAGTTGCTTTCTGTGTTTTCCGTTTTTGAAGGGTATGAAAGAAGCGTCGACTGGTCAGACAGGCGGTAGAAATGCTCGGTGTTTAGTTTTTGGCTGAAAATCTACTTGCAATGTGTGCAAGTAGATGTGAAGAAGGCCGATTAGATGTGTCGACAGACGTACAGAGAAGAGAATAAGTGGTTTGAAGCTTCTGTCAACTGACTTGTTCAGCTTTGTTTAGCTGCGGCTGCATGGGTCGTTTTGTTTGTCTCCTTTGTTTAATGTGTTCCGTAAGATTACGAAAGCTGAGGATGGTTTTGTTTGCTTCTCCGTCGTGGTTCGAAGTCTGGACCACCACTCGGAATACGAATCCTTGAGCTTGTCTGTGGGTGGCGTCGTTACCCAGGTTGCCTGTGTGCCTGGGACAAAAACAAGCTGCTGTTATGAAAAATTTATGATACAGGACGGGTAAAAAAAAGAAAAAAAAGAAGGAAGTCCTGTACCCCACCCTATCCGACGTGTGTTGTCGTTTTTCTGTTTTCCCGACCCAACCTCTTCCCTCAAACAGAAACTTAACAACACATAATAAATACACTACAATACATAATAAATACACTACAACAACGGATCAACACTATATACAATATGTACAGCCCAGCAGTGGAGGCCGGATGGGAAATTCTTGTAGAGCGTTTTTGCGCGTCATCCTCCAATTGCGCGCTGCCCCCGGAGCCAGGTTGTTAACCCTCACTACCGCGGCCTCATGGCGCAACGCTCAAGCCACTCGACCACCCCAGGGGGTACAAGTTGAACAACGTTTTGCACCTTATATGTTTGCGAGCTTGAAGCTGCTCATTTAGAAGAGAGTTATCATGGATTAAAGCAGCGTGTGATAAATTCTGGGGTGGAAGCTCTGTTGTGGATACTAATACATCTATTAAGAAGAATGGTAATGATGATAATGATAGACACAGTCGTTACCTGTTACAAGGCAATGCGCAAGTGGAGGAACTATCCGATAGAATATACCTCATTTAACGGTTAGGCACGAAGTTTTTTTTCGATACATTTGTTTCTCTAAACATACTAGAGCAATAACGGGCGACCGCAGGATAGATTATATATATATTGCGTGCAGCAACTGAACACTTGTCGATATGAATGCAACTTTTCTCTGTATTAGTTCAGCTTGTAGCATAAATAACAATACAAGAGCAAATTGTAAACTTAGCAAAACTGAGGTTATCTCATTGGAGTATTCATCTGGGGAGGGGGGGGGGACACTCCGAATGGTAGGACTGCTATACCCTCGTTTATAGACTGCCCGGAGGCTTCGCGGTCCTGTTTCTTGTAGTTATAGGCTGTCCTGCAGCGCGGCTATTGCGTCGTACGTACGAGTAGAGCGAGAAGGGCAGAAGTTGCCGAGAAATAACGACAGATTCGTAAGGACTGAAGCATAGACAGGTGAATCTTGTTCCTGCGACGTGAGTTGCTTTCTGTGTTTTCCGTTTTTGAAGGGTATGAGAGAAGCGTCGACAGGTCAGACAGGCGGTAGAAATGCTCGGTGTTTAGTTTTTGGCTGAAAATCTACTTGCAATGTGTGCAAGTAGATGTGAAGAAGGCCGAGTAGATGTGTCGACAAACGTACAGAGAAGAGAATAAGTGGTTTGAAGCTTCTGTCAACTGACTTGTTCAGCTTTGTTTAGCTGCGGCTGCATGGGTCGTTTTGTTTGTCTCCTTTGTTTAATGTGTTTCGTAAGATTACGAAAGCTGAGGATGGTTTTGTTTGCTTCTCCGTCGTGGTTCGAAGTCTGGACCACCACTCGGAATACGAATCCTTGAGCTTGTCTGTGGGTAGCGTCGTTACCCAGGTTGCCTGTGTGCCTGGGACAAAAACAAGCTGCTGTTATGAAAAATTTATGATACAGGACGGGTAAAAAAAAGAAAAAAAAGAAGGAAGTCCTGTACCCCACCCTATCCGACGTGTGTTGTCGTTTTTCTGTTTTCCCGACCCAACCTCTTCCCTCAAACAGAAACTTAACAACACATAATAAATACACTACAATACATAATAAATACACTACAACAACGGATCAACACTATATACAATATGTACAGCCCAGCAGTGGAGGCCGGCTGGGAAATTCTTGTAGAGCGTTTTTGCGCGTCATCCTCCAATTGCGCGCTGCCCCCGGAGCCAGGTTGTTAACCCTCACTACCGCGGTCTCATGGCGCAACGCTCAAGCCACTCGACCACCCCAGGGGGTACAAGTTGAACAACGTTTTGCACCTTATATGTTTGCGAGCTTGAAGCTGCTCATTGAGAAGAGAGTTATCATGGATTAAAGCAGCGTGTGATAAATTATGGGGTGGAAGCTCTGTTGTGGATACTAATACATCTATTAAGAAGAATGGTAATGATGATAATGATAGACACAGTCGTTACCTGTTACAAGGCAATGCGCAAGTGGAGAAACTATCCGATAGAATATACCTCATTTAACGGTTAGGCACGAAGTTTTTTTTCGATACATTTGTTTCTCTAAACATACTAGAGCAATAACGGGCGACCGAGAGATAGATTATATATATATTGCGTGCAGCAACTGAACACTTGTCGATATGAATGCAACTTTTCTCTGTATTAGTTCAGCTTGTAGCATAAATAACAATACAAGAGGAAATTGTAAACTTAGCACAACTGAGGTTATCTCATTGGAGTATTCATCCGGGGGGGGGGGGGGACACTCCGAATGGTAGGACTGCTATACCCTCGTTTATAGACTGCCCGGAGGCTTCGCGGTCCTGTTTCTTGTACTTATAGGCTGTCCTGCAGCGCGGCTATTGCGTCGTACGTACGAGTAGAGCGAGCAGGGCAGAAGTTGCCGAGAAATAACGACAGATTCGTAAGGACTGAAGCATAGACAGGTGAATCTTGTTCCTGCGACGTGAGTTGCTTTCTGTGTTTTCCGTTTTTGAAGGGTATGAAAGAAGCGTCGACTGGTCAGACAGGCGGTAGAAATGCTCGGTGTTTAGTTTTTGGCTGAAAATCTACTTGCAATGTGTGCAAGTAGATGTGAAGAAGGCCGAGTAGATGTGTCGACAGACGTACCGAGAAGAGAATAAGTGGTTTGAAGCTTCTGTCAACTGACTTGTTCAGCTTTGTTTAGCTGCGGCTGCATGGGTCGTTTTGTTTGTCTCCTTTGTTTAATGTGTTTCGTAAGATTACGAAAGCTGAGGATGGTTTTGTTTGCTTCTCCGTCGTGGTTCGAAGTCTGGACCACCACTCGGAATACGAATCCTTGAGCTTGTCTGTGGGTAGCGTCGTTACCCAGGTTGTCTGTGTGCCTGGGACAAAAACAAGCTGCTGTTATGAAAAATTTATGATACAGGACGGGTAAAAAAAAGAAAAAAAAGAAGGAAGTCCTGTACCCCACCCTATCCGACGTGTGTTGTCGTTTTTCTGTTTTCCCGACCCAACCTCTTCCCTCAAACAGAAACTTAACAACACATAATAAATACACTACAATACCTAATACATACACTACAACAACGGATCAACACTATATACAATATGTACAGCCCAGCAGTGGAGGCCGGCTGGGAAATTCTTGTAGAGCGTTTTTGCGCGTCATCCTCCAATTGCGCGCTGCCCCCGGAGCCAGGTTGTTAACCCTCACTACCGCGGTCTCATGGCGCAACGCTCAAGCCACTCGACCACCCCAGGGGGTACAAGTTGAACAACGTTTTGCACCTTATATGTTTGCGAGCTTGAAGCTGCTCATTGAGAAGAGAGTAATCATGGATTAAAGCAGCGTGTGATAAATTCTGGGGTGGAAGCTCTGTTGTGGATACTAATACATCTATTAAGAAGAATGGTAATGATGATAATGATAGACACAGTCGTTACCTGTTACAAGGCAATGCGCAAGTGGAGGAACTATCCGATAGAATATACCTCATTTAACGGTTAGGCACGAAGTTTTTTTTCGATACATTTGTTTCTCTAAACATACTAGAGCAATAACGGGCGACCGCAGGATAGATTATATATATATTGCGTGCAGCAACTGAACACTTGTCGATATGAATGCAACTTTTCTCTGTATTAGTTCAGCTTGTAGCATAAATAGCAATACAAGAGGAAATTGTAAACTTAGCACAACTGAGGTTATCTCATTGGAGTATTCATCTGGGGAGGGGGGGGGGACACTCCGAATGGTAGGACTGCTATACCCTCGTTTATAGACTGCCCGGAGGCTTCGCGGTCCTGTTTCTTGTAGTTATAGGCTGTCCTGCAGCGCGGCTATTGCGTCGTACGTACGAGTAGAGCGAGCAGGGCAGAAGTTGCCGAGAAATAACGACAGATTCGTAAGGACTGAAGCATAGACAGGTGAATCTTGTTCCTGCGACGTGAGTTGCTTTCTGTGTTTTCCGTTTTTGAAGGGTATGAAAGAAGCGTCGACTGGTCAGACAGGCGGTAGAAGTGCTCGGTGTTTAGTTTTTGGCTGAAAATCTACTTGCAATGTGTGCAAGTAGATGTGAAGAAGGCCGAGTAGATGTGTCGACAGACGTACAGAGAAGAGAATAAGTGGTTTGAAGCTTCTGTCAACTGACTTGTTCAGCTTTGTTTAGCTGCGGTTGCATGGGTCGTTTTGTTTGTCTCCTTTGTTTAATGTGTTCCGTAAGATTACGAAAGCTGAGGATGGTTTTGTTTGCTTCTCCGTCGTGGTTCGAAGTCTTGACCACCACTCGGAATACGAATCCTTGAGCTTGTCTGTGGGTGGCGTCGTTACCCAGGTTGCCTGTGTGCCTGGGACAAAAACAAGCTGCTGTTATGAAAAATTTATGATACAGGACGGGTAAAAAAAAGAAAAAAAAGAAGGAAGTCCTGTACCCCACCCTATCCGACGTGTGTTGTCGTTTTTCTGTTTTCCCGACCCAACCTCTTCCCTCAAACAGAAACTTAACAACACATAATAAATACACTACAATACATAATAAATACACTACAACAACGGATCAACACTATATACAATATGTACAGCCCAGCAGTGGAGGCCGGCTGGGAAATTCTTGTAGAGCGTTTTTGCGCGTCATCCTCCAATTGCGCGCTGCCCCCGGCGCCAGGTTGTTAACCCTCACTACCGCGGTCTCATGGCGCAACGCTCAAGCCACTCGACCACCCCAGGGGGTACAAGTTGAACAACGTTTTGCACCTTATATGTTTGCGAGCTTGAAGCTGCTCATTGAGAAGAGAGTTATCATGGATTAAAGCAGCGTGTGATAAATTATGGGGTGGAAGCTCTGTTGTGGATACTAATACATCTATTAAGAAGAATGGTAATGATGATAATGATAGACACAGTCGTTACCTGTTAAAGGCAATGCGCAAGTGGAGAAACTATCCGATAGAATATACCTCATTTAACGGTTAGGCACGAAGTTTTTTTTCGATACATTTGTTTCTCTAAACATACTAGAGCAATAACGGGCGACCGAGAGATAGATTATATATATATTGCGTGCAGCAACTGAACACTTGTCGATATGAATGCAACTTTTCTCTGTATTAGTTCAGCTTGTAGCATAAATAACAATACAAGAGGAAATTGTAAACTTAGCACAACTGAGGTTATCTCATTGGAGTATTCATCCGGGGGGGGGGGGGGACACTCCGAATGGTAGGACTGCTATACCCTCGTTTATAGACTGCCCGGAGGCTTCGCGGTCCTGTTTCTTGTAGTTATAGGCTGTCCTGCAGCGCGGCTATTGCGTCGTACGTACGAGTAGAGCGAGCAGGGCAGAAGTTGCCGAGAAATAACGACAGATTCGTAAGGACTGAAGCATAGACAGGTGAATCTTGTTCCTGCGACGTGAGTTGCTTTCTGTGTTTTCCGTTTTTGAAGGGTATGAAAGAAGCGTCGACTGGTCAGACAGGCGGTAGAAATGCTCGGTGTTTAGTTTTTGGCTGAAAATCTACTTGCAATGTGTGCAAGTAGATGTGAAGAAGGCCGAGTAGATGTGTCGACAGACGTACAGAGAAGAGAATAAGTGGTTTGAAGCTTCTGTCAACTGACTTGTTCAGCTTTGTTTAGCTGCGGCTGCATGGGTCGTTTTGTTTGTCTCCTTTGTTTAATGTGTTCCGTAAGATTACGAAAGCTGAGGATGGTTTTGTTTGCTTCTCCGTCGTGGTTCGAAGTCTGGACCACCACTCGGAATACGAATTTTTTGAGCTTGTCTGTGGGTGGCGTCGTTACCCAGGTTGCCTGTGTGCCTGGGACAAAAACAAGCTGCTGTTATGAAAAATTTATGATACAGGACGGGTAAAAAAAAGAAAAAAAAGAAGAAAGTCCTGTACCCCACCCTATCCGACGTGTGTTGTCGTTTTTCTGTTTTCCCGACCCAACCTCTTCCCTCAAACAGAAACTTAACAACACATAATAAATACACTACAATACATAATAAATACACTACAACAACGGATCAACACTATATACAATATGTACAGCCCAGCAGTGGAGGCCGGCTGGGAAATTCTTGTAGAGCGTTTTTGCGCGTCATCCTCCAATTGCGCGCTGCCCCCGGAGCCAGGTTGTTAACCCTCACTACCGCGGTCTCATGGCGCAACGCTCAAGCCACTCGACCACCCCAGGGGGTACAAGTTGAACCACGTTTTGCACCTTATATGTTTGCGAGCTTGAAGCTGCTCATTGAGAAGAGAGTTATCATGGATTAAAGCAGCGTGTGATAAATTCTGGGGTGGAAGCTCTGTTGTGGATACTAATACATCTATTAAGAAGAATGGTAATGATGATAATGATAGACACAGTCGTTACCTGTTACAAGGCAATGCGCAAGTGGAGGAACTATCCGATAGAATATACCTCATTTAACGGTTAGGCACGAAGTTTTTTTTTCGATACATTTGTTTCTCTAAACATACTAGAGCAATAACGGGCGACCGCAGGATAGATTATATATATATTGCGTGCAGCAACTGAACACTTGTCGATATGAATGCAACTTTTCTCTGTATTACTTCAGCTTGTAGCATAAATAACAATACAAGAGGAAATTGTAAACGTAGCACAACTGAGGTTATCTCATTGGAGTATACATCTGGGGAGGGGGGGGGGGACACTCCGAATGGTAGGACTGCTATACCCTCGTTTATAGACTGCCCGGAGGCTTCGCGGTCCTGTTTCTTGTAGTTATAGGCTGTCCTGCAGCGCGGCTATTGCGTCGTACGTACGAGTAGAGCGAGCAGGGCAGAAGTTGCCGAGAAATAACGACAGATTCGTAAGGACTGAAGCATAGACAGGTGAATCTTGTTCCTGCGACGTGAGTTGCTTTCTGTGTTTTCCGTTTTTGAAGGGTAAGAAAGAAGCGTCGACTGGTCAGACAGGCGGTAGAAATGCTCGGTCTTTAGTTTTTGGCTGAAAATCTACTTGCAATGTGTGCAAGTAGATGTGAAGAAGGCCGAGTAGATGTGTCGACAGACGTACAGAGAAGAGAATAAGTGGTTTGAAGCTTCTGTCAACTGACTTGTTCAGCTTTGTTTAGCTGCGGCTGCATGGGTCGTTTTGTTTGTCTCCTTTGCTTAATGTGTTCCGTAAGATTACGAAAGCTGAGGATGGTTTTGTTTGCTTCTCCGTCGTGGTTCGAAGTCTGGACCACCACTCGGAATACGAATCCTTGAGCTTGTCTGTGAGTGGCGTCGTTACGCAGGTTTCCTGTGTGCCTGGGACAAAAACAAGCTGCTGTTATGAAAAATTTATGATACAGGACGGGTAAAAAAAAGAAAAAAAAGAAGGAAGTCCTGTACCCCACCCTATCCGACGTGTGTTGTCGTTTTTCTGTTTTCGCGACCCGACCGCTTCCCTCAAACAGAAACTTAACAACACATAATAAATACACTACAGTACATAATAAATACACTACAACAACGGATCAACACTATATACAGTATGTACAGCCCAGCAGTGGAGGCCGGCTGGGAAATTCTTGTAGAGCGTTTTTGCGCGTCATCCTCCAATTGCGCGCTGCCCCCGGAGCCAGGTTGTTAACCCTCACTACAGCGGTCTCATGGCGCAACGCTCAAGCCACTCGACCACCCCAGGGGGTACAAGTTGAACAGCGTTTTGCACCTTATATGTTTGCGAGCTTGAAGCTGCTCATTGAGAAGAGAGTTATCATGGATTAAAGCAGCGTTTGATAAATTCTGGGGTGGAAGCTCTGTTGTGGATACTAATACATCTATTAAGAAGAATGGTAATGATGATAATGATAGACACAGTCGTTACCTGTTACAAGGCAATACGCAAGTGGAGGAACTATCCGATAGAATATACCTCATTTAACGGTTAGGCACGAAGTTTTTTTTTTCGATACAATTGTTTCTCTAAACATACTAGAGCAATAACGGGCGACCGCAGGATAGATTATATATATATTGCGTGCAGCAACTGAACACTTGTCGATATGAATGCAACTTTTCTCTGTATTAGTTCAGCTTGTAGCATAAATAACAATACAAGAGGAAATTGTAAACTTAGCACAACTGAGGTTATCTCATTGGAGTATTCATCTGGGGAGGGGGGGGGGGGGACACTCCGAATGGTAGGACTGCTATACCCTCGTTTATAGACTGCCCGGAGGCTTCGCGGTCCTGTTTCTTGTAGTTATAGGCTGTCCTGCAGCGCGGCTATTGCTTCGTACGTACGAGTAGAGCGAGCAGGGCAGAAGTTGCCGAGAAATAACGACAGATTCGTAAGGACTGAAGCATAGACAGGTGAATCTTGTTCCTGCGACGTGAGTTGCTTTCCGTGTTTTCCGTTTTTGAAGGGTAAGAAAGAAGCGTCGACTGGTCAGACAGGCGGTAGAAATGCTCGGTCTTTAGTTTTTGGCTGAAAATCTACTTGCAATGTGTGCAAGTAGATGTGAAGAAGGCCGAGTAGATGTGTCGACAGACGTACAGAGAAGAGAATAAGTGGTTTGAAGCTTCTGTCAACTGACTTGTTCAGCTTTGTTTAGCTGCGGCTGCATGGGTCGTTTTGTTTGTCTCCTTTGCTTAATGTGTTCCGTAAGATTACGAAAGCTGAGGATGGTTTTGTTTGCTTCTCCGTCGTTGTTCGAAGTCTGGACCACCACTCGGAATACGAATCCTTGAGCTTGTCTGTGAGTGGCGTCGTTACGCAGGTTGCCTGTGTGCCTGGGACAAAAACAAGCTGCTGTTATGAAAAATTTATGATACAGGACGGGTAAAAAAAAGAAAAAAAAAGAAGGAAGTCCTGTACCCCACCCTATTCGACGTGTGTTGTCGTTTTTCTGTTTTCCCGACCCAACCTCTTCCCTCAAACAGAAACTTAACAACACATAATAAATACACTACAGTACATAATAAATACACTACAACAACGGATCAACACTATATACAATATGTACAGCCCAGCAGTGGAGGCCGGCTGGGAAATTCTTGTAGAGCGTTTTTGCGAGTCATCCTCCAATTGCGCGCTGCCCCCGGAGCCAGGTTGTTAACCCTCACTACCGCGGTCTTATGGCGCAACGCTAAAGCCACTCGACCACCCCAGGGGGTACAAGTTGAACAACGTTTTGCACCTTATATGTTTGAGAGCTTGAAGCTGCTCATTGAGAAGAGAGTTATCATGGATTAAAGCAGCGTGTGATAAATTCTGGGGTGGAAGCTCTGTTGTGGATACTAATACATCTATTAAGAAGAATGGTAATGATGATAATGATAGACACAGTCGTTACCTGTTACAAGGCAATGCGCAAGTGGAGGAACTATCCGATAGAATATACCTCATTTAACGGTTAGGCACGAAGTTTTTTTTTCGATACATTTGTTTCTCTAAACATACTAGAGCAATAACGGGCGACCGCAGGATAGATTATATATATATTGCGTGCAGCAACTGAACACTTGTCGATATGAATGCAACTTTTCTCTGTATTAGTTCAGCTTGTAGCATAAATAACAATACAAAAGGAAATTGTAAACTTAGCACAACTGAGGTTATCTCATTGGAGTATTCATCTGGGGAGGGGGGGGGGACACTCCGAATGGTAGGACTGCTATACCCTCGTTTATAGACTGCCCGGAGGCTTCGCAGTCCTGTTTCTTGTAGTTATAGGCTGTCCTGCAGCGCGGCTATTGCGTCGTACGTACGAGTAGAGCGAGCAGGGCAGAAGTTGCCGAGAAATAACGACAGATTCGTAAGGACTGAAGCATAGACAGGTGAATCTTGTTCCTGCGACGTGAGTTGCTTTCTGTGTTTTCCGTTTTTAAGGGTAAGAAAGAAGCGTCGACTGGTCGGACAGGCGGTAGAAATGCTCGGTCTTTAGTTTTTGGCTGAAAATCTACTTGCAATGTGTGCAAGTAGATGTGAAGAAGGCCGAGTAGATGTGTCGACAGACGTACAGAGAAGAGAATAAGTGGTTTGAAGCTTCTGTCAACTGACTTGTTCAGCTTTGTTTAGCTGCGGCTGCATGGGTCGTTTTGTTTGTCTCCTTTGCTTAATGTGTTCCGTAAGATTACGAAAGCTGAGGATGGTTTTGTTTGCTTCTCCGTCGTGGTTCGAAGTCTGGGCCACCACTCGGAATACGAATCCTTGAGCTTGTCTGTGGGTGGCGTCGTTACGCAGGTTGCCTGTGTGCCTGGGACAAAAACAAGCTGCTGTTATGAAAAATTTATGATACACGACGGGTAAAAAAAAGAAAAAAAAAGAAGGAAGTCCTGTACCCCACCCTATCCAACGTGTGTTGTCGTTTTTCTGTTTTCCCGACCCAACCTCTTCCCTCAAACAGAAACTTAACAACACATAATAAATACACTACAGTACATAATAAATACACTACAACAACGGATCAACACTATATACAATATGTACAGCCCAGCAGTGGAGGCCGGCTGGGAAATTCTTGTAGAGCGTTTTTGCGCGTCATCCTCCAATTGCGCGCTGCCCCCGGAGCCAGGTTGTTAACCCTCACTACCGCGGTCTCATGGCGCAACGCTCAAGCCACTCGACCACCCCAGGGGGTACAAGTTGAACAACGTTTTGCACCTTATATCTTTGCGAGCTTGAAGCTGGTCATTGAGAAGAGAGTTATCATGGATTAAAGCAGCGTGTGATAAATTCTGGGGTGGAAGCTCTGCTGTGGATACTAATACATCTATTAAGAAGAATGGTAATGATGATAATGATAGCCACAGTCGTTACCTGTTACAAGGCAATACGCAAGTGGAGGAACTATCCGATAGAATATACCTCATTTAACGGTTAGGCACGAAGTTTTTTTTTTCGATACAATTGTTTCTCTAAACATACTAGAGCAATAACGGGCGACCGCAGAATAGATTATATATATATTGCGTGCAGCAACTGAACACTTGTCGATATGAATGCAACTTTTCTCTGTATTAGTTCAGCTTGTAGCATAAATAACAATACAAGAGGAAATTGTAAACTTAGCACAACTGAGGTTATCTCATTGGAGTATTCATCTGGGGAGGGGGGGGGGACACTCCGAATGGTAGGACTGCTATACCCTCGTTTATAGACTGCCCGGAGGCTTCGCGGTCCTGTTTCTTGTAGTTATAGGCTGTCCTGCAGCGCGGCTATTGCGTCGTATGTACGAGTAGAGCGAGCAGGGCAGAAGTTGCCGAGAAATAACGACAGATTCGTAAGGACTGAAGCATAGACAGGTGAATCTTGTTCCTGCGACGTGAGTTGCTTTCCGTGTTTTCCGTTTTTGAAGGGTAAGAAAGAAGCGTCGACTGGTCAGACAGGCGGTAGAAATGCTCGGTCTTTAGTTTTTGGCTGAAAATCTACTTGCAATGTGTGCAAATAGATGTGAAGAAGGCCGAGTAGATGTGTCGACAGACGTACAGAGAAGAGAATAAGTGGTTTGAAGCTTCTGTCAACTGACTTGTTCAGCTTTGTTTAGCTGCGGCTGCATGGGTCGTTTTGTTTGTCTCCTTTGTTTAATGTGTTCCGTAAGATTACGAAAGCTGAGGAGGGTTTTGTTTGCTTCTCCGTCGTGGTTCGAAGTCTGGACCACCACTCGGAATACGAATCCTTGAGCTTGTCTGTGGGTGGCGTCGTTACCCAGGTTGCCTGTGTGCCTGGGACAAAAACAAGCTGCTGTTATGAAAAATTTATGATACAGGACGGGTAAAAAAAAGAAAAAAAAGAAGGAAGTCCTGTACCCCACCCTATCCGACGTGTGTTGTCGTTTTTCTGTTTTCCCGACCCAACCTCTTCCCTCAAACAGAAACTTAACAACACATAATAAATACACTACAATACATAATTAATACACTACAACAACGGATCAACACTATATACAATATGTACAGCCCAGCAGTGGAGGCCGGCTGGGAAATTCTTGTAGAGCGTTTTTGCGCGTCATCCTCCAATTGCGCGCTGCCCCCGGAGCCAGGTTGTTAACCCTCACTACCGCGGTCTCATGGCGCAACGCTCAAGCCACTCGACCACCCCAGGGGGTACAAGTTGAACAACGTTTTGCACCTTATATGTTTGCGAGCTTGAAGCTGCTCATTGAGAAGAGAGTTATCATGGATTAAAGCAGCGTGTGATAAATTCTGGGGTGGAAGCTCTGTTGTGGATACTAATACATCTATTAAGAAGAATGGTAATGATGATAATGATAGACACAGTCGTTACCTGTTACAAGGCAATGCGCAAGTGGAGGAACTATCCGATAGAATATACCTCATTTAACGGTTAGGCACGAAGTTTTTTTTTTCGATACATTTGTTTCTCTAAACATACTAGAGCAGGGATCCGCTAGGTGGCGTGAGGCGGTGAGGACGTGCTCACATCACTCTCCGCTTTATGAAACGCTTTCAGGCGAAAATTTCATTCAAGTCTACTTGAAGAGTGCGTCATCTTTTCCGTGAAGTTGCGAGGACTTGAAGGACACCAAAATCTGGGACCTGGACCAGCTTCACGAGAAATTATCAACGTTTGAAGATACGACGTGCACGAACGCAGCTTACCGTATCACCGGCTTCGGTCGGCGGCGCCGGGACGCTAAACCGGGCGCGGTGCGGCGACGGGTGCGTCGACTGGCTCAACACTATTCGACCGACTTTCTCCGACATTTTCTGACCGAGTTGGAAGTCAATGGTGAGTGCCATTTAACCTCCTTTTCGGACTATGCGTCTTGCGCAGAGGAAAACGGAGGTCGGCCCATTCCCCTGTTTCTACTGAGCATGCATGCATAAGGACGCCTAGAAATTCTTCGTCTACATGGACGTTGACGAAAACCCTCCCGGCGCATCGCTGGTGTCGGATAATCAACCGAGCGACGCGAACAGCGTCTCGTCAAATGAGGAACCAAGTAACGACGCGCGAGCGCCCAGCGCCGCGTCTCTCGATAACAAGAACGATGACGACGCGGGTCTGGCTCTTACTTGGACGGAGGACGGCTGGCACACCGTCCTTTCACGCAGAAGAAAAAAGAACCTTAAAAAAAGCCAGAAAGAACCCGAAAAGGGGCTAGAGAAGAAAAACGAAAAGTCAGCAGGCCATCCGCTTGCCGACGCAGCACGGGGCAGCCAAGTCAAGCGCCATTTCCAGCGCAGAAAACGCCGAGGACCGACGCCCCTTCCAAAGGAAGACATAAAGGTTATCCTGAGACCGCACAAGGGCCTCACAGTGAAAAATCTATTTGGATCCGAGCTCTATGTGGCAGTGATAGAGGCCTGCCGGAACAGCTTTGGAGGAGAAAGTTTTTTGCTGCGGGTCCACCCCGGATCGAACATCATAATATTGTCCACGCCACACGAACAAGTGGCAGGCAGGCTGAGAGAGATCAACCAATTGAAAATCAGAGGACGGATTCACCCCTTCAATGCGTACGTGGCCGACCCAGAAGACGTGCTGCGAGGCATCGTTCACGGACTACCGCCCGGAACCACTCAGGCCGACCTGATGGCAAACCTACGAATACGGACACAAGGGGTGAAGATAGAGAGAGCCAGAATGCTGGGCTCTTCGAAGTCAGCAATAATAACTTTTACGGGTGACGTGCTCCCCAGGTGTGTCTATTTTATGGGTGCAGAGGCGATCTGTTATCCACACAAGCCTACCGTACAGGTTTGTAAGATTTGTCGATCAACTGGACACCGATCCGACGTGTGCCCGACCCCGAACGCCAACGTGTGCTACAAGTGTGGGACGTGTGATCCTACTCAAGAACATGAATGTGCCCTGAACTGCGCCATATGCGGTGAAGAGCACGCTACAGGAGACAAATCATGCAAAAAGAAACTGAAAAATGTGGCCCCCCGAAAATCACGAGTGAAGACGCCTCGAAGACAAACAGAGTGTACCTATGCCGAGAAGGATTTCCCATCATTTGAGCAACACCAGCAGAAACCTCGTCGTTGGTTCAGCTCAGACCGAGAGGAAGCGACGCTTCAGACGCGGCAGGCATCTAGATCCAGCTCCAGATCACGATCAAGATCGAGATCATCATCAAAGACCCCGCAACAGCGGAATATTAGCAAGCCTGCGGAGGCCCCTGGCAAGCCAAACTTGAAGAAAACACCGAGCAGCAGCTTGGAAACAAGCTCCGCCCATGCCAGGAAAGAAGAAGCAGTAGCAGCAACCACTGGCCTTAGTACGCAGGACGTACAAAACAACCAACCAAACAAGGTGAGCTGGGCGAGTCCAGTGCCTCCCAATGTTCCTGCAACTGATAGCCCACAGTATAAGAAAATTCTAGAGGAGAACAAAAGATTAACACAAGAAATTAAACAGCTTAAAAATCAAATGACTGCGGAGCGGAAAGAGTATAAAATGGCCATCTCGTCAATGGAAATCAAATTAGAAAATGCAATTAAGAAAATACAAAACCCAGGGTCGATAGGCAACCCCACCGTGGGCAATAAAGAGGCGCGAGAGCGTCTAGCCCACATGAAGGATAGTGCAGAAACGAGCGCGGAAACGATAGACGAAGACTCGTTCGCTACTCAATCAGAAAGCAGTGAACTAGTAAAGCGAGTGCAGACGCAGGTTCAAGCAAACAGGGAAAGCATAGCTACTTTACATAAACTTCTAAGTGATTTCATGGCGGAAATGAAAACGTTTGTCGTAGAAGAACTGAAAATTCAGAGGCAGTATGTTAACGATGCTGTGGGAGGCTTGCAGAGGGCACAAAACAAACGCTCCATGTCCGCTCCAGGTATTGACAAACCATCCAAAGCGGGCCGCGACAGCATGGGTACGACCATGCAGCATGGCCAAAAATAATATAAAAAGTGTAGAACATTTAGAGATTTGGCAGTGGAACTGTCGCACTTTTCACAAGCGCGCCGCAGCACTCCAAAATTACATGAACTCGGTACCAATTCAGCCAGGCTTAATATGCTTGCAGGAGGTTGGGCCCAAGATGGTCAAACTGCAGGGATATTATTGTTTGCAAGATCCAAATTATCCCCGCATAGCCTCGCTGGTTAGCAAAAGTATTGCAGCAAAGGTTGAGCACATAGAAAGTCTGCGGATAAATCATCAGATAATCACCCTTCTTCCTCTGAAGAGAGGCAAAGTGAAAACCGTAATATTAAATATATACAGCCCTCCCAAAGAGAAACACGAGGACTTTGGTGCGCTGCTTAAATATGTCGTCGGTATTGCAGGGGCGAAAGATCGACTTGTGGTATTGGGCGACTTTAACGCACCCAGCACCACATGGGGTTATTTGAGAGATTCCCCTAAAGGAACACGTCTCGAACACGCCGTATCCAAACTAGGATTGAGCTTAATTACTCTACCCACAACACCTACGAGGCTGGGTAACAGCGTAAGTCGAGACACGTTCCCAGATCTGACATTCACACGTAATGTTAACGACGCTAACTGGACAAACCTGGAAGAGAATCTCGGCAGCGATCACTACATAATCAGTATTTCCCTCTCAACTCCAAAACTCCGCAGGGTCATAGGAGACGTGGTGATCACTGACTGGGTGTGATGCATGGTTCTTGTTGCTGATTTGTTTTTCTCCCGGGCTGAGCCTCAGAGAGTTTTGTTAATAAGGACAAAGCCGTTCGGTTTCCAAGAAACACACAAAAAGTTTAATTGAAAAGTAAAAAGGCAAAGATTCCTCACAAAACAAAACACTTAATAAACAGTTGACTGGACATGACGAAACACATCTGTAAACACCCAACAAGAACGTTCAAAGTCAGTAACTAAACCTAACGTTCGAAAGAGGCTGAGTGATGGGAGTAGCGCAAGAGTATCGGTGCAGTCTCACCCACAAGTTGGTTTTCGGCGGTGATGAGAAACCGGAACGCCGTGACTCCTGCGTCAGCGCGTGGGCTGGACGAGGACGAGGGAACGCTGGCTGCTGGCGACACGTCGAAAAGCCCTACCAAATCGTGATGGTTTCGGCTTGAGGAGCGTGGACACGTCGGAGACGGGAGAACGCAGGCTGGTGGCGACGCGTCCGGGAACTAGGGTCGACCTAGTCAAGCAGCTGGGCGCACAGCTCGGGCCCGGAGCCCGACGGCTGTAGCTCGCCTGCCGGAACCGAAGTCCGCAGGCTCTGGAAAGGAGTTCAGGACCGGATGGCCACGGTCCTTTGGAGCGGGAACCCGACAGCAGGAGGCCCCGGCCGGTGGAAGTCCTGTAGGCTCGGGTCCGGAACCCAACGGCCCATCTTCAGCGCCCGGTCCGGTGACGACCTTCCGCTTGCACTGCCTGCCTCGAATTCCCCTTGCTCTGGTCTGCTCAGGCTCCTGCTTCAGCTCTGGCCCACTTGTCTCGTTCTCATTGGCCTTTCAAAACTCCGTGGTGATCAGCCATTGGCCCTTGTTTTCTTTATGGTCTTGGATGCTTGCGCTCCACGCTCTCACGTGTACCGGTCCTCGGCGTCGTCGTTGTTCAGGCGACCCAGCACGTGCACTCGGTCATCCTTTAATTTCGCGCACTTTTCGAAGGCGCGCACTTTGAACGCGCACCACACATCACATACGCCCCCCTTTCATTCAAGTTTTTTTTTTTTTAGAAAAAAAAACTGCCGATGAGTGCGCGTTCTGCACTACGTCACAATTAAACCACATATTTGCACCACGCAGTTCAACACATCACCGATGGCACCACACTGCTTCTTCGTTGACATGTCTCACGTCGAAACACCGAGTCCACAGAACGTAACATTCAACCAACAACAATAAGAAAAGTTTTTTTTTTTCGAGAAGAAAAAAAAAACTGCCGTTGAGTGCACGTTTCGCACTGCACCACAATTTACCCACATATGTCCGCCACACAGTTCACTGCATTGCCCAAAGGTCCACATTCACTAACCTCAAAATACGCAAGAAGTGAGAAAAAGTATGGACACATCTAGCGGATTGTGAAAATCCCCAAATTAGTATTACACCACCCCTTTTTTTTATCATATATACCCTATCATCTCAAAAACTATACATCATGTTAATGTTACATTGCATGTAACTTCTTCAAATATTTACAAGCAGCACCCTTCCATGGTCCGCAAGCAAGATCCAAAAGAAACCAGCGGGAAATCGAATTTGACGCTTAAGTTATAGCGTCCCGTACAAGACGTTTAACTGCTCTAACCATTTGACAAGAGTAAGGAATCGGAAGCCAGTGGAAGAATTCTCGACCGTAAGCTCGTATGAACCTAAAGCTGTGTATCACCAGGTTCCCAACCTCGAAATCACAAGCATACACGCTGGAATGTCTGTATGCCAGTCGGAGGCGTTGCCTCCAGGCGCACCAGTACAACCACGCCTGAATCATTTCATCCTTCCCACGAACGCCTTGCTTGAGCTCGTAAGCCGCTAATCGTTGAGACATCTTAACAGAAGCGACCTCTTCAACCGAAGATGCCAAAGAGCACCAGTCGGCGTCCTTCCTCGTACAATAACCTGCTGGACCATTACTGCCTTCTGGTTCACTTTCCATCCCTTCAGCTTTCTGTATTGCTTGTTCATCAATACTTTCAACCCTTCTGCCTGGGTCATCGTGATTACCCTCATAGTCACATATAGCTGACCTACATTGCAACTCTACTCTCTGTTCTTCAACAAGTGCTTTTGCATTTTGCTCCAATATTCTTCTAAAAGCATCATCTACAATTTCCCGAGAACACAAGCCATCTCTCTGTATGGGCAAGTTATAATCATGGTGAAAAACCATGTCCGTAGCGTCTGTTGCTATCTCCAGTGGCCCAAAACAATAGGTAGCTGCTACATCAGAGCTTTCATTATGGCATTCGCCGGCATTACCTAGGAGACCTTTTATTGCTCCTTCAGCGGAGCTATTCAGAGGCAATCCTACCTCTGAATAAAGTGCGCTTGACCTCTCACAGGTTTCAAAATACCCTTTACTCTGAATGGAACGTTCTTGTTCCATGCTCACGAAGCATTCCTGCGCTTCAATAAGCTTATCGAGTCTCCTAGTCTTTTGACTGTTTACCTCCCTGTCGTACTCTTTCAGAGTTTCTTTCTCTAGCGAAAGGTCATGACGAGGTACAGGGTCAGTCTCACGTAAATTCAAATCGCTCCCGATGTAACTGCTTTCAGAGCACACCTCATCCACTGGTTGACTACTCTGGCTCTCAGACCACGTATATTCAGCGTTTTCCCTCTCAAGCCACTGCTGCAAATCCTCATATTCTAGTTCCAACAGTCTCTTCTTTTCGCGCATCTCTATCTCGAGCAGCCTTTTCTTTTCACGCATTTCTAGCTCAAGTTGCTCCTTCTTAGCGCGTGTCTCTCGCTCGAGCTTCTCTCTCCTAGCCCGTGTTTCTCGCTCGAACTCCTCTCTCTTAGCGTGTGTTTGCAATGCAATCTGCTGCTTTTTAGCGTCACATATCGCAGCCCGTTCCTCACGCTCCCTCTCCATCCGCTCCGCGTACCATACTCTAAACTCCGCTCCCGTCAGTCCCATTTTATCCGCCAACTCAATTAACTCCCACGTGTTCGTCATCGTGTTAACCGCGTCAAAAAAATCTACTGGAAAAACAAACGACTTTGTCCTGTCGCGGACGCCAATTTGTGATGCATGGTTCTTGTTGCTGATTTGTTTTTCTCCCGGGCTGAGCCTCAGAGAGTTTTGTTAATAAGGACAAAGCCGTTCGGTTTCCAAGAAACACACAAAAAGTTTAATTGAAAAGTAAAAAGGCAAAGATTCCTCACAAAACAAAACACTTAATAAACAGTTGACTGGACATGACGAAACACATCTGTAAACACCCAACAAGAACGTTCAAAGTCAGTAACTAAACCTAACGTTCGAAAGAGGCTGAGTGATGGGAGTAGCGCAAGAGTATCGGTGCAGTCTCACCCACAAGTTGGTTTTCGGCGGTGATGAGAAACCGGAACGCCGTGACTCCTGCGTCAGCGCGTGGGCTGGACGAGGACGAGGGAACGCTGGCTGCTGGCGACACGTCGAAAAGCCCTACCAAATCGTGATGGTTTCGGCTTGAGGAGCGTGGACACGTCGGAGACGGGAGAACGCAGGCTGGTGGCGACGCGTCCGGGAACTAGGGTCGACCTAGTCAAGCAGCTGGGCGCACAGCTCGGGCCCGGAGCCCGACGGCTGTAGCTCGCCTGCCGGAACCGAAGTCCGCAGGCTCTGGAAAGGAGTTCAGGACCGGATGGCCACGGTCCTTTGGAGCGGGAACCCGACAGCAGGAGGCCCCGGCCGGTGGAAGTCCTGTAGGCTCGGGTCCGGAACCCAACGGCCCATCTTCAGCGCCCGGTCCGGTGACGACCTTCCGCTTGCACTGCCTGCCTCGAATTCCCCTTGCTCTGGTCTGCTCAGGCTCCTGCTTCAGCTCTGGCCCACTTGTCTCGTTCTCATTGGCCTTTCAAAACTCCGTGGTGATCAGCCATTGGCCCTTGTTTTCTTTATGGTCTTGGATGCTTGCGCTCCACGCTCTCACGTGTACCGGTCCTCGGCGTCGTCGTTGTTCAGGCGACCCAGCACGTGCACTCGGTCATCCTTTAATTTCGCGCACTTTTCGAAGGCGCGCACTTTGAACGCGCACCACACATCACACTGGGAAAGATACAGACGACGTGATCCCTCACCCGACTCTGTACCGGAGTCAATTGGGGAATGGTCAGAGTACATAATCTCAGTTCACAAACAAACATCTAAACGTATCACAAGAACAGCAGAGACTCCTGCAGTCGACAGGCACCTGCTCCACCTGTGGGAGAGCAGGCGCCGTATGCTGAAAAGGTGGAAAAACCAGCGACTCAACCGGAACCTTCTCCGCAAAATCGCTGCTTTAGGAGAGGAGGCAAATCAATACGCTAACAAAATTGCAACTGAGGGATGGATCCAGTTCTGCAGTTCACTACAGGACACTCTGAGCACTGCGAAAACTTGGGCCATCCTAAGGAACATGCTTGACCCAGAAAAATCAAAATCGGCCTCGAACAGAACACTACAACGAATAATGCATGATTTTCCGGGCACAGAGGAGGAGTTAATACAAGCAATTAAGGACAGATACATAGGAGAAAATACCGATAGTTGCAGTATTGAAATGCAGTACACTGGTGCGAAAAACGAGAGACTCGACGCCCCAATCACCACGGGAGAGGTCTTTGCGGCTGCCCAAGCAGCCAAGAGAAATTCTGCCCCTGGCTCAGATCAAATCACAAATGCAATGATAAGGAACCTCAGCGATAAGGTTATAGAGGCACTGACAAACCATTTTAATGACAACTATTGGCTCAAAGGAAAGATACCCGAGGAATGGAAAGTAGCCAAAATTATTATGATACCGAAACCCGGGAAGAAGCCCTCCCTGCAGGCACTCAGGCCCATATCTTTGACGTCATGCATGGGAAAGCTTTTTGAAAGGGTTATTCATAATCGGCTCCAAAACTTTATAGAGGACAACGGCCTTTTTCCAGCCACTATGCTGGGTTTCCGCAATGGCCTCTCTACCCAAGACGCATTTCTCCTATTACAAGAGGAAGTATTGAGCTGTATACCAACAGGAGGAGAACATCTAATACTAGCCCTTGATTTAAAAGGAGCATTCGACAATATCTCGCATAAGGCCATCCTAACAGAATTAAACAACATGGGATGTGGTACAAACACCTACAATTATATTAAGGCATTCCTCACAGAAAGGCGGGCTTCGATAAGCGTAGCACAAGTCACGTCAGACGCTTTTGAGATGCCAAACAAAGGTACCCCTCAAGGAGCCATCCTCTCTCCCCTGCTCTTTAATATCGCCATGTTAGGACTCACGCGAGCTCTGGATGGAGTTCCACAGTTAGGATACACTCTCTATGCGGACGATATCACCCTATGGGCAACGCGTGGATCTCTAGCTAACAAAGAGCAGACACTTCAAGAGGCTGCAGCAGCAGTTGAAAACTTTGCGAAGGCAAGCGGGCTCAGCTGTGCCCCAGAAAAATCTGAAATTATCAGGGTACATGGAAAAAGATACAAAAGTAACGGAAGCATTGACATAAACATTGAAGGTGTCAAAGTACGTGAGGTGACCGTCGCACGTATTCTGGGTTACTGGATTCAAAGTAATGGACGAGCGAATCATACAATAAACATATTAAAATCAGTCACGAAACAAGTTGCACGAATGATCCATAGAATAACATATCACAAACAGGGCATGAAGGAAGGAGACACAATTAGATTAGTACAGGCACTTGTACTGAGTAAGGTTACGTATAGTCCTCCTTTCCACGTGTTAAACAAATCAGAAGAAGAAACCATCGAGTCCATAATTAGGGGCGCCTACAAAGTGGCCATAGGGCTACCGGTAAGCACACCAACCCAAAAGCTTTTGGACCTCGGTATATATAATACATACCCTGAGCTAAAGACAGCAGTACTGACTGCGCAGAGAAATCGTCTAAGTCAAACGAAAGCGGGGAGAGAGATACTTTCTAGGGTGGGCTTTCCGCCATACCCCCAGAACATGGACGAGGTTCTTGTAGAAATCCCGGATTCCGTCCGCAGCAAGATCTCGATCTCACCGCTGCCCAAGAACATGGACGTAAAAACAAACAGAAAGCGCAGAGAGGAGAGAGTGCGATGGCTCCGAAAAACATTAAAAAACAAATCAAATGTTTTGTATGTGGACGCTTCAAGGTACAATTTTAAACGGTCAGTTGCATCGGTACTTAGCAACGACAACTGCATGATGACATGTGCATCACTGTACACGTCCTCGATCGCCAAGGCGGAATGCTTTGCCATTGCCCTTGCAATCAGGGCGCAGGAACAAAGAGATGAACCGCAGACAACTATCATTTCCGACTCGCAGGAAGCGTGCCGTTTCTTTTTAAGAGGCCGCCTTCCGTTAAAAATAAGCAAGTTCTTAGGCGGGAGCTTGACGAACAAATACAGACTGATCTGGTGTCCAGGACACGCAGGCCTGGAGGGGAACGAAAGTGCTGACGCTTGTGCTCGAGGGCTCACGAACCGAGCAGAGCTTCAACAGCACATTCAATCCTTTGAAACACTCCAGGAGGAAGCTATCGAGGAGGATAATGACCCATCCAGAATGGCCCCTCGCGAAATTCTTGCTAACCAGCGAGGCATGCGACAAAAATACAGCGCCCCCCACAAATCATTAGAAGGGGAGGACGCAATTGACCTCCGCCGAATTTAAACGGGGGTCTTTCCTAATCTTCAAAGGTTACACAAAATTTTTCCAACGCTGTATGGGCATGCTTGTCCGTGGTGTGGCGGCTCGCCATCGCTCTACCACATTTCGTGGGGATGCCTAAAACGACCACCAAATTTAGATACCTTTTTAGGTCAGTACAAGCTTTGTAATACTTTCGAGCAATGGGAGGCACAGCTCGCCAGCTCTGACCCAGAGGTGCAGCTTGCACTTCTGCGGCACGTCAGACAGACGGCGGCAGCCAGTGGAGCCCTGGACTTGGGGCCCCACCCATCAAGCTCATGACCCCTGTCCCAAACCCTTGCAAATAAAGTTTTTCCTTCCTTTTCCTTTCCTACTAGAGCAATAACGGGCGACCGCAGGATAGATTATATATATATTGCGTGCAGCAACTGAACACTTGTCGATATGAATGCAACTTTTCTCTGTATTAGTTCAGCTTGTAGCATAAATAACAACACAAGAGGAAATTGTAAACTTAGCACAACTGAGGTTATCTCATTGGAGTATTCATCTGGGGAGGGGGGGGGGACACTCGGAATGGTAGGACTGCTATACCCTCGTTTATAGACTGCCCGGAGGCTTCGCGGTTCTGTTTCTTGTAGTTATAGGCTGTCCTGCAGCGCGGCTGTTGCGTCGTACGTACGAGTAGAGCGAGCAGGGCAGAAGTTGCCGAGAAATAACGACAGATTCGTAAGGACTGAAGCATAGACAGGTGAATCTTGTTCCTGCGACGTGAGTTGCTTTCTGTGTTTTCCGTTTTTGAAGGGTAAGAAAGAAGCGTCGACTGGTCAGACAGGCGGTAGAAATGCTCGGTCTTTAGTTTTTGGCTGAAAATCTACTTGCAATGTGTGCAAGTAGATGTGAAGATGGCCGAGTAGATGTGTCGACAGACGTACAGAGAAGAGAATAAGTGGTTTGAAGCTTCTGTCAACTGACTTGTTCAGCTTTGTTTAGCTGCGGCTGCATGGGTCGTTTTGTTTGTCTCCTTTGCTTAATGTGTTCCGTAAGATTACGAAAGCTGAGGATGGTTTTGTTTGCTTCTCCGTCGTGGTTCGAAGTCTGGACCACCACTCGGAATACGAATCCTTGAGCTTGTCTGTGGGTGGCGTCGTTACCCAGGTTGCCTGTGTGCCTGGGACAAAAACAAGCTGCTGTTATGAAAAATTTATGATACAGGACGGGTAAAAAAAAGAAAAAAAAGAAGGAAGTCCTGTACCCCACCCTATTCGACGTGTGTTGTCGTTTTTCTGTTTTCCCGACCCAACCTCTTCCCTCAAACAGAAACTTAACAACACATAATAAATACACTAAAGTACATAATAAATACACTACAACAACGGATCAACACTATATACAATATGTACAGCCCAGCAGTGGAGGCCGGCTGGGAAATTCTTGTAGAGCGTTTTTGCGAGTCATCCTCCAATTGCGCGCTGCCCCCGGAGCCAGGTTGTTAACCCTCACTACCGCGGTCTCATGGCGCAACGCTCAAGCCACTCGACCACCCCAGGGGGTACAAGTTGAACAACGTTTTGCACCTTATATGTTTGAGAGCTTGAAGCTGCTCATTGAGAAGAGAGTTATCATGGATTAAAGCAGCGTGTGATAAATTCTGGGGTGGAAGCTCTGTTGTGGATACTAATACATCTATTAAGAAGAATGGTAATGATGATAATGATAGACACAGTCGTTGCCTGTTACAAGGCAATGCGCAAGTGGAGGAACTATCCGATAGAATATACCTCATTTAACGGTTAGGCACGAAGTTTTTTTTTCGATACATTTGTTTCTCTAAACATACTAGAGCAATAACGGGCGATCGCAGGATAGATTATATATATATTGCGTGCAGCAACTGAACACTTGTCGATATGAATGCAACCTTTCTCTGTATTACTTCAGCTTGTAGCATAAATAACAATACAAGAGGAAATTGTAAACTTAGCACAACTGAGGTTATCTCATTGGAGTATTCATCTGGGGAGGGGGGGGGGACACTCCGAATGGTAGGACTGCTATACCCTCGTTTATAGACTGCCCGGAGGCTTCGCGGTCCTGTTTCTTGTAGTTATAGGCTGTCCTGCAGCGCGGCTATTGCGTCGTACGTACGAGTAGAGCGAGCAGGGCAGAAGTTGCCGAGAAATAACGACAGATTCGTAAGGACTGAAGCATAGACAGGTGAATCTTGTTCCTGCGACGTGAGTTGTTTCTGTGTTTTCCGTTTTTGAAGGGTAAGAAAGAAGCGTCGACTGGTCGGACAGGCGGTAGAAATGCTCGGTCTTTAGTTTTTGGCTGAAAATCTACTTGCAATGTGTGCAAGTAGATGTGAAGAAGGCCGAGTAGATGTGTCGACAGACGTACAGAGAAGAGAATAAGTGGTTTGAAGCTTCTGTCAACTGACTTATTCAGCTTTGTTTAGCTGCGGCTGCATGGGTCGTTTTGTTTGTCTCCTTTGCTTAATGTGTTCCGTAAGATTACGAAAGCTGAGGATGGTTTTGTTTGCTTCTCCGTCGTGGTTCGAAGTCTGGACCACCACTCGGAATACGAATCCTTGAGCTTGTCTGTGGGTGGCGTCGTTACGCAGGTTGCCTGTGTGCCTGGGACAAAAACAAGCTGCTGTTATGAAAAATTTATGATACAGGACGGGTAAAAAAAAGAAAAAAAAGAAGGAAGTCCTGTACCCCACCCTATCCAACGTGTGTTGTCGTTTTTCTGTTTTCCCGACACAACCTCTTCCCTCAAACAGAAACTTAACAACACATAATAAATACACTACAGTACATAATAAATACACTACAACAACGGATCAACACTATATACAATATGTTCAGCCCAGCAGTGGAGGCCGGCTGGGAAATTCTTGTAGAGCGTTTTTGCGCGTCATCCTCCAATTGCGCGCTGCCCTCGGAGCCAGGTTGTTAACCCTCACTACCGCGGTCTCATGGCGCAACGCTCAAGCCACTCGACCACCCCAGGGGGTACAAGTTGAACAACGTTTTGCACCTTATATGTTTGCGAGCTTGAAGCTGCTCATTGAGAAGAGAGTTATCATGGATTAAAGCAGCGTGTGAGAAATTCTGGGGTGGAAGCTCTGTTGTGGATACTAATACATCTATTAAGAAGAATGGTAATGATGATAATGATAGACACAGTCGTTACCTGTTACAAGGCAATACGCAAGTGGAGGAACTATCCGATAGAATATACCTCATTGAACGGTTAGGCACGAAGTTTTTTTTTTCGATACAATTGTTTCTCTAAACATACTAGAGCAATAACGGGCGACCGCAGGATAGATTATATATATATTGTGTGCAGCAACTGAACACTTGTCGATATGAATGCAACTTTTCTCTGTATTAGTTCAGCTTGTAGCATAAATAACAATACAAGAGGAAATTGTAAACTTAGCACAACTGAGGTTATCTCATTGGAGTATTCATCTGGGGAGGGGGGGGGGACACTCCGAATGGTAGGACTGCTATACCCTCGTTTATAGACTGCCCGGAGGCTTCGCGGTCCTGTTTCTTGTAGTTATAGGCTGTCCTGCAGCGCGGCTATTGCGTCGTACGTACGAGTAGAGCGAGCAGGGCAGAAGTTGCCGAGAAATAACGACAGATTCGTAAGGACTGAAGCATAGACAGGTGAATCTTGTTCCTGCGACGTGAGTTGCTTTCCGTGTTTTCCGTTTTTGAAGGGTAAGAAAGAAGCGTCGACTGGTCAGACAGGCGGTAGAAATGCTCGGTCTTTAGTTTTTGGCTGAAAATCTACTTGCAATGTGTGCAAGTAGATGTGAAGAAGGCCGAGTAGATGTGTCGACAGACGTACAGAGAAGAGAATAAGTGGTTTGAAGCTTCTGTCAACTGACTTGTTCAGCTTTGTTTAGCTGCGGCTGCATGGGTCGTTTTGTTTGTCTCCTTTGTTTAATGTGTTCCGTAAGATTACGAAAGCTGAGGAGGGTTTTGTTTGCTTCTCCGTCGTGGTTCGAAGTCTGGACCACCACTCGGTATACGAATCCTTGAGCTTGTCTGTGGGTGGCGTCGTTACCCAGGTTGCCTGTGTGCCTGGGACAAAAACAAGCTGCTGTTATGAAAAATTTATGATACAGGACGGGTAAAAAAAAGAAAAAAAAGAAGGAAGTCCTGTACCCCACCTTATCCGACGTGTGTTGTCGTTTTTCTGTTTTCCCGACCCAACCTCTTCCCTCAAACAGAAACTTAACAACACATAATAAATACACTACAATACATAATTAATACACTACAACAACGGATCAACACTATATACAATATGTACAGCCCAGCAGTGGAGGCCGGCTGGGAAATTCTTGTAGAGCGTTTTTGCGCGTCATCCTCCAATTGCGCGCTGCCCCCGGAGCCAGGTTGTTAACCCTCACTACCGCGGTCTCATGGCGCAACGCTCAAGCCACTCGACCACCCCAGGGGGTACAAGTTGAACAACGTTTTGCACCTTAAATGTTTGCGAGCTTGAAGCTGCTCATTGAGAAGAGAGTTATCATGGATTAAAGCAGCGTGTGATAAATTCTGGGGTGGAAGCTCCGTTGTGGATACTAATACATCTATTAAGAAGAATGGTAATGATGATAATGATAGACACAGTCGTTACCTGTTACAAGGCAATGCGCAAGTGGAGGAACTATCCGATAGAATATACCTGAATTAACGGTTAGGCACGAAGTTTTTTTTTCGATACATTTGTTTCTCTAAACATACTAGAGCAATAACGGGCGACCGCAGGATAGATTATATATATATTGCGTGCAGCAACTGAACACTTGTCGATATGAATGCAACTTTTCTCTGTATTAGTTCAGCTTGTAGCATAAATACCAATACAAGAGGAAATCGTAAACTTAGCACAACTGAGGTTATCTCATTGGAGTATTCATCTGGGGAGGGGGGGGGGACACTTCGAATGGTAGGACTGCTATACCCTCGTTTATAGACTGCCCGGAGGCTTCGCGGTCCTGTTTCTTGTAGTTATAGGCTGTCCTGCAGCGCGGCTACTGCGTCGTACGTACGAGTAGAGCGAGCAGGGCAGAAGTTGCCGCGAAATAACGACAGATTCGTAAGGACTGAAGCATAGACAGGTGAATCTTGTTCCTGCGACGTGTGTTGCTTTCTGTGTTTTCCGTTTTTGAAGGGTAAGAAAGAAGCGTCGACTGGTCAGACAGGCGGTAGAAATGCTCGGTCTTTAGTTTTTGGCTGAAAATCTACTTGCAATGTGTGCAAGTAGATGTGAAGAAGGCCGAGTAGATGTGCCGACAGACGTACAGAGAAGAGAATAAGTGGTTTGAAGCTTCTGTCAACTGACTTGTTCAGCTTTGTTTAGCTGCGGCTGCATGGGTCGTTTTGTTTGTCTCCTTTGTTTAATGTGTTCCGTAAGATTACGAAAGCTGAGGATGGTTTTGTTTGCTTCTCCGTCGTGGTTCGAAGTCTGGACCACCACTCGGAATACGAATCCTTGAGCTTGTCTGTGGGTGGCGTAGTTACCCAGGTTGCCTGTGTGCCTCGGACAAAAACAAGCTGCTGTTATGAAAAATTTATGATACAGGACGGGTAAAAAAAAGAAAAAAAAGAAGGAATTCCTCTACCCCACCCTATCCGACGTGTGTTGTCGTTTTTCTGTTTTCCCGACCCAACCTCTTCCCTCAAACAGAAACTTAACAACACATAATAAATACACTACAATACATAATAAATACACTACAACAACGGATCAACACTATATACAATATGTTCAGCCCAGCAGTGGAGGCCGGCTGGGAAATTCTTGTAGAGCATTTTTGCGCGTCATCCTCCAATTGCGCGCTGCCCCCGGAGCCAGGTTGTTAACCCTCACTACCGCGGTCTCATGGCGCAACGCTCGAGCCACTCGACCACCCCAGGGGGTACAAGTTGAACAACGTTTTGCACCTTATACGTTTGCGAGCTTGAAGCTGCTCATTGAGAAGAGAGTTATCATGGATTAAAGCAGCGTGTGATAAATTCTGGGGTGGAAGCTCTGTTGTGGATACTAATACATCTATTAAGAAGAATGGTAATGATGATAATGATAGACACAGTCGTTACCTGTTACAAGGCAATGCGCAAGTGGAGGAACTATCCGATAGAATATACCTCATTTAACGGTTAGGCACGAAGTTTTTTTCGATACATTTGTTTCTCTAAACATACTAGAGCAATAACGGGCGACCGCAGGATAGATTATATATATATTGCGTGCAGCAACTGAACACTTGTCGATATGAATGCAACTTTTCTCAGTATTAGTTCAGCTTGTAGCATAAATAACAATACAAGAGGAAAGTGTAAACTTAGCACAACTGAGGTTATCTCATTGGAGTATTCATCTGGGGAGGGGGGGGGGGGGGACACTCCGAATGGTAGGACTGCTATACCCTCGTTTATAGACTGCCCGGAGGCTTCGCGGTCCTGTTTCTTGTAGTTATAGGCTGTCCTGCAGCGCGGCTATTGCGTCGTACGTACGAGTAGAGCGAGCAGGGCAGAAGTTGCCGAGAAATAACGACAGATTCGTAAGGACTGAAGCATAGACAGGTGAATCTTGTTCCTGCGACGTGAGTTGCTTTCTGTGTTTTCCGTTTTTGAAGGGTAAGAAAGAAGCGTCGACTGGCCAGACAGGCGGTAGAAATGCTCGGTCTTTAGTTTTTGGCTGAAAATCTACTTGCAATGTGTGCAAGTAGATGTGAAGAAGGCCGAGTAGATGTGTCGACAGACGTACAGAGAAGAGAATAAGTGGTTTGAAGCTTCTGTCAACTGACTTGTGCAGCTTTGTTTAGCTGCGGCTGCATGGGTCGTTTTGTTTGTCTCCTTTGTTTAATGTGTTCCGTAAGATTACGAAAGCTGAGGATGGTTTTGTTTGCTTCTCCGTCGTGGTTCGAAGTCTGGACCACCACACGGAATACGAATCCTTGAGCTTGTCCGTGGGTGGCGTCGTTACCCAGGTTGCCTGTGTGCCTGGGACAAAAACAAGCTGCTGTTATGAAAAATTTGTGATACAGGACGGGTAAAAAAAAGAAAAAAAAGAAGGAAGTCCTGTACCCCACCCTATCCGACGTGTGTTGTCGTTTTTCTGTTTTCCCGACACAACCTCTTCCCTCAAACAGAAACTTAACAACACATAATAAATACACTACAGTACATAATAAATACACTACAACAACGGATCAACACTATATACAATATGTTCAGCCCAGCAGTGGAGGCCGGCTGGGAAATTCTTGTAGAGCGTTTTTGCGCGTCATCCTCCAATTGCGCGCTGCCCTCGGAGCCAGGTTGTTAACCCTTACTACCGCGGTCTCATGGCGCAACGCTCAAGCCACTCGACCACCCCAGGGGGTACAAGTTGAACAACGTTTTGCACCTTATATGTTTGCGAGCTTGAAGCTGCTCATTGAGAAGAGAGTTATCATGGATTAAAGCAGCGTGTGAGAAATTCTGGGGTGGAAGCTCTGTTGTGGATACTAATACATCTATTAAGAAGAATGGTAATGATGATAATGATAGACACAGTCGTTACCTGTTACAAGGCAATACGCAAGTGGAGGAACTATCCGATAGAATATACCTCATTTAACGGTTAGGCACGAAGTTTTTTTTTTCGATACAATTGTTTCTCTAAACATACTAGAGCAATAACGGGCGACCGCAGGATAGATTATATATATATTGTGTGCAGCAACTGAACACTTGTCGATATGAATGCAACTTTTCTCTGTATTAGTTCAGCTTGTAGCATAAATAACAATACAAGAGGAAATTGTAAACTTAGCACAACTGAGGTTATCTCATTGGAGTATTCATCTGGGGAGGGGGGGGGGGACACTCCGAATGGTAGGACTGCTATACCCTCGTTTATAGACTGCCCGGAGGCTTCGCGGTCCTGTTTCTTGTAGTTATAGGCTGTCCTGCAGCGCGGCTATTGCGTCGTACGTACGAGTAGAGCGAGCAGGGCAGAAGTTGCCGAGAAATAACGACAGATTCGTAAGGACTGAAGCATAGACAGGTGAATCTTGTTCCTGCGACGTGAGTTGCTTTCCGTGTTTTCCGTTTTTGAAGGGTAAGAAAGAAGCGTCGACTGGTCAGACAGGCGGTAGAAATGCTCGGTCTTTAGTTTTTGGCTGAAAATCTACTTGCAATGTGTGCAAGTAGATGTGAAGAAGGCCGAGTAGATGTGTCGACAGACGTACAGAGAAGAGAATAAGTGGTTTGAAGCTTCTGTCAACTGACTTGTTCAGCTTTGTTTAGCTGCGGCTGCATGGGTCGTTTTGTTTGTCTCCTTTGTTTAATGTGTTCCGTAAGATTACGAAAGCTGAGGAGGGTTTTGTTTGCTTCTCCGTCGTGGTTCGAAGTCTGGACCACCACTCGGTATACGAATCCTTGAGCTTGTCTGTGGGTGGCGTCGTTACCCAGGTTGCCTGTGTGCCTGGGACAAAAACAAGCTGCTGTTATGAAAAATTTATGATACAGGACGGGTAAAAAAAAGAAAAAAAAGAAGGAAGTCCTGTACCCCACCTTATCCGACGTGTGTTGTCGTTTTTCTGTTTTCCCGACCCAACCTCTTCCCTCAAACAGAAACTTAACAACACATAATAAATACACTACAATACATAATTAATACACTACAACAACGGATCAACACTATATACAATATGTACAGCCCAGCAGTGGAGGCCGGCTGGGAAATTCTTGTAGAGCGTTTTTGCGCGTCATCCTCCAATTGCGCGCTGCCCCCGGAGGCAGGTTGTTAACCCTCACTACCGCGGTCTCATGGCGCAACGCTCAAGCCACTCGACCACCCCAGGGGGTACAAGTTGAACAACGTTTTGCACCTTAAATGTTTGCGAGCTTGAAGCTGCTCATTGAGAAGAGAGTTATCATGGATTAAAGCAGCGTGTGATAAATTCTGGGGTGGAAGCTCTGTTGTGGATACTAATACATCTATTAAGAAGAATGGTAATGATGATAATGATAGACACAGTCGTTACCTGTTACAAGGCAATGCGCAAGTGGAGGAACTATCCGATAGAATATACCTGAATTAACGGTTAGGCACGAAGTTTTTTTTTCGATACATTTGTTTCTCTAAACATACTAGAGCAATAACGGGCGACCGCAGGATAGATTATATATATATTGCGTGCAGCAACTGAACACTTGTCGATATGAATGCAACTTTTCTCTGTATTAGTTCAGCTTGTAGCATAAATACCAATACAAGAGGAAATCGTAAACTTAGCACAACTGAGGTTATCTCATTGGAGTATTCATCTGGGGAGGGGGGGGGGGGGACACTTCGAATGGTAGGACTGCTATACCATAGCCTCCTTTATTTTCTGTGCCCGCGCAGTCAGTCCGCCGGGCCCGTTCGGCCGCCTCCCGCATCCTCCTCTCTTTTTGCGTCTGCTGTCCGCCAGGGGCGCTCGCATCCCAGAATCGAGTCGGCGCATTCAGCCGCGACGACGCATCTCCAGGAAACCTTTGTTCGTGTCGCATACGTTTGCAACACCAATTATTTACGACCAAAACGGTACGTAGTACTTTCAGCAAATATAATTGTAACTGTTGCTTCATTGTGTTGCGTGAGCAGATGACACGCGGCATTAACTGAGTGCGTATAAACAAACAACGTCGTTTGTACCCCGCGTTTGCACGGCCGTTGTCAAGCGCGGCTATCATTTTTCGCGCTTCTTTCTGGCAATACTTTTCCGCGCACCTATCTTCGCAGCGTAGTACTTTCAGCAAGTATGATATTTAACTGTTGCTTCATTGTGTTGCGTGAGCAGATGACACGCGGCATTAACTGAGTGCGTATAAACAAACAACGTCGTTTGTACCCCGCGTTTGCACGGCCGTTGTCAAGCGCGGCTATCATTTTTCGCGCTTCTTTCTGGCAATACTTTTCCGCGCACCTATCTTCGCAGCGTAGTACTTTCAGCAAGTATGATATTTAACTGTTGCTTCATTGTGTTGCGTGAACAGATGACACGCGGCAATAAGTGAGTGCGTGTAAACAAACAACGTCGTTTGCACCTCGTGTTTGCAGGGCCGGTTTCATGCTTTGCTATCATTTTTCGCGCTTCTTTCTCGTGAGGCTTTTCCGCGCACCTATCAGCGAATTTCGCTAAGTAATCAGGAATGTTAGTTTACGGTTTCTCTCGTTTCTGTCTCGTGCAGCGGCCTACGCACACAAGTCTCCGTGGTTCATTCGGCTGTGATAACACGCGTCAGGTGCGATGGCGTACTGTTGCGTGCCCGGTTGCAAGTCTTCAAGCAAAAAGAAGGAAGTGGGAATTTCATTCCACGAAATTCCAAGCGACGAGGAGTTGCGGCAAAAGTGGATAAAAGTCATTTCACGAGAGAATTGGACGCCGAACACCACTTCCTGCTACTCAACCGTGTGCAGTCATCATTTCGCTGCTTCTGATTTTAAGCAAGGATGTAAAACACGAAGGCTTATGAAAGGTGTGGTGCTTAGAGTATTCGAAGAATATCCGCGCTACTTGCAGCCTTCGACAAAAGCCCCGAGAAGTGACGCGGCGATCAGAAAAAAAAATTGTGATTGCTGCTTGTGAACAGTGTCAACGAGGGTACTAAAGCTCGTCAGACTGTGTGCGTGTGAGGAACGTTTCGATTGACGCCCTCTTGTTCGTTTCCGAGGGTTGCGAATGAATTAATACGCAATAAACAAGTTTCTCTACCGTTTCCTTGAAGGTATGGTGTTCTGTTCAATGTGCTATCTTGCGTACTTATTCTTTCTCTCTTGCATATGTTCTCTCCTAAATATTTAAGTGGCACACGGGAGTGGTATCACACTTTTGTTTTTTAAGCTTGCCCCGCTTAAAAACGCGCAACGAAGGACCCACTCGTCAGTGCCGGCGGTAGCACCGGAGTCAGTGAACAGGCTCTGCCGGTTCTGGGAAGGCAGCGCCGCCTGGTGGTGATTGCGGGAACTCAGCCTGACGGTCGGCTCCCTTTGATCTCGGCGGCAAAGCGCAGGCACAGAAAATAAAGGAGGCTATGGCTATACCCTCGTTTATAGACTGCCCGGAGGCTTCGCGGTCCTGTTTCTTGTAGTTATAGGCTGTCCTGCAGCGCGGCTACTGCGTCGTACGTACGAGTAGAGCGAGCAGGGCAGAAGTTGCCGCGAAATAACGACAGATTCGTAAGGACTGAAGCATAGACAGGTGAATCTTGTTCCTGCGACGTGTGTTGCTTTCTGTGTTTTCCGTTTTTGAAGGGTAAGAAAGAAGCGTCGACTGGTCAGACAGGCGGTAGAAATGCTCGGTCTTTAGTTTTTGGCTGAAAATCTACTTGCAATGTGTGCAAGTAGATGTGAAGAAGGCCGAGTAGATGTGCCGACAGACGTACAGAGAAGAGAATAAGTGGTTTGAAGCTTCTGTCAACTGACTTGTTCAGCTTTGTTTAGCTGCGGCTGCATGGGTCGTTTTGTTTGTCTCCTTTGTTTAATGTGTTCCGTAAGATTACGAAAGCTGAGGATGGTTTTGTTTGCTTCTCCGTCGTGGTTCGAAGTCTGGACCACCACTCGGAATACGAATCCTTGAGCTTGTCTGTGGGTGGCGTAGTTACCCAGGTTGCCTGTGTGCCTCGGACAAAAACAAGCTGCTGTTATGAAAAATTTATGATACAGGACGGGTAAAAAAAAGAAAAAAAAGAAGGAATTCCTCTACCCCACCCTATCCGACGTGTGTTGTCGTTTTTCTGTTTTCCCGACCCAACCTCTTCCCTCAAACAGAAACTTAACAACACATAATAAATACACTACAATACATAATAAATACACTACAACAACGGATCAACACTATATACAATATGTTCAGCCCAGCAGTGGAGGCCGGCTGGGAAATTCTTGTAGAGCATTTTTGCGCGTCATCCTCCAATTGCGCGCTGCCCCCGGAGCCAGGTTGTTAACCCTCACTACCGCGGTCTCATGGCGCAACGCTCGAGCCACTCGACCACCCCAGGGGGTACAAGTTGAACAACGTTTTGCACCTTATACGTTTGCGAGCTTGAAGCTGCTCATTGAGAAGAGAGTTATCATGGATTAAAGCAGCGTGTGATAAATTCTGGGGTGGAAGCTCTGTTGTGGATACTAATACATCTATTAAGAAGAATGGTAATGATGATAATGATAGACACAGTCGTTACCTGTTACAAGGCAATGCGCAAGTGGAGGAACAATCCGATAGAATATACCTGAATTAACGGTTAGGCACGAAGTTTTTTTCGATACATTTGTTTCTCTAAACATACTAGAGCAATAACGGGCGACCGCAGGATAGATTATATATATATTGCGTGCAGCAACTGAACACTTGTCGATATGAATGCAACTTTTCTCTGTATTAGTTCAGCTTGTAGCATAAATAACAATACAAGAGGAAATTGTAAACTTAGCACAACTGAGGTTATCTCATTGGAGTATTCATCTGGGGAGGGGGGGGGGACACTTCGAATGGTAGGACTGCTATACCCTCGTTTATAGACTGCCCGGAGGCTTCGCGGTCCTGTTTCTTGTAGTTATAGGCTGTCCTGCAGCGCGGCTATTGCGTCGTACGTACGAGTAGAGCGAGCAGGGCAGAAGTTGCCGAGAAATAACGACAGATTCGTAAGGACTGAAGCATAGACAGGTGAATCTTGTTCCTGCGACGTGTGTTGCTTTCTGTGTTTTCCGTTTTTGAAGGGTAAGAAAGAAGCGTCGACTGGTCAGACAGGCGGTAGAAATGCTCGGTCTTTAGTTTTTGGCTGAAAATCTACTTGCAATGTGTGCAAGTAGATGTGAAGAAGGCCGAGTAGATGTGCCGACAGACGTACAGAGAAGAGAATAAGTGGTTTGAAGCTTCTGTCAACTGACTTGTTCAGCTTTGTTTAGCTGCGGCTGCATGGGTCGTTTTGTTTGTCTCCTTTGTTTAATGTGTTCCGTAAGATTACGAAAGCTGAGGATGGTTTTGTTTGCTTCTCCGTCGTGGTTCGAAGTCTGGACCACCACTCGGAATACGAATCCTTGAGCTTGTCTGTGGGTGGCGTAGTTACCCAGGTTGCCTGTGTGCCTCGGACAAAAACAAGCTGCTGTTATGAAAAATTTATGATTCAGGACGGGTAAAAAAAAGAAAAAAAAGAAGGAAGTCCTCTACACCACCCTATCCGACGTGTGTTGTCGTTTTTCTGTTTTCCCGATCCAACCTCTTCCCTCAAACAGAAACTTAACAACACATCATAAATACACTACAATACATAATAAATACACTACAACAACGGATCAACACTATATACAATATGTACAGCCCAGCAGTGGAGGCCGGCTGGGAAATTCTTGTAGAGCATTTTTGCGCGTCATCCTCCAATTGCGCGCTGCCCCCGGAGCCAGGTTGTTAACCCTCACTACCGCGGTCTCATGGCGCAACGCTCGAGCCACTCGACCACCCCAGGGGGTACAAGTTGAACAACGTTTTGCACCTTATACGTTTGCGAGCTTGAAGCTGCTCATTGAGAAGAGAGTTATCATGGATTAAAGCAGCGTGTGATGAATTCTGGGGTGGAAGCTCTGTTGTGGATACTAATACATCTATTAAGAAGAATGGTAATGATGATAATGATAGACACAGTCGTTACTTGTTACAAGGCAATGCGCAAGTGGAGGAACTATCCGATAGAATATACCTCATTTAACGGTTAGGCACGAAGTTTTTTTTCGATACATTTGTTTCTCTAAACATACTAGAGCAATAACGGGCGACCGCAGGATAGATTATATATATATTGCGTGCAGCAACTGAACACTTGTCGATATGAATGCAACTTTTCTCTGTATTAGTTCAGCTTGTAGCATAAATAACAATACAAGAGGAAATTGTAAACTTAGCACAACTGAGGTTATCTCATTGGAGTATTCATCTGGGGGGGGGGGGGGACACTCCGAATGGTAGGACTGCTATACCCTCGTTTATAGACTGCCCGGAGGCTTCGCGGTCCTGTTTCTTGTAGTTATAGGCTGTCCTGCAGCGCGGCTATTGCGTCGTACGTACGAGTAGAGCGAGCAGGGCAGAAGTTTCCGAGAAATAACGACAGATTCGTAAGGACTGAAGCATAGACAGGTGAATCTTGTTCCTGTGACGTGAGTTGCTTTCTGTGTTTTCCGTTTTTGAAGGGTAAGAAAGAAGCGTCGACTGGTCAGACAGGCGGTAGAAATGCTCGGTCTTTAGTTTTTGGCTGAAAATCTACTTGCAATGTGTGCAAGTAGATGTGAAGAAGGCCGAGTAAATGTGTCGACAGACGTACAGAGAAGAGAATAAGTGGTTTGAAGCTTCTGTCAACTGACTTGTTCAGCTTTGTTTAGCTGCGGCTGCATGGGTCGTTTTGTTTGTCTCCTTTGTTTAATGTGTTCCGTAAGATTACGAAAGCTGAGGATGGTTTTGTTTGCTTCTCCGTCGTGGTTCGAAGTCTGGACCACCACTCGGAATACGAATCCTTGAGCTTGTCTGTGGGTGGCGTCGTTACCCAGGTTGCCTGTGTGCCTGGGACAAAAACAAGCTGCTGTTATGAAAAATTTATGATACATGAAGGGTAAAAAAAAGAAAAAAAAGAAGGAAGTCCTGTACCCCACCCTATCCGACGTGTGTTGTCGTTTTTCTGTTTTCCCGACCCAACCTCTTCCCTCAAACAGAAACTTGACAACACATAATAAATACACTACAATACATAATAAATACACTACAACAACGGATCAACACTATATACAATATGTACAGCCCAGCAGTGGAGGCCGGCTGGGAAATTCTTGTAGAGCGTTTTTGCGCGTCATCCTCCAATTGCGCGCTGCCCCCGGAGCCAGGTTGTTAACCCTCACTACCGCGGTCTCATGGCGCAACGCTCAAGCCACTCGACCACCCCAGGGGGTACAAGTTGAACAACGTTTTGCACCTTATATGTTTGCGAGCTTGAAGCTGCTCATTGAGAAGAGAGTTATCATGGATTAAAGCAGCGTGTGATAAATTCTAGGGTGGAAGCTCTGTTGTGGATACTAGTACATCTATTAAGAAGAATGGTAATGATGATAATGATAGACACAGTCGTTACCTGTTACAAGGCAATGCGCAAGTGGAGGAACTATCCGATAGAATATACCTCATTTAACGGTTAGGCACGAAGTTTTTTTTCGATACATTTGTTTCTCTAAACATACTAGAGCAATAACGGACGACCGCAGGATAGATTATATATATATTGCGTGCAGCAACTGAACACTTGTCGATATGAATGCAACTTTTCTCTGTATTAGTTCAGCTTGTAGCATAAATAACAATACAAGAGGAAATTGTAAACTTAGCACAACTGAGGTTATCTCATTGGAGTATTCCTCTGGGGAGGGGGGGGGGACACTCCGAATGGTAGGACTGCTATACCCTCGTTTATAGACTGCCCGGAGGCTTCGCGGTCCTGTTTCTTGTAGTTATAGGCTGTCCTGCAGCGCGGCTATTGCGTCGTACGTACGAGTAGAGCGAGCAAGGCAGAAGTTGCCGAGAAATAACGACAGATTCGTAAGGACTGAAGCATAGACAGGTGAATCTTGTTCCTGCGACGTGAGTTGCTTTCTGTGTTTTCCGTTTTTGAAGGGTAAGAAAGAAGCGTCGACTGGTCAGACAGGCGGTAGAAATCCTCGGTCTTTAGTTTTTGGCTGAAAATCTACTTGCAATGTGTGCAAGTAGATGTGAAGAAGGCCGAGTAGATGTGTCGACAGACGTACAGAGAAGAGAATAAGTGGTTTGAAGCTTCTGTCAACTGACTTGTTCAGCTTTGTTTAGCTGCGGCTGCATGGGTCGTTTTGTTTGTCTCCTTTGTTTAATGTGTTCCGTAAGATAACGAAAGCTGAGGATGGTTTTGTTTGCTTCTCCGTCGTGGTTCGAAGTCTGGACCACCACTCGGAATACGAATCCTTGAGCTTGTCTGTGGGTGGCGTCGTTACCCAGGTTGCCTGTGTGCCTGGGACAAAAACAAGCTGCTGTTATGAAAAATTTATGATACAGGACGGGTAAAAAAAAGAAAAAAAAGAAGGAAGTCCTGTACCCCACCCTATCCGACGTATGTTGTCGTTTTTCTGTTTTCCCGACCCAACCTCTTCCCTCAAACAGAAACTTAACAACACATAATAAATACACTACAATACATAATAAATACACTACAACAACGGAGCAACAACGGATTTGTTCATGACTAACTTCATGTACCACCCTGCTAAGATCACCAAAGGTGATTGCAGTATCTGTAAATAAATAAATAAATAAATAAATAAATAAACACTATATACAATATGTACAGCCCAGCAGTGGAGGCCGGCTGGGAAATTCTTGTAGAGCGTTTTTGCGCGTCATCCTCCAATTGCGCGCTGCCCCCGGAGCCAGGTTGTTAACCCTCACTACCGCGGTCTCATGGCGCAACGCTCAAGCCACTCGACCACCCCAGGGGGTACAAGTTGAACAACGTTTTGCACCTTATATGTTTGCGAGCTTGAAGCTGCTCATTGAGAAGAGAGTTATCATGGATTAAAGCAGCGTGTGATAAATTCTGGGGTGGAAGCTCTGTTGTGGATACTAATACATCTATTAAGAAGAATGATAATGATGATAATGATAGACACAGTCGTTACCTGTTACAAGGCAATGCGCAAGTGGAGGAACTATCCGATAGAATATACCTCATTTAAAGGTTAGGCACGAAGTTTTTTTTCGATACATTTGTTTCTCTAAACATACTAGAGCAATAACGGGCGACCGCAGGATAGATTATATATATATTGCGTGCAGCAACTGAACACTTGTCGATATGAATGCAACTTTTCTCTGTATTAGTTCAGCTTGTAGCATAAATAACAATACAAGAGGAAATTGTAAACTTAGCACAACTGAGGTTATCTCATTGGAGTATTCATCTGGGGAGGGGGGGGGGGGGACACTCCGAATGGTAGGACTGCTATACCCTCGTTTATAGACTGCCCGGAGGCTTCGCGGTCCTGTTTCTTGTAGTTATAGACTGTCCTGCAGCGCGGCTATTGCGTCGTACGTACGAGTAGAGCGAGCAGGGCAGAAGTTGCCGAGAAATAACGACAGATTCGTAAGGACTGAAGCATAGACAGGTGAATCTTGTTCCTGCGACGTGAGTTGCTTTCTGTGTTTTCCGTTTTTGAAGGGTAAGAAAGAAGCGTCGACTGGTCAGACAGGCGGTAGAAATGCTCGGTCTTTAGTTTTTGGCTGAAAATCTACTTGCAATGTGTGCAAGTAGATGTGAAGAAGGCCGAGTAGATGTGTCGACAGACGTACAGAGAAGAGAATAAGTGGTTTGAAGCTTCTGTCAACTGACTTGTTCAGCTTTGTTTAGCTGCGGCTGCAAGGGTCGTTTTGTTTGTCTCCTTTGTTTAATGTGTTCCGTAAGATTACGAAAGCTGAAGATGGTTTTGTTTGCTTCTCCGTCGTGGTTCGAAGTCTGGACCACCACTCGGAATACGAATCCTTGAGCTTGTCTGTGGGTGGCGTCGTTACCTAGGTTGCCTGTGTGCCTGGGACAAAAACAAGCTGCTGTTATGAAAAATTTATGATACAGGACGGGTAAAAAAAAAGAAAAAAAAGAAGGAAGTCCTGTACCCCACCCTATCCGACGTGTGTTGTCGTTTTTCTGTTTTCCCGACCCAACCTCTTCCCTCAAACAGAAACTTAACAACACATAATAAATACACTACAATACATAATAAATACACTACAACAACGGATCAACACTATATACAATATGTACAGCCCAGCAGTGGAGGCCGGCTGGGAAATTCTTGTAGAGGGTTTTTGCGCGTCATCCTCCAATTGCGCGCTGCCCCCGGAGCCAGGTTGTTAACCCTCACTACCGCGGTCTCATGGCGCAACGCTCAAGCCACTCGACCACCCCAGGGGGTACAAGTTGAACAACGTTTTGCACCTTATATGTTTGCGAGCTTGAAGCTGCTCATTGAGAAGAGAGTTATCATGGATTAAAGCAGCATGTGATAAATTCTGGGGTGGAAGCTCTGTTGTGGATACTAATACATCTATTAAGAAGAATGGTAATGATGATAATGATAGACACAGTCGTTACCTGTTACAAGGCAATGCGCAAGTGGAGGAACTATCCGATAGAATATACCTCATTTAACGGTTAGGCACGAAGTTTTTTTTTCGATACATTTGTTTCTCTAAACATACTAGAGCAATTACGGGCGACCGCAGGATAGATTATATATATATTGCGTGCAGCAACTGAACACTTGTCGATATGAATGCAACTTTTCTCTGTATTAGTTCAGCTTGTAGCATAAATAACAATACAAGAGGAAATTGTAAACTTAGCACAACTGAGGTAATCTCATTGGAGTATTCATCTGGGGAGGGGGGGGGGACACTCCAAATGGTAGGACTGCTATACCCTCGTTTATAGACTGCCCGGAGGCTTCGCGGTCCTGTTTCTTGTAGTTATAGGCTGTCCTGCAGCGCGGCTATTGCGTCGTACGTACGAGTAGAGCGAGCAGGGCAGAAGTTGCCGAGAAATAACGACAGATTCGTAAGGACTGAAGCATAGACAGGTGAATCTTGTTCCTGCGACGTGAGTTGCTTTCTGTGTTTTCCGTTTTTGAAGGGTAAGAAAGAAGCGTCGACTGGTCAGACAGGCGGTAGAAATGCTCGGTCTTTAGTTTTTGGCTGAAAATCTACTTGCAATGTGTGCAAGTAGATGTGAAGAAGGCCGAGTAGATGTGTCGACAGACGTACAGAGAAGAGAATAAGTGGTTTGAAGCTTCTGTCAACTGACTTGTTCAGCTTTGTTTAGCTGCGGCTGCATGGGTCGTTTTGTTTGTCTCCTTTGTTTAATGTGTTCCGTAAGATTACGAAAGCTGAGGATGGTTTTGTTTGCTTCTCCGTCGTGGTTCGAAGTCTGGACCACCACTCGGAATACGAATCCTTGAGCTTGTCTGTGGGTGGCGTCGTTACCCAGGTTGCCTGTGTGCCTGGGACAAAAACAAGCTGCTGTTATGAAAAATTTATGATACAGGACGGGTAAAAAAAAGAAAAAAAAGAAGGAAGTCCTGTACCCCACCCTATCCGACGTGTGTTGTCGTTTTTTTGTTTTCCCGACCCAACCTCTTCCCTCAAACAGAAACTTAACAACACATAATAAATACACTACAATACATAATAAATACACTGCAACAACGGATCAACACTATATACAATATGTACAGCCCAGCAGTGGAGGCCGGCTGGGAAATTCTTGTAGAGCGTTTTTGCGCGTCATCCTCCAATTGCGCGCTGCCCCCGGAGCCAGGTTGTTAACCCTCACTACCGCGGTCTCATGGCGCAACGCTCAAGCCACTCGACCACCCCAGGGGGTACAAGTTGAACAACGTTTTGCACCTTATATGTTTGCGAGCTTGAAGCTGCTCATTGAGAAGAGAGTTATCATGGATTAAAGCAGCGTGTGATAAATTCTGGGGTGGAAGCTCTGTTGTGGATACTAATACATCTATTAAGAAGAATGGTAATGATGATAATGATAGACACAGTCGTTACCTGTTACAAGGCAATGCGCAAGTGGAGGAACTATCCGATAGAATATACCTCATTTAACGGTTAGGCACGAAGTTTTTTTTCGATACATTTGTTTCTCTAAACATACTAGAGCAATAACGGGCGACCGCAGGATAGATTATATATATATTGCGTGCAGCAACTGAACACTTGTCGATATGAATGCAACTTTTCTCTGTATTCGTTCAGCTTGTAGCATAAATAACAATACAAGAGGAAATTGTAAACTTAGCACAACTGAGGTTATCTCATTGGAGTATTCATCTGGGGAGGGAGGGGGGGACACTCCGAATAGTAGGACTGCTATACCCTCGTTTATAGACTGCCCGGAGGCTTCGCGGTCCTTTTTCTTGTAGTTATAGGCTGTCCTGCAGCGCGGCTATTGCGTCGTACGTACGAGTAGAGCGAGCAGGGCAGAAGTTGCCGAGAAATAACGACAGATTCGTAAGGACTGAAGCATAGACAGGTGAATCTTGTTCCTGCGACGTGAGTTGCTTTCTGTGTTTTCCGTTTTTGAAGGGTAAGAAAGAAGCGTCGACTGGTCAGACAGGCGGTAGAAATGCTCGGTCTTTAGTTTTTGGCTGAAAATCTACTTGCAATGTGTGCAAGTAGATGTGAAGAAGGCCGAGTAGATGTGTCGACAGACGTACAGAGAAGAGAATAAGTGGTTTGAAGCTTCTGTCAACTGACTTGTTCAGCTTTGTTTAGCTGCGGCTGCATGGGTCGTTTTGTTTGTCTCCTTTGTTTAATGTGTTCCGTAAGATTACGAAAGCTGAGGATGGTTTTGTTTGCTTCTCCGTCGTGGTTCGAAGTCTGGACCTTCACTCGGAATACGAATCCTTGAGCTTGTCTGTGGGTGGCGTCGTTACCCAGGTTGCCTGTGTGCCTGGGACAAAAACAAGCTGCTGTTATGAAAAATTTATGATACAGGACGGGTAAAAAAAAGAAAAAAAGAAGGAAGTCCTGTAACCCACCCTATACGACGTGTGTTGTCGTTTTTCTGTTTTCCCGACCCAACCTCTTCCTTCAAACAGAAACTTAACAACACATAATAAATACACTACAATACATAATAAATACACTACAACAACGGATCAACACTATATACAATATGTACAGCCCAGCAGTGGAGCCCGGCTGGGAAATTCTTGTAGAGCGTTTTTGCGCGTCATCCTCCAATTGCGCGCTGCCCCCTGAGCCAGGTTGTTAACCCTCACTACCGCGGTCTCATGGCGCAACGCTCAAGCCACTCGACCACCCCAGGGGGTACAAGTTGAACAACGTTTTGCACCTTATATGTTTGCGAGCTTGAAGCTGCTCATTGAGAAGAGAGTTATCATGGATTAAAGCAGCGTGTGATAAATTCTGGGGTGGAATCTTTGTTGTGGATACTAATACATCTATTAGGAAGAATGGTAATAATGATAATGATAGACACAGTCGTTACCTGTTACAAGGCAATGCGCAAGTGGAGGAACTATCCGATAGAATATACCTCATTTTACGGTTAGGCACGAAGTTTTTTTTCGATACATTTCTTTCTCTAAACATACTAGAGCAATAACGGGAGACCGCAGGATAGATTATATATATATTGCGTGCAGCAACTGAACACTTGTCGATATGAATGCAACTTTTCTCTGTATTAGTTCAGCTTGTAGCATAAATAACAATACAAGAGGAAATTGTAAACTTAGCACAACTGAGGTTATCTCATTGGAGTATTCATCTGGGGAGGGAGGGGGGGGGGACACTCCGAATGGTAAAACTGCTATACCCTCGTTTATAGACTGCCCGGAGGCTTCGCGGTCCTGTTTCTTGTAGTTATAGGCTGTCCTGCAGCGCGGCTATTGCGTCGTACGTACGAGTAGAGCGAGCAGGGCAGAAGTTGCCGAGAAATAACGACAGATTCGTAAGGACTGAAGCATAGACAGGTGAATCTTGTTCCTGCGACGTGAGTTGCTTTCTGTGTTTTCCGTTTTTGAAGGGTAAAAAAGAAGCGTCGACTGGTCAGACAGGCGGTAGAAATGCTCGGTCTTTAGTTTTTGACTGAAAATCTACTTGCAATGTGTGCAAGTAGATGTGAAGAGGGCCGAGTAGATGTGTCGACAGACGTACAGAGAAGAGAATAAGTGGTTTGAAGCTTCTGTCAACTGACTTGTTCAGCTTTGTTTAGCTGCGGCTGCATGGGTCGTTTTGTTTGTCTCCTTTGTTTAATGTGTTCCGTAAGATTACGAAAGCTGAGGATGGTTTTGTTTGCTTCTCCGTCGTGGTTCGAAGTCTGGACCACCACTCGGAATACGAATCCTTGAGCTTGTCTGTGGGTGGCGTCGTTACCCAGGTTGCCTGTGTGCCTGGGACAAAAACAAGCTGCTGTTATGAAAAATTTATGATACAGGACGGGTAAAAAAAAGAAAAAAAAGAAGGAAGTCCTGTACCCCACCCTATCCGACGTGTGTTGTCGTTTTTCTGTTTTCCCGACCCAACCTCTTCCCTCAAACAGAAACTTAACAACACATAATAAATACACTACAATACATAATAAATACACTACAACAACGGATCAACACTATATACAATATGTACAGCCCAGCAGTGGAGGCCGGCTGGGAAATTCTTGTAGAGCGTTTTTGTGCGTCATCCTCCAATTGCGCGCTGCCCCCGGAGCCAGGTTGTTAACCCTCACTACCGCGGTCTCATGGCGCAACGCTCAAGCCACTCGACGACCCCAGGGGGTACAAGTTGAACAACGTTTTGCACCTTATATGTTTGCGAGCTTGAAGCTGCTCATTGAGAAGAGAGTTATCATGGATTAAAGCAGCGTGTGATAAATTCTGGGGTGGAAGCTCTGTTGTGGATACTAATACATCTATTAAGAAGAATGGTAATGATGATAATGATAGACACAGTCGTTACCTGTTACAAGGCAATGCGCAAGTGGAGGAACTATCCGATAGAATATACCTCATTTAACGGTTAGGCACGAAGTTTTTTTTCGATACATTTGTTTCTCTAAACATACTAGAGCAATAACGGGCGACCGCAGGATAGATTATATATATATTGCGTGCAGCAACTGAACACTTGTCTATATGAATGCAACTTTTCTCTGTATTAGTTCAGCTTGTAGCATAAATAACAATACAAGAGGAAATTGTAAACTTAGCACAACTGAGGTTATCTCATTGGAGTATTCATCTGGGGAGGGGGGGAGGGGGACACTCCGAATGGTAGGACTGCTATACCCTCGTTTATAAACTGCCCGGAGGCTTCGCGGTCCTGTTTCTTGTAGTTATAGGCTGTCCTGCAGCGCGGCTATTGCGTCGTACGTACGAGTAGAGCGAGCAGGGCAGAAGTTGCCGAGAAATAACGACAGATTCGTAAGGACTGAAGCATAGACAGGTGAATCTTGTTCCTGCGACGTGAGTTGCTTTCTGTGTTTTCCGTTTTTGAAGGGTAAGAAAGAAGCGTCGACTGGTCAGACAGGCGGTAGAAATGCTCGGTCTTTAGTTTTTGACTGAAAATCTACTTGCAATGTGTGAAAGTAGATGTGAAGAAGGCCGAGTAGATGTGTCGACAGACGTACAGAGAAGAGAATAAGTGGTTTGAAGCTTCTGTCAACTGACTTGTTCAGCTTTGTTTAGCTGCGGCTGCATGGGTCGTTTTGTTTGTCTCCTTTGTTTAATGTGTTCCGTAAGATTACGAAAGCTCAGGATGGTTTTGTTTGCTTCTCCGTCGTGGTTCGAAGTCTGGACCACCACTCGGAATACGAATCCTTGAGCTTGTCTGTGGGTGGCGTCGTTACCCAGGTTGCCTGTGTGCCTGGGACATAAACAAGCTGCTGTTATGAAAAATTTATGATACAGGACGGGTAAAAAAAAGAAAAAAAAGAAGGAAGTCCTGTACCCCACCCTATCCGACGTGTGTTGTCGTTTTTCTGTTTTCCCGACCCAACCTCTTCCCTCAAACAGAAACTTAACAACACATAATAAATACACTACAATACATAATAAATACACTACAACAACGGATCAACACTATATACAATATGTACAGCCCAGCAGTGGAGGCCGGCTGGGAAATTCTTGTAGAGCGTTTTTGCGCGTCATCCTCCAATTGCGCGCTGCCCCCGGAGCCAGGTTGTTAACCCTCACTACCGCGGTCTCATGGCGCAACGCTCAAGCCACTCGACGACCCCAGGGGGTACAAGTTGAACAACGTTTTGCACCTTATATGTTTGCGAGCTTGAAGCTGCTCATTGAGAAGAGAGTTATCATGGATTAAAGCAGCGTGTGATAAATTCTGGGGTGGAAGCTCTGTTGTGGATACTAATACATCTATTAAGAAGAATGGTAATGATGATAATGATAGACACAGTCGTTACCTGTTACAAGGCAATGCGCAAGTGGAGGAACTATCCGATAGAATATACCTCATTTAACGGTTAGGCACGAAGTTTTTTTTCGATACATTTGTTTCTCTAAACATACTAGAGCAATAACGGGCGACCGCAGGATAGATTTTATATATATTGCGTGCAGCAACTGAACACTTGTCTATATGAATGCAACTTTTCTCTGTATTAGTTCAGCTTGTAGCATAAATAACAATACAAGAGGAAATTGTAAACTTAGCACAACTGAGGTTATCTCATTGGAGTATTCATCTGGGGAGGGGGGGGGGGGGGCACTCCGAATGGTAGGACTGCTATACCCTCGTTTATAGACTGCCCGGAGGCTTCGCGGTCCTGTTTCTTGTAGTTATAGGCTGTCCTGCAGCGCGGCTATTGCGTCGTACGTACGAGTAGAGCGAGCAGGGCAGAAGTTGCCGAGAAATAACGACAGATTCGTAAGGACTGAAGCATAGACAGGTGAATTTTGTTCCTGCGACGTGAGTTGCTTTCTGTGTTTTCCGTTTTTGAAGGGTAAGAAAGAAGCGTCGACTGGTCAGACAGGCGGTAGAAATGCTCGGTCTTTAGTTTTTGACTGAAAATCTACTTGCAATGTGTGCAAGTAGATGTGAAGAAGGCCGAGTAGATGTGTCGACAGACGTACAGAGAAGAGAATAAGTGGTTTGAAGCTTCTGTCAACTGACTTGTTCAGCTTTCTTTAGCTGCGGCTGCATGGGTCGTTTTGTTTGTCTTCTTTGTTTAATGTGTTCCGTAAGATTACGAAAGCTGAGGATGGTTTTGTTTGCTTCTCCGTCGTGGTTCGAAGTCTGGACCACCACTCGGAATACGAATCCTTGAGCTTGTCTGTGGGTGGCGTCGTTACCCAGGTTGCCTGTGTGCCTGGGACAAAAACAAGCTGCTGTTATGAAAAATTTATGATACAGGACGGGTAAAAAAAAGAAAAAAAAGAAGGAAGTCCTGTACCCCACCCTATCCGACGTGTGTTGTCGTTTTTCTGTTTTCCCGACCCAACCTCTTCCCTCAAACAGAAACTTAACAACACATAATAAATACACTACAATACATAATAAATACACTACAACAACGGATTAACACTATATACAATATGTACAGCCCAGCAGTGGAGGCCGGCTGGGAAATTCTTGTAGAGCGTTTTTGCGCGTCATCCTCCAATTGCGCGCTGCCCCCGGAGCCAGGTTGTTAACCCTCACTACCGCGGTCTCATGGCGCAACGCTCAAGCCACTCGACGACCCCAGGGGGTACAAGTTGAACAACGTTTTGCACCTTATATGTTTGCGAGATTGAAGCTGCTCATTGAGAAGAGAGTTATCATGGATTAAAGCAGCGTGTGATAAATTCTGGGGTGGAAGCTCTGTTGTGGATACTAATACATCTATTAAGAAGAATGGTAATGATGATAATGATAGACACAGTCGTTACCTGTTACAAGGCAATGCGCAAGTGGAGGAACTATCCGATAGAATATACCTCATTTAACGGTTAGGCACGAAGTTTTTCTTCGATACATTTGTTTCTCTAAACATACTAGAGCAATAACGGGCGACCGCAGGATAGATTATATATATATTGCGTGCAGCAACTGAACACTTGTCTATATGAATGCAACTTTTCTCTGTATTAGTTCAGCTTGTAGCATAAATAACAATACAAGAGGAAATTGTAAACTTAGCACAACTGAGGTTATCTCATTGGAGTATTCATCTGGGGAGGGGGGGAGGGACACTCCGAATGGTAGGACTGCTATACCCTCGTTTATAGACTGCCCGGAGGCTTCGCGGTCCTGTTTCTTGTAGTTATAGGCTGTCCTGCAGCGCGGCTATTGCGTCGTACGTACGAGTAGAGCGAGCAGGGCAGAAGTTGCCGAGAAATAACGACAGATTCGTAAGGACTGAAGCATAGACAGGTGAGTCTTGTTCCTGCGACGTGAGTTGCTTTCTGTGTTTTCCGCTTTTGAAGGGTAAGAAAGAAGCGTCGACTGGTCAGACAGGCGGTAGAAATGCTCGGTCTTTAGTTTTTGGCTGAAAATCTACTTGCAATGTGTGCAAGTAGATGTGAAGAAGGCCGAGTAGATGTGTCGACAGACGTACAGAGAAGAGAATAAGTGGTTTGAAGCTTCTGTCAACTAACTTGTTCAGCTTTGTTTAGCTGCGGCTGCATGGGTCGTTTTGTTTGTCTCCTTTGTTTAATGTGTTCCGTAAGAGTACGAAAGCTGAGGATGGTTTTGTTTGCTTCTCCGTCGTGGTTCGAAGTCTGGACCACCACTCGGAATACGAATCCTTGAGCTTGTCTGTGGGTGGCGTCGTTACCCAGGTTGCCTGTGTGCCTGGGCAAAAACAAGCTGCTGTTATGAAAAATTTATGATACAGGACGGGTAAAAAAAAAAGAAAAAAAGAAGGAAGTCCTGTACCCCACCCTATCCGACGTGTGTTGTCGTTTTTCTGTTTTCCCGACCCAACCTCTTCCCTCAAACAGAAACTTAACAACACATAATAAATACACTACAATACATAATAAATACACTACAACAACGGATCAACACTATATACAATATGTACAGCCCAGCAGTTGAGGCCGGCTGGGAAATTCTTGTAGAGCGTTTTTGCGCGTCATCCTCCAATTGCCCGCTGCCCCCGGAGCCAGGTTGTTAACCCTCACTACCGCGGTCTCATGGCGCAACGCTCAAGCCACTCGACTACCCCAGGGGGTACAAGTTGAACAACGTTTTGCACCTTATATGTTTGCGAGCTTGAAGCTGCTCATTGAGAAGAGAGTTATCATGGATTAAAGCAGCGTGTGATAAATTCTGGGGTGGAAGCTCTGTTGTGGATACTAATACATCTATTAAGAAGAATCGTAATGATGATAATGATAGACACAGTCGTTACCTGTTACAAGGCAATGCGCAAGTGGAGGAACTATCCGATAGAATATACCTCATTTAACGGTTAGGCACGAAGTGTTTTTTCGATACATTTGTTTCTCTAAACATACTAGAGCAATAACGGGCGACCGCAGGATAGATTATATATATATTGCGTGCAGCAACTGAACACTTGTCGATATGAATGCAACTTTTCTCTGTATTAGTTCAGCTTGTAGCATAAATATCAATACAAGAGGAAATTGTAAACTTAGCACAACTGAGGTTATCTCATTGGAGTATTCATCTGGGGAGGGCGGGGGGACACTCCGAATGGTAGGACTGCTATACCCTCGTTTATAGACTGCCCGGAGGCTTCGCGGTCCTGTTTGTTGTAGTTATAGGCTGTCCTGCAGCGCGGCTATTGCGTCGTACGTACGAGTAGAGCGAGCAGGGCAGAAGTTGCCGAGAAATAACGACAGATTCGTAAGGACTGAAGCATAGACAGGTGAATCTTGTTCCTGCGACGTGAGTTGCTTTCTGTGTTTTCCGTTTTTGAAGGGTAAGAAAGAAGCGTCGACTGGTCAGACAGGCGGTAGAAATGCTCGGTCTTTAGTTTTTGGCTGAAAATCTACTTGCAATGTGTGCAAGTAGATGTGAAGAAGGCCGAGTAGATGTGTCGACAGACGTACAGAGAAGAGAATAAGTGGTTTGAAGCTTCTGTCAACTGACTTGTTCAGCTTTGTTTAGCTGCGGCTGCATGGGTCGTTTTGTTTGTCTCCTTTGTTTAATGTGTTCCGTAAGATTACGAAAGCTGAGGATGGTTTTGTTTGCTTCTCCGTCGTGGTTCGAAGTCTGGACCACCACTCGGAATACGAATCCTTGAGCTTCTCTGTGGGTGGCGTCGTTACCCAGGTTGCCTGTGTGCCTGGGACAAAAACAAGCTGCTGTTATGAAAAATTTATGATACAGGACGGGTAAAAAAAAGAAAAAAAAGAAGGAAGTCCTGTACCCCACCCTATCCGACGTGTGTTGTCGTTTTTCTCTTTTCCCGACCCAACCTCTTCCCTCAAACAGAAACTTAACAACACATAATAAATACACTACAATACATAATAAATACACTACAACAACGGATCAACACTATATACAATATGTACAGCCCAGCAGTGGAGGCCGGCTGGGAAATTCTTGTAGAGCGTTTTTGCGCGTCATCCTCCAATTGCGCGCTGCCCCCGGAGCCAGGTTGTTAACCCTCACTACCGCGGTCTCATGGCACAACGCTCAAGCCACTCGACCACCCCAGGGGGTACAAGTTGAACAATGTTTTGCACCTTATATGTTTGCGAGCTTGAAGCTGCTCATTGAGAAGAGAGTTATTATGGATTAAAGCAGCGTGTGATAAATTCTGGGGTGGAAGCTCTGTTGTGGATAATAATACATCAATTAAGAAGAATGGTAATGATGATAATGATAGACACAGTCGTTACCTGTTACAAGGCAATGCGCAAGTGGAGGAACTATCCGATAGAATATACCTCATTTAACGGTTAGGCACGAAGTTTTTTTTCGATACATTTGTTTCTCTAAACATACTAGAGCAATAACGGGCGACCGCAGGATAGATTATATATATATTGCGTGCAGCAACTGAACACTTGTCGATATGAATGCAACTTTTCTCTGTATTAGTTCAGCTTGTAGCATAAATAACAATACAAGAGGAAATTGTAAACTTAGCACAACTGAGGTTATCTCATTGGAGTATTCATCTGGGGAGGGGGGGGGGACACTCCGAATGGTAGGACTGCTATACCCTCGTTTATAGACTGCCCGGAGGCTTCGCGGTCCTGTTTCTTGTAGTTATAGGCTGTCCTGCAGCGCGGCTATTGCGTCGTACGTACGAGTAGAGCGAGCAGGGCAGAAGTTGCCGAGAAATAACGACAGATTCGTGAGGACTGAAGCATAGACAGGTGAATCTTGTTCCTGCGACGTGAGTTGCTTTCTGTGTTTTCCGTTTTTGAAGGGTAAGAAAGAAGCGTCAACTGGTCAGACAGGCGGTAGAAATGCTCGGTCTTTAGTTTTTGGCTGAAAATCTACTTGCAATGTGTGCAAGTAGATGTGAAGAAGGCCGAGTAGATGTGTCGACAGACGTACAGAGAAGAGAATAAGTGGTTTGAAGCTTCTGTCAACTGACTTGTTCAGCTTTGTTTAGCTGCGGCTGCATGGGTCGTTTTGTTTGTCTCCTTTGTTTAATGTGTTCCGTAAGATTACGAAAGCTGAGGATGGTTTTGTTTGCTTCTCCGTCGTGGTTCGAAGTCTGGACCACCACTCGGAATACGAATCCTTGAGCTTCTCTGTGGGTGGCGTCGTTACCCAGGTTGCCTGTGTGCCTGGGACAAAAACAAGCTGCTGTTATGAAAAATTTATGATACAGGACGGGTAAAAAAAAGAAAAAAAAGAAGGAAGTCCTGTACCCCACCCTATCCGACGTGTGTTGTCGTTTTTCTCTTTTCCCGACCCAACCTCTTCCCTCAAACAGAAACTTAACAACACATAATAAATACACTACAATACATAATAAATACACTACAACAACGGATCAACACTATATACAATATGTACAGCCCAGCAGTGGAGGCCGGCTGGGAAATTCTTGTAGAGCGTTTTTGCGCGTCATCCTCCAATTGCGCGCTGCCCCCGGAGCCAGGTTGTTAACCCTCACTACCGCGGTCTCATGGCACAACGCTCAAGCCACTCGACCACCCCAGGGGGTACAAGTTAAACAACGTTTTGCACCTTATATGTTTGCGAGCTTGAAGCTGCTCATTGAGAAGAGAGTTATCATGGATTAAAGCAGCGTGTGATAAATTCTGGGGTGGAAGCTCTGTTGTGGATACTAATACATCTATTAAGAAGAATGGTAATGATGATAATGATAGACACAGTCGTTACCTGTTACAAGGCAATGCGCAAGTGGAGGAACTATCCGATAGAATATACCTCATTTATCGGTTAGGCACGAAGTTTTTTTTCGATACATTTGTTTCTCTAAACATACTAGAGCAATAACGGGCGACGGCAGGATAGATTATATATATATTGCGTGCAGCAACTGAACACTTGTCGATATGAATGCAACTTTTCTCTGTATTAGTTCAGCTTGTAGCATAATTAACAATACAAGAGGAAATTGTAAACTTAGCACAACTGAGGTTATCTCATTGGAGTATTCATCTGGGGAGGGGGGGGGGGGGACACTCCGAATGGTAGGACTGCTATACCCTCGTTTAGAGACTGCCCGGAGGCTTCGCGGTCCTGTTTCTTGTAGTTATAGGCTGTCCTGCAGCGCGGCTATTGCGTCGTACGTACGAGTAGAGCGAGCAGGGCAGAAGTTGCCGAGAAATAACGACAGATTCGTGAGGACTGAAGCATAGACAGGTGAATCTTGTTCCTGCGACGTGAGTTGCTTTCTGTGTTTTCCGTTTTTGAAGGGTAAGAAAGAAGCGTCAACTGGTCAGACAGGCGGTAGAAATGCTCGGTCTTTAGTTTTTGGCTGAAAATCTACTTGCAATGTGTGCAAGTAGATGTGAAGAAGGCCGAGTAGATGTGTCGACAGACGTACAGAGAAGAGAATAAGTGGTTTGAAGCTTCTGTCAACTGACTTGTTCAGCTTTGTTTAGCTGCGGCTGCATGGGTCGTTTTGTTTGTCTCCTTTGTTTAATGTGTTCCGTAAGATTACGAAAGCTGAGGATGGTTTTGTTTGCTTCTCCGTCGTGGTTCGAAGTCTGGACCACCACTCGGAATACGAATCCTTGAGCTTCTCTGTGGGTGGCGTCGTTACCCAGTTTGCCTGTGTGCCTGGGACAAAAACAAGCTACTGTTATGAAAAATTTATGATACAGGACGGGTAAAAAAAAGAAAAAAAAGAAGGAAGTCCTGTACCCCACCCTATCCGACGTGTGTTGTCGTTTTTCTGTTTTCCCGACCCAACCTCTTCCCTCAAACAGAAACTTAACAACACATAATAAATACACTACAATACATAATAAATACACTACAACAACGGATCAACACTATATACAATATGTACAGCCCAGCAGTGGAGGCCGGCTGGGAAATTCTTGTAGAGCGTTTTTGCGCGTCATCCTCCAATTGCGCGCTGCCCCCGGAGCCAGGTTGTTAACCCTCACTACCGCGGTCTCATGGCGCAACGCTCAAGCCACTCGACCACAACAGGGGGTACAAGTTGAACAACGTTTTGCACCTTATATGTTTGCGAGCTTGAAGCTGCTCATTGAGAAGAGAGTTATCATGGATTAAAGCAGCGTGTGATAAATTCTGGGGTGGAAGCTCTGTTGTGGATACTAATACATCTATTAAGAAGAATGGTAATGATGATAATGATAGACACAGTCGTTACCTGTTACAAGGCAATACGCAAGTGGAGGAACTATCCGAAAGAATATACCTCATTTAACGGTTAGGCACGAAGTTTTTTCGATACATTTGTTTCTCTAAACATACTAGAGCAATAACGGGCGACCGCAGGATAGATTATATATATATTGCGTGCAGCAACTGAACACTTGTCGATATGAATGCAACTTTTCTCTGTATTAGTTCAGCTTGTAGCATAAATAACAATACAAGAGGAAATTGTAAACTTAGCACAACTGAGGTTATCTCATTGGAGTATTCATCTGGGGAGGGGGGGGGGGACACTCCGAATGGTAGGACTGCTATACCCTCGTTTATAGACTGCCCGGAGGCTTCGCGGTCCTGTTTGTTGTAGTTATAGGCTGTCCTGCAGCGCGGCTATTGCGTCGTACGTACGAGTAGAGCGAGCAGGGCAGAAGTTGCCGAGAAATAACGACAGATTCGTAAGGACTGAAGCATAGACAGGTGAATCTTGTTCCTGCGACGTGAGTTGCTTTCTATGTTTTCCGTTTTTGAAGGGTAAGAAAGAAGCGTCGACAGGTCAGACAGGCGGTAGAAGTGCTCGGTCTTTAGTTTTTGGCTGAAAATCTACTTGCAATGTGTGCAAGTAGATGTGAAGAAGGCCGAGTAGATGTGTCGACAGACGTACAGAGAAGAGGATAAGTGATTTGAAGCTTCTGTCAACTGACTTGTTCAGCTTTGTTTAGCTGCGGCTGCATGGGTCGTTTTGTTTGTCTCCTTTGTTTAATGTGTTCCGTAAGATTACGAAAGCTGAGGATGGTTTTGTTTGCTTCTCCGTCGTGGTTCGAAGTCTGGACCACCACTCGGAATACGAATCCTTGAGCTTGTCTGTGGGTGGCGTCGTTACCCAGGTTGCCTGTGTGCCTGGGACAAAAACAAGCTGCTGTTATGAAAAATTTATGATACAGGACGGGTAAAAAAAAGAAAAAAAAGAAGGAAGTCCTGTACCCCACCCTATCCGACGTGTGTTGTCGTTTTTCTGTTTTCCCGACCCAACCTCTTCCCTCAAACAGAAACTTAACAACACATAATAAATACACTACAATACATAATAAATACACTACAACAACGGATCAACGCTATATACAATATGTACAGCCCAGCAGTGGAGGCCGGCTGGGAAATTCTTGCAGAGCGATTTTGCGCGTCATCCTCCAATTGCGCGCTGCCCCCGGAGCCAGGTTGTTAACGCTCACTACCGCGGTCTCATGGCGCAATGCTCAAGCCACTCGACCACCCCAGGGAGTACAAGTTGAACAACGTTTTGCACCTTATATGTTTGCGAGCTTGAAGCTGCTCATTGAGAAGAGAGTTATCATGGATTAAAGCAGCGTGTGATAAATTCTGGGGTGGAAGCTCTGTTGTGGATACTAATACATCTATTAAGAAGAATGGTAATGATGATAATGATAGACACAGTCGTTACCTGTTACAAGGCAATGCGCAAGTGGAGGAACTATCCGATAGAATATACCTCATTTAACGGTTAGGCACGAAGTTTTTTCGATACATTTGTTTCTCTAAACATACTAGAGCAATAACGGGCGACCGCAGGATAGATTATATATATATTGCCTGCAGCAACTGAACACTTGTCGATATAAATGCAACTTTTCCCTGTATTAGTTCAGCTTGTAGCATAAATAACAATACAAGAGGAAATTGTAAACTTAGCACAACTGAGGTTATATCATTGGAGTATTCATCTGGGGAGGGGGGGGGGACACTCCGAATGGTAGGACTGCTATACCCTCGTTTATAGACTGCCCGGAGGCTTCGCGGTCCTGTTTCTTGTAGTTATAGGCTGTCCTGCAGCGCGGCTATTGCGTCGTATGTACGAGTAGAGCGAGCAGGGCAGAAGTTGCCGAGAAATAACGACAGATTCGTAAGGACTGAAGCATAGACAGGTGAATCTTGTTCCTGCGACGTGAGTTGCTTTCTGTGTTTTCCGTTTTTGAAGGGTAAGAAAGAAGCGTCGACAGGTCAGACAGGCGGTAGAGATGCTCGGTCTTTAGTTTTTGGCTGAAAATCTAATTGCAATGTGTGCAAGTAGATGTGAAGAAGGCCGAGTAGATGTGTCGACAGACGTTGTAGAGAAGAGAATAAGTGGTTTGAAGCTTCTGTCAACTGACTTGTTCAGCTTTGTTTAGCTGCGGCTGCATGGGTCGTTTTGTTTGTCTCCTTTGTTTAATGTGTTCCGTAAGATTACGAAAGCTGAGGATGGTTTTGTTTGCTTCTCCGTCGTGGTTCGAAGTCTGGACCACCACTCGGAATACGAATCCTTGAGCTTGTCTGTGGGTGGCGTCGTTACCCAGGTTGCCTGTGTGCCTGGGACAAAAACAAGCTGCTGTTATGAAAAATTTATGATACAGGACGGGTAAAAAAAAGAAAAAAAAGAAGGAAGTCCTGCACCCCACCTTATCCGACGTGTGTTGTCGTTTTTCTGTTTTCCCGACCCAACCTCTTCCCTCAAACAGAAACTTAACAACACATAATAAATACACTACAATACATAATAAATACACTACAACAACGGATCAACACTATATACAATATGTACAGCCCAGCAGTGGAGGCCGGCTGGGAAATTCTTGTAGAGCGTTTTTGCGCGTCATCCTCCAATTGCGCGCTGCCCCCGGAGCCAGGTTGTTAACGCTCACTACCGCGGTCTCAAGGCGCAACGCTCAAGCCACTCGACCACCCCAGGGGGTACAAGTTGAACAACGTTTTGCACCTTATATGTTTGCGAGCTTGAAGCTGCTCATTGAGAAGAGAGTTATCATCGATTAAAGCAGCGTGTGATAAATTCTGGGGTGGAAGCTCTGTTGTGGATACTAATACATCTATTAAGAAGAATGGTAATGATGATAATGATAGACACAGTCGTTACCTGTTACAAGGCAATGCGCAAGTGGAGGAACTATCCGATAGAATATACCTCATTTAACGGTTAGGCACGAAGTTTTTTCGATACATTTGTTTCTCTAGACATACTAGAGCAATAACGGGCGACCGCAGGATAGATTATATATATATTGCGTGCAGCAACTGAACACTTGTCGATATGAATGCAACTTTTCTCTGTATTAGTTCAGCTTGTAGCATAAATAACAATACAAGAGGAAATTGTAAACTTAGCACAACTGAGGTTATCTCATTGGAGTATTCATCTGGGGAGGGGGGGGGGACACTCCGAATGGTAGGACTGCTATACCCTCGTTTATAGACTGCCCGGAGGCTTCGCGGTCCTGTTTCTTGTAGTTATAGGCTGTCCTGCAGCGCGGCTATTGCGTCGTACGTACGAGTAGCGCGAGCAGGGCAGAAGTTGCCGAGAAATAACGACAGATTCGTAAGGACTGAAGCATAGACAGGTGAATCTTGTTCCTGCGACGTGAGTTGCTTTCTGTGTTTTCCGTTTTTGAAGGGTAAGAAAGAAGCGTCGACTGGTCAGACAGGCGGTAGAAATGCTCGGTGTTTAGTTTTTGGCTGAAAATCTACTTGCATTGTGTGCAAGTAGATGTGAAGAAGGCCGAGTAGATGTGTCGACAGACGTACAGAGAAGAGAATAAGTGGTTTGAAGCTTCTGTCAACTGAATTGTTCAGCTTTGTTTAGCTGCGGCTGCATGGGTCGTTTTGTTTGTCTCCTTTGTTTAATGTGTTCCGTAAGATTACGAAAGCTGAGGATGGTTTTGTTTGCTTCTCCGTCGTGGTTCGAAGTCTGGACCACCACTCGGAATACGAATCCTTGAGCTTGTCTGTGGGTGGCGTCGTTACCCAGGTTGCCTGTGTGCCTGGGACAAAAACAAGCTGATGTTATGAAAAATTTATGATACAGGACGGGTAAAAAAAAAAGAAGGAAGTCCTGTACACCACCCTATCCGACGTGTGTTGTCGTTTTTCTGTTTTCCCGACCCAACCTCTTCCCTCAAACAGAAACTTAACAACACATAATAAATACACTACAATACATAATAAATACACTACAACAACGGATGAACACTATATACAATATGTACAGCCCAGCTGTGGAGGCCGGCTGGGAAATTCTTGTAGAGCGTTTTTGCGCGTCATCCTCCAATTGCGCGCTGCCCCCGGAGCCAGGTTGTTAACCCTCACTACCGCGGTCTCATGGCGCAACGCTCAAGCCACTCGACCACCCCAGGGGGTACAAGTTGAACAACGTTTTGCACCTTATATGTTTGCAAGCTTGAAGCTGCTCATTGAGAAGAGAGTTATCATGGATTAAAGCAGCGTGTGATAAATTCTGGGGTGGAAGCTCTGTTGTGGATACTAATACATCTATTAAGAAGAATGGTATTGATGATAATGATAGACACAGTCGTTACCTGTTACAAGGCAATGCGCAAGTGGAGGAACTATCCGATAGAATATACCTCATCTAACGGTTAGGCACGAAGTTTTTTCGATACATTTGTTTCTCTAAACATACTAGAGCAATAACGGGCGACCGCAGGATAGATTATATATATATTGCGTGCAGCAACTGAACACTTGTCGATATGAATGCAACTTTTCTCTGTATTAGTTCAGCTTGTAGCATAAATAACAATACAAGAGGAAATTGTAAACTTAGCACAACTGAGGTTATCTCATTGGAGTATTCATCTGGGGAGGGGGGGGGGACACTCCGAATGGTAGGACTGCTATACCCTCGTTTATAGACTGCCCGGAGGCTTCGCGGTCCTGTTTCTTGTAGTTATAAGCTGTCCTGCAGCGCGGCTATTGCGTCGTACGTACGAGTAGAGCGAGCAGGGCAGAAGTGGCCGAGAAATAACGACAGATTCGTAAGGACTGAAGCATAGACCGGAGAATCTTGTTCCTGCGACGTGAGTTGCTTTCTGTGTTTTCCGTTTTTGAAGGGTAAGAAAGAAGCGTCGACTGGTCAGACAGGCGGTAGAAATGCTCGGTCTTTAGTTTTTGGCTGAAAATCTACTTGCAATGTGTGCAAGTAGATGTGAAGAAGGCCGAGTAGATGTGTCGACAGACGTACAGAGAAGAGAATAAGTGGTTTGAAGCTTCTGTCAACTGACTTGTTCAGCTTTGTTTAGCTGCGGCTGCATGGGTCGTTTTGTTTGTCTCCTTTGTTTAATGTGTTCCGTAAGATTACGAAAGCTGAGGATGGTTTTGTTTGCTTCTCCGTCGTGGTTTGATGTCTGGACCACCACTCGGAATACGAATCCTTGAGCTTGTCTGTGGGTGGCGTCGTTACCCAGGTTGCCTGTGTGCCTGGGACAAAAACAAGCTGCTGTTATGAAAAATTTATGATACAGGACGGGTAAAAAAAAGAAAAAAAAGAAGGAAGTCTTGTACCCCACCCTATCCGACGTGTGTTGTCGTTTTTCTGTTTTCCCGACCCAACCTCTTCCCTCAAACAGAAACTTAACAACACATAATAAATACACTACAATACATAATAAATACACTACAACAACGGATCAACACTATATACAATATGTACAGCTCAGCAGTGGAGGCCGGCTGGGAAATTCTTGTAGAGCGTTTTTGCGCGTCATCCTCCAATTGCGCGCTGCCCCCGGAGCCAGGTTGTTAACCCTCACTACCGCGGTCTCATGGCGCAACGCTCAAGCCACTCGACCACCCCAGGGGGTACAAGTTTAACAACGTTTTGCACCTTATATGTTTGCAAGCTTGAAGCTGCTCATTGAGAAGAGAGTTATCATGGATTAAAGCAGCGTGTGATAAATTCTGGGGTGGAAGCTCTGTTGTGGATACTAATACATCTATTAAGAAGAATGGTAATGATGATAATGATAGACACAGTCGTTACCTGTTACAAGGCAATGCGCAAGTGGAGGAACTATCCGATAGAATATACCTCATTTAACGGTTAGGCACGAAGTTTTTTTTCGATACATTTGTTTCTCTAAACATACTAGAGCAATAACGGGCAACAGCAGGATAGATTATATATATATTGCGTGCAGCAACTGAACACTTGTCGATATGAATGCAACTTTTCTCTGTATTAGTTCAGCTTGTAGCATAAATAACAATACAACAGGAAATTGTAAACTTAGCACAACTGAGGTTATCTCATTGGAGTATTCATCTGGGGAGGGGGGGGGACACTCCGAATGGTAGGACTGCTATACCCTCGTTTATAGACTGCCCGGAGGCTTCGCGGTCCTGTTTCTTGTAGTTATAGGCTGTCCTGCAGCGCGGCTATTGCGTCGTACGTACGAGTAGAGCGAGCAGGGCAGAAGTTGCCGAGAAATAACGACAGATTCGTAAGGACTGAAGCATAGACAGGTGAATCTTGTTCCTGCGACGTGAGTTGCTTTCTGTGTTTTCCGTTTTTGAAGGGTAAGAAAGAAGCGTCGACTGGTCAGACAGGCGGTAGAAATGCTCGGTCTTTAGTTTTTGGCTGAAAATCTACTTAAAATGTGTGCAAGTAGATGTGAAGAAGGCCGAGTAGATGTGTCAACAGACGTACAGAGAAGAGAATAAGTGGTTTGAAGCTTCTGTCAACTGACTTGTTCAGCTTTGTTTAGCTGCGGCTGCATGGGTCGTTTTGTTTGTCTCCTTTGTTTAATGAGTTCCGTAAGATTACGAAAGCTGAGGATGGTTTTGTTTGCTTCTCCGTCGTGGTTTCGAAGTCTGGACCACCACTCGGAATACGAATCCTTGAGCTTGTCTGTGGGTGGCGTCGTTACCCAGGTTGCCTGTGTGCCTGGGACAAAAACAAGCTGCTGTTATGAAAAATTTATGATACAGGACGGGTAAAAAAAAGAAAAAAAGAAGGAAGTCCTGTACACCACCCTATCCGACGTGTGTTGTCGTTTTTCTGTTTTCCCGACCCAACCTCTTCCCTCAAACAGAAACTTAACAACACATAATAAATACACTACGATACATAATAAATACACTACAACAACGGATCAACACTATATACAATATGTACAGCCCAGCAGTGGAGGCCAGCTGGGAAATTCTTGTAGAGCGTTTTTGCGCGTCATCCTCCAATTGCGCGCTGCCCCCGGAGCCAGGTTGTTAACCCTCACTACCGCGGTCTCATGGCGCAACGCTCAAGCCACTCGACCACCCCAGGGGGTACAAGTTGAACAACGTTTTGCACCTTATATGTTTGCAAGCTTGAAGCTGCTCATTGAGAAGAGAGTTATCATGGATTAAAGCAGCGTGTGATAAATTCTGGGGTGGAAGCTCTGTTGTGGATACTAATACATCTGTTAAGGCGTTCATTAGCCGGCAACGAGCGAGAATATGCAATGGCGACAGTCACAGCAAAGCACGGGCTCTCAGCGCGAGCGGCGTCCTTGTTGGGTAGCCCCACTAGAAGGTACGCAAGAGTTCGACCCATTTCATAGTTCGGAGGCTTCGCTACAATTACCCCGGGGTCGAAGAGGGAGCCGCCTGGCGACCTAACAGCTTGTTATTATTAGCGGGTCATAATAAGCCTTCAGGCGCTCCACGTTGACGATGTCTCGCCCACGGCGGCGCATGTCCGAAGATTGTTCAACGGGTTCGATCAGATAATTGACGGGTGAGGTGCGCTCGATGACACGGTAGGGGCCTTCGTATTTGGGACGTAGTTTGGAAGAGGGGCCAGCGGCAGAGGTCGGGGTCGAGAGCCATACAAGCGCACCAGGAAGAAACATGGGCTCAGAAGTGGTGGAGCCATCACGGATACTCTTCTGCCGCTCTTGATCTTGCGTCGTAAAAGTCTTGGCAAGCTCGCGACACTCTTCAGCAAGCCTGGCTGTCTCGGAAATAGGTGTACACTCAGATGGATCCGGCGTGTACGGGAGTATCGTGTCCATGGTGTGCGACGGGTGCCTTCCGTACAGCAAGTAGAAAGGTGAAAAACCAGTCGTGCTCTGGGGGGCGGTGTTGTAGGCGTAGGTGACGAAGGGCAGTATATTATCCCAATTAGTGTGGTTGGCAGCGACGTACATAGAAAGCATGTCGCCGAGGGTGCGGTTAAAGCGTTCGGTGAGGCCATTCGTCTGTGGGTGGTAAGCAGTAGTTTTGCGGTGGACAGAATGGCACTCCGTCAGAATGGCTTCGACGACTTCCGACAAGAAGACATGGCCTCGATCGCTGAGAAGCTCTTGGGGTGGTCCGTGGCGCAGTATAAATCGATGCAGCAGGAAGGACGCAACATCGCGCGCAGCAGCCGCAGGAAGAGCGGCGGTTTCGGCGTATCGCGTTAAATGGTCAACGGCAACGATGGCCCAGCGGTTACCAGCCGACGTCAGAGGAAGTGGTCCATACAAATCGATACCTACGCGCCCAAAGGGACGGTCAGGGCAAGGTAACGGTTGTAGACTGGCGTGCAACATGTGGGCTGACGGTTTACGGCGTTGGCAAGTGAGGCAAGAGCGAACGAACTGCTGCACATAGCGGTACATCCCGCGCCAGAAGTAGCGTTGTCGAATGCGATGGTAGGTTTTGAATACCCCAGAGTGCGCGCATTGCGGATCAGAATGGAATGATTCACATATCTCTGACCGCAGACTGCGGGGTATCACGAGTAACCACTGCCGGCCGTCGGCGTCGTAATTGCGTTGGTGTAGGAGGCCGTCACGAATGGCGAAATGGCGAGCTTGACGACGCAATGCACGCGTGGATGGCGTTGCGGATGGATCAGAGAGCATGTCGATGAGCGGGCCGATCCAATTATCCTTTCGCTGTTCGGTAGCGATGATGTCAACATCAATAGCAGAAACAGCAGCCGAGGATACTGAGCAGAGCACATCACCTTCAGGCAGAGGGGAGCGCGAGAGGGCGTCGGCGTCAGCATGCTGGCGTCCGTTGCGGTACAGCACGCGGATATCGTAGTCTTGTAAGCGAAGAGCCCAACGGGCGAGACGGCCTGAGGGATCCTTCAATGATGAAAGCCAGCATAGTGCATGATGGTCGGTGACGACATCGAATGGGCGACCATACAAATAAGGTCGAAACTTTGTAAGAGCCCAGACGATCGCCAGGCACTCTTTCTCCGTGACGGTGTAGTTTTTCTCGGCTCTCGTGAGCGTACGGCTTGCATATGCTACGACATATTCAGGGAATCCGGGTTTTCGCTGCGCCAGGACAGCGCCGAGGCCTACTCCGCTGGCGTCCGTGTGCACCTCCGTTGGGGCTGTAGGGTCGTAGTGGCGTAGAATGGGAGGCGACGTCAACAAATGGCGGAGCTTCGCGAACGCGTCGTCGCACTCGGATGACCACGAATTGAAGGGCCCGTTGCTTCCAAGGAGCTTCGTTAGCGGTGATATGATCGTGGCGAAATTTCGTATGAAGCGTCGGAAGTATGAGCACAGGCCCACGAAACTACGCAGTTCTTTGACAGATGCAGGTTTGGGGAATTCGGCCACGGCCTGAAGCTTGGTAGGATCAGGAAGAATGCCGTCTTTGGACACGACGTACCCCAGTATGGTGAGTTGCCGTGCTGCAAAGCGGCACTTTTTCAGATTTAGTTGTAAGCCGGCATTGCTCACACGTGCGAAAACTTCTTTCAGACGTTGGAGATGCGTGGAGAAATCCGGAGCAAAGACAATGACATCGTCGAGGTAACACAAGCACGTGTACCATTTCAAGTTGCGCAGAATGGTGTCCATCATGCGCTCAAAGGTCGCAGGTGCATTACATAGACCAAACGGCATGACGTTAAACTCGTACAAGCCGTCTGGTGTGACGAAGGCGGTCTTTGGTCGAGCGTCGTCAGCCATGGGTACTTGCCAGTACCCCGAGCGCAGATCGAGAGAAGAAAAAAAATCGGCTCCATGAAGGCTGTCAATCGCGTCATCGATGCGTGGCAGTGGATAAACATCCTTGCGAGTGATCTTATTGAGCCGTCTGTAGTCTACACAGAACCGCACAGAACCGTCTTTCTTCGCAACAAGAACAACAGGAGACGCCCATGGACTGTCGGAGGGCCGAATAACGTCGCGTCGGAGCATATTGTCAACCTGATCATTAATTACTCGACGTTCAGCAGGCGACACGCGATATGGACGTTGCCGTAAAGGTGGATGGGCACCAGTGTCGATGCGATGCGTAACAACGGACGTGCGACCGAGAGAACTTCGCCCGACATCGAAAGAAGAACGATATTCTTGTAACAGGTCCAGAAGTTGGGAACGCTGTACGGCCGTAAGGTTGTCAGCGATGGAGGGGCCAAATACATCAGCAGACGACGAATCAGAAGTGGAAACAGCATTGATGGTACACGACCTGGGAGCGCGCGTGTCATCGGGTACGTCCAGGACTTGTGCGTCGTCGACTGGTTCCACTCTGCCGAGACATTCCCCTCGAAGCAAGGTAACAGCGTACGGGAACGGGTTGGTTACAAAAATAGCAGTGTTGCCCTGGTTGACCTGCACGGTCGCGAAAGGTACTAGCAACCCTTTCCTGCTGCAAGCGCGGTCAGATGGCGAAACAAGTCCAATGGTGTCGGAGAGACCAGCGCAGTAGACAGACACAGCCGCCGTCGAGTTTGGAGGCACTGTTGTATCGTCTCTCGTTAGAATCTTGCTCAGTGTCGGGGGACTGTCTTCTGGCGTCAAATGCGAGAAGGGTGAGAGCTCAATTTCGGCAGCGGCACAATGAATGACGGCGTCATGGCGGGAGAGAAAGTCCCATCCCAGGATGACGTCATGAGAGCATGCCTGAATGACGATGAACTGGGCGACATACAGAACGTCCTGGATGACAACGCGAGCTGTGCACCCTGCTGTAGGATGAATCCGGTGCAAACTCGCAGTACGAAGGGACAACCCAGAAAGTGGCGTCGTCACTTTTCGAAGTAAGCGGCAGAGTTTTTCGTCCATAACTGATACGGCAGCTCCAGTGTCAATAAGAGCCGATGCACAAACACCGTCCACAAGCACGTCAATGACATTCGAGGGGCTGCTCTGAGGGCTTTCACATTGCGATAGCGTCGCAGTCCTTGCCTCAGGGACTGCGACGACTAGTTTTCCCGCTCATGAGATGCCGCACTTGGCCGCATGGGAGACAGGGAACGGCGTCGTGGAGACGGTGATCTTCGAGATGGACCTGGGCGAGATCGAGGTGGCATAGACGGCGGTTCTTCGCGATAAGGACGGCTGAGTTGGCCAGCAACAGGTGAAGAAATTGGAGTCGGCTGTACGCGATGGCAATAACGGGCCACGTGACCGGCGTAACCGCAGGCAAAGCAGATGGGCCGGTTGTCGGGTGTGCGCCATCTGTTCACCGGGGTAGGTCTCACCCATGTCGCAAGGGCTGATGGACAGAACGGTGGCTGCATGGTGGACTGAAGCTGAGGCTGAGGGGTTACGTCAACATATGTAGCGGGCATACCCGCTGCAACGGACGGAGGTCGTGCAGCAGCTTCAGCGTAGGTCAGAGGGGCGGGTGCTTGAACGACTTGGGGTGGCCTGGCGACCACTTTCGCGTAACTCAGGGACGCAGGAGCCGGAGGCTGTTGGGGGTGGTAAGCAGGCATTACCTCCGCTATTTCCTGTTCAATCGCTCGGCGGATGGGAGGGAGAAGGGTAGTAGCCGATTGTTGAACAGCAGGTTGGTGGGAAAAGGGCAGAAGGGAGAACTGACGCGCGATTTCCTCACGGATAAAGGACTTCAGTTCTGCCATCAGCGCCACTTGGTCAGAACTGGCCTCCAAGCCAGCAAGCGTTGCAGCTCGTGGTGGGGAGCGTCGGGTCATCGAACGCTGCCGGCGGAGCTCCTCGTAGCTCTGGCACAGTGTGATGACCTCAGCCACCGTGCCGGGGTTTTTGGCGAGCAGCATCGTGAAGGCATCATCGTCGATGCCTTTCATGATGTTTCGGATCTTGTCAGACTCGGACATGGTGTGATTGGATTTGTTGCATCGGTCCAGGACATCTTCAATATAGCTGGTGAATGACTCACCAGCCTCCTGAGCACGTTCACGCAAGCGCTGCTCGGCTTGCAGCTTGCGAACAGCAGGGCGGCCGAAGACGTTGACGATTGCGGTCTTGAAATCGGACCAGGTGGCAAAATCGGACGCGTGGTTGTTGTACCACAAACTGGCGACACCGGCAAGGTAAAACACCAAGTTTGTCAGCTTGCCGTCCTCGTCCCATTTGTTGGGGACGCTCACGCGGTCGTAAATGGCGAGCCAGTCCTCCACGTCAGTGCCATCAGCGCCAGTGAAGATGGGTGGATCGCGGATTCTGGGGACACCGGGACAAGGGGGTGGCATTGGAGGAGGCGTTTGCTGAGAAGCGTCTTGGTACATAGTAGATGGCAGGGTACGTGATCGTAGCTCCAAAGGCATAGACAGGGATCGCAGTACCTCCACCAAATTGTTAAGGCGTTTATTAGCCGGCAACGAGCGAGAATATGCAATGGCGACAGTCACAGCAAAGCACGGGCTCTCAGCGCGAGCGGCGTCCTTGTTGGGTAGCCCCACTAGAAGGTACGCAAAACTTCGACCCATTTCATAGTTCGGAGGCTTCGCTACACATCTATTAAGAAGAATGGTAATGATGATAATGATAGACACAGTCGTTACCTGTTACAAGGCAATGCGCAAGTGGAGGAACTATCCGATAGAATATACCTCATTTAACGGTTAGGCACGAAGTTTTTTTTCGATACATTTGTTTCTCTAAACATACTAGAGCAATAACGGGCGACCGCAGGATAGATTTATTTATTTTTTTATTTATTTATTTATTTAAATACTCTCAATGCCATTTGCGGCGTTACAGAGAGGAGTGGTTACAAGTTAGAGATGGCAGTCTTGAATGATGCATGATCAGGGTTGCTGGCGATGGAGGCAGGAAGGTGGTTCCATTCGGATGAAGTCTTCGGCACGTAGGAGTGGAAGTATATGTTGGTATGGCAGAGTGGCACATGGACTTTGAAGTTATGGTCGATGCGAGATGAAACGTAAGAAGGTGACGAGAACAATGTGCCCTTTATTTCAGGATTCATAAAAAAAATTTTGTGAAAGAGACAGAGTCGGGCCTGTTTCCTCCTGTTAGAAAGGGTAGGAAGGTCTAGAGAATTTTTAATTGATGAGATGCTAGCGGTACGGGAGTAATTAGCGACAATGAAGCGAGCTGAGCGATTTTGGATGGCTTCCAGTGCATTAACAAGTGAACAAGAATGAGGATCCCAGATTGATGAGGCGTATTCGAGTTTAGATCTGACTAGTGTTTTATAAAGAAGAAGTTTTAATGAAACAGGTGCTAATGAAAAGTTACGGCGCAAGAAGCCGAGAGTGCGGTTAGCATTGTTAATCACATAACTGACATGATTATTCCATGTTAAATTGTTATCTATGTGAACACCAAGATATTTGTAAGTATTGACAGACGACAACAGAAAATTAGAAATTGAATAAACAGGGCTAGTGCAGTCAGTACTTCCTCGAGAGATCCTCATTATTTTGCACTTGCCAATATTTAGTTTCATTGACCAGAGTGAGCACCAAGATGTAATGTTGTCAAGATCAGATTGAAGTAGTGATGAATCATGAGAGTTAGTTATTATGCGGTAGATGACACAATCGTCGGCAAATAGCCTGATTGTTGATGTAATGCTGGATGGAAGGTCATTAATATAAATTAGAAAGAGTAAGGGTCCAAGGACAGAACCTTGCGGCACACCAGAGATTACTGAACAATTGCGTGAGTCATGATCGTTAGCTGTTACATGTTGGGTTCTGTTAGATAAGAAGCATTCGATCCATCGTAATGTGTTTGAGTCAATATTTAGCATGCTTAGTTTTAGTAGGAGTAAACGGTGAGAAACGGTGTCAAAAGCTTTTTGAAAATCAAGGAAAATGCAATCGATAATGGAGCCAGTGTCAGAAGCTGAAAATAAGTCGTTGGTGAAGAGAAGTAGTTGGGTTTCACATGAGTAGTGTTTCCTAAAACCATGCTGACTGTTGTGAAAGAAGTTATTTTCTTCGAGAAATATAATTAAGTTAGAATAGATTATGTGTTCGAGAAGCTTACATGGAATACTAGTCAAAGTGATGGGCCTGTAGTTAGAAGGATTAGATGAGTCACCTGGTTTAGGCACAGGAACCACCTTCCCCGCCTTCCAGTCACTGGGCAATGAGGCATTTTGTAATGACTGTGAAAAGAGCTGTGAAAAAATGACTGAACAATAAGTGGCAGTCTGTTTGAGAAATTGGGGAGCGATTCCATCTATGCCAGGTGCCGAGGCTTTCATTTTTAATATGAGGTGAAATAGCCCCAATTGATCAATGATGATTGGTTCCATTCGGGGATATCCAGGATCGGCTTGAATTGGTAAATGATTGGAGTTGTCAACGGAAAATGATTTTTTAAATACGTCTTGCAAAGCCTCGCAGCACCTGTCACTTGCAATCGCCAAACCAAGTTCGTCACAAAGATCAATGTTCTTATTTTTTGGACCATTTACTAGACACCAAAACTTACGAGGGTTAGACTGTAGAAGAGAGGGAAGGGTATCGCTGAAGAAACTATGTTTAGCTACTGCATAAGCTTTTTTGTATTCTAATGTTGCGTTGTGATAAGCCGCCCATCTCTCCGTGGTGTCAGATGATGAAGCGCTGCGGTAAAGTCGTTTTTTTTTATTACGTAAGCGAAGAAGTGCTGATGTGAACCACGGAGAGCGGAACGCCGTTCGAACAGTTCGTAAAGGAACATAACAATCTATAAGTGAATTAAACTTATTTTTGAACGATACCCAGTTCTCCTCTACAGTGTTATCAGCGGCACATGCAATGTATTTTTCAGTGAAAACTTCCAACTCAGTACATATAGATGCATAATCAGCTTTCGCATAATCTTTTATAACTTTAGTTGCGTGCATAGGACGCTGTGGTTGCATTGCGCAGGTGAAGTGTACAATGCGATGATCACTAAGCCCGGGTAGGTAGTGAATCGATGAAATGACCGAAGGATTAGTTGTGAAAACCAAATCAAGTATATTTGAAGAAAATGCTGTGATGCGCGTGGGTTCATGGATTACTTGGGTTAAATTAAAATCATTGCATATGTTTAAAAAGCAATTACCTTCCGCTGAAAGACAGCTAGCCGTTCCATCCCCACTGCCCCAAGTAACTTCTGGGAAATTAAAATCGCCCATGACAAATATATGAGAATTTGGGTACCTGACAGAAACTGCGTGCAAACAGTCATGGAAGTTTTCGCAAAAGTCTGAGGGGCAGCGAGGCGGTCGGTAGCAAACGCACAAAATCACGTCCTGATACGCAAATCGAACGCACGCGCATACGATTTCTAGTGGCGAACTTATGGGAACAATATGAGAGGAAAATCTATCTGATATCGCGATAAGAACACCGCCCCCTGTTCTTGTTATTCGATCTGATCTGTAAAAATTGTAGGTGTTTTTGCAGTGTAAAACCTCAGTGTTGCGAATTTTACTTGACAACCAAGTTTCTGTTAACACTACTATGTCCGCAGAACAGTCATCAATTATAGAAGATAACTCGTCACGTTTACTTAGCACACTTCTAATATTTGTAAACAAGACTGAAACTGGTTCAGGTGTTGTGGCACGTTTAGTAGGTTGGGATTGCTAGGAAGAGGGAAGAACACTGCTAGGAATATTGGTACTTGAAGGGGAAAGTGAAGAAGTAAATTCACGGGTAAGTTCACAAACGCTGTCGGTTTGACTGCAGTAAACGAAGCATTTTTTGTTAATGAATAACTTGTTGTAACGCACTGCAAACTGTTGACCAGTCGACTTTCCGTACTCGTACAATTTTTTACGCGTGTTCCTAGTTTCTTTGCAAAAATCTTCACTTAAGCTGACACCGATACCTTTTAATTTGGCCTTATTTGCCATAATGCTTTCCTTAACCTTAAAATTAGAAAGCTTTACAATTACAGGACGGCACTTCTTATTTGCGTATGAACCAAGCCTATGCGCACGTGAAATGGCATCGGTCGGCAGTTGGAGACCTAGAGTGGACATAATCTCGCGAACCTTATCTTCGGACTGCGACCATGTTTCGGCTGCAGCATCAGGTATTCCGAAGAATAGAAGGTTTTCTCGCCGTGACCTATCCTCGAAATCATCTAGGCGTGAACGTAATTCAGCGTTCGCCCCACGAACAGTATCACTTATAGTTTGCTGCAGGTTACTTGGAGGCATTTTGTCGAAGGAATTTACACGAGCTTCTACAGCAACCAATCTTGAGTTAATATCTGACACAGTTTGCTCCAAAATCGCCTGACTGGACTTCAATTCATCAAGAACTGTTTTTAATTCTTTATGGCGTGCGTCAACGTGCGCATTAATTGCCTTCACGACTTCAGCCAGCTCATCAGGAAGACTAGAAGAATTATTGGGACCTGGATTGGATTCGACGTCACCACTCAAAAGCAATAGTTTCACAACATGAACACATTCGCAAATACATAAAAAAAGTACACTTGGGCATGGTACAAGCAGCAGACACAGGTTGTTTGACTTTTTAGAGTGGCATGAGTGAAATTTACCAACCTGGAGTAGAAGAAAAAACGGGTTCTTAGTCGACTGCATAGCTGCTGCTCGACCATGCCCACTGAAGTCGCGCGGGGGATGACGGCTGCTTATAAACTTGTGGCTGGGTGATGACGATGCTGATGAGCATTCGGAGATTATCGGAGTGACAACAGGCAGGCTTGTTGTGCTATCAAACACGGGGCACTGCCAAGCATGATTCCAAGCCGAAGAAGAAGACTGCAGAAGCGTTGGCGGTCCGCCCTGAACAACATGCACCCGTGACGCGAGGCACCACGAAGAGAACCTCGCCGTGTCGTTCCAGTTGGAAGCGCCCTTCGAAGGTAGGTGAAAGCCGTCCGTTAGAGCTTCTTTGCAGGGGGCGGAAGCCAGCATCGTCAGCAACTGGAGTAGAAGAAAAAACGGGTTCTTAGTCGACTGCATAGCTGCTGCTCGACCATGCCCACTGAAGTCGCGCGGGGGATGACGGCTGCTTATAAACTTGTGGCTGGGTGATGACGATGCTGATGAGCATTCGGAGATTATCGGAGTGACAACAGGCAGGCTTGTTGTGCTATCAAACACGGGGCACTGCCAAGCATGATTCCAAGCCGAAGAAGAAGACTGCAGAAGCGTTGGCGGTCCGCCCTGAACAACATGCACCCGTGACGCGAGGCACCACGAAGAGAACCTCGCCGTGTCGTTCCAGTTGGAAGCGCCCTTCGAAGGTAGGTGAAAGCCGTCCGTTAGAGCTTCTTTGCAGGGGGCGGAAGCCAGCATCGTCAGCAACTGGAGTAGAAGAAAAAACGGGTTCTTAGTCGACTGCATAGCTGCTGCTCGACCATGCCCACTCCACTCGACCATGCCCACTCAACCATGCCCACTCAGATTATATATATATTGCGTGCAGCAACTGAACACTTGTCGATATGAATGCTACTTTTCTCTGTATTAGTTCAGCTTGTAGCATAAATAACAATACAAGAGGAAATTGTAAACTTAGCACAACTGAGGTTATCTCATTGGAGTATTCATCTGGGGAGGGGGGGGGGACACTCCAAATGGTAGGACTGCTATTCCCTCGTTTATAGACTGCCCGGAGGCTTCGCGGTCCTGTTTCTTGTAGTTATAAGCTGTCCTGCAGCGCGGCTATTGCGTCGTACGTACGAGTAGAGCGAGCAGGGCAGAAGTTGCCGAGAAATAACGACAGATTCGTAAGGACTGAAGCATAGACAGGTGAATCTTGTTCCTGCGACGTGAGTTGCTTTCTGTGTTTTCCGTTTTTGAAGGGTAAGAAAGAAGCGTCGACTGGTCAGACAGGCGGTAGAAATGCTCGGTCTTTAGTTTTTGGCTGAAAATCTACTTGCAATGTGTGCAAGTAGATGTGAAGAAGGCCGAGTAGATGTGTCGACAGACGTACAGAGAAGAGAATAAGTGGTTTGAAGCTTCTGTCAACTGACTTGTTCAGCTTTGTTTAGCTGCGGCTGCATGGGTCGTTTTGTTTGTCTCCTTTGTTTAATGTGTTCCGTAAGATTACGAAAGCTGAGGATGGTTTTGTTTGCTTCTCCGTCGTGGTTCGAAGTCTGGACCACCACTCGGAATACGAATCCTTGAGCTTGTCTGTGGGTGGCGTCGTTACCCAGGTTGCCTGTGTGCCTGGGACAAAAACAAGCTGCTGTTATTAAAAATTTATGATACAGGACGGGTAAAAAAAAGAAAAAAAGAAGGAAGTCCTGTACCCCACCCTATCCGACGTGTGTTGTCGTTTTTCTGTTTTCCCGACCCAACCTCTTCCCTCAAACAGAAACTTAACAACACATAATAAATACACTACAATACATAATAAATACACTACAACAACGGATCAACACTATATACAATATGTACAGCCCAGCAGTGGAGGCCGGCTGGGAAATTCTTGTAGAGCGTTTTTGCGCGTCATCCTCCGATTGCGCGCTGCCCCCGGAGCCAGGTTGTTAACCCTCACTACCGCGGTCTCATGGCGCAACGCTCAAGCCACTCGACCACCCCAGGGGGTACAAGTTGAACAACGTTTTGCACCTTATATGTTTGCGAGCTTGAAGCTGCTCATTGAGAAGAGAGTTATCATGGATTAAAGCAGCGTGTGATAAATTCTGGGGTGGAAGCTCTGTTGTGGATACTAATACATCTATTAAGAAGAATGGTAATGATGATAATGATAGACACAGTCGTTACCTGTTACAAGGCAATGCGCAAGTGGAGGAACTATCCGATAGAATATACCTCATTCAACGGTTAGGCACGAAGTTTTTTCGATACATTTGTTTCTCTAAACATACTAGAGCAATAACGGGCGACCGCAGGATAGATTATATATATATTGCGTGCAGCAACTGAACACTTGTCGATATGAATGCAACTTTTCTCTGTATTAGTTCAGCTTGTAGCATATATAACAATACAAGAGGAAATTGTAAACTTAGCACAACTGAGGTTATCTCATTGGAGTATTCATCTGGGGAGGGGGGGGGGACACTCCGAATGGTAGGACTGCTATACCCTCGTTTATAGACTGCCCGGAGGCTTCGCGGTCCTGTTTCTTGTAGTTATAGGCTGTCCTGCAGCGCGGCTATTGCGTCGTACGTACGAGTAGAGCGAGCAGGGCAGAAGTTGCCGAGAAATAACGACAGATTCGTAAGGACTGAAGCATAGACAGGTGAATCTTGTTCCTGCGACGTGAGTTGCTTTCTGTGTTTTCCGTTTTTGAAGGGTAAGAAAGAAGCGTCGACTGGTCAGACAGGCGGTAGAAATGCTCGGTCTTTAGTTTTTGGCTGAAAATCTACTTGCAATGTGTGCAAGTAGATGTGAAGAAGGCCGAGTAGATGTGTCGACAGACGTACAGAGAAGAGAATAAGTGGTTTGAAGCTTCTGTCAACTGACTTGTTCAGCTTTGTTTAGCTGCGGCTGCATGGGTCGTTTTGTTTGTCTCCTTTGTTTAATGTGTTCTGTAAGATTACGAAAGCTGAGGATGGTTTTGTTTGCTTCTCCGTCGTGGTTCGAAGTCTGGACCACCACTCGGAATACGAATCCTTGAGCTTGTATGTGGGTGGCGTCGTTACCCAGGTTGCCTATGTGCCTGGGACAAAAACAAGCTGCTGTTATGAAAAATTTATGATACAGGACGGGTAAAAAAAAGAAAAAAAAGAAGGAAGTCCTGTACCCCACCCTATCCGACGTGTGTTGTCGTTTTTCTGTTTTCCCAACCCAACCTCTTCCCTCAAACAGAAACTTAACAACACATAATAAATACACTACAATACATAATAAATACACTACAACAACGGATCAACACTATATACAATATGTACAGCCCAGCAGTGGAGGCCGGCTGGGAATTTCTTGTAGAGCGTTTTTGCGCGTCATCCTCCAATTGCGCGCTGCCCCCGGAGCCAGGTTGTTAACCCTCACTACCGCGGTCTCATGGCGCAACGCTCAAGCCACTCGACCACCCCAGGGGGTACAAGTTGAACAACGTTTTGCACCTTATATGTTTGCGAGCTTGAAGCTGCTCATTGAGAAGAGAGTTATCATGGATTAAGGCAGCGTGTGATAAATTCTGGTGTGGAAGCTCTGTAGTGGATACTAATACATCTATTAAGAAAAATGGTAATGATGATAATGATAGACACAGTCGTTACCTGTTACAAGGCAATGCGCAAGTGGAGGAACTATCCGATAGAATATACCTCATTCAACGGTTAGGCACGAAGTTTTTTCGATACATTTGTTTCTCTAAACATACTAGAGCAATAACGGGCGACCGCAGGATAGATTATATATATATTGCGTGCAGCAACTGAACACTTGTCGATATGAATGCAACTTTTCTCTGTATTAGTTCAGCGTGTAGCATAAATAACAATACAAGAGGAAATTGTAAACTTAGCACAACTGAGGTTATCTCATTGGAGTATTCATCTGGGGAGGGGGGGGGGACACTGCGAATGGTAGGACTGCTATACCCTCGTTTATAGACTGCCCGGAGGATTCGCGGTCCTGTTTCTTGTAGTTATAGGCTGTCCTGCAGCGCGGCTATTGCGTCGTACGTACGAGTAGAGCGAGCAGGGCAGAAGTTGCCGAGAAATAACGACAGATTCGTAAGAACTGAAGCATAGACAGGTGAATCTTGTTCCTGCGACGTGAGTTGCTTTCTGTGTTTTCCGTTTTTGAAGGGTAAGAAAGAAGCGTCGACTGGTCAGACAGGCGGTAGAAATGCTCGTTCTTTAGTTTTTGGCTGAAAATCTACTTGCAATGTGTGCAAGTAGATGTGAAGAAGGCCGAGTAGATGTGTCGACAGACGTACAGAGAAGAGATTAAGTGGTTTGAAGCTTCTGTCAACTGACTTGTTCAGCTTTGTTTAGCTGCGGCTGCATGGGTCGTTTTGTTTGTCTCCTTTGTTTAATGTGTTCCGTAAGATTACGAAAGCTGAGGATGGTTTTGTTTGCTTCTCCGTCGTGGTTCGAAGTCTGGACCACCACTCGGAATACGAATCCTTGAGCTTGTCTGTGGGTGGCGTCGTTACCCAGGTTGCCTGTGTGCCTGGGACAAAAACAAGCTGCTGTTATGAAAAATTTATGATACAGGACGGGTAAAAAAAAGAAAAAAAAGAAGGAAGTCCTGTACTGCACCCTATCCGACGTGTGTTGTCGTTTTTCTGTTTTCCCGACCCAACCTCTTCCCTCAAACAGAAACTTAACAACACATAATAAATACACTACAATACATAATAAATACACTACAACAACGGATCAACACTATATACAATATGTACAGCCCAGCAGTGGAGGCCGGCTGGGAAATTCTTGTAGAGCGTTTTTGCGCGTCATCCTCCAATTGCGCGTTGCCCCCGGAGCCAGGTTGTTAACCCTCACTACCGCGGTCTCATGGCGCAACGCTCAAGCCACTCGACCACCCCAGGGGGTACAAGTTGAACAACGTTTTGCACCTTGTATGTTTGCGAGCTTGAAGCTGCTCATTGAGAAGAGAGTTATCATGGATTAAAGCAGCGTGTGATCAATTCTGGGGTGGAAGCTCTGTTGTGGATACTAATACATCTATTAAGAAGAATGGTAATGATGATAATGATAGACACAGTCGTTACCTGTTACAAGGCAATGCGCAAGTGGAGGAACTATCCGATAGAATATACCTCATTTAACGGTTAGGCACGAAGTTTTTTCGATACATTTGTTTCTCTAAACATACTAGAGCAATAACGGGCGACCGCAGGATAGATTATATATATATTGCGTGCAGCAACTGAACACTTGTCGATATGAATGCAACTTTTCTCTGTATTAGTTCAGCTTGTAGCATAAATAACAATACAAGAGGAAATTGTAAACTTAGCACAACTGAGGTTATCTCATTGGAGTATTCATCTGGGGAGGGGGGGGGGACACTTTGAATGGTAGGACTGCTATACCCTCGTTTATAGACTGCCCGGAGGCTTCGCGGTCCTGTTTCTTGTAGTTATAGGCTGTCCTGCAGCGCGGCTATTGCGTCGTACGTACGAGTAGAGCGAGCAGGGCAGAAGTTGCCGAGAAATAACGACAGATTCGTAAGGACTGAAGCATAGACAGGTGAATCTTGTTCCTGCGACGTGAGTTGCTTTCTGTGTTTTCCGTTTTTGAAGGGTAAGAAAGAAGCGTCGACTGGTCAGACAGGCGGTAGAAATGCTCGGTCTTTAGTTTTTGGCTGAAAATCTACTTGCAATGTGTGCAAGTAGATGTGAAGAAGGCCGAGTAGATGTGTCGACAGACGTACAGAGAAGAGAATAAGTGGTTTGAAGCTTCTGTCAACTGACTTGTTCAGCTTTGTTTACCTGTGGCTGCATGGGTCGTTTTTTTTGTCTCCTTTGTTTAATGTGTTCCGTAAGATTACGAAAGCTGAGGATAGTTTTGTTTGCTTCTCCGTCGTGGTTCGAAGTCTGGACCACCACTCGGAATACGAATCCTTGAGCTTGTCTGTGGGTGGCGTCGTTACCCAGGTTGCCTGTGTGCCTGGGACAAAAACAAGCTGCTGTTATGAAAAATTTATGATACAGGACGGGTAAAAATAAGAAAAAAAAGAAGGAAGTCCTGTACCCCACCCTATCCGACGTGTGTTGTCGTTTTTCTGTTTTCCCGACCCAACCTCTTCCCTCAAACAGAAACTTAACAACACATAATAAATACACTACAATACATAATAAATACACTACAACAACGGATCAACACTATATACAATATGTACAGCCCAGCAGTGGAGGCCGGCTGGGAAATTCTTGTAGAGCGTTTTTGCGCGTCATCCTCCAATTGCGCGCTGCCCCCAGAGCCAGGTTGTTAGCCCTCACTACCGCGGTCTCATGGCGCAACGCTCAAGCCACTCGACCACCCCAGGGGGTACAAGTTTAACAACGTTTTGCACCTTATATGTTTGCGAGCTTGAAGCTGCTCATTGAGAAGAGAGTTATCATGGATTAAAGCAGCGTGTGATAAATTCTGGGGTTGAAGCTCTGTTGTGGATACTAATACATCTATTAAGAAGAATGGTAATGATGATAATGATAGACACAGTCGTTACCTGTTACAAGGCAATGCGCAAGTGGAGGAACTATCCGATAGAATATACCTCATTTAACGGTTAGGCACGAAGTTTTTTCGATACATTTGTTTCTCTAAACATACTAGAGCAATAACGGGCGACCGCAGGATAGATTATATATATATTGCGTGCAGCAACTGAACACTTGTCGATATGAATGCAACTTTTCTCTGTATTAGTTCAGCTTGTAGCATAAATAACAATACAAGAGGAAATTGTAAACTTAGCACAACTGAGGTTATCTCATTGGAGTATTCATCTGGGGAGGGGGGGGGGACACTCCGAATTGTAGGACTGCAATACCCTCGTTTATAGACTGCCCGGAGGCTTCGCGGTCCTGTTTCTTGAGGTTATAGGCTGTCCTGCAGCGCGGCTGTTGCGTCGTACGTACGAGTAGAGCGAGCAGGGCAGAAATTGCCGAGAAATAACGACAGATTCGTAAGGACTGAAGCATAGACAGGTGAATCTTGTTCCTGCGACGTGAGTTGCTTTCTGTGTTTTCCGTTTTTGAAGGGTAAGAAAGAAGCGTCGACTGGTCAGACAGGCGGTAGAAATGCTCGGTCTTTAGTTTTTGGCTGAAAATCTACTTGCAATGTGTGCAAGTAGATGTGAAGAAGGCCGAGTAGATGTGTCGACAGACGTACAGAGAAGAGAATAAGTGGTTTGAAGCTTCTGTCAACTGACTTGTTCAGCTTTGTTTAGCTGCGGCTGCATGGGTCGTTTTGTTTGTCTCCTTTGTTTAATGTGTTCCGTAAGATTACGAAAGCTGAGGATGGTTTTGTTTGCTTCTCCGTCGTGGTTCGAAGTCTGGACCACCACTCGGAATACGAATCCTTGAGCTTGTCTGTGGGTGGCGTCGTTACCCAGGTTGCCTGTGTGCCTGGGACAAAAACAAGCTGCTGTTATGAAAAATTTATGATACAGGACGGATAAAAAAAGAAAAAAAAAGAAGGAAGTCCTGTACCCCACCCTATCCGACGTGTGTTGTCGTTTTTCTGTTTTCCCGACCCAACCTCTTCCCTCAAACAGAAACTTAACAACACATAATAAATACACTACAATACATAATAAATACACTACAACAACGGATCAACACTATATACAATATGTACAGCCCAGCAGTGGAGGCCGGCTGGGAAATTCTTGTAGAGCGTTTTTGCGCGTCATCCTCCAATTGCGCGCTGCCCCCGGAGCCAGGTTGTTAACCCTCACTACCGCGGTCTCATGGCGCAACGCTCAAGCCACTCAACCACCCCAGGGGGTACAAGTTGAACAACGTTTTGCACCTTATATGTTTGCGAGCTTGAAGCTGCTCATTGAGAAGAGAGTTATCATGGATTAAAGCAGCGTGTGATAAATTCTGGGGTGGAAGCTCTGTTGTGGATACTAATACATCTATTAAGAAGAATGGTAATGATGATAATGATAGACACAGTCGTTACCTGTTACAAGGCAATGCGCAAGTGGAGGAACTATCCGATAGAATATACCTCATTGAACGGTTAGGCACGAAGTTTTTTCAATACATTTGTTTCTCTAAACATACTAGAGCAATAACGGGCGACCGCAGGATAGATTATATATATATTGCGTGCAGCAACTGAACACTTGTCGATAAGAATGCAACTTTTCTCTGTATTAGTTCAGCTTGTAGCATAAATAACAATACAAGAGGAAATTGTAAACTTAGCACAACTGAGGTTATCTCATTGGAGTATTTATCTGGGGAGGGGGGGGGGGGGACACTCCGAATGGTAGGACTGCTATACCCTCGTTTATAGACTGCCCGGAGGCTTCGCGGTCCTGTTTCTTGTAGTTATAGGCTGTCCTGCAGCGCGGCTATTGCGTCGTACGTACGAGTAGAGCGAGCAGGGCAGAAGTTGCCGAGAAATAACGACAGATTCGTAAGGACTGAAGCATAGACAGGTGAATCTTGTTCCTGCGACGTGAGTTGCTTTCTGTGTTTTCCGTTTTTGAAGGGTAAGAAATAAGCGTCGACTGGTCAGACAGGCGGTAGAAATGCTCGGTCTTTAGTTTTTGGCTGAAAATCTACTTGCAATGTGTGCAAGTAGATGTGAAGAAGGCCGAGTAGATGTGTCGACAGACGTACAGAGAAGAGAATAAATGGTTTGAAGCTTCTGTCAACTGACTTGTTCAGCTTTGTTTAGCTGCGGCTGCATGGGTCGTTTTGTTTGTCTCCTTTGTTTAATGTGTTCCGTAAGATTACGAAAGCTGAGGATGGTTTTGTTTGCTTCTCCGTCGTGGTTCGAAGTCTGGACCACCACTCGGAATATGAATCCTTGAGCTTGTCTGTGAGTGGCGTCGTTACCCAGGTTGCCTGTGTGCCTGGGACAAAAACAAGCTGCTGTTATGAAAAATTTATGATACAGGACGGGTAAAAAAAAAAAAGAAAAAAAAGAAGGAAGTCCTGTACCCCACCCTATCCGACGTGTGTTGTCGTTTTTCTGTTTTCCCGACCCAACCTCTTCCCTCAAACAGAAACTTAACAACACATAATAAATACACTACAATACATAATAAATACACTACAACAACGGATGAACACTATATACAATATGTACAGCCCAGCAGTGGAGGCCGGCTGGGAAATTCTTGTAGAGCGTTTTTGCGCGTCATCCTCCAATTGCGCGCTGCCCCCGGAGCCAGGTTGTTAACCCTCACTACCGCGGTCTCATGGCGCAACGCTCAAGCCACTCGACCACCCCAGGGGGTACAAGTTGAACAACGTTTTGCGCCTTATATATTTGCGAGCTTGAAGCTGCTCATTGAGAAGAGAGTTATCATGGATTAAAGCAGCGTGTGATAAATTCTGGGGTGGAAGCTCTGTTGTGGATACTAATACATATATTAAGAAGAATGGTAATGATGATAATGATAGACACAGTCGTTACCTGTTACAAGGCAATGCGCCAGTGGAGGAACTATCCGATAGAATATACCTCAATTAACGGTTAGGCACGAAGTTTTTTCGATACATTTGTTTCTCTAAACATACTAGAGCAATAACGGGCGACCACAGGATAGATTATATATATATTGCGTGCAGCAACTGAACACTTGTCGATATGAATGCAACTTTTCTCTGTATTAGTTCAGCTTGCAGCATAAATAACAATACAAGAGGAAATTGTAAACTTAGCACAACTGAGGTTATCTTATTGGAGTATTCATCTGGGGAGGGGGGGGGGGACACTCCGAATGGTAGGACTGCTATATCCTCGTTGATAGACTGCCCGGAGGCTTCGCGGTCCTGTTTCTTGTAGTTATAGGCTGTCCTGCAGCGCGGCTATTGCGTCGTACGTACGAGTAGAGCGAGCAGGGCAGAAGTTGCCGAGAAATAACGACAGATTCGTAAGGACTGAAGCATAGACAGGTGAATGTTGTTCCTGCGACGTGAGTTGCTTTCTGTGTTTTCCGTTTTTGAAGGGTAAGAAAGAAGCGTCGACTGGTCAGACAGGCGGTAGAAATGCTCGGTCTTTAGTTTTTGGCTGAAAATCTACTTGCAATGTGTGCAAGTAGATGTGAAGAAGGCCGAGTACATGTGTCGACAGACGTACAGAGAAGAGAATAAGTGGTTTGAAGCTTCTGTCAACTGACTTGTTCAGCTTTGTTTAGCTGCGGCTGCATGGGTCGTTTTGTTTGTCTCCTTTGTTTAATGTGTTCCGTAAGATTACGAAAGCTGAGGATGGTTTTGTTTGCTTCTCCGTCGTGCTTCGAAGTCTGGACCACCACTCGGAGTACGAATCCTTGAGCTTGTCTGTGGGTGGCGTCGTTACCCAGGTTGCCTGTGTGCCTGGGACAAAAACAAGCTGCTGTTATGAAAATTTTATGATACAGGACGGGTAAAAAAAAAAGAAAAAAAAGAAGGAAGTCCTGTACCCCACCCTATCCGACGTGTGTTGTCGTTTTTCTGTTTTCCCGACCCAACCTCTTCCCTCAAACAGAAACTTAACAACACATATTAAATACACTACAATACATAATAAATACACTACAACAACGGATCAACACTATATACAATATGTACAGCCCAGCAGTGGAGGCCGGCTGGGAAATTCTTGTAGAGCGTTTTTGCGCGTCATCCTCCAATTGCGCGCTGCCCCCGGAGCCAGGTTGTTAACCCTCACTACCGCGGTCTCATGGCGCAACGCTCAAGCCACTCGACCACCCCAGGGGGTACAAGTTGAACAACGTTTTGCACCTTATATGTTTGCGAGCTTGAAGCTGCTCATTGAGAAGAGAGTTATCATGGATTAAAGCAGCCTGTGATAAATTCTGGGGTGGAAGCTCTGTTGTGGATACTAATACATCTATTAAGAAGAATGGTAATGATGATAATGATAGACACAGTCGTTACCTGTTACAAGGCAATGCGCAAGTGGAGGAACTATCCGATAGAATATACCTCATTTAACGGTTAGGCACGAAGTTTTTTCGATACATTTGTTTCTCTAAACATACTAGAGCAATAACGGGCGACCGCAGGATAGATTATATATATATTGCGTGCAGCAACTGAACACTTGTCGATATGAATGCAACTATTCTCTGTATTAGTTCAGCTTGTAGCATAAATAACAATACAAGAGGAAATTGTAAACTTAGCACAACTGAGGTTATCTCATTGGAGTATTCATCTGGGGAGGGGGGGGGGGGACACTCCGAATGGTAGGACTGCTATACCCTCGTTTATAGACTGCCCGGAGGCTTCGCGGTCCTGTTTCTTGTAGTTATAGGCTGTCCTGCAGCGCGGCTATTGCGTCGTACGTACGAGTAGAGCGAGCAGGGCAGAAGTTGCCGAGAAATAACGACAGATTCGTAAGGACTGAAGCATAGACAGGTGAATCTTGTTCCTGCGACGTGAGTTGCTTTCTGTGTTTTCCGTTTTTGAAGGGTAAGAAAGAAGCGTCGACTGGTCAGACAGGCGGTAGAAATGCTCAGTCTTTAGTTTTTGGCTGAAAATCTACTTGCAATGTGTGCAAGTAGATGTGAAGAAGGCCGAGTAGATGTGTCGACAGACGTACAGAGAAGAGAATAAGTGGTTTGAAGCTTCTGTCAACTGACTTGTTCAGCTTTGTTTAGCTGCGGCTGCATGGGTCGTTTTGTTTGTCTCCTTTGTTTAATGTGTTCCGTAAGATTATGAAAGCTGAGGATGGTTTTGTTTGCTTCTCCGTCGTGGTTCGAAGTCTGGACCACCACTCGGAATACGAATCCTTGAGCTTGTCTGTGGGTGGCGTCGTTACCCAGGTTGCCTGTGTGCCTGGGACAAAAACAAGCTGCTGTTATGAAAAATTTATGATACAGGACGGGTAAAAAAAAGAAAAAAAAAGAAGGAAGTCCTGTACCCCACCCTATCCGACGTGTGTGGTCGTTTTTCTGTTTTCCCGACCCAACCTCTTCCCTCAAACAGAAACTTAACAACACATAATAAATACACTACAATACATAATAAATACACTACAACAACGGATCAACACTATATACAATATGTACAGCCCAGCAGTGGAGGCCGGCTGGGAAATTCTTGTAGAGCGTTTTTGCGCGTCATCCTCCGATTGCGCGCTGCCCCCGGAGCCAGGTTGTTAACCCTCACTACCGCGGTCTCATGGCGCAACGCTCAAGCCACTCGACCACCCCAGGGGGTACAAGTTGAACAACGTTTCGCACCTTATATGTTTGCGAGCTTGAAGCTGCTCATTGAGAAGAGAGTTATCATGGATTAAAGCAGCGTGTGATAAATTCTGGGGTGGAAGCTCTGTTGTGGATACTAATACATCTATTAAGAAGAATGGTAATGATGATAATGATAGACACAGTCGTTACCTGTTACGAGGCAATGCGCAAGTGGAGGAACTATCCGATAGAATATACCTCATTTAACGGTTAGGCACGAAGTTTTTTCGATACATTTGTTTCTCTAAACATACTAGAGCAATAACGGGCGACCGCAGGATAGATTATATATATATTGCGTGCAGCAACTGAACACTTGTCGATAAGAATGCAACTTTTCTCTGTATTAGTTCAGCTTGTAGCATAAATAACAATACAAGAGGAAATTGTAAACTTAGCACAACTGAGGTTATCTCATTGGAGTATTCATCTGGGGAGGGGGGGGGGACACTCCGAATGGTAGGACTGCTATACCCTCGTTTATAGACTGCCCGGAGGCTTCGCGGTCCTGTTTCTTGTAGTTATAGGCTGTCCTGCAGCGCGGCTATTGCGTCGTACGTACGAGTAGAGCGAGCAGGGCAGAAGTTGCCGAGAAATAACGACAGATTCGTAAGGACTGAAGCATAGACAGGTGAATCTTGTTCCTGCGACGTGAGTTGCTTTCTGTGTTTTCCGTTTTTGAAGGGTAAGAAATAAGCGTCGACTGGTCAGACAGGCGGTAGAAATGCTCGGTCTTTAGTTTTTGGCTGAAAATCTACTTGCAATGTGTGCAAGTAGATGTGAAGAAGGCCGAGTAGATGTGTCGACAGACGTACAGAGAAGAGAATAAGTGGTTTGAAGCTTCTGTCAACTGACTTGTTCAGCTTTGTTTAGCTGCGGCTGCATGGGTCGTTTTGTTTGTCTCCTTTGTTTAATGTGTTCCGTAAGATTACGAAAGCTGAGGATGGTTTTGTTTGCTTCTCCGTCGTGGTTCGAAGTCTGGACCACCACTCGGAATATGAATCCTTGAGCTTGTCTGTGAGTGGCGTCGTTACCCAGGTTGCCTGTGTGCCTGGGACAAAAACAAGCTGCTGTTATGAAAAATTTATGATACAGGACGGGTAAAAAAAAAAGAAAAAAAAGAAGGAAGTCCTGTACCCCACCCTATCCGACTTGTGTTGTCGTTTTTCTGTTTTCCCGACCCAACCTCTTCCCTCAAACAGAAACTTAACAACACATAATAAATACACTACAATACATAATAAATACACTACAACAACGGATGAACACTATATACAATATGTACAGCCCAGCAGTGGAGGCCGGCTGGGAAATTCTTGTAGAGCGTTTTTGCGCGTCATCCTCCAATTGCGCGCTGCCCCCGGAGCCAGGTTGTTAACCCTCACTACCGCGGTCTCATGGCGCAACGCTCAAGCCACTCGACCACCCCAGGGGGTACAAGTTGAACAACGTTTTGCGCCTTATATATTTGCGAGCTTGAAGCTGCTCATTGAGAAGAGAGTTATCATGGATTAAAGCAGCGTGTGATAAATTCTGGGGTGGAAGCTCTGTTGTGGATACTAATACATATATTAAGAAGAATGGTAATGATGATAATGATAGACACAGTCGTTACCTGTTACAAGGCAATGCGCCAGTGGAGGAACTATCCGATAGAATATACCTCAATTAACGGTTAGGCACGAAGTTTTTTCGATACATTTGTTTCTCTAAACATACTAGAGCAATAACGGGCGACCGCAGGATAGATTATATATATATTGCGTGCAGCAACTGAACACTTGTCGATATGAATGCAACTTTTCTCTGTATTAGTTCAGCTTGCAGCATAAATAACAATACAAGAGGAAATTGTAAACTTAGCACAACTGAGGTTATCTCATTGGAGTATTCATCTGGGGAGGGGGGGGGGACACTCCGAATGGTAGGACTGCTATATCCTCGTTGATAGACTGCCCGGAGGCTTCGCGGTCCTGTTTCTTGTAGTTATAGGCTGTCCTGCAGCGCGGCTATTGCGTCGTACGTACGAGTAGAGCGAGCAGGGCAGAAGTTGCCGAGAAATAACGACAGATTCGTAAGGACTGAAGCATAGACAGGTGAATGTTGTTCCTGCGACGTGAGTTGCTTTCTGTGTTTTCCGTTTTTGAAGGGTAAGAAAGAAGCGTCGACTGGTCAGACAGGCGGTAGAAATGCTCGGTCTTTAGTTTTTGGCTGAAAATCTACTTGCAATGTGTGCAAGTAGATGTGAAGAAGGCCGAGTACATGTGTCGACAGACGTACAGAGAAGAGAATAAGTGGTTTGAAGCTTCTGTCAACTGACTTGTTCAGCTTTGTTTAGCTGCGGCTGCATGGGTCGTTTTGTTTGTCTCCTTTGTTTAATGTGTTCCGTAAGATTACGAAAGCTGAGGATGGTTTTGTTTGCTTCTCCGTCGTGCTTCGAAGTCTGGACCACCACTCGGAGTACGAATCCTTGAGCTTGTCTGTGGGTGGCGTCGTTACCCAGGTTGCCTGTGTGCCTGGGACAAAAACAAGCTGCTGTTATGAAAATTTTATGATACAGGACGGGTAAAAAAAAAGAAAAAAAAGAAGGAAGTCCTGTACCCCACCCTATCCGACGTGTGTTGTCGTTTTTCTGTTTTCCCGACCCAACCTCTTCCCTCAAACAGAAACTTAACAACACATATTAAATACACTACAATACATAATAAATACACTACAACAACGGATCAACACTATATACAATATGTACAGCCCAGCAGTGGAGGCCGGCTGGGAAATTCTTGTAGAGCGTTTTTGCGCGTCATCCTCCAATTGCGCGCTGCCCCCGGAGCCAGGTTGTTAACCCTCACTACCGCGGTCTCATGGCGCAACGCTCAAGCCACTCGACCACCCCAGGGGGTACAAGTTGAACAACGTTTTGCACCTTATATGTTTGCGAGCTTGAAGCTGCTCATTGAGAAGAGAGTTACCATGGATTAAAGCAGCCTGTGATAAATTCTGGGGTGGAAGCTCTGTTGTGGATACTAATACATCTATTAAGAAGAATGGTAATGATGATAATGATAGACACAGTCGTTACCTGTTACAAGGCAATGCGCAAGTGGAGGAACTATCCGATAGAATATACCTCATTTAACGGTTAGGCACGAAGTTTTTTCGATACATTTGTTTCTCTAAACATACTAGAGCAATAACGGGCGACCGCAGGATAGATTATATATATATTGCGTGCAGCAACTGAACACTTGTCGATATGAATGCAACTATTCTCTGTATTAGTTCAGCTTGTAGCATAAATAACAATACAAGAGGAAATTGTAAACTTAGCACAACTGAGGTTATCTCATTGGAGTATTCATCTGGGGAGGGGGGGGGGGGGGACACTCCGAATGGTAGGACTGCTATACCCTCGTTTATAGACTGCCCGGAGGCTTCGCGGTCCTGTTTCTTGTAGTTATAGGCTGTCCTGCAGCGCGGCTATTGCGTCGTACGTACGAGTAGAGCGAGCAGGGCAGAAGTTGCCGAGAAATAACGACAGATTCGTAAGGACTGAAGCATAGACAGGTGAATCTTGTTCCTGCGACGTGAGTTGCTTTCTGTGTTTTCCGTTTTTGAAGGGTAAGAAAGAAGCGTCGACTGGTCAGACAGGCGGTAGAAATGCTCAGTCTTTAGTTTTTGGCTGAAAATCTACTTGCAATGTGTGCAAGTAGATGTGAAGAAGGCCGAGTAGATGTGTCGACAGACGTACAGAGAAGAGAATAAGTGGTTTGAAGCTTCTGTCAACTGACTTGTTCAGCTTTGTTTAGCTGCGGCTGCATGGGTCGTTTTGTTTGTCTCCTTTGTTTAATGTGTTCCGTAAGATTACGAAAGCTGAGGATGGTTTTGTTTGCTTCTCCGTCGTGGTTCGAAGTCTGGACCACCACTCGGAATACGAATCCTTGAGCTTGTCTGTGGGTGGCGTCGTTACCCAGGTTGCCTGTGTGCCTGGGACAAAAACAAGCTGCTGTTATGAAAAATTTATGATACAGGACGGGTAAAAAAAAGAAAAAAAAAGAAGGAAGTCCTGTACCCCACCCTATCCGACGTGTGTGGTCGTTTTTCTGTTTTCCCGACCCAACCTCTTCCCTCAAACAGAAACTTAACAACACATAATAAATACACTACAATACATAATAAATACACTACAACAACGGATCAACACTATATACAATATGTACAGCCCAGCAGTGGAGGCCGGCTGGGAAATTCTTGTAGAGCGTTTTTGCGCGTCATCCTCCGATTGCGCGCTGCCCCCGGAGCCAGGTTGTTAACCCTCACTACCGCGGTCTCATGGCGCAACGCTCAAGCCACTCGACCACCCCAGGGGGTACAAGTTGAACAACGTTTCGCACCTTATATGTTTGCGAGCTTGAAGCTGCTCATTGAGAAGAGAGTTATCATGGATTAAAGCAGCGTGTGATAAATTCTGGGGTGGAAGCTCTGTTGTGGATACTAATACATCTATTAAGAAGAATGGTAATGATGATAATGATAGACACAGTCGTTACCTGTTACGAGGCAATGCGCAAGTGGAGGAACTATCCGATAGAATATACCTCATTTAACGGTTAGGCACGAAGTTTTTTCGATACATTTGTTTCTCTAAACATACTAGAGCAATAACGGGCGACCGCAGGATAGATTATATATATATTGCGTGCAGCAACTGAACACTTGTCGATAAGAATGCAACTTTTCTCTGTATTAGTTCAGCTTGTAGCATAAATAACAATACAAGAGGAAATTGTAAACTTAGCACAACTGAGGTTATCTCATTGGAGTATTCATCTGGGGAGGGGGGGGGGGGACACTCCGAATGGTAGGACTGCTATACCCTCGTTTATAGACTGCCCGGAGGCTTCGCGGTCCTGTTTCTTGTAGTTATAGGCTGTCCTGCAGCGCGGCTATTGCGTCGTACGTACGAGTAGAGCGAGCAGGGCAGAAGTTGCCGAGAAATAACGACAGATTCGTAAGGACTGAAGCATAGACAGGTGAATCTTGTTCCTGCGACGTGAGTTGCTTTCTGTGTTTTCCGTTTTTGAAGGGTAAGAAATAAGCGTCGACTGGTCAGACAGGCGGTAGAAATGCTCGGTCTTTAGTTTTTGGCTGAAAATCTACTTGCAACGTGTGCAAGTAGATGTGAAGAAGGCCGAGTAGATGTGTCGACAGACGTACAGAGAAGAGAATAAGTGGTTTGAAGCTTCTGTCAACTGACTTGTTCAGCTTTGTTTAGCTGCGGCTGCATGGGTCGTTTTGTTTGTCTCCTTTGTTTAATGTGTTCCGTAAGATTACGAAAGCTGAGGATGGTTTTGTTTGCTTCTCCGTCGTGGTTCGAAGTCTGGACCACCACTCGGAATATGAATCCTTGAGCTTGTCTGTGAGTGGCGTCGTTACCCAGGTTGCCTGTGTGCCTGGGACAAAAACAAGCTGCTGTTATGAAAAATTTATGATACAGGACGGGTAAAAAAAAAGAAAAAAAAGAAGGAAGTCCTGTACCCCACCCTATCCGACGTGTGTTGTCGTTTTTCTGTTTTCCCGACCCAACCTCTTCCCTCAAACAGAAACTTAACAACACATAATAAATACACTACAATACATAATAAATACACTACAACAACGGATCAACACTATATACAATATGTACAGCCCAGCAGTGGAGGCCGGCTGGGAAATTCTTGTAGAGCGTTTTTGCGCGTCATCCTCCAATTGCGCGCTGCCCCCGGAGCCAGGTTGTTAACCCTCACTACCGCGGTCTCATGGCGCACCGCTCAAGCCACTCGACCACCCCAGGGGGTACAAGTTGAACAACGTTTTGCACCTTATATGTTTGCGAGCTTGAAGCTGCTCATTGAGAAGAGAGTTATCATGGATTAAAGCAGCGTGTGATAAATTCTGGGGTGGAAGCTCTGTTGTGGATACTAATACATATATTAAGAAGAATGGTAATGATGATAATGATAGACACAGTCGTTACCTGTTACAAGGCAATGCGCCAGTGGAGGAACTATCCGATAGAATATACCTCAATTAACGGTTAGGCACGAAGTTTTTTCGATACATTTGTTTCTCTAAACATACTAGAGCAATAACGGGCGACCGCAGGATAGATTATATATATATTGCGTGCAGCAACTGAACACTTGTCGATATGAATGCAACTTTTCTCTGTATTAGTTCAGCTTGTAGCATAAATAACAATACAAGAGGAAATTGTAAACTTAGCACAACTGAGGTTATCTCATTGGAGTATTCATCTGGGGAGGGGGGGGGGGACACTCCGAATGGTAGGACTGCTATATCCTCGTTGATAGACTGCCCGGAGGCTTCGCGGTCCTGTTTCTTGTAGTTATAGGCTGTCCTGCAGCGCGGCTATTGCGTCGTACGTACGAGTAGAGCGAGCAGGGCAGAAGTTGCCGAGAAATAACGACAGATTCGTAAGGACTGAAGCATAGACAGGTGAATGTTGTTCCTGCGACGTGAGTTGCTTTCTGTGTTTTCCGTTTTTGAAGGGTAAGAAAGAAGCGTCGACTGGTCAGACAGGCGGTAGAAATGCTCGGTCTTTAGTTTTTGGCTGAAAATCTACTTGCAATGTGTGCAAGTAGATGTGAAGAAGGCCGAGTACATGTGTCGACAGACGTACAGAGAAGAGAATAAGTGGTTTGAAGCTTCTGTCAACTGACTTGTTCAGCTTTGTTTAGCTGCGGCTGCATGGGTCGTTTTGTTTGTCTCCTTTGTTTAATGTGTTCCGTAAGATTACGAAAGCTGAGGATGGTTTTGTTTGCTTCTCCGTCGTGCTTCGAAGTCTGGACCACCACTCGGAGTACGAATCCTTGAGCTTGTCTGTGGGTGGCGTCGTTACCCAGGTTGCCTGTGTGCCTGGGACAAAAACAAGCTGTTGTTATGAAAATTTTATGATACAGGACGGGTAAAAAAAAAGAAAAAAAAGAAGGAAGTCCTGTACCCCACCCTATCCGACGTGTGTTGTCGTTTTTCTGTTTTCCCGACCCAACCTCTTCCCTCAAACAGAAACTTAACAACACATATTAAATACACTACAATACATAATAAATACACTACAACAACGGATCAACACTATATACAATATGTACAGCCCAGCAGTGGAGGCCGGCTGGGAAATTCTTGTAGAGCGTTTTTGCGCGTCATCCTCCAATTGCGCGCTGCCCCCGGAGCCAGGTTGTTAACCCTCACTACCGCGGTCTCATGGCGCAACGCTCAAGCCACTCGACCACCCCAGGGGGTACAAGTTGAACAACGTTTTGCACCTTATATGTTTGCGAGCTTGAAGCTGCTCATTGAGAAGAGAGTTATCATGGATTAAAGCAGCCTGTGATAAATTCTGGGGTGGAAGCTCTGTTGTGGATACTAATACATCTATTAAGAAGAATGGTAATGATGATAATGATAGACACAGTCGTTACCTGTTACAAGGCAATGCGCAAGTGGAGGAACTATCCGATAGAATATACCTCATTTAACGGTTAGGCACGAAGTTTTTTCGATACATTTGTTTCTCTAAACATACTAGAGCAATAACGGGCGACCGCAGGATAGATTATATATATATTGCGTGCAGCAACTGAACACTTGTCGATATGAATGCAACTATTCTCTGTATTAGTTCAGCTTGTAGCATAAATAACAATACAAGAGGAAATTGTAAACTTAGCACAACTGAGGTTATCTCATTGGAGTATTCATCTGGGGAGGGGGGGGGGGGGACACTCCGAATGGTAGGACTGCTATACCCTCGTTTATAGACTGCCCGGAGGCTTCGCGGTCCTGTTTCTTGTAGTTATAGGCTGTCCTGCAGCGCGGCTATTGCGTCGTACGTACGAGTAGAGCGAGCAGGGCAGAAGTTGCCGAGAAATAACGACAGATTCGTAAGGACTGAAGCATAGACAGGTGAATCTTGTTCCTGCGACGTGAGTTGCTTTCTGTGTTTTCCGTTTTTGAAGGGTAAGAAAGAAGCGTCGACTGGTCAGACAGGCGGTAGAAATGCTCAGTCTTTAGTTTTTGGCTGAAAATCTACTTGCAATGTGTGCAAGTAGATGTGAAGAAGGCCGAGTAGATGTGTCGACAGACGTACAGAGAAGAGAATAAGTGGTTTGAAGCTTCTGTCAACTGACTTGTTCAGCTTTGTTTAGCTGCGGCTGCATGGGTCGTTTTGTTTGTCTCCTTTGTTTAATGTGTTCCGTAAGATTACGAAAGCTGAGGATGGTTTTGTTTGCTTCTCCGTCGTGGTTCGAAGTCTGGACCACCACTCGGAATACGAATCCTTGAGCTTGTCTGTGGGTGGCGTCGTTACCCAGGTTGCCTGTGTGCCTGGGACAAAAACAAGCTGCTGTTATGAAAAATTTATGATACAGGACGGGTAAAAAAAAGAAAAAAAAGAAGGAAGTCCTGTACCCCACCCTATCCGACGTGTGTGGTCGTTTTTCTGTTTTCCCGACCCAACCTCTTCCCTCAAACAGAAACTTAACAACACATAATAAATACACTACAATACATAATAAATACACTACAACAACGGATCAACACTATATACAATATGTACAGCCCAGCAGTGGAGGCCGGCTGGGAAATTCTTGTAGAGCGTTTTTGCGCGTCATCCTCCGATTGCGCGCTGCCCCCGGAGCCAGGTTGTTAACCCTCACTACCGCGGTCTCATGGCGCAACGCTCAAGCCACTCGACCACCCCAGGGGGTACAAGTTGAACAACGTTTTGCACCTTATATGTTTGCGAGCTTGAAGCTGCTCATTGAGAAGAAAGTTATCATGGATTAAAGCAGCGTGTGATAAATTCTGGGGTGGAAGCTCTGTTGTGGATACTAATACATATATTAAGAAGAATGGTAATGATGATAATGATAGACACAGTCGTTACCTGTTACAAGGCAATGCGCAAGTCGAGGAACTATCTGATAGAATATACCTCATTTAACGGTTAGGCACGAAGTTTTTTCGATACATTTGTTTCTCTAAACATACTAGAGCTATAACGGGCGACCGCAGGATAGATTATATATATATTGCGTGCAGCAACTGAACACTTGTCGATATGAATGCAACTTTTCTCTGTATTAGTTCAGCTTGTAGCATAAATAACAATACAAGAGGAAATTGTAAACTTAGCACAACTGAGGTTATCTCATTGGAGTATTCATCTGGGGAGGGGGGGGGACACTCCGAATGGTAGGACTGCTATACCCTCGTTTATAGACTGCCCGGAGGCTTCGCGGTCCTGTTTCTTGTAGTTATAGGCTGCCCTGCAGCGCGGCTATTGCGTCGTACGTATGAGTAGAGCGAGCATGGCAGAAGTTGCCGAGAAATAACGACAGTTTCGTAAGGACTGAAGCATAGACAGGTGAATCTTTTTCCTGCGACGTGAGTTGCTTTCTGTGTTTTCCGTTTTTGAAGGGTAAGAAAGAAGCGTCGACTGGTCAGACAGGCGGTAGAAATGCTCGGTCTTTAGTTTTTGGCTGAAAATCTACTTGCAATGTGTGCAAGTAGATGTGAAGAAGGCCGAGTAGATGGGTCGACAGACGTACAGAGAAGAGAATAAGTGGTTTGAAGCTTCTGTCAACTGACTTGTTCAGCTTTGTTTAGCTGCGGCTGCATGGGTCGTTTTGTTTGTCTCCTTTGTTTAATGTGTTCCGTAAGATTACGAAAGCTGAGGATGGTTTTGTTTGCTTCTCCGTCGTGGTTCGAAGTCTGGACCACCACTCGGAATACGAATCCTTGAGCTTGTCTGTGGGTGGCGTCGTTACCCAGGTTGCCTGTGTGCCTGGGACAAAAACAAGCTGCTGTTATGAAAAATTTATGATACAGGACGGGTAAAAAAAAAAGAAAAAAAAGAAGAAAGTCCTGTACCCCACCCTATCCGACGTGTGTTGTCGTTTTTCTGTTTTCCCGACCCAACCTCTTCCCTCAAACAGAAACTTAACAACACATAATAAATACACCACAATACATAATAAATACACTACAACAACGGATCAACACTATATACAATATGTACAGCCCAGCAGTGGAGGCCGGCTGGGAAATTCTTGTAGAGCGTTTTTGCGCGTCATCCTCCAATTGCGCGCTGCCCCCGGAGCCAGGTTGTTAACCCTCACTACCGCGGTCTCATGGCGCAACGCTCAAGCCACTCGACCACCCAGGGGGTACAAGTTGAACAACGTTTTGCACCTTATATGTTTGCGAGCTTGAAGCTGCTCATTTAGAAGAGAGTTATCATGGATTAAAGCAGCGTGTGATAAATTCTGGGGTGGAAGCTCTGTTGTGGATACTAATACATATATTAAGAAGAATGGTAATGATGATAATGATAGACACAGTCGTTACCTGTTACAAGGCAATGCGCCAGTGGAGGAACTATCCGATAGAATATACCTCAATTAACGGTTAGGCACGAAGTTTTTTCGATACATTTGTTTCTCTAAACATACTAGAGCAATAACGGGCGACCGCAGGATAGATTATATATATATTGCGTGCAGCAACTGAACACTTGTCGATATGAATGCAACTTTTCTCTGTATTAGTTCAGCTTGTAGCATAAATAACAATACAAGAGGAAATTGTAAACTTAGCACAACTGAGGTTATCTCATTGGAGTATTCATCTGGGGAGGGGGGGGGGACACTCCGAATGGTAGGACTGCTATATCCTCGTTGATAGACTGCCCGGAGGCTTCGCGGTCCTGTTTCTTGTAGTTATAGGCTGTCCTGCAGCGCGGCTATTGCGTCGTACGTACGAGTAGAGCGAGCAGGGCAGAAGTTGCCGAGAAATAACGACAGATTCGTAAGGACTGAAGCATAGACAGGTGAATGTTGTTCCTGCGACGTGAGTTGCTTTCTGTGTTCTCCGTTTTTGAAGGGTAAGAAAGAAGCGTCGACTGGTCAGACAGGCGGTAGAAATGCTCGGTCTTTAGTTTTTGGCTGAAAATCTACTTGCAATGTGTGCAAGTAGATGTGAAGAAGGCCGAGTACATGTGTCGACAGACGTACAGAGAAGAGAATACGTGGTTTGAAGCTTCTGTCAACTGACTTGTTCAGCTTTGTTTAGCTGCGGCTGCATGGGTCGTTTTGTTTGTCTCCTTTGTTTAATGTGTTCCGTAAGATTACGAAAGCTGAGGATGGTTTTGTTTGCTTCTCCGTCGTGCTTCGAAGTCTGGACCACCACTCGGAGTACGAATCCTTGAGCTTGTCTGTGGGTGGCGTCGTTACCCAGGTTGCCTGTGTGCCTGGGACAAAAACAAGCTGCTGTTATGAAAATTTTATGATACAGGACGGGTAAAAAAAAAGAAAAAAAAGAAGGAAGTCCTGTACCCCACCCTATCCGACGTGTGTTGTCGTTTTTCTGTTTTCCCGACCCAACCTCTTCCCTCAAACAGAAACTTAACAACACATATTAAATACACTACAATACATAATAAATACACTACAACAACGGATCAACACTATATACAATATGTACAGCCCAGCAGTGGAGGCCGGCTGGGAAATTCTTGTAGAGCGTTTTTGCGCGTCATCCTCCAATTGCGCGCTGCCCCCGGAGCCAGGTTGTTAACCCTCACTACCGCGGTCTCATGGCGCAACGCTCAAGCCACTCGACCACCCCAGGGGGTACAAGTTGAACAACGTTTTGCACCTTATATGTTTGCGAGCTTGAAGCTGCTCATTGAGAAGAGAGTTATCATGGATTAAAGCAGCCTGTGATAAATTCTGGGGTGGAAGCTCTGTTGTGGATACTAATACATCTATTAAGAAGAATGGTAATGATGATATTGATAGACACAGTCGTTACCTGTTACAAGGCAATGCGCAAGTGGAGGAACTATCCGATAGAATATACCTCATTTAACGGTTAGGCACGAAGTTTTTTCGATACATTTGTTTCTCTAAACATACTAGAGCAATAACGGGCGACCGCAGGATAGATTATATATATATTGCGTGCAGCAACTGAACACTTGTCGATATGAATTCAACTTTTCTCTGTATTAGCTCAGCTTGTAGCATAAATAACAATACAAGAGGAAATTGTAAACTTAGCACAACTGAGGTTATCTCATTGGAGTATTCATCTGGGGAGGGGGGGGGGGACACTCCGAATGGTAGGACTGCTATACCCTCGTTTATAGACTGCCCGGAGGCTTCGCGGTCCTGTTTCTTGTAGTTATAGGCTGTCCTGCAGCGCGGCTATTGCGTCGTACGTACGAGTAGAGCGAGCAGGGCAGAAGTTGCCGAGAAATAACGACAGATTCGTAAGGACTGAAGCATAGACAGGTGAATCTTGTTCCTGCGACGTGAGTTGCTTTCTGTGTTTTCCGTTTTTGAAGGGTAAGAAAGAAGCGTCGACTGGTCAGACAGGCGGTAGAAATGCTCAGTCTTTAGTTTTTGGCTGAAAATCTACTTGCAATGTGTGCAAGTAGATGTGAAGAAGGCCGAGTAGATGTGTCGACAGACGTACAGAGAAGAGAATAAGTGGTTTGAAGCTTCTGTCAACTGACTTGTTCAGCTTTGTTTAGCTGCGGCTGCATGGGTCGTTTTGTTTGTCTCCTTTGTTTAATGTGTTCCGTAAGATTACGAAAGCTGAGGATGGTTTTGTTTGCTTCTCCGTCGTGGTTCGAAGTCTGGACCACCACTCGGAATACGAATCCTTGAGCTTGTCTGTGGGTGGCGTCGTTACCCAGGTTGCCTGTGTGCCTGGGACAAAAACAAGCTGCTGTTATGAAAAATTTATGATACAGGACGGGTAAAAAAAAGAAAAAAAAAGAAGGAAGTCCTGTACCCCACCCTATCCGACGTGTGTGGTCGTTTTTCTGTTTTCCCGACCCAACCTCTTCCCTCAAACAGAAACTTAACAACACATAATAAATACACTACAATACATAATAAATACACTACAACAACGGATCAACACTATATACAATATGTACAGCCCAGCAGTGGAGGCCGGCTGGGAAATTCTTGTAGAGCGTTTTTGCGCGTCATCCTCCGATTGCGCGCTGCCCCCGGAGCCAGGTTGTTAACCCTCACTACCGCGGTCTCATGGCGCAACGCTCAAGCCACTCGACCACCCCAGGGGGTACAAGTTGAACAACGTTTCGCACCTTATATGTTTGCGAGCTTGAAGCTGCTCATTGAGAAGAGAGTTATCATGGATTAAAGCAGCGTGTGATAAATTCTGGGGTGGAAGCTCTGTTGTGGATACTAATACATCTATTAAGAAGAATGGTAATGATGATAATGATAGACACAGTCGTTACCTGTTACGAGGCAATGCGCAAGTGGAGGAACTATCCGATAGAATATACCTCATTTAACGGTTAGGCACGAAGTTTTTTCGATACATTTGTTTCTCTAAACATACTAGAGCAATAACGGGCGACCGCAGGATAGATTATATATATATTGCGTGCAGCAACTGAACACTTGTCGATATGAATGCAACTTTTCTCTGTATTAGTTCAGCTTGTAGCATAAATAACAATACAAGAGGAAATTGTAAACTTAGCACAACTGAGGTTATCTCATTGGAGTATTCATCTGGGGAGGGGGGGGGGGGACACTCCGAATGGTAGGACTGCTATACCCTCGTTTATAGACTGCCCGGAGGCTTCGCGGTCCTGTTTCTTGTAGTTATAGGCTGTCCTGCAGCGCGGCTATTGCGTCGTACGTACGAGTAGAGCGAGCAGGGCCGAAGTTGCCGAGAAATAACGACAGATTCGTAAGGACTGAAGCATAGACAGGTGAATCTTGTTCCTGCGACGTGAGTTGCTTTCTGTGTTTTCCGTTTTTGAAGGGTAAGAAAGAAGCGTCGACTGGTCAGACAGGCGGTAGAAATGCTCGGTCTTTAGTTTTTGGCTGAAAATCTACTTGCAATGTGTGCAAGTAGATGTGAAGAAGGCCGAGTAGATGTGTCGACAGACGTACAGAGAAGAGAATAAGTGGTTTGAAGCTTCTGTCAACTGACTTGTTCAGCTTTGTTTAGCTGCGGCTGCATGGGTCGTTTTGTTTGTCTCCTTTGTTTAATGTGTTCCGTAAGATTACGAAAGCTGAGGAGGGTTTTGTTTGCTTCTCCGTCGTGGTTCGAAGTCTGGACCACCACTCGGAATACGAATCCTTGAGCTTGTCTGTGGGTGGCGTCGTTACCCAGGTTGCCTGTGTGCCTGGGACAAAAACAAGCTGCTGTTATGAAAAATTTATGATACAGGACGGGTAAAAAAAACAAAAAAAAGAAGAAAGTCCTGTACCCCACCCTATCCGACGTGTGTTGTCGTTTTTCTGTTTTCTCGACCCAACCTCTTCCCTCAAACAGAAACTTAACAACACATAATAAATACACTACAATACATAATAAATACACTACAACAACGGATCAACACTATATACAATATGTACAGCCCAGCAGTGGAGGCCGGCTGGGAAATTCTTGTAGAGCGTTTTTGCGCGTCATCCTCCAATTGCGCGCTGCCCCCGGAGCCAGGTTGTTAACCCTCACTACCGCGGTCTCATGGCGCAACGCTCAAGCCACTCGACCACCCCAGGGGGTACAAGTTGAACAACGTTTTGCACCTTATATGTTTGCGAGCTTGAAGCTGCTCATTGAGAAGAAAGTTATCATGGATTAAAGCAGCGTGTGATAAATTCTGGGGTGGAAGCTCTGTTGTGGATACTAATACATATATTAAGAAGAATGGTAATGATGATAATGATAGACACAGTCGTTACCTGTTACAAGGCAATGCGCAAGTCGAGGAACTATCTGATAGAATATACCTCATTTAACGGTTAGGCACGAAGTTTTTTCGATACATTTGTTTCTCTAAACATACTAGAGCTATAACGGGCGACCGCAGGATAGATTATATATATATTGCGTGCAGCAACTGAACACTTGTCGATATGAATGCAACTTTTCTCTGTATTAGTTCAGCTTGTAGCATAAACAACAATACAAGAGGAAATTGTAAACTTAGCACAACTGAGGTTATCTCATTGGAGTATTCATCTGGGGAGGGGGGGGGGGACACTCCGAATGGTAGGACTGCTATACCCTCGTTTATAGACTGCCCGGAGGCTTCGCGGTCCTGTTTCTTGTAGTTATAGGCTGTCCTGCAGCGCGGCTATTGCGTCGTACGTATGAGTAGAGCGAGCAGGGCAGAAGTTGCCGAGAAATAACGACAGTTTCGTAAGGACTGAAGCATAGACAGGTGAATCTTTTTCCTGCGACGTGAGTTGCTTTCTGTGTTTTCCGTTTTTGAAGGGTAAGAAAGAAGCGTCGACTGGTCAGACAGGCGGTAGAAATGCTCGGTCTTTAGTTTTTGGCTGAAAATCTACTTGCAATGTGTGCAAGTAGATGTGAAGAAGGCCGAGTAGATGGGTCGACAGACGTACAGAGAAGAGAATAAGTGGTTTGAAGCTTCTGTCAACTGACTTGTTCAGCTTTGTTTAGCTGCGGCTGCATGGGTCGTTTTGTTTGTCTCCTTTGTTTAATGTGTTCCGTAAGATTACGAAAGCTGAGGATGGTTTTGTTTGCTTCTCCGTCGTGGTTCGAAGTCTGGACCACCACTCGGAATACGAATCCTTGAGCTTGTCTGTGGGTGGCGTCGTTACCCAGGTTGCCTGTGTGCCTGGGACAAAAACAAGCTGCTGTTATGAAAAATTTATGATACAGGACGGGTAAAAAAAAAAGAAAAAAAAGAAGAAAGTCCTGTACCCCACCCTATCCGACGTGTGTTGTCGTTTTTCTGTTTTCCCGACCCAACCTCTTCCCTCAAACAGAAACTTAACAACACATAATAAATACACCACAATACATAATAAATACACTACAACAACGGATCAACACTATATACTATATGTACAGCCCAGCAGTGGAGGCCGGCTGGGAAATTCTTGTAGAGCGTTTTTGCGCGTCATCCTCCAATTGCGCGCTGCCCCCGGAGCCAGGTTGTTAACCCTCACTACCGCGGTCTCATGGCGCAACGCTCAAGCCACTCGACCACCCAGGGGGTACAAGTTGAACAACGTTTTGCACCTTATATGTTTGCGAGCTTGAAGCTGCTCATTGAGAAGAGAGTTATCATGGATTAAAGCAGCGTGTGATAAATTCTGGGGTGGAAGCTCTGTTGTGGATACTAATACATCTATTAAGAAGAATGGTAATGACGATAATGATAGACACAGTCGTTACCTGTTACTGGGCAATGCGCAAGTGGAGGAACTATCCGATAGAATATACCTCATTTAACGGTTAGGCACGAAGTTTTTTCGATACATTTGTTTCTCTAAACATACTAGAGCAATAACGGGCGACCGCAGGATAGATTATATATATATTGCGTGCAGCAACTGAACACTTGTCGATATGAATGCAACTTTTCTCTGTATTAGTTCAGCTTGTAGCATAAATAACAATACAAGAGGAAATTGTAAACTTAGCACAACTGAGGTTATCTCATTGAAGTATTCATCTGGGGAGGGGGGGGGGACACTCCGAATGGTAGGACTGCTATACCCTCGTTTATAGACTGCCCGGAGGCTTCGCGGTCCTGTTTCTTGTAGTTATAGGCTGTCCTGCAGCGCGGCTATTGCGTCGTACGTACGAGTAGAGCGAGCAGGGCAGAAGTTGCCGAGGAATAACGACAGATTCGTAAGGACTGAAGCATAGACAGGTGAATCTTGTTCCTGCGACGTGAGTTGCTTTCTGTGTTTTCCGTTTTTGAAGGGTAAGAAAGAAGCGTCGACTGGTCAGACAGGCGGTAGAAATGCTCGGTTTTTAGTTTTTGGCTGAAAATCTACTTGCAATGTGTGCAAGTAGATGTGAAGAAGGCCGAGTAGATGTGTCGACAGACGTACAGAGAAGAGAATAAGTGGTTTGAAGCTTCTGTCAACTGACTTGTTCAGCTTTGTTTAGCTGCGGCTGCATGGGTCGTTTTGTTTGTCTCCTTTGTTTAATGTGTTCCGTAAGATTACGAAAGCTGAGGATGGTTTTGTTTGCTTCTCCGTCGTGGTTCGAAGTCTGGACCACCACTCGGAATACGAATCCTTGAGCTTGTCTGTGGGTGGCGTCGTTACCCAGGTTGCCTGTGTGCCTGGGACAAAAACAAGCTGCTGTTATGAAAAATTTATGATACAGGACGGGTAAAAAAAGAAAAAAAAGAAGGAAGTCCTGTACCCCACCCTATCCGACGTGTGTTGTCGTTTTTCTGTTTTCCCGACCCAACCTCTTCCCTCAAACAGAAACTTAACAACACATAATAAATACACTACAATACATAATAAATAAACTACAACAACGGATCAACACTATATACAATATGTACAGCCCAGCAGTGGAGGCCGGCTGGGAAATTCTTGTAGAGCGTTTTTGCGCGTCATCCTCCAATTCCGCGCTGCCCCCGGAGCCAGGTTGTTAACCCTCACTACCGCGGTCTCATGGCGCAACGCTCAAGCCACTCGACCACCCCAGGGGGTACAAGTTGAACAACGTTTTGCACCTTATATGTTTGCGAGCTTGAAGCTGCTCATTGAGAAGAGAGTTATCATGGATTAAAGCAGCGTGTGATAAATTCTGGGGTGGAAGCTCTTTGGTGGATACTAATACATCTATTAAGAAGAATGGTAATGATGATAATGATAGACACAGTCGTTACCTGTTACAAGGCAATGCGCAAGTGGAGGAACTATCCGATAGAATATACCTCATTTGACGGTTAGGCACGAAGTTTTTTTTCGATACATTTGTTTCTCTAAACATACTAGAGCAATAACGGGAGACCGCAGGATAGATTATATATATATTGCGTGCAGCAACTGAACACTTGTCGATATGAATGCAACTTTTCTCTGTATTAGTTCAGCTTGTAGCATAAATAACAATACAAGAGGAAATTGTAAACTTAGCACAACTGAGGTTATCTCATTGGAGTATTCATCTGGGGAGGGGGGGGGGGACACTCTGAATGGTAGGACTGCTATACCCTCGTTTATAGACTGCCCGGAGGCTTCGCGGTCCTGTTTCTTGTAGTTATAGGCTGTCCTGCAGCGCGGCTATTGCGTCGTACGTACGAGTAGAGCGAGCAGGGCAGAAGTTGCCGAGAAATAACGACAGATTCGTAAGGACTGAAGCATAGACAGGCTAATCTTGTTCCTGCGACGTGAGTTGCTTTCTGTGTTTTCCGTTTTTGAAGGGTAAGAAAGAAGCGTCGACTGGTCAGACAGGCGGTAGAAATGCTCGGTCTTTAGTTTTTGGCTGAAAATCTACTTGCAATGTGTGCAAGAAGATGTGAAGAAGGCCGAGTAGATGGGTCGACAGACGTACAGAGAAGAGAATAAGTGGTTTGAAGCTTCTGTCAACTGACTTGTTCAGCTTTGTTTAGCTGCGGCTGCATGGGTCGTTTTGTTTGTCTCCTTTGTTTAATGTGTTCCGTAAGATTACGAAAGCTGAGGATGGTTTTGTTTGCTTCTCCGTCGTGGTTCGAAGTCTGGACCACCACTCGGAATACGAATCCTTGAGCTTGTCTGTGGGTGGCGTCGTTACCCAGGTTGCCTGTGTGCCTGGGACAAAAACAAGCTGCTGTTATGAAAAATTTATGATACAGGACGGGTAAAAAAAAGAAAAAAAAAGAAGAAAGTCCTGTACCCCACCCTATCCGACGTGTGTTGTCGTTTTTCTGTCTTCCCGACCCAACCTCTTCCCTCAAACAGAAACTTAACAACACATAATAAATACACCACAATACATAATAAATACACTACAACAACGGATCAACACTATATAGAATATGTACAGCCCAGCAGTGGAGGCCGGCTGGGAAATTCTTGTAGAGCGTTTTTGCGCGTCATCCTCCAATTGCGCGCTGCCCCCGGGGCCAGGTTGTTAACCCTCACTACCGCGGTCTCATGGCGCAACGCTCAAGCCACTCGACCACCCCAGGGGGTACAAGTTGAACAACGTTTTGCACCTTATATGTTTGCGAGCTTGAAGCTGCTCATTGAGAAGAGAGTTATCATGGATTAAAGCAGCGTGTGATAAATTCTGGGGTGGAAGCTCTGTTGTGGATACTAATACATCTATTAAGAAGAATGGTAATGATGATAATGATAGACACAGTCGTTACCTGTTACAAGGCAATGCGCAAGTGGAGGAACTATCCGATAGAATATACCTCATTTAACGGTTAGGCACGAAGTTTTTTCGATACATTTGTTTCTCTAAACATACTAGAGCAATAACGGGCGACCGCAGGATAGATTATATATATATTGCGTGCAGCAACTGAACACTTGTCGATATGAATGCAACTTTTCTCTGTATTAGTTCAGCTTGTAGCATAAATAACAATACAAGAGGAAATTGTAAACTTAGCACAACTGAGGTTATCTCATTGAAGTATTCATCTGGGGAGGGGGGGGGGGACACTCCGAATGGTAGGACTGCTATACCCTCGTTTATAGACTGCCCGGAGGCTTCGCGGTCCTGTTTCTTGTAGTTATAGGCTGTCCTGCAGCGCGGCTATTGCGTCGTACGTACGAGTAGAGCGAGCAGGGCAGAAGTTGCCGAGAAATAACGACAGATTCGTAAGGACTGAAGCATAGACAGGTGAATCTTGTTCCTGCGACGCGAGTTGCTTTCTGTGTTTTCCGTTTTTGAAGGGTAAGAAAGAAGCGTCGACTGGTCAGACAGGCGGTAGAAATGCTCGGTCTTTAGTTTTTGGCTGAAAATCTACTTGCAATGTGTGCAAGTAGATGTGAAGAAGGTCGAGTAGATGTGTCGACAGACGTACAGAGAAGAGAATAAGTTGTTTGAAGCTTCTGTCAACTGACTTGTTCAGCTTTGTTTAGCTGCGGCTGCATGGGTCGTTTTGTTTGTCTCCCTTGTTTAATGTGTTCCGTAAGATTACGAAAGCTGAGGATGGTTTTGTTTGCTTCTCCGTCGTGGTTCGAAGTCTGGATCACCACTCGGAATACGAATCCTTGAGCTTGTCTGTGGGTGGCGTCGTTACCCAGGTTGCCTGTGTGCCTGGGACAAAAACAAGCTGCTGTTATGAAAAATTTATGATACAGGACGGGTAAAAAAAAGAAAAAAAAGAAGGCAGTCCTGTACCCCACCCTATCCGACGTGTGTTGTCGTTTTTCTGTTTTCCCGACCCAACCTCTTCCCTCAAACAGAAACTTAACAACACATAATAAATACACTACAATACATAATAAATAAACTACAACAACGGATCAACACTATATACAATATGTACAGCCCAGCAGTGGAGGCCGGCTGGGAAATTCTTGTAGAGCGTTTTTGCGCGTCATCCTCCAATTGCGCGCTGCCCCCGGAGCCAGGTTGTTAACCCTCACTACCGCGGTCTCATGGCGCAACGCTCAAGCCACTCGACCACCCCAGGGGGTACAAGTTGAACAACGTTTTGCACCTTATATGTTTGCGAGCTTGAAGCTGCTCATTGAGAAGAGAGTTATCATGGATTAAAGCAGCGTGTGATAAATTCTGGGGTGGAAGCTCTGTGGTGGATACAAATACATCTATTAAGAAGAATGGTAATGATGATAATGATAGACACAGTCGTTACCTGTTACAAGGCAATGCGCAAGTGGAGGAACTATCCGATAGAATATACCTCATTTGACGGTTAGGCACGAAGTTTTTTTTCGATACATTTGTTTCTCTAAACATACTAGAGCAATAACGGGCGACCGCAGGATAGATTATATATATATTGCGTGCAGCAACTGAACACTTGTCGATATGAATGCAACTTTTCTCTGTATTAGTTCAGCTTGTAGCATAAATAACAATACAAGAGGAAATTGTAAACTTAGCACAACTGAGGTTATCTCATTGAAGTATTCATCTGGGGAGGGGGGGGGGGACACTCCGAATGGTAGGACTGCTATACCCTCGTTTATAGACTGCCCGGAGGCTTCGCGGTCCTGTTTCTTGTAGTTATAGGCTGTCCTGCAGTGCGGCTATTGCGTCGCACGTACGAGTAAAGCGAGCAGGGCAGAAGTTGCCGAGAAATAACGACAGATTCGTAAGGACTGAAGCATAGACAGGTGAATCTTGTTCCTGCGACGTGAGTTGCTTTCTGTGTTTTCCGTTTTTGAAGGGTAAGAAAGAAGCGTCGACTGGTCAGACAGGCGGTAGAAATGCTCGGATTTTAGTTTTTGGCTGAAAATCTACTTGCAATGTGTGCAAGTAGATGTGAAGAAGGCCGAGTAGATGTGTCGACAGACGTACAGAGAAGAGAATAAGTGGTTTGAAGCTTCTGTCAACTGACTTGTTCAGCTTTGTTTAGCTGTGGCTGCATGGGTCGTTTTGTTTGTCTCCTTTGTTTAATGTGTTCCGTAAGATTACGAAAGCTGAGGATGGTTTTGTTTGCTTCTCCGTCGTGGTTCGAAGTCTGGACCACCACTCGGAATACGAATCCTTGAGCTTGTCTGTGGGTGGCGTCGTTACCCAGGTTGCCTGTGTGCCTGGGACAAAAACAAGCTGCTGTTATGAAAAATTTATGATACAGGACGGGTAAAAAAAAGAAAAAAAAGAAGGAAGTCCTGTACCCCACCCTATCCGACGTGTGTTGTCGTTTTTCTGTTTTCCCGACCCAACCTCTTCCCTCAAACAGAAACTTAACAACACATAATAAATACACTACAATACATAATAAATACACTACAACAACGGATCAACACTATATACAATATGTAGAGCCCAGCAGTGGAGGCCGGCTGGGAAATTCTTGTAGAGCGTTTTTGCGCGTCATCCTCCAATTGCGCGCTGCCCCCGGAGCCAGGTTGTTAACCCTCACTACCGCGGTCTCATGGCGCAACGCTCAAGCCACATGACCACCCCAGGGGGTACAAGTTGAACAACGTTTTGCACCTTATATGTTTGCGAGCTTGAAGCTGCTCATTGAGAAGAGAGTTATCATGGATTAAAGCAGCGTGTGATAAATTCTGGGGTGGAAGCTCTGTTGTGGATACTAATACATCTATTAAGAAGAATGGTAATGATGATAATGATAGACACAGTCGTTACCTGTTACAAGGCAATACGTAAGTGGAGGAACTATCCGATAGAATATACCTCATTTAACGGTTAGGCACGAAGTTTTTTCGATACATTTGTTTCTCTAAACATACTAGAGCAATAACGGGCGACCGCAGGATAGATTATATATATATTGCGTGCAGCAACTGAACACTTGTCGATATGAATGCAACTTTTCTCTGTATTACTTCAGCTTGTAGCATAAATAACAATACAAGAGGAAATTGTAAACTTAGCACAACTGAGGTTATCTCATTGGAGTATTCATCTGGGGAGGGGGGGGGGGGGACACTCCGAATGGTAGGACTGCTATACCCTCGTTTATAGACTGCCCGGAGGCTTCGCGGTCCTGTTTCTTGTAGTTATAGGCTGTCCTGCAGCGCGGCTATTGCGTCGTACGTACGAGTAGAGCGAGCAGGGCAGAAGTTGCCGAGAAATAACGACAGATTCGTAAGGACTGAAGCATAGACAGGTGAATCTTGTTCCTGCGACGCGAGTTGCTTTCTGTGTTTTCCGTTTTTGAAGGGTAAGAAAGAAGCGTCGACTGGTCAGACAGGCGGTAGAAATGCTCGGTCTTTAGTTTTTGGCTGAAAATCTACTTGCAATGTGTGCAAGTAGATGTGAAGAAGGCCGAGTAGATGTGTCGACAGACGTACAGAGAAGAGAATAAGTGGTTTGAAGCTTCTGTCAACTGACTTGTTCAGCTTTGTTTAGCTGCGGCTGCATGGGTCGTTTTGTTTGTCTCCTTTGTTTAATGTGTTCCGTAAGATTACGAAAGCTGAGGATGGTTTTGTTTGCTTCTCCGTCGTGGTTCGAAGTCTGGACCACCACTCGGAATACGAATCCTTGAGCTTGTCTGTGAGTGGCGTCGTTACCCAGGTTGCCTGTGTGCCTGGGACAAAAACAAGCTGCTGTTATGAAAAATTTATGATACCGGACGGGTAAAAAAAGAAAAAAAAGAAGGAAGTCCTGTACCCCACCCTATCCGACGTGTGTTGTCGTTTTTCTGTTTTCCCGACCCAACCTCTTCCCTCAAACAGAAACTTAACAACACATAATAAATACACTACAATACATAATAAATACACTACAACAACGGATCAACACTATATACAATATGTACAGCCCAGCAGTGGAGGCCGGCTGGGAAATTCTTGTAGAGCGTTTTTGCGCGTCATCCTCCAATTGCGCGCTGCCCCCGGAGCCAGGTTGTTAACCCTCACTACCGCGGTCTCATGGCGCAACGCTCAAGCCACTCGACCACCCCAGGGGGTACAAGTTGAACAACGTTTTGCACCTTATATGTTTGCGAGCTTGAAGCTGCTCATTGAGAAGAGAGTTATCATGGATTAAAGCAGCGTGTGATAAATTCTGGGGTGGAAGCTCTGTTGTGGATACTAATACATCTATTAAGAAGAATGGTAATGATGATAATGATAGACACAGTCGTTACCTGTTACAAGGCAATGCGCAAGTGGAGGAACTATCCGATAGAATATACCTCATTTAACGGTTAGGCACGAAGTTTTTTCGATACATTTGTTTCTCTAAACATACTAGAGCAATAACGGGCGACCGCAGGATAGATAATATATATAATGCGTGCAGCAACTGAACACTTGTCGATATGAATTCAACTTTTCTCTGTATTAGTTCAGCTTGTAGCATAAATAACAATACAAGAGGAAATTGTAAACTTAGCACAACTGAGGTTATCTCATTGGAGTATTCATCTGGGGAGGGGGGGGGGACACTCCGAATGGTAGGACTGCTATACCCTCGTTTATAGACTGCCCGGAGGCTTCGCGGTCCTGTTTCTTGTAGTTATAGGCTGTCCTGCAGCGCGGCTATTGCGTCGTACGTACGAGTAGAGCGAGAAGGGCAGAAGTTGCCGAGAAATAACGACAGATTCGTAAGGACTGAAGCATAGACAGGTGAATCTTGTTCCTGCGACGTGAGTTGCTTTCTGTGTTTTCCGTTTTTGAAGGGTAAGAAAGAAGTGTCGACTGGTCAGACAGGCGGTAGAAATGCTCGGTCTTTAGTTTTTGGCTGAAAATCTACTTGCAATGTGTGCAAGTAGATGTGAAGAAGGCCGAGTAGATGTGTCGACAGACGTACAGAGAAGAGAATAAGTGGTTTGAAGCTTCTGTCAACTGACTTGTTCAGCTTTGTTTAGCTGCGGCTGCATGGGTCGTTTTGTTTGTCTCCTTTGTTTAATGTGTTCCGTAAGATTACGAAAGCTGAGGATGGTTTTGTTTGCTTCTCCGTCGTGGTTCGAAGTCTGGACCACCACTCGGAATACGAATCCTTGAGCTTGTCTGTGGGTGGCGTCGTTACCCAGGTTGCCTGTGTGCCTGGGACAAAAACAAGTTGCTGTTATGAAAAATTTATGATACAGGACGGGTAAAAAAAAGAAAAAAAAGAAGGAAGTCCTGTACCCCACCCTATCCGACGTGTGTTGTCGTTTTTCTGTTTTCCCGACCCAACCTCTTCCCTCAAACAGAAACTTAACAACACATAATAAATACACTACAATACATAATAAATACACTACAACAACGGATCAACACTATATACAATATGTACAGCCCAGCAGTGGAGGCCGGCTGGGAAATTCTTGTAGAGCGTTTTTGCGCGTCATCCTCCAATTGCGCGCTGCCCCCGGAGCCAGGTTGTTAACCCTCACTACCGCGGTCTCATGGCGCAACGCTCAAGCCACTCGACCACCCCAGGGGGTACAAGTTGAACAACGTTTTGCACCTTACATGTTTGCGAGCTTGAAGCTGCTCATTGAGAAGAGAGTTATCATGGATTAAAGCAGCGTGTGATAAATTCTGGGGTGGAAGCTCTGTTGTGGATACTAATACATCTATTAAGAAGAATGGCAATGATGATAATGATAGACACAGTCGTTACCTGTTACAAGGCAATGCGCAAGTGGAGGAACTATCCGATAGAATATACCTCATTTAACGGTTAGGCACGAAGTTTTTTCGATACATTTGTTTCTCTAAACATACTAGAGCAATAACGGGTGACCGCAGGATAGATTATATATATATTGCGTGCAGCAACTGAACACTTGTCGATATGAATGCAACTTTTCTCTGTATTAGTTCAGCTTGTAGCATAAATACCAATACAAGAGGAAATTGTAAACTTAGCACAACTGAGGTTATCTCATTGGAGTATTCATCTGGGGAGGGCAGGGGGACACTCCGAATGGTAGGACTGCTATACCCTCGTTTATAGACTGCCCGGAGGCTTCGCGGTCCTGTTTCTTGTAGTTATAGGCTGTCCTGCAGCGCGGCTATTGCGTCGTACGTACGAGTAGAGCGAGCAGGGCAGAAGTTGCCGAGAAATAACGACAGATTCGTAAGGACTGAAGCATAGACAGGTGAATCTTGTTCCTGCGACGTGAGTTGCTTTCTGTGTTTTCCGTTTTTGAAGGGTAAGAAAGAAGCGTCGACTGGTCAGACAGGCGGTAGAAATGCTCGGTCTTTAGTTTTTGGCTGAAAATCTACTTGCAATGTGTGCAAGTAGATGTGAAGAAGGCCGAGTAGATGTGTCGACAGACGTACAGAGAAGAGAATAAGTGGTTTGAAGCTTCTGTCAACTGACTTTTTCAGCTTTGTTTAGCTGCGGCTGCATGGGTCGTTTTGTTTGTCTCCTTTGTTTAATGTGTTCCGTAAGATTACGAAAGCTGAGGATGGTTTTGTTTGCTTCTCCGTCGTGGTTCGAAGTCTGGACCACCACTCGGAATACGAATCCTTGAGCTTGTCTGTGGGTGGCGTCGTTACCCAGGTTGCCTGTGTGCCTGGGACAAAAACAAGCTGCTGTTATGAAAAATTTATGATACAGGACGGGTAAAAAAAGAAAAAAAAAGAAGGAAGTCCTGTACCCCACCCTATCCGACGTAAGTTGTCGTTTTTCTGTTTTCCCGACCCAACCTCTTCCCTCAAACAGAAACTTAACAACACATAATAAATACACTACAATACATAATAAATACACTACAACAACGGATCAACACTATATACAATATGTACAGCCCAGCAGTGGAGGCCGGCTGGGAAATTCTTGTAGAGCGTTTTTGCGCGTCATCCTCCAATTGCGCGCTGCCCCCGGAGCCAGGTTGTTAACCCTCACCACCGCGGTCTCATGGCGCAACGCTCAAGCCACTCGACCACCCCAGGGGGTACAAGTTGAACAACGTTTTGCACCTTATATGTTTGCGAGCTTGAAGCTGCTCATTGAGAAGAGAGTTATCATGGATTAAAGCAGCGTGTGATAAATTCTGGAGTGGAAGCTCTGTTGTGGATACTAATACATCTATTAAGAAGAATGGTAATGATGATAATGATAGACACAGTCGTTACCTGTTACAAGGCAATGCGCAAGTGGAGGAACTATCCGATAGAATATCCATCTTGCTAGGAAGCGCAGCCACTATTACAACGAACACACAACACAAGCGCTTATAAGCGCTTGTGTTGTGTGTTCGTTGTAATAGTGGCTGCGCTTCCTAGCAAGATGGATCCTTACCAACTGGCCCGATACAATTGTTTATCGATAGAATATACCTCATTTAACGGTTAGGCACGAAGTTTTTTCGATACATTTGTTTCTCTAAACATACTAGAGCAATAACGGGCGACCGCAGGATAGATTATAAATATATTGCGTGCAGCAACTGAACACTTGTCGATATGAATGCAACTTTTCTCTGTATTAGTTCAGCTTGTAACATAAATAACAATACAAGAGGAAATTGTAAACTTAGCACAACTGAGGTTATCTCATTGGAGTATTCATCTGGGGAGGGGGGGGGGGGACACTCCGAATGGTAGGACTGCTATACCCTCGTTTATAGACTGCCCGGAGGCTTCGCGGTCCTGTTTCTTGTAGTTATAGGCTGTCCTGCAGCGCGGCTATTGCGTCGTACGTACGAGTAGAGCGAGCAGGGCAGAAGTTGCCGAGAAATAACGACAGATTCGTAAGGACTGAAGCATAGACAGGTGAATCTTGTTCCTGCGACGTGAGTTGCTTTCTGTGTTTTCCGTTTTTGAAGGGTAAGAAAGAAGCGTCGACTGGTCAGACAGGCGGTAGAAATGCTCGGTCTTTAGTTTTTGGCTGAAAATCTACTTGCAATGTGTGCAAGTAGATGTGAAGAAGGCCGAGTAGATGTGTCGACAGACGTACAGAGAAGAGAATAAGTGGTTTGAAGCTTCTGTCAACTGACTTGTTCAGCTTTGTTTAGCTGCGGCTGCATGGGTCGTTTTGTTTGTCTCCTTTGTTTAATGTGTTCCGTAAGATTACGAAAGCTGAGGATGGTTTTGTTTGCTTCTCCGTCGTGGTTCGAAGTCTGGACCACCACTCGGAATACGAATTCTTGAGCTTGTCTGTGGGTGGCGTCGTTACCCAGGTTGCCTGTGTGCCTGGGACAAAAACAAGCTGCTGTTATGAAAAATTTATGATACAGGACGGGTAAAAAAAAGAAAAAAAAGAAGGAAGTCCTGTACCCCACCCTATCCGACGTGTGTTGTCGTTTTTCCGTTTTCCCGACCCAACCTCTTCCCTCAAACAGAAACTTAACAACACATAATAAATACACTACAATACATAATAAATACACTACAACAACGGATCAACACTATAAAAAATATGTACAGCCCAGCAGTGGAGGCCGGCTGGGAAATTCTTGTAGAGCGTTTTTGCGCGTCATCCTCCAATTGCGCGCTGCCCCCGGAGCCAGATTGTTAACCCTCACTACCGCGGTCTCATGGCGCAACGCTCAAGCCACTCGACCACCCCAGGGGGTACAAGTTGAACAACGTTTTGCACCTTATATGTTTGCGAGCTTGAAGCTGCTCATTGAGAAGAGAGTTATCATGGATTAAAGCAGCGTGTGATAAATTCTGGGGTGGAAGCTCTGTTGTGGATACTAATACATCTATTAAGAAGAATGGTAATGATGATAATGATAGACACAGTCGTTACCTGTTACAAGGCAATGCGCAAGTGGAGGAACTATCCGATAGAATATACCTCATTTAACGGTTAGGCACGAAGTTTTTTCGATACATTTGTTTCTCTAAACATACTAGAGCAATAACGGGTGACCGCAGGATAGATTATATATATATTGCGTGCAGCAACTGAACACTTGTCGATATGAATGCAACTTTTCTCTGTATTAGTTCAGCTTGTAGCATAAATAACAATACAAGAGGAAATTGTAAACTTAGCACAACTGAGGTTATCTCATTGGAGTATTCATCTGGGGAGGGGGGGGGACACTCCGAATGGTAGGACTGCTATACCCTCGTTTATAGACTGCCCGGAGGCTTCGCGGTCCTGTTTCTTGTAGTTATAGGCTGTCCTGCAGCGCGGCTATTGCGTCGTACGTACGAGTAGAGCGAGCAGGGCAGAAGTTGCCGAGAAATAACGACAGATTCGTAAGGACTGAAGCATAGACAGGTGAATCTTGTTCCTGCGACGTGAGTTGCTTTCTGTGTTTTCCGTTTTTGAAGGGTAAGAAAGAAGCGTCGACTGGTCAGACAGGCGGTAGAAATGCTCGGTCTTTAGTTTTTGGCTGAAAATCTACTTGCAATGTGTGCAAGTAGATGTGAAGAAGGCCGAGTAGATGTGTCGACAGACGTACAGAGAAGAGAATAAGAGGTTTGAAGCTTCTGTCAACTGACTTGTTCAGCTTTGTTTAGCTGCGGCTGCATGGGTCGTTTTGTTTGTCTCCTTTGTTTAATGTGTTCCGTAAGATTACGAAAGCTGAGGATGGTTTTGTTTGCTTCTCCGTCGTGGTTCGAAGTCTGGACCACCACTCGGAATACGAATCCTTGAGCTTGTCTGTGGGTGGCGTCGTTACCCAGGTTGCCTGTGTGCCTGGGACAAAAACAAGCTGCTGTTATGAAAAATTTATGATACAGGACGGGTAAAAAAAAGAAAAAAAAAGAAGGAAGTCCTGTACCCCACCCTATCCGACGTGTGTTGTCGTTTTTCTGTTTTCCCGACCCAACCTCTTCCCTCAAACAGAAACTTAACAACACATAATAAATACACTACAACAACGGATCAACACTATATACAATATGTACAGCCCAGCAGTGGAGGCCGGCTGGGAAATTCTTGTAGAGCGTTTTTGCGCGTCATCCTCCAATTGCGCGCTGCCCCCGGAGCCAGGTTGTTAACCCTCACTACCGCGGTCTCATGGCGCAACGCTCAAGCCACTCGACCACCCCAGGGGGTACAAGTTGAACAACGTTTTGCACCTTATATGTTTGCGAGCTTGAAGCTGCTCATTGAGAAGAGAGTTATCATGGATTAAAGCAGCGTGTGATAAATTCTGGAGTGGAAGCTCTGTTGTGGATACTAATACATCTATTAAGAAGAATGGTAATGATGATAATGATAGACACAGTCGTTACCTGTTACAAGGCAATGCGCAAGTGGAGGAACTATCCGATAGAATATACCTCATTTAACGGTTAGGCACGAAGTTTTTTGATACATTTGTTTCTCTAAACATACTAGAGCAATAACGGGCGACCGCAGGATAGATTATATATATATTGCGTGCAGCAACTGAACACTTGTCGATATGAATGCAACTTTTCTCTGTATTAGTTCAGCTTGTAGCATAAATACCAATACAAGAGGAAATTGTAAACTTAGCACAACTGAGGTTATCTCATCGGAGTATTCATCTGGGGAGGGCAGGGGGACACTCCGAATGGTAGGACTGCTATACCCTCGTTTATAGACTGCCCGGAGGCTTCGCGGTCCTGTTTCTTGTAGTTATAGGCTGTCCTGCAGCGCGGCTATTGCGTCGTACGTACGAGTAGAGCGAGCAGGGCAGAAGTTGCCGAGAAATAACGACAGATTCGTAAGGACTGAAGCATAGACAGGTGAATCTTGTTCCTGCGACGTGAGTTGCTTTCTGTGTTTTCCGTTTTTGAAGGGTAAGAAAGAAGCGTCGACTGGTCAGACAGGCGGTAGAAATGCTCGGTCTTTAGTTTTTGGCTGAAAATCTACTTGCAATGTGTGCAAGTAGATGTGAAGAAGGCCGAGTAGATGTGTCGACAGACGTACAGAGAAGAGAATAAGTGGTTTGAAGCTTCTGTCAACTGACTTTTTCAGCTTTGTTTAGCTGCGGCTGCATGGGTCGTTTTGTTTGTCTCCTTTGTTTAATGTGTTCCGTAAGATTACGAAAGCTGAGGATGGTTTTGTTTGCTTCTCCGTCGTGGTTCGAAGTCTGGACCACCACTCGGAATACGAATCCTTGAGCTTGTCTGTGGGTGGCGTCGTTACCCAGGTTGCCTGTGTGCCTGGGACAAAAACAAGCTGCTGTTATGAAAAATTTATGATACAGGACGGGTAAAAAAAGAAAAAAAAAGAAGGAAGTCCTGTACCCCACCCTATCCGACGTAAGTTGTCGTTTTTCTGTTTTCCCGACCCAACCTCTTCCCTCAAACAGAAACTTAACAACACATAATAAATACACTACAATACATAATAAATACACTACAACAACGGATCAACACTATATACAATATGTACAGCCCAGCAGTGGAGGCCGGCTGGGAAATTCTTGTAGAGCGTTTTTGCGCGTCATCCTCCAATTGCGCGCTGCCCCCGGAGCCAGGTTGTTAACCCTCACCACCGCGGTCTCATGGCGCAACGCTCAAGCCACTCGACCACCCCAGGGGGTACAAGTTGAACAACGTTTTGCACCTTATATGTTTGCGAGCTTGAAGCTGCTCATTGAGAAGAGAGTTATCATGGATTAAAGCAGCGTGTGATAAATTCTGGGGTGGAAGCTCTGTTGTGGATACTAATACTTCTATTAAGAAGAATGGTATTGATGATAATGATAGACACAGTCGTTACCTGTTACAAGGCAATGCGCAAGTGGAGGAACTATCCGATAGAATATACCTCATTTAACGGTTAGGCACGAAGTTTTTTCGATACATTTGTTTCTCTAAACATACTAGAGCAATAACGGGCGACCGCAGGATAGATTATATATATATTGCGTGCAGCAACTGAACACTTGTCGATATGAATGCAACTTTTCTCTGTATTAGTTCAGCTTGTAGCATAAATAACAATACAAGAGGAAATTGTAAACTTAGCACAACTGAGGTTATCTCATTGGAGTATTCATCTGGGGAGGGGGGGGGGGGGGGGACACTCCGAATGGTAGGACTGCTATACCCTCGTTTATAGACTGCCCGGAGGCTTCGCGGTCCTGTTTCTTGTAGTTATAGGCTGTCCTGCAGCGCGGCTATTGCGTCGTACGTACGAGTAGAGCGAGCAGGGCAGAAGTTGCCGAGAAATAACGAAAGATTCGTAAGGACTGAAGCATAGACAGGTGAATCTTGTTCCTGCGACGTGAGTTGCTTTCTGTGTTTTCCGTTTTTGAAGGGTAAGAAAGAAGCGTCGACTGGTCAGACAGGCGGTAGAAATGCTCGGTCTTTAGTTTTTGGCTGAAAATCTACTTGCAATGTGTGCAAGTAGATGTGAAGAAGGCCGAGTAGATGTGTCGACAGACGTACAGAGAACAGAATAAGTGGTTTGAAGCTTCTGTCAACTGACTTGTTCAGCTTTGTTTAGCTGCGGCTGCATGGGTCGTTTTGTTTGTCTCCTTTGTTTAATGTGTTCCGTAAGATTACGAAAGCTGAGGATGGTTTTGTTTGCTTCTCCGTCGTGGTTCGAAGTCTGGACCACCACTCGGAATACGAATCCTTGAGCTTGTCTGTGGGTGGCGTCGTTACCCAGGTTGCCTGTGTGCCTGGGACAAAAAAAAGCTGCTGTTATGAAAAATTTATGATACAGGACGGGTAAAAAAAAGAAAAAAAGAAGGAAGTCCTGTACCCCACCCTATCCGACGTGTGTTGTCGTTTTTCTGTTTTCCCGACCCAACCTCTTCCCTCAAACAGAAACTTAACAACACATAATAAATACACTACAATACATAATAAATACACTACAACAACGGATCAACACTATATACAATATGTACAGCCCAGCAGTGGAGGCCGGCTGGGAATTTCTTTAGAGCGTTTTTGCGCGTCATCCTCCAATTACGCGCTGCCCCCGGAGCCAGGTTGTTAACCCTCACTACCGCGGTCTCATGGCGCAACGCTCAAGCCACTCGACCACCCCAGGGGGTACAAGTTGAACAACGTTTTGCACCTTATATGTTTGCGAGCTTGAAGCTGCTCATTGAGAAGAGAGTTATCATGGATTAAAGCAGCGTGTGATAAATTCTGGGGTGGAAGCTCTGTTGTGGATACTAATACATCTATTAAGAAGAATGGTAATGATGATAATGATAGACACAGTCGTTACCTGTTACAAGGCAATGCGCAAGTGGAGGAACTATCCGATAGAATATACCTCATTTAACGGTTAGGCACGAAGTTTTTTCGATACATTTGTTTCTCTAAACATACTAGAGCAATAACGGGCGACCGCAGGATAGATTATATATATATTGCGTGCAGCAACTGAACACTTGTCGATATGAATGCAACTTTTCTCTGTATTAGTTCAGCTTGTAGCATAAATAACAATACAAGAGGAAATTGTAAACTTAGCACAACTGAGGTTATCTCATTGGAGTATTCATCTGGGGAAGGGGGGGGGGACACTCCGAATGGTAGGACTGCTATACCCTCGTTTATAGACTGCCCGGAGGCTTCGCGGTCCTGTTTCTTGTAGTTATAGGCTGTCCTGAAGCGCGGCTATTGCGTCGTACGTACGAGTAGAGCGAGCAGGGCAGAAGTTGCCGAGAAATAACGACAGATTCGTAAAGACTGAAGCATAGACAGGTGAATCTTGTTCCTGCGACGTGAGTTGCTTTCTGTGTTTTCCGTTTTTGAAGGGTAAGAAAGAAGCGTCGACTGGTCAGACAGGCGGTAGAAATGCTCGGTCTTTAGTTTTTGGCTGAAAATCTACTTGCAATGTGTGCAAGTAGAGGTGAAGAAGGCTGAGTAGATGTGTCGACAGACGTACAGAGAAGAGAATAAGTGGTTTGAAGCTTCTGTCAACTGACTTGTTCAGCTTTGTTTAGCTGCGGCTGCATGGGTCGTTTTGTTTGTCTCCTTTGTTTAATGTGTTCCGTAAGATTACGAAAGCTGAGGATGGTTTTGTTTGCTTCTCCGTCGTGGTTCGAAGTCTGGACCACCACTCGGAATACGAATCCTTGAGCTTGTCTGTGGGTGGCGTCGTTACCCAGGTTGCCTGTGTGCCTGGGACAAAAAAAAAGCTGCTGTTATGAAAAATTTATGATACAGGACGGGTAAAAAAAAAGAAAAAAAAAGAAGGAAGTCCTGTAACCCACCCTATCCGACGTGTGTTGTCGTTTTTCTGTTTTCCCGACCCAACCTCTTCCCTCAAACAGAAACTTAACAACACGTAATAAATACACTACAATACATAATAAATACACTACAACAACGGATCAACACTATATACAATATGTAGAGCCCAGCAGTGGAGGCCGGCTGGGAAATTCTTGTAGAGCGTTTTTGCGCGTCATCCTCCAATTGCGCGCTGCCCCCGGAGCCAGGTTGTTAACCCTCACTACCGCGGTCTCATGGCGCAACGCTCAAGCCACTCGACCACCCCAGGGGGTACAAGTTGAACAACGTTTTGCACCTTATATGTTTGCGAGCTTGAAGCTGCTCATTGAGAAGAGAGTTATCATGGATTAAAGCAGCGTGTGATAAATTCTGGGGTGGAAGCTCTGTTGTGGATACTAATACATCTATTAAGAAGAATGGTAATGATGATAATGATAGACACAGTCGTTACCTGTTACAGGGCAATGCGCAAGTGGAGGAACTATCCGATAGAATATACCTCATTTAACGGTTAGGCACGAAGTTTTTTCGATACATTTGTTTCTCTAAACATACTAGAGCAATAACGGGCGACCGCAGGATAGATTATATATATATTGCGTGCAGCAACTGAACACTTGTCGATATGAATGCAACTTTTCTCTGTAATAGTTCAGCTTGTAGCATAAATAACAATACAAGAGGAAATTGTAAACTTAGCACAACTGAGGTTATCTCATTGGAGTATTCATCTGGGGAGGGGGGGGGACACTCCGAATGGTAGGACTGCTATACCCTCGTTTATAGACTGCCAGGAGGCTTCGCGGTCCTGTTTCTTGTAGTTATAGGCTGTCCTTAAGCGCGGCTATTGCGTCGTACGTACGAATAGAGCGAGCAGGGCAGAAGTTGCCGAGAAAGAACGACAGATTCGTAAAGACTGAAGCATAGACAGGTGAATCTTGTTCCTGCGACGTGAGTTGCTTTCTGTGTTTTCCGTTTTTGAAGGGTAAGAAGGAAGCGTCGACTGGTCAGACAGGCGGTAGAAATGCTCGGTCTTTAGTTTTTGGCTGAAAATCTACTTGCAGTGTGTGCAAGTAGATGTGAAGAAGGCCGAGTAGATGTGTCGACAGACGTACAGAGAAGAGAATAAGTGGTTTGAAGCTTCTGTGAACTGACTTGTTCAGCTTTGTTTAGCTGCGGCTGCATGGGTCGTTTTGTTTGTCTCCTTTGTTTAATGTGTTCCGTAAGATTACGAAAGCTGAGGATGGTTTTGTTTGCTTCTCCGTCGTGGTTCGAAGTCTGGACCACCACTCGGAATACGAATCCTTGAGCTTGTCTGTGGGTGGCGTCGTTACCCAGGTTGCCTGTGTGCCTGGGACAAAAAAAAGCTGCTGTTATGAAAAAATTTATGATACAGGACGGGTAAAAAAAAGAAAAAAAAGAAGGAAGTCCTGTACCCCACCCTATCCGACGTGTGTTGTCGTTTTTCTGTTTTCCCGACCCAACCTCTTCCCTCAAACAGAAACTTAACAACACGTAATAAATACACTACAATACATAATAAATACACTACAACAACGGATCAACACTATATACAATATGTACAGCCCAGCAGTGGAGGCCGGCTGGGAAATTCTTGTAGAGCATTTTTGCGCGTCATCCTCCAATTGCGCGCTGCCCCCGGAGCCAGGTTGTTAACCCTCACTACCGCGGTCTCATGGCACAACGCTCAAGCCACTCGACCACCCCAGGGGGTACAAGTTTAACAACGTTTTGCACCTTATATGTTTGCGAGCTTGAAGCTGCTCATTGAGAAGAGAGTTATCATGGATTAAAGCAGCGTGTGATAAATTCTGGGGTGGAAGCTCTGTTGTGGATACTAATACATCTATTAAGAAGAATGTAATGATGATAATGATAGACACAGTCGTTACCTGTTACAAGGCAATGCGCAAGTGGAGGAACTATCCGATAGAATATACCTCATTTAACGGTTAGGCACGAAGTTTTTTCGATACATTTGTTTCTCTAAACATACTAGAGCAATAACGGGCGACCGCAGGATAGATTATATATATATTGAGTGCAGCAACTGAACACTTGTCGATATGAATGCAACTTTTCTCTGTATTAGTTCAGCTTGTAGCATAAATAACAATACAAGAGGAAATTGTAAACTTAGCACAACTGAGGTTATCTCATTGGAGTATTCATCTGGGGAGCGGGGGGGGGGACACTCCGAATGGTAGGACTGCTATACCCTCGTTTATAGACTGCCCGGAGGCTTCGCGGTCCTGTTTCTTGTAGTTATAGGCTGTCCTGAAGCGCGGCTATTGCGTCGTACGTACGAGTAGAGCGAGCAGGGCAGAAGTTGCCGAGAAAGAACGACAGATTCGTAAAGACTGAAGCATAGACAGGTGAATCTTGTTCCTGCGACGTGAGTTGCTTTCTGTGTTTTCCGTTTTTGAAGGGTAAGAAAGAAGCGTCGACTGGTCAGACAGGCGGTAGAAATGCTCGGTCTTTAGTTTTTGGCTGAAAATCTACTTGCAATGTGTGCAAGTAGATGTGAAGAAGGCCGAGTAGATGTGTCGACAGACGTACAGAGAAGAGAATAAGTGGTTTGAAGCTTCTGTCAACTGACTTGTTCAGCTTTGTTTAGCTGTGGCTGCATGGGTCGTTTTGTTTGTCTCCTTTGTTTAATGTGTTCCGTAAGATTACGAAAGCTGAAGATGGTTTTGTTTGCTTCTCCGTCGTGGTTCGAAGTCTGGACCACCACTCGGAATACGAATCCTTGAGCTTGTCTGTGGGTGGCGTCGTTACCCAGGTTGCCTGTGTGCCTGGGACAAAAAAAAGCTGCTGTTATGAAAAAATTTATGATACAGGACGGGTAAAAAAAAGAAAAAAAAAGAAGGAAGTCCTGTACCCCACCCTATCCAACGTGTGTTGTCGTTTTTCTGTTTTCCCGACCCAACCTCTTCCCTCAAACAGAAACTTAACAACATGTAATAAATACAATACAATACATAATAAATACACTACAACAACGGATCAACACTATATACAATATGTACAGCCCAGCAGTGGAGGCCGGCTGGGAAATTCTTGTAGAGCATTTTTGCGCGTCATCCTCCAATTGCGCGCTGCCCCCGGAGCCAGGTTGTTAACCCTCACTACCGCGTTCTCATGGCACAACGCTCAAGCCACTCGACCACCCCAGGGGGTACAAGTTTAACAACGTTTTGCACCTTCTATGTTTGCGAGCTTGAAGCTGCTCATTGAGAAGAGAGTTATCATGGATTAAAGCAGCGTGTGATAAATTCTGGGGTGGAAGCTCTGTTGTGGATACTAATACATCTATTAAGATGATAATGATAGACACAGTCGTTACTTGTTACAAGGCAATGCGCAAGTGGTGGAACTATCCGATAGAATATACCTCATTTAACGGTTAGGCACGAAGTTTTTTCGATACATTTGTTTCTCTAAACATACTAGAGCAATAACGGGCGACCGCAGGATAGATTATATATATATTGCGTGCAGCAACTGAACACTTGTCGATATGAATGCAACTTTTCTCTGTAATAGTTCAGCTTGTAGCATAAATAACAATACAAGAGGAAATTGTAAACTTAGCACAACTGAGGTTATCTCATTGGAGTATTCATCTGGGGAAGGGGGGGGGACACTCCGAATGGTAGGACTGCTATACCCTCGTTTATAGACTGCCCGGAGGCTTCGCGGTCCTGTTTCTTGTAGTTATAGGCTGTCCTGAAGCGCGGCTATTGCGTCGTACGTACGAGTAGAGCGAGCAGGGCAGAAGTTGCCGAGAAATAACGACAGATTCGTAAAGACTGAAGCATAGACAGGTGAATCTTGTTCCTGCGACGTGAGTTGCTTTCTGTGTTTTCCGTTTTTGAAGGGTAAGAAAGAAGCGTCGACTGGTCAGACAGGCGGTAGAAATGCTCGGTCTTTAGTTTTTGGCTGAAAATCTACTTGCAATGTGTGCAAGTAGAGGTGAAGAAGGCTGAGTAGATGTGTCGACAGACGTACAGAGAAGAGAATAAGTGGTTTGAAGCTTCTGTCAACTGACTTGTTCAGCTTTGTTTAGCTGCGGCTGCATGGGTCGTTTTGTTTGTCTCCTTTGTTTAATGTGTTCCGTAAGATTACGAAAGCTGAGGATGGTTTTGTTTGCTTCTCCGTCGTGGTTCGAAGTCTGGACCACCACTCGGAATACGAATCCTTGAGCTTGTCTGTGGGTGGCGTCGTTACCCAGGTTGCCTGTGTGCCTGGGACAAAAAAAAAGCTGCTGTTATGAAAAATTTATGATACAGGACGGGTAAAAAAAAAGAAAAAAAAAGAAGGAAGTCCTGTAACCCACCCTATCCGACGTGTGTTGTCGTTTTTCTGTTTTCCCGACCCAACCTCTTCCCTCAAACAGAAACTTAACAACACGTAATAAATACACTACAATACATAATAAATACACTACAACAACGGATCAACACTATATACAATATGTAGAGCCCAGCAGTGGAGGCCGGCTGGGAAATTCTTGTAGAGCGTTTTTGCGCGTCATCCTCCAATTGCGCGCTGCCCCCGGAGCCAGGTTGTTAACCCTCACTACCGCGGTCTCATGGCGCAACGCTCAAGCCACTCGACCACCCCAGGGGGTACAAGTTGAACAACGTTTTGCACCTTATATGTTTGCGAGCTTGAAGCTGCTCATTGAGAAGAGAGTTATCATGGATTAAAGCAGCGTGTGATAAATTCTGGGGTGGAAGCTCTGTTGTGGATACTAATACATCTATTAAGAAGAATGGTAATGATGATAATGATAGACACAGTCGTTACCTGTTACAGGGCAATGCGCAAGTGGAGGAACTATCCGATAGAATATACCTCATTTAACGGTTAGGCACGAAGTTTTTTCGATACATTTGTTTCTCTAAACATACTAGAGCAATAACGGGCGACCGCAGGATAGATTATATATATATTGCGTGCAGCAACTGAACACTTGTCGATATGAATGCAACTTTTCTCTGTAATAGTTCAGCTTGTAGCATAAATAACAATACAAGAGGAAATTGTAAACTTAGCACAACTGAGGTTATCTCATTGGAGTATTCATCTGGGGAGGGGGGGGGGACACTCCGAATGGTAGGACTGCTATACCCTCGTTTATAGACTGCCAGGAGGCTTCGCGGTCCTGTTTCTTGTAGTTATAGGCTGTCCTTAAGCGCGGCTATTGCGTCGTACGTACGAATAGAGCGAGCAGGGCAGAAGTTGCCGAGAAAGAACGACAGATTCGTAAAGACTGAAGCATAGACAGGTGAATCTTGTTCCTGCGACGTGAGTTGCTTTCTGTGTTTTCCGTTTTTGAAGGGTAAGAAGGAAGCGTCGACTGGTCATACAGGCGGTAGAAATGCTCGGTCTTTAGTTTTTGGCTGAAAATCTACTTGCAGTGTGTGCAAGTAGATGTGAAGAAGGCCGAGTAGATGTGTCGACAGACGTACAGAGAAGAGAATAAGTGGTTTGAAGCTTCTGTGAACTGACTTGTTCAGCTTTGTTTAGCTGCGGCTGCATGGGTCGTTTTGTTTGTCTCCTTTGTTTAATGTGTTCCGTAAGATTACGAAAGCTGAGGATGGTTTTGTTTGCTTCTCCGTCGTGGTTCGAAGTCTGGACCACCACTCGGAATACGAATCCTTGAGCTTGTCTGTGGGTGGCGTCGTTACCCAGGTTGCCTGTGTGCCTGGGACAAAAAAAAGCTGCTGTTATGAAAAAATTTATGATACAGGACGGGTAAAAAAAAGAAAAAAAAGAAGGAAGTCCTGTACCCCACCCTATCCGACGTGTGTTGTCGTTTTTCTGTTTTCCCGACCCAACCTCTTCCCTCAAACAGAAACTTAACAACACGTAATAAATACACTACAATACATAATAAATACACTACAACAACGGATCAACACTATATACAATATGTACAGCCCAGCAGTGGAGGCCGGCTGGGAAATTCTTGTAGAGCATTTTTGCGCGTCATCCTCCAATTGCGTGCTGCCCCCGGAGCCAGGTTGTTAACCCTCACTACCGCGGTCTCATGGCACAACGCTCAAGCCACTCGACCACCCCAGGGGGTACAAGTTTAACAACGTTTTGCACCTTATATGTTTGCGAGCTTGAAGCTGCTCATTGAGAAGAGAGTTATCATGGATTAAAGCAGCGTGTGATAAATTCTGGGGTGGAAGCTCTGTTGTGGATACTAATACATCTATTAAGAAGAATGTAATGATGATAATGATAGACACAGTCGTTACCTGTTACAAGGCAATGCGCAAGTGGAGGAACTATCCGATAGAATATACCTCATTTAACGGTTAGGCACGAAGTTTTTTCGATACATTTGTTTCTCTAAACATACTAGAGCAATAACGGGCGACCGCAGGATAGATTATATATATATTGAGTGCAGCAACTGAACACTTGTCGATATGAATGCAACTTTTCTCTGTATTAGTTCAGCTTGTAGCATAAATAACAATACAAGAGGAAATTGTAAACTTAGCACAACTGAGGTTATCTCATTGGAGTATTCATCTGGGGAGCGGGGGGGGGGGACACTCCGAATGGTAGGACTGCTATACCCTCGTTTATAGACTGCCCGGAGGCTTCGCGGTCCTGTTTCTTGTAGTTATAGGCTGTCCTGAAGCGCGGCTATTGCGTCGTACGTACGAGTAGAGCGAGCAGGGCAGAAGTTGCCGAGAAAGAACGACAGATTCGTAAAGACTGAAGCATAGACAGGTGAATCTTGTTCCTGCGACGTGAGTTGCTTTCTGTGTTTTCCGTTTTTGAAGGGTAAGAAAGAAGCGTCGACTGGTCAGACAGGCGGTAGAAATGCTCGGTCTTTAGTTTTTGGCTGAAAATCTACTTGCAATGTGTGCAAGTAGATGTGAAGAAGGCCGAGTAGATGTGTCGACAGACGTACAGAGAAGAGAATAAGTGGTTTGAAGCTTCTGTCAACTGACTTGTTCAGCTTTGTTTAGCTGTGGCTGCATGGGTCGTTTTGTTTGTCTCCTTTGTTTAATGTGTTCCGTAAGATTACGAAAGCTGAAGATGGTTTTGTTTGCTTCTCCGTCGTGGTTCGAAGTCTGGACCACCACTCGGAATACGAATCCTTGAGCTTGTCTGTGGGTGGCGTCGTTACCCAGGTTGCCTGTGTGCCTGGGACAAAAAAAAGCTGCTGTTATGAAAAAATTTATGATACAGGACGGGTAAAAAAAAGAAAAAAAAAGAAGGAAGTCCTGTACCCCACCCTATCCAACGTGTGTTGTCGTTTTTCTGTTTTCCCGACCCAACCTCTTCCCTCAAACAGAAACTTAACAACATGTAATAAATACAATACAATACATAATAAATACACTACAACAACGGATCAACACTATATACAATATGTACAGCCCAGCAGTGGAGGCCGGCTGGGAAATTCTTGTAGAGCATTTTTGCGCGTCATCCTCCAATTGCGCGCTGCCCCCGGAGCCAGGTTGTTAACCCTCACTACCGCGTTCTCATGGCACAACGCTCAAGCCACTCGACCACCCCAGGGGGTACAAGTTTAACAACGTTTTGCACCTTCTATGTTTGCGAGCTTGAAGCTGCTCATTGAGAAGAGAGTTATCATGGATTAAAGCAGCGTGTGATAAATTCTGGGGTGGAAGCTCTGTTGTGGATACTAATACATCTATTAAGATGATAATGATAGACACAGTCGTTACTTGTTACAAGGCAATGCGCAAGTGGTGGAACTATCCGATAGAATATACCTCATTTAACGGTTAGGCACGAAGTTTTTTCGATACATTTGTTTCTCTAAACATACTAGAGCAATAACGGGCGACCGCAGGATAGATTATATATATATTGCGTGCAGCAACTGAACACTTGTCGATATGAATGCAACTTTTCTCTGTAATAGTTCAGCTTGTAGCATAAATAACAATACAAGAGGAAATTGTAAACTTAGCACAACTGAGGTTATCTCATTGGAGTATTCATCTGGGGAGGGGGGGGGGACACTCCGAATGGTAGGACTGCTATACCCTCGTTTATAGACTGCCCGGAGGCTTCGCGGTCCTGTTTCTTGTAGTTATAGGCTGTCCTGCAGCGCGGCTATTGCGTCGTACGTACGAGTAGAGCGAGCGGGGCAGAAGTTGCCGAGAAATAACGACAGATTCATAAGGACTGAAGCATAGACAGGTGAATCTTGTTCCTGCGACGTGAGTTGCTTTCTGTGTTTTCCGTTTTTGAAGGGTAAGAAAGAAGCGTCGACTGGTCAGACAGGCGGTAGAAATGCTCGGTCTTTAGTTTTTGGCTGAAAATCTACTTGCAATGTGTGCAAGTAGATGTGAAGAAGGCCGAGTAGATGTGTCGACAGACGTACAGAGAAGAGAATAAGTGGTTTGAAGCTTCTGTCAACTGACTTGTTCAGCTTTGTTTAGCTGCGGCTGCATGGGTCGTTTTGTTTGTCTCCTTTGTTTAATGTGTTCCGTAAGATTACGAAAGCTGAGGATGGTTTTGTTTGCTTCTCCGTCGTGGTTCGAAGTCTGGACCACCACTCGGAATACGAATGCTTGAGCTTGTCTGTGGGTGGCGTCGTTACCCAGGTTGCCTGTGTGCCTGGGACAAAAACAAGCTGCTGTTATGAAAAATTTATGATACAGGACGAGTAAAAAAAAGAAAAAAAAAGAAGGAAGTCCTGTACCCCACCCTATCCGACGTGTGTTGTCGTTTTTCTGTTTTCCCGACCCAACCTCTTCCCTCAAACAGAAACTTAACAACACATAATAAATACACTACAATACATAATAAATACACTACAACAACGGATCAACACTATATACAATATGTACAGCCCAGCAGTGGAGGCCGGCTGGGAAATTCTTGTAGAGCGTTTTTGCGCGTCATCCTCCAATTGCGCGCTGCCCCCGGAGACAGGTTGTTAACCCTCACTACCGCGGTCTCATGGCGCAACGCTCAAGCCACTCGACCACCCCAGGGGGTACAAGTTGATTAACGTTTTGCACCTTATATGTTTGCGAGCTTGAAGCTGCTCATTGAGAAGAGAGTTATCATGGATTAAAGCAGCGTGTGATAAATTCTGGGGTGGAAGCTCTGTTGTGGATACTAATACATCTATTAAGAAGAATGGTAATGATGATAATGATAGACACAGTCGTTACCTGTTACAAGGCAATGCGCAAGTGGAGGAACTATCCGATAGAATATACCTCATTTAAAGGTTAGGCACGAAGTTTTTTCGATACATTTGTTTCTCTAATCATACTAGAGCAATAACGGGCGACCGCAGGATAGATTATATATATATTGCGTGCAGCAACTGAACACTTGTCGATGTGAATGCAACTTTTCTCTGTATTAGTTCAGCTTGTAGCATAAATAACAATACAAGAGGAAATTGTAAACTTAGCACAACTGAGGTTATCTCATTGGAGTATTCATCTGGGGAGGGGGGGGGACACTCCGAATGGTAGGACAGCTATACCCTCGTTTATAGACTGCCCGGAGGCTTCGCGGTCCTGTTTCTTGTAGTTAAGGGCTGTCCTGCAGCGCAGCTATTGCGTCGTACGTATGAGTAGAGCGAGCAGGGCAGAAGTTGCCGAGAAATAACGACAGATTCGTAAGGACTGAAGCATAGACAGGTGAATCTTGTTCCTGCGACGTGAGTTGCTTTCTGTGTTTTCCGTTTTTGAAGGGTAAGAAAGAAGCGTCGACTGGTCAAACAGGCGGTAGAAATGCTCGGTCTTTAGTTTTTGGCTGAAAATCTACTTGCAATGTGTGCAAGTAGATGTGAAGAAGGCCGAGTAGATGTGTCGACAGACGTACAGAGAAGAGAATAAGTGGTTTGAAGCTTCTGTCAACTGACTTGTTCAGCTTTGTTTAGCTGCGGCTGCATGGGTCGTTTTGTTTGTCTCCTTTGTTTAATGTGTTCCGTAAGATTACGAAAGCTGAGGATGGTTTTGTTTGCTTCTCCGTCGTGGTTCGAAGTCTGGACCACCACTCGGAATACGAATCTTTGAGCTTGTCTGTGGGTGGCGTCGTTACCCAGGTTGCCTGTGTGCCTGGGACAAAAACAAGCTGCTGTTATGAAAAATTTATGATACAGGACGGGTAAAAAAAAGAAAAAAAAGAAGGAAGTCCTGTACCCCACCCTATCCGACGTGTGTTGTCGTTTTTCTGTTTTCCCGACCCAACCTCTTCCGTCAAACAGAAACTTAACCACACATAATAAATACACTACAATACATAATAAATACACTACAACAACGGATCAACACTATATACAATATGTACAGCCCAGCAGAGGAGGCCGGCTGGGAAATTCTTGTAGAGCGTTTTTGCGTGTCATCCTCCAATTGCGCGCTGCCCCCGGAGCCAGGTTGTTAACCCTCACTACCGCGGTCTCATGGCGCAACGCTCAAGCCACTCGACCACCCCAGGGGGTACAAGTTGAACAACGTTTTGCACCTTATATGTTTGCGAGCTTGAAGCTGCTCATTGAGAAGAGAGTTATCATGGATTAAAGCAGCGTGTGATAAATTCTGGGGTGGAAGCTCTGTTGTGGATACTAATACATCTATTAAGAAGAATGGTAATGATGATAATGATAGACACAGTCGTTACCTGTTACAAGGCAATGCGCAAGTGGAGGAACTATCCGATAGAATATACCTCATTTAACGGTTAGGCACGAAGTTTTTTTTCGATACATTTGTTTCTCTAAACATACTAGAGCAATAACGGGCGACCGCAGGATAGATTATATATATATTGCGTGCAGCAACTGAACACTTGTCGATATGAATGCAACTTTTCTCTGTATTAGTTCAGCTTGTAGCATAAATAACAATACAAGAGGAAATTGTAAACTTAGCACAACTGAGGTTATCTCATTGGAGTATTCATCTGGGGAGGGCGGGGGGACACTCCAAATGGTAGGACTGCTATACCCTCGTTTATAGACTGCCCGGAGGCTTCTCGGTCCTGTTTCTTGTAGTTATAGGCTGTCCTGCAGCGCGGCTATTGCGTCGTACGTACGAGTAGAGCGAGCAGGGCAGAAGTTGCCGAGAAATAACGACAGATTCGTAAGGACTGAAGCATAGACAGGTGAATCTTGTTCCTGCGACGTGAGTTGCTTTCTGTGTTTTCCGTTTTTGAAGGGTAAGAAAGAAGCGTCGACTGGTCAGACAGGCGGTAGAAATGCTCGGTCTTTAGTTTTTGCCTGAAAATCTACTTGCAATGTGTGCAAGTAGATGTGAAGAAGGCCGAGTAGATGTGTCGACAGACGTACAGAGAAGAGAATAAGTGGTTTGAAGCTTTTGTCAACTGACATGTTCAGCTTTGTTTAGCTGCGGCTGCATGGGTCATTTTGTTTGTCTCCTTTGTTTAATGTGTTCCGTAAGATTACGAAAGCTGAGGATGGTTTTGTTTGCTTCTCCGTCGTGGTTCGAAGTCTGGACCACCACTCGGAATACGAATCCTTGAGCTTGTCTGTGGGTAGCGTCGTTACCCAGGTTGCCTGTGTGCCTGGGACAAAAAAAGCTGCTCTTATGAAAAATTTATGATACAGGACGGGTAAAAAAAAGAAAAAAAAAGAAGGAAGTCCTGTACCCCACCCTATCCGACGTGTGTTGTCGTTTTTCTGTTTTCCCGACCCAACCTCTTCCCTCAAACAGAAACTTAACAACACGTAATAAATACACTACAATACATAATAAATACACTACAACAACGGATCAACACTATATACAATATGTACAGCCCAGCAGTGGAGGCCGGCTGAGAAACTCTTGTAGAGCGTTTTTGCGCGTCATCCTCCAATTGCGCGCTGCCCCCGGAACCAGGTTGTTAACCCTCACTACCGCGGTCTCATGGCGCAACGCTCAAGCCACTCAACCACCCCAGGGGGTACAAGTTGAACAACGTTTTGCACCTTATATGTTTGCGAGCTTGAAGCTGCTCATTGAGAAGAGAGTTATCATGGATTAAAGCAGCGTGTGATAAATTCTGGGGTGGAAGCTCTCTTGTGGATACTAATACATCTATTAAGAAGAATGGTAATGATGATAATGATAGACACAGTCGTTACCTGTTACAAGGCAATGCGCAAGTGGAGGAACTATCCGATAGAATATACCTCATTTAACGGTTAGGCACGAAGTTTTTTCGATACATTTGTTTCTCTAAACATACTAGAGCAATAACGGGCGACCGCAGGATAGATTATATATATATTGCGTGCAGCAACTGAACACTTGTCGATATGAATGCAACTTTTCTCTGTATTAGTTCAGCTTGTAGCATAAATAACAATACAAGAGGAAATTGTAAACTTAGCACAACTGAGGTTATCTCATTGGAGTATTCATCTGGGGAGGGGGGGGGACACTCCGAATGGTAGGACTGCTATACCCTCGTTTATAGACTGCCCGGAGGCTTCGCGGTCCTGTTTCTTGTAGTTATAGGCTGTCCTGAAGCGCGGCTATTGCGTCGTACGTACGAGTAGAGCGAGCAGGGCAGAAGTTGCCGAGAAATAACGACAGATTCGTAAAGACTGAAGCATAGACAGGTGAATCTTGTTCCTGCGACGTGAGTTGCTTTCTGTGTTTTCCGTTTTTGAAGGGTAAGAAAGAAGCGTCGACTGGTCAGACAGGCGGTAGAAATGCTCGGTCTTTAGTTTTTGGCTGAAAATCTACTTGCAATGTGTGCAAGTAGATGTGAAGAAGGCCGAGTAGATGTGTCGACAGACGTACAGAGAAGAGAATAAGTGGTTTGAAGCTTCTGTCAACTGACTTGTTCAGCTTTGTTTAGCTGCGGCTGCATGGGTCGTTTTGTTTGTCTCCTTTGTTTAATGTGTTCCGTAAGATTACGAAAGCTGAGGATGGTTTTGTTTGCTTCTCCGCCGTGGTTCGAAGTCTGGACTACCACTCGGAATACGAATCCTTGAGCTTGTCTGTGGGTGGCGTCGTTACCCAGATTGCCTGTGTGCCTGGGACAAAAACAAGCTGCTGTTATGAAAAATTTATGATACAGGACGGGTAAAAAAAAGAAAAAAAAAGAAGGAAGTCCTGTACCCCACCCTATCCGACGTGTGTTGTCGTTTTTCTGTTTTCCCGACCCAACCTCTTCCCTCAAACAGAAACTTAACAACACATAATAAATACACTACAATACATAATAAATACACTACAACAACGGATCAACACTATATACAATATGTACAGCCCAGCAGTGGAGGCCGGCTGGGAAATTCTTGTAGAGCGTTTTTGCGCGTCATCCTCCAATTGCGCGCTGCCCCCGGAGCCAGGTTGTTAACCCTCACTACCGCGGTCTCATGGCGCAACGCTCAAGCCACTCGACCACCCCAGGGGGTACAAGTTGAACAACGTTTTGCACCTTATATGTTTGCGAGCTTGAAGCTGCTCATTGAGAAGAGAGTTATCATGGATTAAAGCAGCGTGTGATAAATTCTGGGGTGGAAGCTCTGTTGTGGATACTAATACATCTATTAAGAAGAATGGTAATGATGATAATGATAGACACAGTCGTTACCTGTTACAAGGCAATGCGCAAGTGGAGGAACTATCCGATAGAATATACCTCATTTAACGGTTAGGCACGAAGTTTTTTCGATACATTTGTTTCTCTAAACATACTAGAGCAATAACGGGCGACCGCAGGATAGATTATATATATATTGCGTGCAGCAACTGAACACTTGTCGATATGAATGCAACTTTTCTCTGTATTAGTTCAGCTTGTAGCATAAATAACAATACAAGAGGAAATTGTAAACTTAGCACAACTGAGGTTATCTCATTGGAGTATTCATCTGGGGAGGGGGGGGGGGACACTCCGAATGGCAGGACTGCTATACCCTCGTTTATAGACTGCCCGGAGGCTTCGCGGTCCTGTTTCTTGTAGTTATAGGCTGTCGTGCAGTGCGGCTATTGCGTCGTACGTACGAGTAGAGCGAGCAGGGCAGAAGTTGCCGAGAAATAACGACAGATTCGTAAGGACTGAAGCATAGACAGGTGAATCTTGTTCCTGCGACGTGAGTTGCTTTCTGTGTTTTCCGTTTTTGAAGGGTAAGAAAGAAGCGTCGACTGGTCAGACAGGCGGTTGAAATGCTCGGTCTTTAGTTTTTGGCTGAAAATCTACTTGCAATGTGTGCAAGTAGATGTGAAGAAGGCCGAGTAGATGTGTCGACAGACGTACAGAGAAGAGAATAAGTGGTTTGAAGCTTCTGTCAACTGACTTGTTCAGCTTTGTTTAGCTGCGGCTGCATGGGTCGTTTTGTTTGTCTCCTTTGTTTAATGTGTTCCGTAAGATTACGAAAGCTGAGGATGGTTTTGTTTGCTTCTCCGTCGTGGTTCGAAGTCTGGACCACCACTCGGAATACGAATCCTTGAGCTTGTCTGTGGGTGGCGTCGTTACCCAGGTTGCCTGTGTGCCTGGGACAAGAACAAGCTGCTGTTATGAAAAATTTATGATACAGGACGGGTAAAAAAAAGAAAAAAAAGAAGGAAGTCCTGTACCCCACCCTATCCGACGTGTGTTGTCGTATTTCTGTTTTCCCGACCTAACCTCTTCCCTCAAACAGAAACTTAACAACACATAATAAATACACTACAATACATAATAAATACACTACAACAACGGATCAACACTATATACAATATGTACAGCCCAGCAGTGGAGGCCGGCTGGGAAATTCTTGTAGAGCGTTTTTGCGCGTCATCCTCCAATTGCGCGCTGCCCCCGGAGCCAGGTTGTTAACCCTCACTACCGCGGTCTCATGGCGCAACGCTCAAGCCACTCGACCACCCCAGGGGGTACAAGTTGAACAACGTTTTGCACCTTATATGTTTGCGAGCTTGAAGCTGCTCATTGAGAAGAGAGTTATCATGGATTAAAGCAGCGTGTGATAAATTCTGGGGTGGAAGCTCTGTTGTGGATACTAATACATCTATTAAGAAGAATGGTAATGATGATAATGATAGACACAGTCGTTACCTGTTACAAGGCAATGCGCAAGTGGAGGAACTATCCGATAGAATATACCTCATTTAACGGTTAGGCACGAAGTTTTTTCGATACATTTGTTTCTCTAAACATACTAGAGCAATAACGGGCGACCGCAGGATAGATTATATATATATTGCGTGCAGCAACTGAACACTTGTCGATATGAATGCAACTTTTCTCTGTATTAGTTCAGCTTGTAGCATAAATAACAATACAAGAGGAAATTGTAAACTTAGCACAACTGAGGTTATCTCATTGGAGTATTCATCTGGGGAGGGGGGGGGGACACTCCGAATGGTAGGACTGCTATACCCTCGTTTATTGACTGCCCGGAGGCTTCGCGGTCCTGTTTCTTGTAGTTATAGGCTGTCCTGAAGCGCGGCTATTGCGTCGTACGTACGAGTAGAGCGAGCAGGGCAGAAGTTGCCGAGAAATAACGACAGATTCGTAAAGACTGAAGCATAGACAGGTGAATCTTGTTCCTGCGACGTGAGTTGCTTTCTGTGTTTTCCGTTTTTGAAGGGTAAGAAAGAAGCGTCGACTGGTCAGACAGGCGGTAGAAATGCTCGGTCTTTAGTTTTTGGCTGAAAATCTACTTGCAATGTGTGCAAGTAGATGTGAAGAAGGCCGAGTAGATGTGTCGACAGACGTACAGAGAAGAGAATAAGTGGTTTGAAGCTTCTGTCAACTGACTTGTTCAGCTTTGTTTAGCTGCGGCTGCATGGGTCGTTTTGTTTGTCTCCTTTGTTTAATGTGTTCCGTAAGATTACGAAAGCTGAGGATGGTTTTGTTTGCTTCTCCGTCGTGGTTCGAAGTCTGGACTACCACTCGGAATACGAATCCTTGAGCTTGTCTGTGGGTGGCGTCGTTACCCAGGTTGCCTGTGTGCCTGGGACAAAAAAAGCTGCTGTTATGAAAAATTTATGATACAGGACGGGTAAAAAAAAGAAAAAAAAGAAGGAAGTCCTGTACCCCACCCTATCCGACGTGTGTTGTCGTTTTTCTGTTTTCCCGACCCAACCTCTTCCCTCAAACAGAAACTTAACAACACGTAATAAATACACTACAATACATAATAAATACACTACAACAACGGATCAACACTATATACAATATGTACAGCCCAGCAGTGGAGGCCGGCTGAGAAACTCTTGTAGAGCGTTTTTGCGCGTCATCCTCCAATTGCGCGCTGCCCCCGGAGCCAGGTTGTTAACCCTCACTACCGCGGTCTCATGGCGCAACGCTCAAGCCACTCAACCACCCCAGGGGGTACAAGTTGAACAACGTTTTGCACCTTATATGTTTGCGAGCTTGAAGCTGCTCATTGAGAAGAGAGTTATCATGGATTAAAGCAGCGTGTGATAAATTCTGGGGTGGAAGCTCTGTTGTGGATACTAATACATCTATTAAGAAGAATGGTAATGATGATAATGATAGACACAGTCGTTACCTGTTACAAGGCAATGCGCAAGTGGAGGAACTATCCGATAGAATATACCTCATTTAACGGTTAGGCACGAAGTTTTTTCGATACATTTGTTTCTCTAAACATACTAGAGCAATAACGGGCGACCGCAGGATAGATTATATATATATTGCGTGCAGCAACTGAACACTTGTCGATATGAATGCAACTTTTCTCTGTATTAGTTCAGCTTGTAGCATAAATAACAATACAAGAGGAAATTGTAAACTTAGCACAACTGAGGTTATCTCATTGGAGTATTCATCTGGGGAGGGGGGGGGGACACTCCGAATGGTAGGACTGCTATACCCTCGTTTATAGACTGCCCGGAGGCTTCGCGGTCCTGTTTCTTGTAGTTATAGGCTGTCCTGAAGCGCGGCTATTGCGTCGTACGTACGAGTAGAGCGAGCAGGGCAGAAGTTGCCGAGAAATAACGACAGATTCGTAAGGACTGAAGCATAGACAGGTGAATCTTGTTCCTGCGACGTGAGTTGCTTTCTGTGTTTTCCGTTTTTGAAGGGTAAGAAAGAAGCGTCGACTGGTCAGACAGGCGGTTGAAATGCTCGGTCTTTAGTTTTTGGCTGAAAATCTACTTGCAATGTGTGCAAGTAGATGTGAAGAAGGCCGAGTAGATGTGTCGACAGACGTACAGAGAAGAGAATAAGTGGTTTGAAGCTTCTGTCAACTGACTTGTTCAGCTTTGTTTAGCTGCGGCTGCATGGGTCGTTTTGTTTGTCTCCTTTGTTTAATGTGTTCCGTAAGATTACGAAAGCTGAGGATGGTTTTGTTTGCTTCTCCGTCGTGGTTCGAAGTCTGGACCACCACTCGGAATACGAATCCTTGAGCTTGTCTGTGGGTGGCGTCGTTACCCAGGTTGCCTGTGTGCCTGGGACAAAAACAAGCTGCTGTTATAAAAATTTATGATACAGGACGGGTAAAAAAAAGAAAAAAAAGAAGGAAGTCCTGTACCCCACCCTATCCGACGTGTGTTGTCGTATTTCTGTTTTCCCGACCTAACCTCTTCCCTCAAACAGAAACTTAACAACACATAATAAATACACTACAATACATAATAAATACACTACAACAACGGATCAACACTATATACAATATGTACAGCCCAGCAGTGGAGGCCGGCTGGGAAATTCTTGTAGAGCGTTTTTGCGCGTCATCCTCCAATTGCGCGCTGCCTCCGGAGCCAGGTTGTTAACCCTCACTACCGCGGTCTCATGGCGCAACGCTCATGCCACTCGACCACCCCAGGGGGTACAAGTTGAACAACGTTTTGCACCTTATATGTTTGCGAGCTTGAAGCTGCTCATTGAGAAGAGGGTTATCATGGATTAAAGCAGCGTGTGTTAAATTCTGGGGTGGAAGCTCTGTTGTGGATACTAAAACATCTATTAAGAAGAATGGTAATGATGATAATGATAGACACAGTCGTTACCTGTTACAAGGCAATGCGCAAGTGGAGGAACTATCCGATAGAATATACCTCATTTAACGGTTAGGCACGAAGTTTTTTCGATACATTTGTTTCTCTAAACATACTAGAGCAATAACGGGCGACCGCAGGATAGATTATATATATATTGCGTGCAGCAACTGAACACTTGTCGATATGAATGCAACTTTTCTCTGTATTAGTTCAGCTTGTAGCATAAAGAACAATACAAGAGGAAATTGTAAACTTAGCACAACTGAGGTTATCTCATTGGAGTATTCATCTGGGGAGGGGGGGGGGACACTCCGAATGGTAGGACTGCTATACCCTCGTTTATTGACTGCCCGGAGGCTTCGCGGTCCTGTTTCTTGTAGTTATAGGCTGTCCTGAAGCGCGGCTATTGCGTCGTACGTACGAGTAGAGCGAGCAGGGCAGAAGTTGCCGAGAAATAACGACAGATTCGTAAAGACTGAAGCATAGACAGGTGAATCTTGTTCCTGCGACGTGAGTTGCTTTCTGTGTTTTCCGTTTTTGAAGGGTAAGAAAGAAGCATCGACTGGTCAGACAGGCGGTAGAAATGCTCGGTCTTTAGTTTTTGGCTGAAAATCTACTTGCAATGTGTGCAAGTAGATGTGAAGAAGGCCGAGTAGATGTGTCGACAGACGTACAGAGAAGAGAATAAGTGGTTTGAAGCTTCTGTCAACTGACTTGTTCAGCTTTGTTTAGCTGCGGCTGCATGGGTCGTTTTGTTTGTCTCCTTTGTTTAATGTGTTCCGTAAGATTACGAAAGCTGAGGATGGTTTTGTTTGCTTCTCCGTCGTGGTTCGAAGTCTGGACTACCACTCGGAATACGAATCCTTGAGCTTGTCTGTGGGTGGCGTCGTTACCCAGGTTGCCTGTGTGCCTGGGACAAAAACAAGCTGCTGTTATGAAAAATTTATGATACAGGACGGGTAAAAAAAAGAAAAAAAACAAGGAAGTCCTGTACCCCACCCTATCCGACGTGTGTTGTCGTTTTTTTGTTTTCCCGACCCAACCTCTTCCCTCAAACAGAAACTTAACAACACATAATAAATACACTACAACAACGGATCAACACTATATACAATATGTACAGCCCAGCAGTGGAGGCCGGCTGGGAAATTCTTGTAGAGCGTTTTTGCGCGTCATCCTCCAATTGCGCGCTGCCCCCGGAGCCAGGTTGTTAACCCTCACTACCGCGGTCTCATGGCGCAACGCTCAAGCCACTCGACCACCCCAGGGGGTACAAGTTGAACAACGTTTTGCACCTTATATGTTTGCGAGCTTGAAGCTGCTCATTGAGAAGAGAGTTATCATGGATTAAAGCAGCGTGTGATAAATTCTGGGGTGGAAGCTCTGTTGTGGATACTAATACATCTATTAAGAAGAATGGTAATGATGATAATGATAGACACAGTCGTTACCTGTTACAAGGCAATGCGCAAGTGGAGGAACTATCCGATAGAATATACCTCATTTAACGGTTAGGCACGAAGTTTTTTCGATACATTTGTTTCTCTAAACATACTAGAGCAATAACGGGCGACCGCAGGATAGATTATAGATATATTGCGTGCAGCAACTGAACACTTGTCGATATGAATGCAACTTTTCTCTGTATTAGTTCAGCTTGTAGCATAAATAACAATACAAGAGGAAATTGTAAACTTAGCACAACTGAGGTTATCTCATTAGAGTATTCATCTGGGGAGGGGGGGGGGACACTCCGCATGGTAGGACTGCTATACCCTCGTTTATAGACTGCCCGGAGGCTTCGCGGTCCTGTTTCTTGTAGTTATAGGCTGTCCTGCAGCGCGGCTATTGCGTCGTACGTACGAGTAGAGCGAGCAGGGCAGAAGTTGCCGAGAAATAACGACAGATTCGTAAGGACTGAAGCATAGACAGGTGAATCTTGTTCCTGCGACGTGAGTTGCTTTCTGTGTTTTCCGTTTTTGAAGGGTAAGAAAGAAGCGTCGACTGGTCAGACAGGCGGTAGAAATGCTCGGTCTTTAGTTTTTGGCTGAAAATCTACTTGCAATGTGTGCAAGTAGATGTGAAGAAGGCCGAGTAGATGTGTCGACAGACGTACAGAGAAGAGAATAAGTGGTTTGAAGCTTCTGTCAACTGACTTGTTCAGCTTTGTTTAGCTGCGGCTGCATGGGTCGTTTTGTTTGTCTCCTTTGTTTAATGTGTTCCGTAAGATTACGAAAGCTGAGGATGGTTTTGTTTGCTTCTCCATCGTGGTTCGAAGTCTGGACCACCACTCGGAATACGAATCCTTGAGCTTGTCTGTGGGTGGCGTCGTTACCCCGGTTGCCTGTGTGCCTGGGATAAAAACAAGCTGCTGTTATGAAAAATTTATGATACAGGACGGGTAAATAAAAGAAAAAAAAGAAGGAAGTCCTGTACCTCACCCTATCCGACGTGTGTTGTCGTTTTTCTGTTTTCCCGACCCAACCTCTTCCCTCAAACAGAAACTTAACAACACATAATAAATACACTACAATACATAATAAATACACTACAACAACGGATCAACACTATATACAATATGTACAGCCCAGCAGTGGAGGCCGGCTGGGAAATTCTTGTAGAGCGTTTTTGCGCGTCATCCTCCAATTGCGCGCTGCCCCCGGAGCCACGTTGTTAACCCTCACTACCGCGGTCTCATGGCGCAACGCTCAAGCCACTCGACCACCCCAGGGGGTACAAGTTGAACAACGTTTTGCACCTTATATGTTTGCGAGCTTGAAGCTGCTCATTGAGAAGAGAGTTATCATGGATTAAAGCAGCGTGTGATAAATTCTGGGGTGGAAGCTCTGTTGTGGATACTAATACATCTATTAAGAAGAATGGTAATGATGATAATGATAGACACAGTCGTTACCTGTTACAAGGCAATGCGCAAGTGGAGGAACTATCCGATAGAATATACCTCATTTACCGGTTAGGCACGAAGTTTTTTCAATACATTTGTTTCTCTAAACATACTAGAGCAATAACGGGCGACCGCAGGATAGATTATACATATATTGCGTGCAGCAACTGAACACTTGTCGATATGAATGCAACTTTTCTCTGTATTAGTTCAGCTTGTAGCATAAATAACAATACAAGAGGAAATTGTAAACTTAGCACAACTGAGGTTATCTCATTGGAGTATTCATCTGGGGAGGGGGGGGGGACACTCCAATTGGTAGGACTGCTATACCCTCGTTTATAGACTGCCCGGAGGCTTCGCGGTCCTGTTTCTTGTAGTTATAGGCTGTCCTGCAGCGCGGCTATTGCGTCGTACGTACGAGTAGAGCGAGCAGGGCAGAAGTTGCCGAGAAATAACGACAGATTCGTAAGGACTGAAGCATAGACAGGTGAATCTTGTTCCTGCGACGTGAGTTGCTTTCTGTGTTTTCCGTTTTTGAAGGGTAAGAAAGAAGCGTCGACTGGTCAGACAGGTGGTAGAAATGCTCGGTCTTTAGTTTTTGGCTGAAAATCTACTTGCAATCTGTGCAAGTAGATTTGAAGAAGGCCGAGTAGATGTGTCGACAGACGTGCAGAGAAGAGAATAAGTGGTTTGAAGCTTCTGTCAACTGACTTGTTCAGCTTTGTTTAGCTGCGGCTGCATGGGTCGTTTTGTTTGTCTCCTTTGTTTAATGTGTTCCGTAAGATTACGAAAGCTGAGGATGGTTTTGTTTGCTTCTCCGTCGTGGTTCGAAGTCTGGACCACCACTCGGAATACGAATCCTTGAGCTTGTCTGTGGGTGGCGTCGTTACCCAGGTTGCCTGTGTGCCTGGGACAAAAACAAGCTGCTGTTATGAAAAATTTATGATACAGGACGGGTAAAAAAAAGAAAAAAAAGAAGGAAGTCCTGTACCCCACCCTATCCGACGTGTGTTGTCGTTTTTCTGTTTTCCCGACCCAACCTCTTCCCTCAAACAGAAACTTAACAACACATAATAAATACACTACAATACATAATAAATACACTACAACAACGGATCAACACTATATACAATATGTACAGCCAAGCAGTGGAGGCCGGCTGGGAAATTCTTGTAGAGCGTTTTTGCGCGTCATCCTCCAATTGCGCGCTGCCCCCGGAGCCAGGTTGTTAACCCTCACTACCACGGTCTCATGGCGCAACGCTCAAGCCACTCGACCACCCCAGGGGGTACAAGTTGAACAACGTTTTGCACCTTATATGTTTGCGAGCTTGAAGCTGCTCATTGAGAAGAGAGTTATCATGGATTAAAGCAGCGTGTGATAAATTCTGGGGTGGAAGCTCTGTTGTGAATACTAATACATCTATTAGGAAGAATGGTAATGATGATAATGATAGACACAGTCGTTACCTGTTACAAGGCAATGCGCAAGTGGAGGAACTATCCGATAGAATATACCTCATTTAACGGTTAGGCACGAAGTTTTTTCGATACATTTGTTTCTCTAAACATACTAGAGCAATAACGGGCGACCGCAGGATAGATTATATATATATTGCGTTCAGCAACAGAACACTTGTCGATATGAATGCAACTTTTCTCTGTATTAGTTCAGCTTGTAGCATAAATAACAATACAAGAGGAAATTGTAAACTTAGCACAACTGAGGTTATCTCATTGGAGTATTCATCTTGGGAGGGGGGGGGGACACTCCGAATGGTAGGACTGCTATACCCTCGTTTATAGACTGCCCGGAGGCTTCGCGGTCCTGTTTCTTGTAGTTATAGGCGGTCCTGCAGCGCGGCTATTGCGTCGTACGTACGAGTAGAGCGAGCAGGGCAGAAGTTGCCGAGAAATAACGACAAATTCGTAAGGACTGAAGCATAGACAGGTGAATCTTGTTCCTGCGACGTGAGTTGCTTTCTGTGTTTTCCGTTTTTTAAGGGTAAGAAAGAAGCGTCGACTGGTCAGACAGGCGGTCGAAATGCTCGGTCTTTAGTTTTTGGCTGAAAATCTACTTGCAATGTGTGCAAGTAGATGTGAAGAAGGCCGAGTAGATGTGTCGACAGACGTACAGAGAAGAGAATAAGTGGTTTGAAGCTTCTGTAAACTGACTTGTTCAGCTTTGTTTAGCTGCGGCTGCATGGGTCGTTTTGTTTGTCTCCTTTGTTTAATGTGTTCCGTAAGATTACGAAAGCTGAGGATGGTTTTGTTTGCTTCTCCGTCGTGGTTCGAAGTCTGGACCACCACTCGGAATACGAATCCTTCAGCTTGTCTGTGGGCGGCGTCGTTACCCAGGTTGCCTGTGTGCCTGGGACAAAAACAAGCTGCTGTTATGAAAAATTTGTGATACAGGACGGGTAAAAAAAAGAAAAAAAAGAAGGAAGTCCTGTACCCCACCCTATCCGACGTGTGTTGTCGTTTTTCTGTTTTCCCGACCCAACCTCTTCCCTCAAACAGAAACTTAACAACACATAATAAATACACTACAATACATAATAAATACACTACAACAACGGATCAACACTATATACAATATGTACAGCCAAGCAGTGGAGGCCGGCTGGGAAATTCTTGTAGAGCGTTTTTGCGCGTCATCCTCCAATTGCGCGCTGCCCCCGGAGCCAGGTTGTTAACCCTCACTACCGCGGTCTCATGGCGCAACGCTCAAGCCACTCGACCACCCCAGGGGGTACAAGTTGAACAACGTTTTGCACCTTATATGTTTGCGAGGTTGAAGCTGCTCATTGAGAAGAGAGTTATCATGGATTAAAGCAGCGTGTGATAAATTCTGGGGTGGAAGCTCTGTTGTGAATACTAATACATCTATTAGGAAGAATGGTAATGATGATAATGATAGACACAGTCGTTACCTGTTACAAGGCAATGCGCAAGTGGAGGAACTATCCGATAGAATATACCTCATTTAACGGTTAGGCACGAAGTTTTTTCGATACATTTGTTTCTCTAAACATACTAGAGCAATAACGGGCGACCGCAGGATAGATTATATATATATTGCGTTCAGCAACTGAACACTTGTCGATATGAATGCAACTTTTCTCTGTATTAGTTCAGCTTGTAGCATAAATAACAATACAAGAGGAAATTGTAAACTTAGCACAACTGAGGTTATCTCATTGGAGTATTCATCTGGGGAGGGGGGGGGGGGGACACTCCGAATGGTAGGACTGCTATACCCTCGTTTATAGACTGCCCGGAGGCTTCGCGGTCCTGTTTCTTGTAGTTATAGGCGGTCCTGCAGCGCGGCTATTGCGTCGTACGTACGAGTAGAGCGAGCAGGGCAGAAGTTGCCGAGAAATAACGACAAATTCGTAAGGACTGAAGCATAGACAGGTGAATCTTGTTCCTGCGACGTGAGTTGCTTTCTGTGTTTTCCGTTTTTGAAGGGTAAGAAAGAAGCGTCGACTGGTCAGACAGGCGGTAGAAATGCTCGGTCTTTAGTTTTTGGCTGAAAATCTACTTGCAATGTGTGCAAGTAGATAAGAAGAAGGCCGAGTAGATGTGTCGACAGACGTACAGAGAAGAGAATAAGTGGTTTGAAGCTTCTGTCAACTGACTTGTTCAGCTTTGTTTAGCTGCGGCTGCATGGGTCGTTTTGTTTGTCTCCTTTGTTTAATGTGTTCCGTAAGATTACGAAAGCTGAGGATGGTTTTGTTTGCTTCTCCGTCGTGGTTCGAAGTCTGGACCACCACTCGGAATACGAATCCTTGAGCTTGTCTGTGGGTGGCGTCGTTACCCAGGTTGCCTGTGTGCCTGGGACAAAAACAAGCTGCTGTTATGAAAAATTTATGATACAGGACGGGTAAAAAAAAGAAAAAAAGAAGGAAGTCCTGTACACCACCCTATCCGACGTGTGTTGTCGTTTTTCTGTTTTCCCGACCCAACCTCTTCCCTCAAACAGAAACTTAACAACACATAACAAATACACTACAATACATAATAAATACACTACAACAACGGATCAACACTATATACAATATGTACAGCCCCGCAGTGGAGGCCGGCTGGGAAATTCTTGTAGAGCGTTTTTGCGCGTCATCCTCCAATTGCGCGCTGCCCCCGGAGCCAGGTTGTTAACCCTCACTACCGCGGTCTCATGGCGCAACGCTCAAGCCACTCGACCACCCCAGGGGGTACAAGTTGAACAACGTTTTGCACCTTATATGTTTGCGAGCTTGAAGCTGCTCATTGAGAAGAGAGTTATCATGGATTAAAGCAGCGTGTGATAAATTCTGGGGTGGAAGCTCTGTTGTGGATACTAATACATCTATTAAGAAGAATGGTAATGATGATAATGATAGACACAGTCGTTACCTGTTACAAGGCAATGCGCAAGTGGAGGAACTATCCGATAGAATATACCTCATTTAACGGTTAGGCACGAAGTTTTTTCGATACATTTGTTTCTCTAAACATACTAGAGCAATAACGGGCGACCGCAGGATAGATTATATATATATTGCGTGCAGCAACTGAACACTTGTCGATATGAATGCAACTTTTCTCTGTATTAGTTCAGCTTGTAGCATAAATAACAATACAAGAGGAAATTGTAAACTTAGCACAACTGAGGTTATCTCATTGGAGTATTCATCTGGGGAGGGGGGAGGGGGACACTCCGAATGGTAGGACTGCTATACCCTCGTTTATAGACTGCCCGGAGGCTTCGCGGTCCTGTTTCTTGTAGTTATAGGCTGTCCTGCAGCGCGGCTATTGCGTCGTACGTACGAGTAGAGCGAGCAGGGCAGAAGTTGCCGAGAAATAACGACAGATTCGTAAGGACTGAAGCATAGACAGGTGAATCTTGTTCCTGCGACGTGAGTTGCTTTCTGTGTTTTCCGTTTTTGAAGGGTAAGAAAGAAGCGTCGACTGGTCAGACAGGCGGTAGAAATGCTCGGTCTTTAGTTTTTGGCTGAAAATCTACTTGCAATGTGTGCAAGTAGATGTGAAGAAGGCCGAGTAGATGTGTCGACAGACGTACAGAGAAGAGAATAAGTGGTTTGAAGCTTCTGTCAACTGACTTGTTCAGCTTTGTTTAGCTGCGGCTGCATCGGTCGTTTTGTTTGTCTCCTTTGTTTAATGTGTTCCGTAAGATTACGAAAGCTGAGGATGGTTTTGTTTGCTTCTCCGTCGTGGTTCGAAGTCTGGACCACCACTCGGAATACGAATCCTTGAGCTTGTCTGTGGGTGGCGTCGTTACCCAGGTTGCCTGTGTGCCTGGGACAAAAACAAGCTGCTGTTATGAAAAATTTATGATACAGGACGGGTAAAAAAAAGAAAAAAAAGAAGGAAGTCCTGTACCCCACCCTATCCGACGTGTGTTGTCGTTTTTCTGTTTTCCCGACCCAACCTCTTCCCTCAAACAGAAACTTAACAACACATAATAAATACACTACAATACATAATAAATACACTACAACAACGGATCAACACTATATACAATATGTACAGCCCAGCAGTGGAGGCCGGCTGGGAAATTCTTGTAGAGCGTTTTTGCGCGTCATCCTCCAATTGCGCGCTGCCCCCGGAGCCAGGTTGTTAACCCTCACTACCGCGGTCTCATGGCGCAACGCTCAAGCCACTCGACCACCCCAGGGGGTACAAGTTGAACAATTTTGCACCTTATATGTTTGCGAGCTTGAAGCTGCTCATTGAGAAGAGAGTTATCATGGATTAAAGCAGCGTGTGATAAATTCTGGGGTGGAAGCTCTGTTGTGGATACTAATACATCTATTAAGAAGAATGGTAATGATGATAATGATAGACACAGTCGTTACCTGTTACAAGGCAATGCGCAAGTGGAGGAACTATCCGATAGAATATACCTCATTTAACGGTTAGGCACGAAGTTTTTTCGATACATTTGTTTCTCTAAACATACTAGAGCAATAACGGGCGACCGCAGGATAGATTATATAAATATTGCGTGCAGCAACTGAACACTTGTCGATATGAATGCAACTTTTCTCTGTATTAGTTCAGCTTGTAGCATAAATAACAATTGAAGAGGAAATTGTAAACTTAGGACAATTGAGGTTATCTCATTGGAGTATTCATCTGGGGAGGGGGGGGGACACTCCGAATGGTAGGACTGCTATACCCTCGTTTATAGACTGCCCGGAGGCTTCGCGGTCCTGTTTCTTGTAGTTATAGGTTGTCCTGCAGCGCGGCTATTGCGTCGTACGTACGAGTAGAGCGAGCAGGGCAGAAGTTGCCGAGAAATAACGACAGATTCGTAAGAACTGAAGCATAGACAGGTGAATCTTGTTCCTGCGACGTGAGTTGCTTTCTGTGTTTTCCGCTTTTGAAGGGTAAGAAAGAAGCGTCGAATGGTCAGACAGGCGGTAGAAATGCTCGGTCTTTAGTTTTTGGCTGAAAATCTACTTGCAATGTGTGCAAGTAGATGTGAAGAAGGCCGAGTAGATGTGTCGACAGACGTACAGAGAAGAGAATAAGTGGTTTGAAGCTTCTGTCAACTGACTTGTTCAGCTTTGTTTAGCTGCGGCTGCATGGGTCGTTTTGTTTGTCTCCTTTGTTTAATGTGTTCCGTAAGATTACGAAAGCTGAGGATGGTTTTGTTTGCTTCTCCGTCGTGGTTCGAAGACTGAACCACCACTCGGAATACGAATCCTTGAGCTTGTCTGTGGGTGGCGTCGTTACCCAGGTTGCCTGTGTGCCTGGGACAAAAACAAGCTGCTGTTATGAAAAATTTATGATACAGGACGGGTAAAAAAAAGAAAAAAAAGAAGGAAGTCCTGTACACCACCCTATCCGACGTGTGTTGTCGTTTTTCTGTTTTCCCGACCCAACCTCTTCCCTCAAACAGAAACTTAACAACACATAATAAATACACTACAATACATATTAAATACACTAAAACAACGGATCAACACTATATACAATATGTACAGCCAAGCAGTGGAGGCCGGCTGGGAAATTCTTGTAGAGCGTTTTTGCGCGTCATCCTCCAATTGCGCGCTGCCCCCGGAGCCAGGTTGTTAACCCTCACTACCGCGGTCTCATGGCGCAACGCTCAAGCCACTCGACCACCCCAGGGGGTACAAGTTGAACAACGTTTTGCACCTTATATGTTTGCGAGCTTGAAGCTGCTCATTGAGAAGAGAGTTATCATGGATTAAAGCAGCGTGTGGTAAATTCTGGGGTGGAAGCTCTGTTGTGGATACTAATACATTTATTAAGAAGAATGGTAATGATGATAATGATAGACACAGTCGTTACCTGTTACAAGGCAATGCGCAAGTGGAGGAACTATCCGATAGAATATACCTCATTTAACGGTTAGGCACGAAGTTTTTTCGATACATTTGTTTCTCTAAACATACTAGAGCAATAACGGGCGACCGCAGGATAGATTATATATATATTGCGTGCAGCAACTGAACACTTGTCGATATGAATGCAACTTTTCTCTGTATTAGTTCAGCTTGTAGCATAAATAACAATAGAAGAGGAAATTGTAAACTTAGGACAACTGAGGTTATCTCATTGGAGTATTCATCTGGGGAGGGGGGGGGACACTTCGAATGGTAGGACTGCTATACCCTCGTTTATAGACTGCCCGGAGGCTTCGCGGTCCTGTTTCTTGTAGTTATAGGTTGTCCTGCAGCGCGGCTATTGCGTCGTACGTACGAGTAGAGCGAGCAGGGCAGAAGTTGCCGAGAAATAACGACAGATTCGTAAGAACTGAAGCATAGACAGGTGAATCTTGTTCCTGCGACGTGAGTTGCTTTCTGTGTTTTCCGCTTTTGAAGGGTAAGAAAGAAGCGTCGACTGGTCAGACAGGCGGTAGAAATGCTCGGTCTTTAGTTTTTGGCTGAAAATCTACTTGCAATGTGTGCAAGTAGATGTGAAGAAGACCGAGTAGATGTGTCGACAGACGTACAGAGAAGAGAATAAGTGGTTTGAAGCTTCTGTCAACTGACTTGTTCAGCTTTGTTTAGCTGCGGCTGCATGGGTCGTTTTGTTTGTCTCCTTTGTTTAATGTGTTCCGTAAGATTACGAAAGCTGAGGATGGTTTTGTTTGCTTCTCCGTCGTGGTTCGAAGACTGGACCACCACTCGGAATACGAATCCTTGAGCTTGTCTGTGGGTGGCGTCGTTACCCAGGTTGCTTGTGTGCCTGGGACAAAAACAAGCTGCTGTTATGAAAAATTTATGATACAGGACGGGTAAAAAAAAAGAAAAAAAAGAAGGAAGTCCTGTACACCACCCTATCCGACGTGTGTTGTCGTTTTTCTGTTTTCCCGACCCAACCTCTTCCCTCAAACAGAAACTTAACAACACATAATAAATACACTACAATACATATTAAATACACTACAACAACGGATCAACACTATATACAATATGTACAGCCCAGCAGTGGAGGCCGGCTGGGAAATTCTTGTAGAGCGTTTTTGCGCGTCATCCTCCAATTGCGCGCTGCCCCCGGAGCCAGGTTGTTAACCCTCACTACCGCGGTCTCATGGCGCAACGCTCAAGCCACTCGACCACCCCAGGGGGTACAAGTTGAACAACGTTTTGCACCTTATATGTTTGCGAGCTTGAAGCTGCTCATTGAGAAGAGAGTTATCATGGAATAAAGCAGCGTGTGATAAATTCTGGGGTGGAAGCTCTGTTGTGGTTACTAATACATCTATTAAGAAGAATGGTAATGATGATAATGATAGACACAGTCGTTACCTGTTACAAGGCCATGCGCAAGTGGAGGAACTATCCGATAGAATATACCTCATTTAACGGTTAGGCACGAAGTTTTTTCGATACATTTGTTTCTCTAAACATACTAGAGCAATAACGGGCGACCGCAGGATAGATTAAATATATATTGCGTGCAGCAACTGAACACTTGTCGATATGAATGCAACTTTTCTCTGTATTAGTTCAGCTTGTAGCATAAATAACAATAGAAGAGGAAATTGTAAACTTAGCACAACTGAGGTTATCTCATTGGAGTATTCATCTGGGGAGGGGGGGGGGGGACACTTTGAATGGTAGGACTGCTATACCCTCGTTTCTAGACTGCCCGGAGGCTTCGCGGTCCTGTTTCTTGTAGTTATAGGCTGTCCTGCAGCGCGGCTATTGCGTCGTACGTACGAGTAGAGCGAGCAGGGCAGAAGTTGCCGAGAAATAACGACAGATTCGTAAGGACTGAAGCATAGACAGGTGAATCTTGTTCCTGCGACGTGAGTTGCTTTCTGTGTTTTCCGTTTTTGAAGGGTAAGAAAGAAGCGTCGACTGGTCAGACAGGCGGTAGAAATGCTCGGTCTTTAGTTTTTGGCTGAAAATCTACTTGCAATGTGTGCAAGTAGATGTGAAGAAGGCCGAGTAGATGTGTCGACAGACGTACAGAGAAGAGAATAAGTGGTTTGAAGCTTCTGTCAACTGACTTGTTCAGCTTTGTTTAGCTGCGGCTGCATGGGTCGTTTTGTTTGTCTCCTTTGTTTAATGTGTTCCGTAAGATTACAAAAGCTGAGGATGGTTTTGTTTGCTTCTCCGTCGTGGTTCGAAGTCTGGACCACCACTCGGAATACGAATCCTTGAGCTTGTCTGTGGGTGGCGTCGTTATCCAGGTTGCCTGTGTGCCTGGGACAAAAACAAGCTGCTGTTATGAAAAATTTATGATACAGAACGGGTAAAAAAAAGAAAAAAAAGAAGGAAGTCCTGTACACCACCCTATCCGACGTGTGTTGTCGTTTTTCTGTTTTCCCGACCCAACCTCTTCCCTCAAACAGAAACTTAACAACACATAATAAATACACTACAATACATAATAAATACACTACAACAACGGATCAACACTATATACAATATGTACAGCCCAGCAGTGGAGGCCGGCTGGGAAATTCTTGTAGAGCGTTTTTGCGCGTCATCCTCCAATTGCGCGCTGCCCCCGGAGCCAGGTTGTTAACTCTCACTACCGCGGTCTCATGGGGCAACGCTCAAGCCACTCGACCACCCCAGGGGGTACAAGTTGAACAACGTTTTGCACCTTATATGTTTGCGAGCTTGAAGCTGCTCATTGAGAAGAGAGTTATCATGGATTAAAGCAGCGTGTGATAAATTCTAGGGTGGAAGCTCTGTTGTGGATACTAATACATCTATTAGGAAGAATGGTAATGATGATAATGATAGACACAGTCGTTACCTGTTACAAGGCAATGCGCAAGTGGAGGAACTATCCGATAGAATATACCTCATTTAACGGTTAGGCACGAAGTTTTTTCGATACATTTGTTTCTCTAAACATACTAGAGCAATAACGGGCGACCGCAGGATAGATTATATATATATTGCGTTCAGCAACTGAACACTTGTCGATATGAATGCAACTTTTCTCTGTATTAGTTCAGCTTGTAGCATAAATAACAATACAAGAGGAAATTGTAAACTTAGCACAACTGAGGTTATCTCATTGGAGTATTCATCTGGGGAGGGGGGGGGGACACTCCGAATGGTAGGACTGCTATACCCTCGTTTATAGACTGCCCGGAGGCTTCGCGGTCCTGTTTCTTGTAGTTATAGGCGGTCCTGCAGCGCGGCTATTGCGTCGTACGTACGAGTAGAGCGAGCAGGGCAGAAGTTGCCGAGAAATAACGACAGATTCGTAAGGACTGAAGCATAGACAGGTGAATCTTGTTCCTGCGACGTGAGTTGCTTTCTGTGTTTTCCGTTTTTTAAGGGTAAGAAAGAAGCGTCGACTGGTCAGACAGGCGGTAGAAATGCTCGGTCTTTAGTTTTTGGCTGAAAATCTACTTGCAATGTGTGCAAGTAGATGTGAAGAAGGCCGAGTAGATGTGTCGACAGACGTACAGAGAAGAGAATAAGTGGTTTGAAGCTTCTGTCAACTGACTTGTTCAGCTTTGTTTAGCTGCGGCTGCATGGGTCGTTTTGTTTGTCTCCTTTGTTTAATGTGTTCCGTAAGATTACGAAAGCTGAGGATGGTTTTGTTTGCTTCTCCGTCGTGGTTCGAAGTCTGGACCACCACTCGGAATACGAATCCTTGAGCTTGTCTGTGGGTGGCGTCGTTACCCAGGTTGCCTGTGTGCCTGGGACAAAAACAAGCTGCTGTTATGAAAAATTTATGATACAGGACGGGTAAAAAAAAGAAAAAAAAGAAGGAAGTCCTGTACCCCACCCTATCCGACGTGTGTTGTCGTTTTTCTGTTTTCCCGACCCAACCTCTTCCCTCAAACAGAAACTTAACAACACATAATAAATACACTACAATACATAATAAATACACTACAACAACGGATCAACACTATATACAATATGTACAGCCAAGCAGTGGAGGCCGGCTGGGAAATTCTTGTAGAGCGTTTTTGCGCGTCATCCTCCAATTGCGCGCTGCCCCCGGAGCCAGGTTGTTAACCCTCACTACCGCGGTCTCATGGCGCAACGCTCAAGCCACTCGACCACCCCAGGGGGTACAAGTTGAACAACGTTTTGCACCTTATATGTTTGCGAGCTTGAAGCTGCTCATTGAGAAGAGAGTTATCATGGATTAAAGCAGCGTGTGATAAATTCTGGGGTGGAAGCTCTGTTGTGAATACTAATACATCTATTAGGAAGAATGGTAATGATGATAATGATAGACACAGTCGTTACCTGTTACAAGGCAATGCGCAAGTGGAGGAACTATCCGATAGAATATACCTCATTTAACGGTTAGGCACGAAGTTTTTTCGATACATTTGTTTCTCTAAATATACTAGAGCAATAACGGGCGACCGCAGGATAGATTATATATATATTGCGTTCAGCAACTGAACACTTGTCGATATGAATGCAACTTTTCTCTGTATTAGTTCAGCTTGTAGCATAAATAACAATACAAGAGGAAATTGTAAACTTAGCACAACTGAGGTTATCTCATTGGAGTATTCATCTTGGGAGGGGGGGGGGGACACTCCGAATGGTAGGACTGCTATACCCTCGTTTATAGACTGCCCGGAGGCTTCGCGGTCCTGTTTCTTGTAGTTATAGGCGGTCCTGCAGCGCGGCTATTGCGTCGTACGTACGAGTAGAGCGAGCAGGGCAGAAGTTGCCGAGAAATAACGACAGATTCCTAAGGACTGAAGCATAGACAGGTGAATCTTGTTCCTGCGACGTGAGTTGCTTTCTGTGTTTTCCGTTTTTTAAGGGTAAGAAAGAAGCGTCGACTGGTCAGACAGGCGGTAGAAATGCTCGGTCTTTAGTTTATGGCTGAAAATCTACTTGCAATGTGTGCAAGTAGATGTGAAGAAGGCCGAGTAGATGTGTCGACAGACGTGTCGACAGACAGAAGCTGAGGTTGGTTTTGTTTGCTTCTCCGTCGTGGTTCGAAGTCTGGACCACCACTCGGAATACGAATCCTTGAGCTTGTCTGTGGGTGGCGTCGTTACCCAGGTTGCCTGTGTGCCTGGGACAAAAACAAGCTGCTGTTATGAAAAATTTATGATACAGGACGGGTAAAAAAAAGAAAAAAAAGAAGGAAGTCCTGTACCCCACCCTATCCGACGTGTGTTGTCGTTTTTCTGTTTTCCCGACCCAACCTCTTCCCTCAAACAGAAACTTAACAACACATAATAAATACACTACAATACATAATAAATACACTACAACAACGGATCAACACTATATACATTATGTACAGCCCAGCAGTGGAGGCCGGCTGGGAAATTCTTGTAGAGCGTTTTTGCGCGTCATCCTCCAATTGCGCGCTGCCCCCGGAGCCAGGTTGTTAACCCTCACTACCGCGGTCTCATGGCGCAACGCTCAAGCCACTCGACCACCCCAGGGGGTACAAGTTGAACAACGTTTTGCACCTTATATGTTTGCGAGCTTGAAGCTGCTCATTGAGAAGAGAGTTATCATGGATTAAAGCAGCGTGTGATAAATTCTGGGGTGGAAGCTCTGTTGTGGATACTAATACATCTATTAGGAAGAATGGTAATGATGATAATGATAGACACAGTCGTTACCTGTTACAAGGCAATGCGCAAGTGGAGGAACTATCCGATAGAATATACCTCATTTAACGGTTAGGCACGAAGTTTTTTCGATACATTTGTTTCTCTAAACATACTAGAGCAATAACGGGCGACCGCAGGATAGATTATATATATATTGCGTTCAGCAACTGAACACTTGTCGATATGAATGCAACTTTTCTCTGTATTAGTTCAGCTTGTAGCATAAATAACAATACAAGAGGAAATTGTAAACTTAGCACAACTGAGGTTATCTCATTGGAGTATTCATCTTGGGAGGGGGGGGGGACACTCCGAATGGTAGGACTGCTATACCCTCGTTTATAGACTGCCCGGAGGCTTCGCGGTCCTGTTTCTTGTAGTTATAGGCGGTCCTGCAGCGCGGCTATTGCGTCGTACGTACGAGTAGAGCGAGCAGGGCAGAAGTTGCCGAGAAATAACGACAGATTCCTAAGGACTGAAGCATAGACAGGTGAATCTTGTTCCTGCGACGTGAGTTGCTTTCTGTGTTTTCCGTTTTTTAAGGGTAAGAAAGAAGCGTCGACTGGTCAGACAGGCGGTAGAAATGCTCGGTCTTTAGTTTATGGCTGAAAATCTACTTGCAATGTGTGCAAGTAGATGTGAAGAAGGCCGAGTAGATGTGTCGACAGACGTACAGAGAAGAGAATAAGTGGTTTGAAGCTTCTGTCAACTGACTTGTTCAGCTTTGTTAAGCTGCGGCTGCATGGGTCGTTTTGTTTGTCTCCTTTGTTTAATGTGTTCCGTAAGATTACGAAAGCTGAGGATGGTTTTGTTTGCTTCTCCGTCGTGGTTCGAAGTCTGGACCACCACTCGGAATACGAATCCTTGAGCTTGTCTGTGGGTGGCGTCGTTACCCAGGTTGCCTGTGTGCCTGGGACAAAAACAAGCTGCTGTTATGAAAAATTTATGATACAGGACGGGTAAAAAAAGAAAAAAAGAAGGAAGTCCTGTACACCACCCTATGCGACGTGTGTTGTCGTTTTTCTGTTTTCCCGACCCAACCTCTTCCCTCAAACAGAAACTTAACAACACATAATAAATACACTACAACAACGGATCAACACTATATACAATATGTACAGCCAAGCAGTGGAGGCCGGCTGGGAAATTCTTGTAGAGCGTTTTTGCGCGTCATCCTCCAATTGCGCGCTGCCCCCGGAGCCAGGTTGTTAACCCTCACTACCGCGGTCTCATGGCGCAACGCTCAAGCCACTCGACCACCCCAGGGGGTACAAGTTGAACAACGTTTTGCACCTTATATGTTTGCGAGCTTGAAGCTGCTCATTGAGAAGAGAGTTATCATGGATTAAAGCAGCGTGTGATAAATTCTGGGGTGGAAGCTCTGTTGTGAATACTATTAAATCTATTAGGAAGAATGGTAATGATGATAATGATAGACACAGTCGTTACCTGTTACAAGGCAATGCGCAAGTGGAGGAACTATCCGATAGAATATACCTCATTTAACGGTTAGGCACGAAGTTTTTTCGATACATTTGTTTCTCTAAATATACTAGAGCAATAACGGGCGACCGCAGGATAGATTATATATATATTGCGTTCAGCAACTGAACACTTGTCGATATGAATGCAACTTTTCTCTGTATTAGTTCAGCTTGTAGCATAAATAACAATACAAGAGGAAATTGTAAACTTAGCACAACTGAGGTTATCTCATTGGAGTATTCATCTTGGGAGGGGGGGGGGGACACTCCGAATGGTAGGACTGCTATACCCTCGTTTATAGACTGCCCGGAGGCTTCGCGGTTCTGTTTCTTGTAGTTATAGGCGGTCCTGCAGCGCGGCTATTGCGTCGTACGTACGAGTAGAGCGAGCAGGGCAGAAGTTGCCGAGAAATAACGACAGATTCCTAAGGACTGAAGCATAGACAGGTGAATCTTGTTCCTGCGACGTGAGTTGCTTTCTGTGTTTTCCGTTTTTTAAGGGTAAGAAAGAAGCGTCGACTGGTCAGACAGGCGGTAGAAATGCTCGGTCTTTAGTTTATGGCTGAAAATCTACTTGCAATGTGTGCAAGTAGATGTGAAGAAGGCCGAGTAGATGTGTCGACAGACGTGTCGACAGACAGAAGCTGAGGTTGGTTTTGTTTGCTTCTCCGTCGTGGTTCGAAGTCTGGACCACCACTCGGAATACGAATCCTTGAGCTTGTCTGTGGGTGGCGTCGTTACCCAGGTTGCCTGTGTGCCTGGGACAAAAACAAGCTGCTGTTATGAAAAATTTATGATACAGGACGGGTAAAAAAAAGAAAAAAAAGAAGGAAGTCCTGTACCCCACCCTATCCGACGTGTGTTGTCGTTTTTCTGTTTTCCCGACCCAACCTCTTCCCTCAAACAGAAACTTAACAACACATAATAAATACACTACAATACATAATAAATACACTACAACAACGGATCAACACTATATACATTATGTACAGCCCAGCAGTGGAGGCCGGCTGGGAAATTCTTGTAGAGCGTTTTTGCGCGTCATCCTCCAATTGCGCGCTGCCCCCGGAGCCAGGTTGTTAACCCTCACTACCGCGGTCTCATGGCGCAACGCTCAAGCCACTCGACCACCCCAGGGGGTACAAGTTGAACAACGTTTTGCACCTTATATGTTTGCGAGCTTGAAGCTGCTCATTGAGAAGAGAGTTATCATGGATTAAAGCAGCGTGTGATAAATTCTGGGGTGGAAGCTCTGTTGTGGATACTAATACATCTATTAGGAAGAATGGTAATGATGATAATGATAGACACAGTCGTTACCTGTTACAAGGCAATGCGCAAGTGGAGGAACTATCCGATAGAATATACCTCATTTAACGGTTAGGCACGAAGTTTTTTCGATACATTTGTTTCTCTAAACATACTAGAGCAATAACGGGCGACCGCAGGATAGATTATATATATATTGCGTTCAGCAACTGAACACTTGTCGATATGAATGCAACTTTTCTCTGTATTAGTTCAGCTTGTAGCATAAATAACAATACAAGAGGAAATTGTAAACTTAGCACAACTGAGGTTATCTCATTGGAGTATTCATCTTGGGAGGGGGGGGGGACACTCCGAATGGTAGGACTGCTATACCCTCGTTTATAGACTGCCCGGAGGCTTCGCGGTCCTGTTTCTTGTAGTTATAGGCGGTCCTGCAGCGCGGCTATTGCGTCGTACGTACGAGTAGAGCGAGCAGGGCAGAAGTTGCCGAGAAATAACGACAGATTCCTAAGGACTGAAGCATAGACAGGTGAATCTTGTTCCTGCGACGTGAGTTGCTTTCTGTGTTTTCCGTTTTTTAAGGGTAAGAAAGAAGCGTCGACTGGTCAGACAGGCGGTAGAAATGCTCGGTCTTTAGTTTATGGCTGAAAATCTACTTGCAATGTGTGCAAGTAGATGTGAAGAAGGCCGAGTAGATGTGTCGACAGACGTACAGAGAAGAGAATAAGTGGTTTGAAGCTTCTGTCAACTGACTTGTTCAGCTTTGTTAAGCTGCGGCTGCATGGGTCGTTTTGTTTGTCTCCTTTGTTTAATGTGTTCCGTAAGATTACGAAAGCTGAGGATGGTTTTGTTTGCTTCTCCGTCGTGGTTCGAAGTCTGGACCACCACTCGGAATACGAATCCTTGAGCTTGTCTGTGGGTGGCGTCGTTACCCAGGTTGCCTGTGTGCCTGGGACAAAAACAAGCTGCTGTTATGAAAAATTTATGATACAGGACGGGTAAAAAAACAAAAAAAGAAGGAAGTCCTGTACACCACCCTATGCGACGTGTGTTGTCGTTTTTCTGTTTTCCCGACCCAACCTCTTCCCTCAAACAGAAACTTAACAACACATAATAAATACACTACAACAACGGATCAACACTATATACAATATGCACAGCCCAGCAGTGGAGGCCGGCTGGGAAATTCTTGTAGAGCGTTTTTGCGCGTCATCCTCCAATTGCGCGCTGCCCCCGGAGCCAGGTTGTTAACCCTCACTACCGCGGTCTCATGGCGCAACGCTCAAGCCACTCGACCACCCCAGGGGGTACCAGTTGAACAACGTTTTGCACCTTATATGTTTGCGAGCTTGAAGCTGCTCATTGAGAAGAGAGTTATCATGGATTAAAGCAGCGTGTGATAAATTCTGGGGTGGAAGCTCTGTTGTGGATACTAATACATCAATTAGGAAGAATGGTAATGATGATAATGATAGACAAAGTCGTTACCTGTTACAAGGCAATGCGCAAGTGGAGGAACTATCCGATAGAATATACCTCATTTAACGGTTAGGCATGAAGTTTTTTCGATACATTTGTTTCTCTAAACATACTAGAGCAATAACGGGCGACCGCAGGATAGATTATATATATATTGCGTTCAGCAACTGAACACTTGTCGATATGAATGCAACTTTTCTCTGTATTAGTTCAGCTTGTAGCATAAATAACAATACAAGAGGAAATTGTAAACTTAGCACAACTGAGGTTATCTCATTGGAGTATTCATCTGGGGAGGGGGGGGGGGACACTCCGTATGGTAGGACTGCTATACCCTCGTTTATAGACTGCACGGAGGCTTCGCGGTCCTGTTTCTTGTAGTTATAGGCGGTCCTGCAGCGCGGCTATTGCGTCGTACGTACGAGTAGAGCGAGCAGGGCAGAAGTTGCCGAGAAATAACGACAAATTCGTAAGGACTGAAGCATAGACAGGTGAATCTTGTTCCTGCGACGTGAGTTGCTTTCTGTGTTTTCCGTTTTTTAAGGGTAAGAAAGAAGCGTCGACTGGTCAGACAGGCGGTAGAAATGCTCGGTCTTTAGTTTTTGGCTGAAAATCTACTTGCAATGTGTGCAAGTAGATGTGAAGAAGGCCGAGTAGATGTGTCGACAGACGTACAGAGAAGAGAATAAGTGGTTTGAAGCTTCTGTCAACTGACTTGTTCAGCTTTGTTTAGCTGCGGCTGCATGGGTCGTTTTGTTTGTCTCCTTTGTTTAATGTGTTCCGTAAGATTACGAAAGCTGAGGATGGTTTTGTTTGCTTCTCCGTCGTGGTTCGAAGTCTGGACCACCACTCGGAATACGAATCCTTGAGCTTGTCTGTGGGTGGCGTCGTTATCCAGGTTGCCTGTGTGCCTGGGACAAAAACAAGCTGCTGTTATGAAAAATTTATGATACAGAACGGGTAAAAAAAAGAAAAAAAAGAAGGAAGTCCTGTACACCACCCTATCCGACGTGTGTTGTCGTTTTTCTGTTTTCCCGACCCAACCTCTTCCCTCAAACAGAAACTTAACAACACATAATAAATACACTACAATACATAATAAATACACTACAACAACGGATCAACACTATATACAATATGTACAGCCCAGCAGTGGAGGCCGGCTGGGAAATTCTTGTAGAGCGTTTTTGCGCGTCATCCTCCAATTGCGCGCTGCCCCCGGAGCCAGGTTGTTAACCCTCACTACCGCAGTCTCATGGCGCAACGCTCAAGCCACTCGACCACCCCAGGGGGTACAAGTTGAACAACGTTTTGCACCTTATATGTTTGCGAGCTTGAAGCTGCTCATTGAGAAGAGAGTTATCATGGATTAAAGCAGCGTGTGATAAATTCTGGGGTGGAAGCTCTGTTGTGGATACTAATACATCTATTAAGAAGAATGGTAATGATGATAATGATAGACACAGTCGTTACCTGTTACAAGGCAATGCGCAAGTGGAGGAACTATCCGATAGAATATACCTCATTTAACGGTTAGGCACGAAGTTTTTTCGATACATTTGTTTCTCTAAACATACTAGAGCAATAACGCGCGACCGCAGGATAGATTATATATATATTGCGTGCAGCAACTGAACACTTGTCGATATGAATGCAACTTTTCTCTGTATTAGTTCAGCTTGTAGCATAAATAACAATACAAGAGGAAATTGTAAACTTAGCACAACTGAGGTTATCTCATTGGAGTATTCATCTGGGGAGGGGGGGGGGGGACACTCCGAATGGTAGGACTGCTATACCCTCGTTTACAGACTGCCCGGAGGCTTCGCGGTCCTGTTTCTTGTAGTTATAGGCTGTCCTGCAGCGCGGCTATTGCGTAGTACGTACGAGTAGAGCGAGCAGGGCAGAAGTTGCCGAGAAATAACGACAGATTCGTAAGGACTGAAGCATAGACAGGTGAATCTTGTTCCTGCGACGTGAGTTGCTTTCTGTGTTTTCCGTTTTTGAAGGGTAAGAAAGAAGCGTCGACTGGTCAGACAGGCGGTAGAAATGCTCGGTCTTTAGTTTTTGGCTGAAAATCTACTTGCAATGTGTGCAAGTAGATGTGAAGAAGGCCGAGTAGATGTGTCGACAGACGTACAGAGAAGAGAATAAGTGGTTTGAAGCTTCTGTCAACTGACTTGTTCAGCTTTGTTTAGCTGCGGCTGCATGGGTCGTTTTGTTTGTCTCCTTTGTTTAATGTGTTCCGTAAGATTACGAAAGCTGAGGATGGTTTTGTTTGCTTCTCCGTCGTGGTTCGAAGTCTGGACCACCACTCGGAATACGAATCCTTGAGCTTGTCTGTGGGTGGCGTCGTTACCCAGGTTGCCTGTGTGCCTGGGACAAAAACAAGCTGCTGTTATGAAAAATTTATGATACAGGACGGGTAAAAAAAAGAAAAAAGAGAAGGAAGTCCTGTACCCCACCCTATCCGACGTGTGTTGTCGTTTTTCTGTTTTCCCGACCCAACCTCTTCCCTCAAACAGAAACTTAACAACACATAATAAATACACTACAATACATAATAAATACACTACAACAACGGATCAACACTATATACAATATGTACAGCCCAGCAGTGGAGGCCGGCTGGGAAATTCTTGTAGAGCGTTTTTGCGCGTCATCCTCCAATTGCGCGCTGCCCCCGGAGCCAGGTTGTTAACCCTCACTACCGCGGTCTCATGGCGCAACGCTCAAGCCACTCGACCACCCCAGGGGGTACAAGTTGAACAACGTTTTGCACCTTATATGTTTGCGAGCTTGAAGCTGCTCATTGAGAAGAGAGTTATCATGGATTAAAGCAGCGTGTGATAAATTCTGGGGTGGAAGCTCTGTTGTGGATACTAATACATCTATTAGGAAGAATGGTAATGATGATAATGATAGACACAGTCGTTACCTGTTACAAGGCAATGCGCAAGTGGAGGAACTATCCGATAGAATATACCTCATTTAACGGTTAGGCACGAAGTTTTTTCGATACATTTGTTTCTCTAAACATACTAGAGCAATAACGGGCGACCGCAGGATAGATTATATATATATTGCGTTCAGCAACTGAACACTTGTCGATATGAATGCAACTTTTCTCTGTATTAGTTCAGCTTGTAGCATAAATAACAATACAAGAGGAAATTGTAAACTTAGCACAACTGAGGTTATCTCATTGGAGTATTCATCTTGGGAGGGGGGGGGGACACTCCGAATGGTAGGACTGCTATACCCTCGTTTATAGACTGCCCGGAGGCTTCGCGGTCCTGTTTCTTGTAGTTATAGGCGGTCCTGCAGCGCGGCTATTGCGTCGTACGTACGAGTAGAGCGAGCAGGGCAGAAGTTGCCGAGAAATAACGACAGATTCCTAAGGACTGAAGCATAGACAGGTGAATCTTGTTCCTGCGACGTGAGTTGCTTTCTGTGTTTTCCGTTTTTTAAGGGTAAGAAAGAAGCGTCGACTGGTCAGACAGGCGGTAGAAATGCTCGGTCTTTAGTTTATGGCTGAAAATCTACTTGCAATGTGTGCAAGTAGATGTGAAGAAGGCCGAGTAGATGTGTCGACAGACGTACAGAGAAGAGAATAAGTGGTTTGAAGCTTCTGTCAACTGACTTGTTCAGCTTTGTTAAGCTGCGGCTGCATGGGTCGTTTTGTTTGTCTCCTTTGTTTAATGTGTTCCGTAAGATTACGAAAGCTGAGGATGGTTTTGTTTGCTTCTCCGTCGTGGTTCGAAGTCTGGACCACCACTCGGAATACGAATCCTTGAGCTTGTCTGTGGGTGGCGTCGTTACCCAGGTTGCCTGTGTGCCTGGGACAAAAACAAGCTGCTGTTATGAAAAATTTATGATACAGGACGGGTAAAAAAAGAAAAAAAGAAGGAAGTCCTGTACACCACCCTATGCGACGTGTGTTGTCGTTTTTCTGTTTTCCCGACCCAACCTCTTCCCTCAAACAGAAACTTAACAACACATAATAAATACACTACAACAACGGATCAACACTATATACAATATGTACAGCCCAGCAGTGGAGGCCGGCTGGGAAATTCTTGTAGAGCGTTTTTGCGCGTCATCCTCCAATTGCGCGCTGCCCCCGGAGTCAGGTTGTTAACCCTCACTACCGCGGTCTCATGGCGCAACGCTCAAGCCACTCGACCACCCCAGGGGGTACAAGTTGAACAACGTTTTGCACCTTATATGTTTGCGAGCTTGAAGCTGCTCATTGAGAAGAGAGTTATCATGGATTAAAGCAGCGTGTGATAAATTCTGGGGTGGAAGCTCTGTTGTGGATACTAATACATCAATTAGGAAGAATGGTAATGATGATAATGATAGACACAGTCGTTACCTGTTACAAGGCAATGCGCAAGTGGAGGAACTATCCGATAGAATATACCTCATTTAACGGTTAGGCACGAAGTTTTTTCGATACATTTGTTTCTCTAAACATACTAGAGCAATAACGGGCGACCGCAGGATAGATTATATATATATTGCGTTCAGCAACTGAACACTTGTCGATATGAATGCAACTTTTCTCTGTATTAGTTCAGCTTGTAGCATAAATAACAATACAAGAGGAAATTGTAAACTTAGCACAACTGAGGTTATCTCATTGGAGTATTCATCTGGGGAGGGGGGGGGGACACTCCGAATGGTAGGACTGCTATACCCTCGTTTACAGACTGCCCGGAGGCTTCGCGGTCCTGTTTCTTGTAGTTATAGGCTGTCCTGCAGCGCGGCTATTGCGTAGTACGTACGAGTAGAGCGAGCAGGGCAGAAGTTGCCGAGAAATAACGACAGATTCGTACGGACTGAAGCATAGACAGGTGAATCTTGTTCCTGCGACGTGAGTTGCTTTCTGTGTTTTCCGTTTTTGAAGGGTAAGAAAGAAGCGTCGACTGGTCAGACAGGCGGTAGAAATGCTCGGTCTTTAGTTTTTGGCTGAAAATCTACTTGCAATGTGTGCAAGTAGATGTGAAGAAGGCCGAGTAGATGTGTCGACAGACGTACAGAGAAGAGAATAAGTGGTTTGAAGCTTCTGTCAACTGAGTGTTCAGCTTTGTTTAGCTGCGGCTGCATGGGTCGTTTTGTTTGTCTCCTTTGTTTAATGTGTTCCGTAAGATTACGAAAGCTGAGGATGGTTTTGTTTGCTTCTCCGTCGTGGTTCGAAGTCTGGACCACCACTCGGAATACGAATCCTTGAGCTTGTCTGTGGGTGGCGTCGTTACCCAGGTTGCCTGTGTGCCTGGGACAAAAACAAGCTGCTGTTTTGAAAAATTTATGATACAGGACGGGTAAAAAAAAGAAAAAAAAGAAGGAAGTCCTGTACCCCACCCTATCCGACGTGTGTTGTCGTTTTTCTGTTTTCCCGACCCAACCTCTTCCCTCAAACAGAAACTTAACAACACATAATAAATACACTACAATACATAATAAATACACTACAACAACGGATCAACACTATATACAATATGTACAGCCAAGCAGTGGAGGCCGGCTGGGAAATTCTTGTAGAGCGTTTTTGCGCGTCATCCTCCAATTGCGCGCTGCCCCCGGAGCCAGGTTGTTAACCCTCACTACCGCGGTCTCAAGGCGCAACGCTCAAGCCACTCGACCACCCCAGGGGGTACAAGTTGAACAACGTTTTGCACCTTATATGTTTGCGAGCTTGAAGCTGCTCATTGAGAAGAGAGTTATCATGTATTAAAGCAGCGTGTGATAAATTCTGGGGTGGAAGCTCTGTTGTGAATACTAATACATCTATTAGGAAGAATGGTAATGATGATAATGATAGACACAGTCGTTACCTGTTACAAGGCAATGCGCAAGTGGAGGAACTATCCGATAGAATATACCTCATTTAACGGTTAGGCACGAAGTTTTTTCGATACATTTGTTTCTCTAAACATACTAGAGCAATAACGGGCGACCGCAGGATAGATTATATATATATTGCGTTCAGCAACTGAACACTTGTCGATATGAATGCAACTTTTCTCTGTATTAGTTCAGCTTGTAGCATAAATAACAATACAAGAGGAAATTGTAAACTTAGCACAACTGAGGTTATCTCATTGGAGTATTCATCTTGGGAGGGGGGGGGGGGGACACTCCGAATGGTAGGACTGCTATACCCTCGTTTATAGACTGCCCGGAGGCTTCGCGGTCCTGTTTCTTGTAGTTATAGGCGGTCCTGCAGCGCGGCTATTGCGTCGTACGTACGAGTAGAGCGAGCAGGGCAGAAGTTGCCGAGAAATAACGACAGATTCCTAAGGACTGAAGCATAGACAGGTGAATCTTGTTCCTGCGACGTGAGTTGCTTTCTGTGTTTTCCGTTTTTTAAGGGTAAGAAAGAAGCGTCGACTGGTCAGACAGGCGGTAGAAATGCTCGGTCTTTAGTTTATGGCTGAAAATCTACTTGCAATGTGTGCAAGTAGATGTGAAGAAGGCCGAGTAGATGTGTCGACAGACGTGTCGACAGACAGAAGCTGAGGATGGTTTTGTTTGCTTCTCCGTCGTGGTTCGAAGTCTGGACCACCACTCGGAATACGAATCCTTGAGCTTGTCTGTGGGTGGCGTCGTTACCCAGGTTGCCTGTGTGCCTGGGACAAAAACAAGCTGCTGTTATGAAAAATTTATGATACAGGACGGGTAAAAAGAAGAAAAAAAAGAAGGAAGTCCTGTACCCCACCCTATCCGACGTGTGTTGTCGTTTTTCTGTTTTCCCGACCCAACCTCTTCCCTCAAACAGAAACTTAACAACACATAATAAATACACTACAATACATAATAAATACACTACAACAACGGATCAACACTATATACAATATGTACAGCCCAGCAGTGGAGGCCGGCTGGGAAATTCTTGTAGAGCGTTTTTGCGCGTCATCCTCCAATTGCGCGCTGCCCCCGGAGCCAGGTTGTTAACCCTCACTACCGCGGTCTCATGGCGCAACGCTCAAGCCACTCGACCACCCCAGGGGGTACAAGTTGAACAACGTTTTGCACCTTATATGTTTGCGAGCTTGAACCTGCTCATTGAGAAGAGAGTTATCATGGATTAAAGCAGCGTGTGATAAATTCTGGGGTGGAAGCTCTGTTGTGGATACTAATACATCTATTAAGAAGAATGGTAATGATGATAATGATAGACACAGTCGTTACCTGTTACAAGGCAATGCGCAAGTGGAGGAACTATCCGATAGAATATACCTCATTTAACGGTTGGGCACGAAGTTTTTTCAATACATTTGTTTCTCTAAACATACTAGAGCAATAACGGGCGACCGCAGGATAGATTATACATATATTGCGTGCAGCAACTGAACACTTGTCGATATGAATGCAACTTTTCTCTGTATTAGTTCAGCTTGTAGCATAAATAACAATACAAGAGGAAATTGTAAACTTAGCACAACTGAGGTTATCTCATTGGAGTATTCATCTGGGGAGGGGGGGGGGACACTCCGATTGGTAGGACTGCTATACCCTCGTTTATAGACTGCCCGGAGGCTTCGCGGTCCTGTTTCTTGTAGTTATAGGCTGTCCTGCAGCGCGGCTATTGCGTCGTACGTACGAGTAGAGCGAGCAGGGCAGAAGTTGCCGAGAAATAACGACAGATTCGTAAGGACTGAAGCATAGACAGGTGAATCTTGTTCCTGCGACGTGAGTTGCTTTCTGTGTTTTCAGTTTTTGAAGGGTAAGAAAGAAGCGTCGACTGGTCAGACAGGTGGTAGAAATGCTCGGTCTTTAGTTTTTGGCTGAAAATCTACTTGCAATCTGTGCAAGTAGATTTGAAGAAGGCCGAGTAGATGTGTCGACAGACGTACAGAGAAGAGAATAAGTGGTTTGAAGCTTCTGTCAACTGACTTGTTCAGCTTTGTTTAGCTGCGGCTGCATGGGTCGTTTTGTTTGTCTCCTTTGTTTAATCTGTTCCGTAAGATTACGAAGGCTGAAGATGGTTTTGTTTGCTTCTCCGTCGTGGTTCGAAGTCTGGACCACCACTCGGAATACGAATTCTTGAGCTTGTCTGTGGGTGGCGTCGTTACCCAGGTTGCCTGTGTGCCTGGGACAAAAACAAGCTGCTGTTATGAAAACTTTATGATACAGGACGGGTAAAAAAAAAAAAAAAAGAAGGAAGTCCTGTACACCACCCTATCCGACGTGTGTTGTCGTTTTTCTGGTTTCCCGACGCAACCTCTTCCCTCAAACAGAAACTTAACAACACATAATAAATACACTACAATACTTAATAAATACACTACAACAACGGATCAACACTATATACAATATGTACAGCCCAGCAGTGGAGGCCGGCTGGGAAATTCTTGTAGAGCGTTTTTGCGCGTCATCCTCCAATTGCGCGCTGCCCCCGGAGCCAGGTTGTTAACCCTCACTACCGCGGTCTCATGGCGCAACGCTCAAGCCACTCGACCACCCCAGGGGGTACAAGTTGAACAACGTTTTGCACCTTATATGTTTGCGAGCTTGAAGCTGCTCATTGAGAAGAGAGTTATCATGGATTAAAGCAGCGTGTGATAAATTCTGGGGTGGAAGCTCTGTTGTGGATACTAATACATCTATTAAGAAGAATGGTAATGATGATAATGAAAGACACAGTCGTTACCTGTTACAAGGCAATGCGCAAGTGGAGGAACTATCCGATAAAATATACCTCATTTAACGGTTAGGCACGAAGTTTTTTCGATACATTTGTTTCTCTAAACATACTAGAGCAATAACGGGCGACCGCAGGATAGATTATATATATATATTGCGTGCAGCAACTGAACACTTGTCGATATGAATGCAACTTTTCTCTGTATTAGTTCAGCTTGTAGCATAAATAACAATACAAGAGGAAATTGTAAACTTAGCACAACTGAGGTTATCTCATTGGAGTATTCATCTGGGGAGGGGGGGGGACACTCCGAATGGTAGGACTGCTATACCCTCGTTTATAGACTGCCCGGAGGCTTCGCGGTCCTGTTTCTTGTAGTTATAGGCTGTCCTGCAGCGCGGCTATTGCGTCGTACGTACGAGTAGAGCGAGCAGGGCAGAAGTTGCCGAGAAATAACGACAGATTCGTAAGGACTGAAGCATAGACAGGTGAATCTTGTTCCTGCGACGTGAGTTGCTTTCTGTGTTTTCCGTTTTTGAAGGGTAAGAAAGAAGCGTCGACTGGTCAGACAGGCGGTAGAAATGCTCGGTCTTTAGTTTTTGGCTGAAAATCTACTTGCAATGTGTGCAAGTAGATGTGAAGAAGGCCGAGTAGATGTGTCGACAGACGTACAGAGAAGAGAATAAGTGATTTGAAGCTTCTGTCAACTGACTTGTTCAGCTTTGTTTAGCTGCGGCTGCATGGGTCGTTTTGTTTGTCTCCTTTGTTTAATGTGTTCCGTAAGATTACGAAGGCTGAGGATGGTTTTGTTTGCTTCTCCGTCGTGGTTCGAAGTCTGGACCACCACTCGGAATACGAATCCTTGAGCTTGTCTGTGGGTGGCGTCGTTACCCATGTTGCCTGTGTTCCTGGGACAAAAACAAGCTGCTGTTATGAAAAATTTATGATACAGGACGGGTAAAAAAAAGAAAAAAAAAGAAGGAAGTCCTGTACCCCACCCTATCCGACGTGTGTTGTCGTTTTTCTGTTCTCCCGACCCAACCTCTTCCCTCAAACAGAAACTTAACAACACATAATAAATACACTACAATACTTAATAAATACACTACAACAACGGATCAACACTATATACAATATGTACAGCCCAGCAGTGGAGGCCGGCTGGGAAATTCTTGTAGAGCGTTTTTGCGCGTCATCCTCCAATTGCGCGCTGCCCCCGGAGCCAGGTTGTTAACCCTCACTACCGCGGTCTCATGGCGCAACGCTCAAGCCACTCGACCACCCCAGGGGGTACAAGTTGAACAACGTTTTGCACCTTATATGTTTGCGAGCTTGAAGCTGCTCATTGAGAAGAGAGTTATCATGGATTAAAGCAGCGTGTGATAAATTCTGGGGTGGAAGCTCTGTTGTGGATACTAATACATCTATTAAGAAGAATGGTAATGATGATAATGATAGACACAGTCGTTACCTGTTACAAGGCAATGCGCAAGTGGAGGAACTATCCGATAGAATATACCTCATTTAACGGTTAGGCACGAAGTTTTTTCAATACATTTGTTTCTCTAAACATACTAGAGCAATAACGGGCGACCGCAGGATAGATTATACATATATTGCGTGCAGCAACTGAACACTTGTCGATATGAATGCAACTTTTCTCTGTATTAGTTCAGCTTGTAGCATAAATAACAATACAAGAGGAAATTGTAAACTTAGCACAACTGAGGTTATCTCATTGGAGTATTCATCTGGGGAGGGGGGGGGGGGGGGACACTCCGATTGGTAGGACTGCTATACCCTCGTTTATAGACTGCCCGGAGGCTTCGCGGTCCTGTTTCTTGTAGTTATAGGCTGTCCTGCAGCGCGGCTATTGCGTCGTACGTACGAGTAGAGCGAGCAGGGCAGAAGTTGCCGAGAAATAACGACAGATTCGTAAGGACTGAAGCATAGACAGGTGAATCTTGTTCCTGCGACGTGAGTTGCTTTCTGTGTTTTCCGTTTTTGAAGGGTAAGAAAGAAGCGTCGACTGGTCAGACAGGTGGTAGAAATGCTCGGTCTTTAGTTTTTGGCTGAAAATCTACTTGCAATGTGTGCAAGTAGATGTGAAGAAGGCCGAGTAGATGTGTCGACAGACGTACAGAGAAGAGAATAAGTGATTTGAAGCTTCTGTCAACTGACTTGTTCAGCTTTGTTTAGCTGCGGCTGCATGGGTCGTTTTGTTTGTCTCCTTTGTTTAATGTGTTCCGTAAGATTACGAAGGCTGAGGATGGTTTTGTTTGCTTCTCCGTCGTGGTTCGAAGTCTGGACCACCACTCGGAATACGAATCCTTGAGCTTGTCTTTGGGTGGCGTCGTTACCCAGGTTGCCTGTGTGCCTGGGACAAAAACAAGCTGCTGTTATGAAAAATTTATGATACAGGACGGGTAAAAAAAAGAAAAAAAAGAAGGAAGCTCTGTACACCACCCTATCCGACGTGTGTTGTCGTTTTTCTGGTTTCCCGACGCAACCTCTTCCCTCAAACAGAAACTTAACAACACATAATAAATACACTACAATACTTAATAAATACACTACAACAACGGATCAACACTATATACAATATGTACAGCCCAGCAGTGGAGGCCGGCTGGGAAATTCTTGTAGAGCGTTTTTGCGCGTCATCCTCCAATTGCGCGCTGCCCCCGGAGCCATGTTGTTAACCCTCACTACCGCGGTCTCATGGCGCAACGCTCAAGCCACTCGACCACCCCAGGGGGTACAAGTTGAACAACGTTTTGCACCTTATATGTTTGCGAGCTTGAAGCTGCTCATTGAGAAGAGAGTTATCATGGATTAAAGCAGCGTGTGATAAATTCTGGGGTGGAAGCTCTGTTGTGGATACTAATACATCTATTAAGAAGAATGGTAATGATGATAATGAAAGACACAGTCGTTACCTGTTACAAGGCAATGCGCAAGTGGAGGAACTATCCGATAGAATATACCTCATTTAACGGTTAGGCACGAAGTTTTTTCGATACATTTGTTTCTCTAAACATACTAGAGCAATAACGGGCGACCGCAGGATAGATTATATATATATTGCGTGCAGCAACTGAACACTTGTCGATATGAATGCAACTTTTCTCTGTATTAGTTCAGCTTGTAGCATAAATAACAATACAAGAGGAAATTGTAAACTTAGCACAACTGAGGATATCTCATTGGAGTATTCTTCTGGGGAGGGGGGGGGGGACACTCCGAATGGTAGGACTGCTATACCCTCGTTTATAGACTGCCCGGAGGCTTCGCGGTCCTGTTTCTTGTAGTTATAGGCTGTCCTGCAGCGCGGCTATTGCGTCGTACGTACGAGTAGAGCGAGCAGGGCAGAAGTTGCCGAGAAATAACGACAGATTCGTAAGGACTGAAGCATAGACAGGTGAATCTTGTTCCTGCGACGTGAGTTGCTTTCTGTGTTTTCCGTTTTTGAAGGGTAAGAAAGAAGCGTCGACTGGTCAGACAGGCGGTAGAAATGCTCGGTCTTTAGTTTTTGGCTGAAAATCTACTTGCAATGTGTGCAAGTAGATGTGAAGAAGGCCGAGTAGATGTGTCGACAGACGTACAGAGAAGAGAATAAGTGGTTTGAAGCTTCTGTCAACTGACTTGTTCAGCTTTGTTTAGCCGTGGCTGCATGGGTCGTTTTGTTTGTCTCCTTTGTTTAATGTGTTCCGTAAGATTACGAAAGCTGAGGATGGTTTTGTTTGCTTCTCCGTCGTGGTTCGTAGTCTGGACCACCACTCGGAATACGAATCCTTGAGCTTGTCTGTGGGTGGCGTCGTTACCCAGGTTGCCTGTGTGCTTGGGACAAAAACAAGCTGCTGTTATGAAAAATTTATGATGCAGGACGGGTAAAAAAAAGAAAACAAAGAAGGAAGTCCTGTACACCACCCTATCCGACGTGTGTTGTCGTTTTTCTGTTTTCCCGACCCAACCTCTTCCCTCAAACAGAAACTTAACAACACATAATAAATACACTACAATACATAATAAATACACTACAACAACGGATCAACACTATATACACTATGTACAGCCCAGCAGTGGAGGCCGGCGGGGAAATTCTTGTAGAGCGTTTTTGCGCGTCATCCTCCAATTGCGCGCTGCCCCCGGAGCCAGGTTGTTAACCCTCACTACCGCGGTCTCATGGCGCAACGCTCAAGCCACTCGACCACCCCAGGGGGTACAAGTTGAACAACGTTTTGCACCTTATATGTTTGCGAGCTTGAAGCTGCTCATTGAGAAGAGAGTTATCATGGATTAAAGCAGCGTGTGATGAATTCTGGGGTGGAAGCTCTGTTGTGGATACTAATACATCTATTAAGAAGAATGGTAATGATGATAATGAAAGACACAGTCGTTACCTGTTACAAGGCAATGCGCAAGTGGAGGAACTATCCGATAGAATATACCTCATTTAACGGTTAGGCACGAAGTTTTTTCGATACATTTGTTTCTCTAAACATACTAGAGCAATAACGGGCGACCGCAGGATAGATTATATATATATTGCGTGCAGCAACTGAACACTTGTCGATATGAATGCAACTTTTCTCTGTATTAGTTCAGCTTGTAGCATAAATAACAATACAAGAGGAAATTGTAAACTTAGCACAACTGAGGTTATCTCATTGGAGTATTCTTCTGGGGAGGGGGGGGGGGACACTCCGAATGGTAGGACTGCTATACCCTCGTTTATAGACTGCCCGGAGGCTTCGCGGTCCTGTTTCTTGTAGTTATAGGCTATCCTGCAGCGCGGCTATTGCGTCGTACGTACGAGTAGAGCGAGCAGGGCAGAAGTTGCCGAGAAATAACGACAGATTCGTAAGGACTGAAGCATAGACAGGTGAATCTTGTTCCTGCGACGTGAGTTGCTTTCTGTGTTTTCCGTTTTTGAAGGGTAAGAAAGAAGCGTCGACTGGTCAGACAGGCGGTAGAAATGCTCGGTCTTTAGTTTTTGGCTGAAAATCTACTTGCAATGTGTGCAAGTAGATGTGAAGAAGGCCGAGTAGATGTGTCGACAGACGTACAGAGAAGAGAATAAGTGATTTGAAGCTTCTGTCAACTGACTTGTTCAGCTTTGTTTAGCTGAGGCTGCATGGGTCGTTTTGTTTGTCTCCTTTGTTTAATGTGTTCCGTAAGATTACGAAGGCTGAGGATGGTTTTGTTTGCTTCTCCGTCGTGGTTCGAAGTCTGGACCACCACTCGGAATACGAATCCTTGAGCTTGTCTGTGGGTGGCGTCGTTACCCAGGTTGCCTGTGTGCCTGGGACAAAAACAAGCTGCTGTTATGAAAAATTTATGATACAGGACGGGTAAAAAAAAGAAAAAAAAGAAGGAAGTCCTGTACACCACCCTATTCGACGTGTGTTGTCGTTTTTCTGGTTTCCCGACGCAACCTCTTCCCTCAAACAGAAACTTAACAACACATAATAAATACACTACAATACTTAATAAATACACTACAACAACGGATCAACACTATATACAATATGTACAGCCCAGCAGTGGAGGCCGGCTGGGAAATTCTTGTAGAGCGTTTTTGCGCGTCATCCTCCAATTGCGCGCTGCCCCCGCAGCCAGGTTGTTAACCCTCACTACCGCGGTCTCATGGCGCAACGCTCAAGCCACTCGACCACCCCAGGGGGTACAAGTTGAACAACGTTTTGCACCTTATATGTTTGCGAGCTTGAAGCTGCTCATTGAGAAGAGAGTTATCATGGATTAAAGCAGCGTGTGATGAATTCTGGGGTGGAAGCTCTGTTGTGGATACTAATACATCTATTAAGAAGAATGGTAATGATGATAATGAAAGACACAGTCGTTACCTGTTACAAGGCAATGCGCAAGTGGAGGAACTATCCGATAGAATATACCTCATTTAACGGTTAGGCACGAAGTTTTTTCGATACATTTGTTTCTCTAAACATACTAGAGCAATAACGGGCGACCGCAGGATAGATTATATATATATTGCGTGCAGCAACTGAACACTTGTCGATATGAATGCAACTTTTCTCTGTATTAGTTCAGCTTGTAGCATAAATAACAATACAAGAGGAAATTGTAAACTTAGCACAACTGAGGTTATCTCATTGGAGTATTCATCTGGGGAGGGGGGGGGGGGACACTCCGAATGGTAGGACTGCTATACCCTCGTTTATAGACTGCCCGGAGGCTTCGCGGTCCTGTTTCTTGTAGTTATAGGCTGTCCTGCAGCGCGGCTATTGCGTCGTACGTACGAGTAGAGCGAGCAGGGCAGAAGTTGCCGAGAAATAACGACAGATTCGTAAGGACTGAAGCATAGACAGGTGAATCTTGTTCCTGCGACGTGAGTTGCTTTCTGTGTTTTCCGTTTTTGAAGGGTAAGAAAGAAGCGTCGACTGGTCAGACAGGCGGTAGAAATGCTCGGTCTTTAGTTTTTGGCTGAAAATCTACTTGCAATGTGTGCAAGTAGATGTGAAGAAGGCCGAGTAGATGTGTCGACAGACGTACAGAGAAGAGAATAAGTGATTTGAAGCTTCTGTCAACTGACTTGTTCAGCTTTGTTTAGCTGCGGCTGCATGGGTCATTTTGTTTGTCTCCTTTGTTTAATGTGTTCCGTAAGATTACGAAGGCTGAGGATGGTTTTGTTTGCTTCTCCGTCGTGGTTCGAAGTCTGGACCACCACTCGGAATACGAATCCTTGAGCTTGTCTGTGGGTGGCGTCGTTACCCAGGTTGCCTGTGTGCCTGGGACAAAAACAAGCTGCTGTTATGAAAAATTTATGATACAGGACGGGTAAAAAAAAGAAAAAAAAGAAGGAAGTCCTGTACACCACCCTATCCGACGTGTGTTGTCGTTTTTCTTGTTTCCCGACGCAACCTCTTCCCTCAAACAGAAACTTAACAACACATAATAAATACACTACAATACTTAATAAATACACTACAACAACGGATCAACACTATATACAATATGTACAGCCCAGCAGTGGAGGCCGGCTGGGAAATTCTTGTAGAGCGTTTTTGCGCGTCATCCTCCAATTGCGCGCTGCCCCCCGAGCCATGTTGTTAACCCTCACTACCGCGGTCTCATGGCGCAACGCTCAAGCCACTCGACTACCCCAGGGGGTACAAGTTGAACAACGTTTTGCACCTTATCTGTTTGCGAGCTTGAAGCTGCTCATTGAGAAGAGAGTTATCATGGATTAAAGCAGCGTGTGATAAATTCTGGGGTGGAAGCTCTGTTGTGGATACTAATACATCTATTAAGAAGAATGGTAATGATGATAATGAAAGACACAGTCGTTACCTGTTAGAAGGCAATGCGCAAGTGGAGGAACTATCCGATAGAATATACCTCATTTAACGGTTAGGCACGAAGTTTTTTCGTTTCTCTAAACATACTAGAGCAATAACGGGCGACCGCAGGATAGATTATATATATATTGCGTGCAGCAACTGAACACTTGTCGATATGAATGCAACTTTTCTCTGTATTAGTTCAGCTTGTAGCATAAATAACAATACAAGAGGAAATTGTAAACTTAGCACAACTGAGGTTGTCTCATTGGAGTATTCATCTGGGAAGGGGGGGGGGGGGACACTCCGAATGGTAGGACTGCTATACCCTCGTTTATAGACTGCCCGGAGGCTTCGCGGTCCTGTTTCTTGTAGTTATAGGCTGTCCTGCAGCGCGGCTATTGCGTCGTACGTACGAGTAGAGCGAGCAGGGCAGAAGTTGCCGAGAAATAACGACAGATTCGTGAGGACTGAAGCATAGACAGGTGAATCTTGTTCCTGCGACGTGAGTTGCTTTCTGTGTTTTCCGTTTTTGAAGGGTAAGAAAGAAGCGTCGACTGGTCAGACAGGCGGTAGAAATGCTCGGTCTTTAGTTTTTGGCTGAAAATCTACTTGCAATGTGTGCAAGTAGATGTGAAGAAGGCCGAGTAGATGTGTCGACAGACGTACAGAGAAGAGAATAAGTGGTTTGAAGCTTCTGGCAACTGACTTGTTCAGCTTTGTTTAGCTGTGGCTGCATGGGTCGTTTTGTTTGTCTCCTTTGTTTAATGTGTTCCGTAAGATTACGAAAGCTGAGGATGGTTTTGTTTGCTTCTCCGTCGTGGTTCGAAGTCTGGACCACCACTCGGAATACGAATCCTTGAGCTTGTCTGTGGGTTGCGTCGTTACCCAGGTTGCCTGTGTGCCTCGGACAAAAACAAGCTGCTGTTATGAAAAATTTATGATGCAGGACGGGTAAAAAAAAGAAAAAAAAGAAGGAAGTCCTGTACACCACCCTATCCGACGTGTGTGGTCGTTTTTCTGTTTTCCCGACCCAACCTCTTCCCTCAAACAGAAACTTAACAACACATAATAAATACACTACAATACATAATAAATACACTACAACAACGGATCAACACTATATACAATATGTACAGCCCAGCAGTGGAGGCCGGCGGGGAAATTCTTGTAGAGCGTTTTTGCGCGTCATCCTCCAATTGCGCGCTGCCCCCGGAGCCAGGTTGTTAACCCTCACTACCGCGGTCTCATGGCGCAACGCTCAAGCCACTCGACCACCCCACGGGGTACAAGTTGAACAACGTTTTGCACCTTATATGTTTGCGATCTTGAAGCTGCTCATTGAGAAGAGAGTTATCATGGATTAAAGCAGCGTGTGATAAATTCTGGGGTGGAAGCTCTGTTGTGGATACTAATACATCTATTAAGAAGAATGGTAATGATGATAATGATAGACACAGTCGTTACCTGTTACAAGGCAATGCGCAAGTGGAGGAACTATCCGATAGAATATACCTCATTTAGCGGTTAGTCACGAAGTTTTTTCGATACATTTGTTTCTCTAAACATACTAGAGCAATAACGGGCGACCGCAGGATAGATTATATATATATTGCGTGCAGCAACTGAACACTTGTCGATATGAATGCAACTTTTCTCTGTATCAGTTCAGCTTGTAGCATAAATAACAATACAAGAGGAAATTGTAAACTTAGCACAACTGAGGTTGTCTCATTGGAGTATTCATCTGGGGAGGGGGGGGGGACACTCCGAATGGTAGGACTGCTATACCCTCGTTTATAGACTGCCCGGAGGCTTCGCGGTCCTGTTTCTTGTAGTTATAGGCTGTCCTGCAGCGCGGCTATTGCGTCGTACGTACGAGTAGAGCGAGCAGGGCAGAAGTTGCCGAGAAATAACGACAGATTCGTGAGGACGGAAGCATAGACAGGTGAATCTTGTTCCTGCGACGTGAGTTGCTTTCTGTGTTTTCCGTTTTTGAAGGGTAAGAAAGAAGCGTCGACTGGTCAGACAGGCGGTAGAAATGCTCGGTCTTTAGTTTTTGGCTGAAAATCTACTTGCAATGTGTGCAAGTAGATGTGAAGAAGGCCGAGTAGATGTGTCGACAGACGTACAGAGAAGAGAATAAGTGGTTTGAAGCTTCTGTCAACTGACTTGTTCAGCTTTGTTTAGCTGTGGCTGCATGGGTCGTTTTGTTTGTCTCCTTTGTTTAATGTGTTCTGTAAGATTACGAAAGCTGAGGATGGTTTTGTTTGCTTCTCCGTCGTGGTTCGAAGTCTGGACCACCACTCGGAATACGAATCCTTGAGCTTGTCTGTGGGTGGCGTCGTTACCCAGGTTGCCTGTGTGCCTGGGACAAAAACAAGCTGCTGTTATGAAAAATTTATGATGCAGGACGGGTAAAAAAAAGAAAAAAAAGAAGGAAGTCCTGTACACCACCCTATCCGACGTGTGTTGTCGTTTTTCTGTTTTCCCGACCAAACCTCTTCCCTCAAACAGAAACTTAACAACACATAATAAATACACTACAATACATAATAAATACACTACAACAACGGATCAACACTATATACAATATGTACAGCCCAGCAGTGGAGGCCGGCGGGGAAATTCTTGTAGAGCGTTTTTGCGCGTCATCCTCCAATTGCGCGCTGCCCCCGGAGCCAGGTTGTTAACCCTCACTACCGCGGTCTCATGGCGCAACGCTCAAGCCACTCGACCACCCCAGGGGGTACAAGTTGAACAACGTTTTGCACCTTATATGTTTGCGAGCTTGAAGCTGCTCATTGAGAAGAGAGTTATCATGGGTTAAAGCAGCGTGTGATAAATTCTGGGGTGGAAGCTCTGTTGTGGATACTAATACATCTATTAAGAAGAATGGTAATGATGATAATGATAGACACAGTCGTTACCTGTTACAAGGCAATGCGCAAGTGGAGGAACTATCCGATAGAATATACCTCATTTAACGGTTAGGCACGAAGTTTTTTCGATACATTTGTTTCTCTAAACATACTAGAGCAATAACGAGCGACCGCAGGATAGATTATATATATATTGCGTGCAGCAACTGAACACTTGTCGACATGAATGCAACTTTTCTCTGTATTAGTTCAGCTTGTAGCATAAATAACAATACAAGAGGAAATTGTAAACTTAGCACAACTGAGGTTATCTCATTGGAGTATTCATCTGGGGAGGGGGGGCGGGGACACTCCGAATGGTAGGACTGCTATACCCTCGTTTATAGACTTCCCGGAGGCTTCGCGGTCCTGTTTCTTGTAGTTATAGGCTGTCCTGCAGCGCGGCTATTGCGTCGAACGTACGAGTAGAGCGAGCAGGGCAGAAGTTGCCGAGAAATAACGACAGATTCGTAAGGACTGAAGCATAGACAGGTGAATCTTGTTCCTGCGACGTGAGTTGCTTTCTGTGTTTTCCGTTTTTTAAGGGTAAGAAAGAAGCGTCGACTGGTCAGACAGGCGGTAGAAATGCTCGGTCTTTAGTTTTTGGCTGAAAATTTACTTGCAATGTGTGCAAGTAGATGTGAAGAAGGCCGAGTAGATGTGTCGACAGACGTACAGAGAAGAGAATAAGTGGTTTGAAGCTTCTGTCAACTGACTTGTTCAGCTTTGTTTAGCTGCGGCTGCATGGGTCGTTTTGTTTGCCTCCTTTGTTTAATGTGTTCCGTAAGATTACGAAAGCTGAGGATGGTTTTGTTTGCTTCTCCGTCGTGGTTCGAAGTCTGGACCACCACTCGGAATACGAATCCTTGAGCTTGTCTGTGGGTGGCGTCGTTACCCAGGTTGCCTGTGTGCCTGGGACAAAAACAAGCTGCTGTTATGAAAAATTTATGATACAGGACGGGTAAAAAAAAGAAAAAAAAGAAGGAAGTCCTGTACACCACCCTATCCGACGTGTGTTGTCGTTTTTCTGTTTTCCCGACCCAACCTCTTCCCTCAAACAGAAACTTAACAACACATAATAAATACACTACAATACATAATAAATACACTACAACAACGGATCAACACTATATACAATATGTACAACCCAGCACGGGAGGCCGGCTGGGAAATTCTTGCAGAGCGTTTTTGCGCGTCATCCTCCAATTGCGCGCTGCCCCCGGAGCCAGGTTGTTAACCCTCACTACCGCGGTCTCAAGGCGCAACGCTCAAGCCACTCGACCAGCCCAGGGGGTACAAGTTGAACAACGTTTTGCACCTTATATGTTTGCGAGCTTGAAGCTGCTCATTGAGAAGAGAGTTATCATGGATTAAAGCAGCGTGTGATAAATTCTGGGGTGGAAGCTCTGTTGTGGATACTAATACATCTATTAAGAAGAATGGTAATGATGATAATGATAGACACAGTCGTTACCTGTTACAAGGCAATGCGCAAGTGGAGGAACTATCCGATAGAATATACGTCATTTAACGGTTAGGCACGAAGTTTTTTCGATACATTTGTTTCTCTAAACATACTAGAGCAATAACGGGCGACCGCATGATAGATTATATATATATTGCGTGCAGCAACTGAACACTTGTCGATATGAATGCAACTTTTCTCTGTATTAGTTCAGCTTGTAGCATAAATAACAATACAAGAGGAAATTGTAAACTTAGCACAACTGAGGTTATCTCATTGGAGTATTCATCTGGGGAGGGGGGGGGACACTCCGAATGGTAGGACTGCTATACCCTCGTTTATAGACTGCCCGGAGGCTTCGCGGTCCTGTTTCTTGTAGTTATAGGCTGTCCTGCAGCGCGGCTATTGCGTCGTACGTACGAGTAGAGCGAGCAGGGCAGAAGTTGCCGAGAAATAACGACAGATTCGTAAGGACTGAAGCATAGACAGGTGAATCTTGTTCCTGCGACGTGAGTTGCTTTCTGTGTTTTCCGTTTTTGAAGGGTAAGAAAGAAGCGTCGACTGGTCAGACAGGCGGTAGAAATGCTCGGTCTTTAGTTTTTGGCTGAAAATCTACTTGCAATGTGTGCAAGTAGATGTGAAGAAGGCCGAGTAGATGTGTCGACAGACGTACAGAGAAGAGAATAAGTGGTTTAAAGCTTCTGTCAACTGACTTGTTCAGCTTTGTTTAGCTGCGGCTGCATGGGTCGTTTTGTTTGTCTCCTTTGTTTAATGTGTTCCGTAAGATTACGAAAGCTGAGGATGGTTTTGTTTGCTTCTCCGTCGTGGTTCGAAGTCTGGACCACCACTCGGAATACGAATCCTTGAGCTTTTCTGTGGGTGGCGTCGTTACCCAGGTTGCCTGTGTGCCTGGGACAAAAACAAGCTGCTGTTATGAAAAATTTATGATACAGGACGGGTAAAAAAAGAAAAAAAAGAAGAAAGTCCTGTACACAACCCTATCCGACGTGTGTTGTCGTTTTTCTGTTTTCCCGACCCAACCTCTTCCCTCAAACAAAAACTTAACAACACATAATAAATACACTACAATACATAATAAATACACTACAACAACGGATCAACACTATATACAATATGTACAACCCAGCAGGGGAGGCCGGCTGGGAAATTCTTGTAGAGCGTTTTTTCGCGTCATCCTCCAATTGCGCGCTGCCCCCGGAGCCAGGTTGTTAACCCTCACTACCGCGGTCTCAAGGCGCAACGCTCAAGCCACTCGACCACCCCAGGGGGTACAAGTTGAACAACGTTTTGCACCTTATATGTTTGCGAGCTTGAAGCTGCTCATTGAGAAGAGAGTTATCATGGATTAAAGCAGCGTGTGATAAATTCTGGGGTGGAAGCTCTGTTGTGGATACTAATACATCTATTAAGAAGAATGGTAATGATGATAATGATAGACACAGTCGTTACCTGTTACAAGGCAATGCGCAAGTGGAGGAACTATCCGATAGAATATACCTCATTTAACGGTTAGGCACGAAGTTTTTTCGATACATTTGTTTCTCTAAACATACTAGAGCAATAACGGGCGACCGCATGATAGATTATATATATATTGCGTGCAGCAACTGAACACTTGTCGATATGAATGCAACTTTTCTCTGTATTAGTTCAGCTTGTAGCATAAATAACACTACAAGAGGAAATTGTAAACTTAGCACAACTGAGGTTATCTCATTGGAGTATTCATCTGGGGAGGGGGGGGGGGACACTCCGAATGGTAGGACTGCTATACCCTCGTTTATAGACTGCCCGGAGGCTTCGCGGTCCTGTTTCTTGTAGTTATAGGCTGTCCTGCAGCGCGGCTATTGCGTCGTACGTACGAGTAGAGCGAGCAGGGCAGAAGTTGCCGAGAAATAACGACAGATTCGTAAGGACTGAAGCATAGACAGGTGAATCTTGTTCCTGCGACGTGAGTTGCTTTCTGTGTTTTCCGTTTTTGAAGGGTAAGAAAGAAGCGTCGACTGGTCAGACAGGCGGTAGAAATGCTCGGTCTTTAGTTTTTGGCTGAAAATGTACTTGCAATGTGTGCAAGTAGATGTGAAGAAGGCCGAGTAGATGTGTCGACAGACGTACAGAGAAGAGAATAAGTGGTTTGAAGCTTCTGTCAACTGACTTGTTCAGCTTTGTTTAGCTGCGGCTGCATGGGTCGTTTTGTTTGTCTCCTTTGTTTAATGTGTTCCGTAAGATTACGAAAGCTGAGGATGGTTTTGTTTGCTTCTCCGTCGTGGTTCGAAGTCTGGACCACCACTCGGAATACGAATCCTTGAGCTTGTCTGTGGGTGGCGTCGTTACCCACGTTGCCTGTGTGCCTGGGACAAAAACAAGCTGCTGTTATGAAAAATTTATGATACAGGACGGGTAAAAAAAAGAAAAAAAAGAAGGAAGTCCTGTACACCACCCTATCCGACGTGTGTTGTCGTTTTTCTGTTTTCCCGACCCAACCTCTTCCCTCAAACAGAAACTTAACAACACATAATAAATACACTACAATACATAATAAATACACTACAACAACGGATCAACACTATATACAATATGTACAACCCAGCACGGGAGGCCGGCTGGGAAATTCTTGCAGAGCGTTTTTGCGCGTCATCCTCCAATTGCGCGCTGCCCCCGGAGCCAGGTTGTTAACCCTCACTACCGCGGTCTCAAGGCGCAACGCTCAAGCCACTCGACCAGCCCAGGGGGTACAAGTTGAACAACGTTTTGCACCTTATATGTTTGCGAGCTTGAAGCTGCTCATTGAGAAGAGAGTTATCATGGATTAAAGCAGCGTGTGATAAATTCTGGGGTGGAAGCTCTGTTGTGGATACTAATACATCTATTAAGAAGAATGGTAATGATGATAATGATAGACACAGTCGTTACCTGTTACAAGGCAATGCGCAAGTGGAGGAACTATCCGATAGAATATACGTCATTTAACGGTTAGGCACGAAGTTTTTTCGATACATTTGTTTCTCTAAACATACTAGAGCAATAACGGGCGACCGCATGATAGATTATATATATATTGCGTGCAGCAACTGAACACTTGTCGATATGAATGCAACTTTTCTCTGTATTAGTTCAGCTTGTAGCATAAATAACAATACAAGAGGAAATTGTAAACTTAGCACAACTGAGGTTATCTCATTGGAGTATTCATCTGGGGAGGGGGGGGGACACTCCGAATGGTAGGACTGCTATACCCTCGTTTATAGACTGCCCGGAGGCTTCGCGGTCCTGTTTCTTGTAGTTATAGGCTGTCCTGCAGCGCGGCTATTGCGTCGTACGTACGAGTAGAGCGAGCAGGGCAGAAGTTGCCGAGAAATAACGACAGATTCGTAAGGACTGAAGCATAGACAGGTGAATCTTGTTCCTGCGACGTGAGTTGCTTTCTGTGTTTTCCGTTTTTGAAGGGTAAGAAAGAAGCGTCGACTGGTCAGACAGGCGGTAGAAATGCTCGGTCTTTAGTTTTTGGCTGAAAATCTACTTGCAATGTGTGCAAGTAGATGTGAAGAAGGCCGAGTAGATGTGTCGACAGACGTACAGAGAAGAGAATAAGTGGTTTGAAGCTTCTGTCAACTGACTTGTTCAGCTTTGTTTAGCTGCGGCTGCATGGGTCGTTTTGTTTGTCTCCTTTGTTTAATGTGTTCCGTAAGATTACGAAAGCTGAGGATGGTTTTGTTTGCTTCTCCGTCGTGGTTCGAAGTCTGGACCACCACTCGGAATACGAATCCTTGAGCTTGTCTGTGGGTGGCGTCGTTACCCACGTTGCCTGTGTGCCTGGGACAAAAACAAGCTGCTGTTATGAAAAATTTATGATACAGGACGGGTAAAAAAAAGAAAAAAAAGAAGGAAGTCCTGTACACCACCCTATCCGACGTGTGTTGTCGTTTTTCTGTTTTCCCGACCCAACCTCTTCCCTCAAACAGAAACTTAACAACACATAATAAATACACTACAATACATAATAAATACACTACAACAACGGATCAACACTATATACAATATGTACAACCCAGCACGGGAGGCCGGCTGGGAAATTCTTGCAGAGCGTTTTTGCGCGTCATCCTCCAATTGCGCGCTGCCCCCGGAGCCAGGTTGTTAACCCTCACTACCGCGGTCTCAAGGCGCAACGCTCAAGCCACTCGACCAGCCCAGGGGGTACAAGTTGAACAACGTTTTGCACCTTATATGTTTGCGAGCTTGAAGCTGCTCATTGAGAAGAGAGTTATCATGGATTAAAGCAGCGTGTGATAAATTCTGGGGTGGAAGCTCTGTTGTGGATACTAATACATCTATTAAGAAGAATGGTAATGATGATAATGATAGACACAGTCGTTACCTGTTACAAGGCAATGCGCAAGTGGAGGAACTATCCGATAGAATATACGTCATTTAACGGTTAGGCACGAAGTTTTTTCGATACATTTGTTTCTCTAAACATACTAGAGCAATAACGGGCGACCGCATGATAGATTATATATATATTGCGTGCAGCAACTGAACACTTGTCGATATGAATGCAACTTTTCTCTGTATTAGTTCAGCTTGTAGCATAAATAACAATACAAGAGGAAATTGTAAACTTAGCACAACTGAGGTTATCTCATTGGAGTATTCATCTGGGGAGGGGGGGGGACACTCCGAATGGTAGGACTGCTATACCCTCGTTTATAGACTGCCCGGAGGCTTCGCGGTCCTGTTTCTTGTAGTTATAGGCTGTCCTGCAGCGCGGCTATTGCGTCGTACGTACGAGTAGAGCGAGCAGGGCAGAAGTTGCCGAGAAATAACGACAGATTCGTAAGGACTGAAGCATAGACAGGTGAATCTTGTTCCTGCGACGTGAGTTGCTTTCTGTGTTTTCCGTTTTTGAAGGGTAAGAAAGAAGCGTCGACTGGTCAGACAGGCGGTAGAAATGCTCGGTCTTTAGTTTTTGGCTGAAAATCTACTTGCAATGTGTGCAAGTAGATGTGAAGAAGGCCGAGTAGATGTGTCGACAGACGTACAGAGAAGAGAATAAGTGGTTTAAAGCTTCTGTCAACTGACTTGTTCAGCTTTGTTTAGCTGCGGCTGCATGGGTCGTTTTGTTTGTCTCCTTTGTTTAATGTGTTCCGTAAGATTACGAAAGCTGAGGATGGTTTTGTTTGCTTCTCCGTCGTGGTTCGAAGTCTGGACCACCACTCGGAATACGAATCCTTGAGCTTTTCTGTGGGTGGCGTCGTTACCCAGGTTGCCTGTGTGCCTGGGACAAAAACAAGCTGCTGTTATGAAAAATTTATGATACAGGACGGGTAAAAAAAGAAAAAAAAGAAGAAAGTCCTGTACACAACCCTATCCGACGTGTGTTGTCGTTTTTCTGTTTTCCCGACCCAACCTCTTCCCTCAAACAAAAACTTAACAACACATAATAAATACACTACAATACATAATAAATACACTACAACAACGGATCAACACTATATACAATATGTACAACCCAGCAGGGGAGGCCGGCTGGGAAATTCTTGTAGAGCGTTTTTTCGCGTCATCCTCCAATTGCGCGCTGCCCCCGGAGCCAGGTTGTTAACCCTCACTACCGCGGTCTCAAGGCGCAACGCTCAAGCCACTCGACCACCCCAGGGGGTACAAGTTGAACAACGTTTTGCACCTTATATGTTTGCGAGCTTGAAGCTGCTCATTGAGAAGAGAGTTATCATGGATTAAAGCAGCGTGTGATAAATTCTGGGGTGGAAGCTCTGTTGTGGATACTAATACATCTATTAAGAAGAATGGTAATGATGATAATGATAGACACAGTCGTTACCTGTTACAAGGCAATGCGCAAGTGGAGGAACTATCCGATAGAATATACCTCATTTAACGGTTAGGCACGAAGTTTTTTCGATACATTTGTTTCTCTAAACATACTAGAGCAATAACGGGCGACCGCATGATAGATTATATATATATTGCGTGCAGCAACTGAACACTTGTCGATATGAATGCAACTTTTCTCTGTATTAGTTCAGCTTGTAGCATAAATAACACTACAAGAGGAAATTGTAAACTTAGCACAACTGAGGTTATCTCATTGGAGTATTCATCTGGGGAGGGGGGGGGGGGACACTCCGAATGGTAGGACTGCTATACCCTCGTTTATAGACTGCCCGGAGGCTTCGCGGTCCTGTTTCTTGTAGTTATAGGCTGTCCTGCAGCGCGGCTATTGCGTCGTACGTACGAGTAGAGCGAGCAGGGCAGAAGTTGCCGAGAAATAACGACAGATTCGTAAGGACTGAAGCATAGACAGGTGAATCTTGTTCCTGCGACGTGAGTTGCTTTCTGTGTTTTCCGTTTTTGAAGGGTAAGAAAGAAGCGTCGACTGGTCAGACAGGCGGTAGAAATGCTCGGTCTTTAGTTTTTGGCTGAAAATGTACTTGCAATGTGTGCAAGTAGATGTGAAGAAGGCCGAGTAGATGTGTCGACAGACGTACAGAGAAGAGAATAAGTGGTTTGAAGCTTCTGTCAACTGACTTGTTCAGCTTTGTTTAGCTGCGGCTGCATGGGTCGTTTTGTTTGTCTCCTTTGTTTAATGTGTTCCGTAAGATTACGAAAGCTGAGGATGGTTTTGTTTGCTTCTCCGTCGTGGTTCGAAGTCTGGACCACCACTCGGAATACGAATCCTTGAGCTTGTCTGTGGGTGGCGTCGTTACCCACGTTGCCTGTGTGCCTGGGACAAAAACAAGCTGCTGTTATGAAAAATTTATGATACAGGACGGGTAAAAAAAAGAAAAAAAAGAAGGAAGTCCTGTACACCACCCTATCCGACGTGTGTTGTCGTTTTTCTGTTTTCCCGACCCAACCTCTTCCCTCAAACAGAAACTTGACAACACATAATAAATACACTACAATACATAATAAATACACTACAACAACGGATCAACACTATATACAATATGTACAGCCCAGCAGTGGAGGCCGGCTGGGAAATTCTTGTAGAGCGTTTTTGCGCGTCATCCTCCAATTGCGCGCTGCCCCCGGAGCCAGGTTGTTAACCCTCACTACCGCGGTCTCATGGCGCAACGCTCAAGCCACTCGACCACCCCAGGGGGTACAAGTTGAACAACGTTTTGCACCTTATATGTTTGCGAGCTTGAAGCTGCTCATTGAGAAGAGAGTTATCATGGATTAAAGCAGCGTGTGATAAATTCTGGGGTGAAAGCTCTGTTGTGGATACTAATACATCTATTAAGAAGAATGGTAATGATGATAATGATAGACACAGTCGTTACCTGTTACAAGGCAATGCGCAAGTGGAGGAACTATCCGATAGAATATACCTCATTTAACGGTTAGGCACGAAGTTTTTTCGATACATTTGTTTCTCTAAACATACTAGAGCAATAACGGGCGACCGCAGGATACATTATATATATATATTGCGTGCAGCAACTGAACACTTGTCGATATGAATGCAACTTTTCTCTGTATAAGTTCAGCTTGTAGCATAAATAACAATACAAGAGGAAATTGTAAACTTAGCACAACTGAGGTTATCTCATTGGAGTATTCATCTGGGGAGGGGGGGGGGACACTCCGAATGGTAGGACTGCTATACCCTCGTTTATAGACTGCCCGGAGGCTTCGCGGTCCTGTTCCTTGTAGTTATAGGCTGTCCTGCAGCGCGGCTATTGCGTCGTACGTACGAGTAGAGCGAGCAGGGCAGAAGTTGCCGAGAAATAACGACAGATTCGTAAGGACTGAAGCATAGACAGGTGAATCTTGTTCCTGCGACGTGAGTTGCTTTCTGTGTTTCCCGTTTTCGAAGGGTAAGAAAGAAGCGTCGACTGGTCAGGCAGGCGGTAGAAATGCTCGGTCTTTAGTTTTTGGCTGAAAATCTACTTGCAATGTGTGCAAGTAGATGTGAAGAAGGCCGAGTAGATGTGTCGACAGACGTACAGAGAAGCGAATAAGTGGTTTGAAGCTTCTGTCAACTGACTTGTTCAGCTTTGTTTAGCTGCGGCTGCATGGGTCGTTTTGTTTGTCTCCTTTGTTTAATGTGTTCCGTAAGATTACGAAAGCTGAGGATGGTTTTGTTTGCTTCTCCGTCGTGGTTCGAAGTCTGGACCACCACTCGGAATACGAATCCTTGAGCTTGTCTGTGGGTGGCGTCGTTACCCAGGTTGCCTGTGTGCCTGGGACAAAAACAAGCTGCTGTTATGAAAAATTTATGATACAGGACGGGTAAAAAAAAGAAAAAAAAGAAGGAAGTCCTGTACACCACCCTATCCGACGTGTGTTGTCGTTTTTCTGTTTTCCCGACCCAACCTCTTCCCTCAAACAGAAACTTAACAACACATAATAAATACACTACAATACATAATAAATACACTACAACAACGGATCAACACTATATACAATATGTACAGCCCAGCAGTGGAGGCCGGCTGGGAAATTCTTGTAGAGCGTTTTTGCGCGTCATCCTCCAATTGCGCGCTGCCCCCGGAGCCAGGTTGTTAACCCTCACTACCGCGGTCTCATGGCGCATTGCTCAAGCCACTCGACCACCCCAGGGGGTACAAGTTGAACAACGTTTTGCACCTTATATGTTTGCGAGCTTGAAGCTGCTCATTGAGAAGAGAGTTATCATGGATTAAAGCAGCGTGTGATAAATTCTGGGGTGGAAGCTCTGTTGTGGATACTAATACATCTATTAAGAAGAATGGTAATGATGATAATGATAGACACAGTCGTTACCTGTTACAAGGCAATGCGCAAGTGGAGGATCTATCCGATAGAATATACCTCATTTAACGGTTAGGCACGAAGTTTTTTCGATACATTTGTTTCTCTAAACATACTAGAGCAATAACGGGCGACCGCATGATAGATTATATATATATTGCGTGCAGCAACTGAACACTTGTCGATATGAATGCAACTTTTCTCTGTATTAGTTCAGCTTGTAGCATAAATAACAATACAAGAGGAAATTGTAAACTTAGCACAACTGAGGTTATCTCATTGGAGTATTCATCTGGGGAGGGGGGGGGGACACTCCGAATGGTAGGACTGCTATACCCTCGTTTATAGACTGCCCGGAGGCTTCGCGGTCCTGTTTCTTGTAGGTATAGGCTGTACTGCAGCGCGGCTATTGCGTCGTACGTACGAGTAGAGCGAGCAGGGCAGAAGTTGGCGAGAAATAACGACAGATTCGTAAGGACTGAAGCATAGACAGGTGAATCTTGTTCCTGCGACGTGAGTTGCTTTCTGTGTTTTCCGTTTTTGAAGGGTAAGAAAGAAGCGTCGACTGGTCAGACAGGCGGTAGAAATGCTCGGTCTTTAGTTTTTGGCTGAAAATTTACTTGCAATGTGTGCAAGTAGATGTGAAGAAGGCCGAGTAGATGTGTCGACAGACGTACAGAGAAGAGAATAAGTGGTTTGAAGCTTCTGTCAACTGACTTGTTCAGCTTTGTTTAGCTGCGGCTGCATGGGTCGTTTTGTTTGTCTCCTTTGTTTAATGTGTTCCGTAAGATTACGAAAGCTGAGGATGGTTTTGTTTGCTTCTCCGTCGTGGTTCGAAGTCTGGACCACCACTCGGAATACGAATCCTTGAGCTTGTCTGTGGGTGGCGTCGTTACCCACGTTGCCTGTGTGCCTGGGACAAAAACAAGCTGCTGTTATGAAAAATTTATGATACAGGACGGGTAAAAAAAGAAAAAAAAGAAGGAAGTCCTCTACACCACCCTATCCGACGTGTGTTGTCGTTTTTCTGTTTTCCCGACCCAACCTCTTCCCTCAAACAGAAACTTAACAACACATAATAAATACACTACAATACATAATAATTACACTACAACAACGGATCAACACTATATACAATATGTACAGCCCAGCAGTGGAGGCCGGCTGGGAAATTCTTGTAGAGCGTTTTTGCGCGTCATCCTCCAATTGCGCGCTGCCCCCGGAGCCAGGTTGTTAACCCTCACTACCGCGGTCTCATGGCGCAACGCTCAAGCCACTCGACCACCCCAGGGGGTACAAGTTGAACAACGTTTTGCACCTTATATGTTTGCGAGCTTGAAGCTGCTCATTGAGAAGAGAGTTATCATGGATTAAAGCAGCGTGTGATAAATTCTGGGGTGGAAGCTCTGTTGTGGATACTAATACATCTATTAAGAAGAATGGTAATGATGATAATGATAGACACAGTCGTTACCTGTTACAAGGCAATGCGCAAGTGTAGGAACTATCCGATAGAATATACCTCATTTAACGGTTAGGCACGAAGTTTTTTCGATACATTTGTTTCTCTAAACATACTAGAGCAATAACGGGCGACCGCAGGATACATTATATATATATTGCGTGCAGCAACTGAACACTTGTCGATATGAATGCAACTTTTCTCTGTATTAGTTCAGCTTGTAGCATAAATAACAATACAAGAGGAAATTGTAAACTTAGCACAACTGAGGTTATCTCATTGGAGTATTCATCTGGGGAGGGGGGGGGGGACACTCCGAATGGTAGGACTGCTATACCCTCGTTTATAGACTGCCCGGAGGCTTCGCGGTCCTGTTTCTTGTAGTTATAGGCTGTCCTGCAGCGCGGCTATTGCGTCGTACGTACGAGTAGAGCGAGCAGGGCAGAAGTTGCCGAGAAATAACGACAGATTCGTAAGGACTGAAGCATAGACAGGTGAATCTTGTTCCTGCGACGTGAGTTGCTTTCTGTGTTTTCCGTTTTTGAAGGGTAAGAAAGAAGCGTCGACTGGTCAGACAGGCGGTAGAAATGCTCGGTCTTTAGTTTTTGGCTGAAAATCTACTTGCAATGTGTGCAAGTAGATGTGAAGAAGGCCGAGTAGATGTGTCGACAGACGTACAGAGAAGAGAATAAGTGGTTTGAAGCTTCTGTCAACTGACTTGTTCAGCTTTGTTTAGCTGCGGCTGCATGGGTCGTTTTGTTTGTCTCCTTTGTTTAATGTGTTCCGTAAGATTACGAAAGCTGAGGATGGTTTTGTTTGCTTCTCCGTCGTGGTTCGAAGTCTGGACCACCACTCGGAATACGAATCCTTGAGCTTGTCTGTGGGTGGCGTCGTTACCCAGGTTGCCTGTGTGCCTGGGACAAAAACAAGCTGCTGTTATGAAAAATTTATGATACAGGACGGGTAAAAAAAAGAAAAAAAAGAAGGAAGTCCTGTACACCACCCTATCCGACGTGTGTTGTCGTTTTTCTGTTTTCCCGACCCAACCTCTTCCCTCAAACAGAAACTTAACAACACATAATAAATACACTACAATACATAATAAATACACTACAACAACGGATCAACACTATATACAATATGTACAGCCCAGCAGTGGAGGCCGGCTGGGAAATTCTTGTAGAGCGTTTTTGCGCGTCATCCTCCAATTGCGCGCTGCCCCCGGAGCCAGGTTGTTAACCCTCACTACCGCGGTCTCATTGCACAACGCTCAAGCCACTCGACCACCCCAAAGGGTACAAGTTGAACAACGTTTTGCACCTTATATGTTTGCGAGCTTGAAGCTGCTCATTGAGAAGAGAGTTATCATAGATTAAAGCAGCGTGTGATAAATTCTGGGGTGAAAGCTCTGTTGTGGATACTAATACATCTATTAGGAAAAATGGTAATGATGATAATGATAGACACAGTCGTTACCTGTTACAAGGCAATGCGCAAGTGGAGGAACTATCCGATAGAATATACCTCATTTAACGGTTAGGCACGAAGTTTTTTCGATACATTTGTTTCTCTAAACATACTAGAGCAATAACGGGCGACCGCAGGATACATTATATATATATTGCGTGCAGCAACTGAACACTTGTCGATATGAATGCAACTTTTCTCTGTATAAGTTCAGCTTGTAGCATAAATAACAATACAAGAGGAAATTGTAAACTTAGCACAACTGAGGTTATCTCATTGGAGTATTCATCTGGGGAGGGGGGGGGGGGACACTCCGAATGGTAGGACTGCTATACCCTCGTTTATAGACTGCCCGGAGGCTTCGCGGTCCTGTTTCTTGTAGTTATAGGCTGTCCTGCAGCGCGGCTATTGCGTCGTACGTACGAGTAGAGCGAGCAGGGCAGAAGTTGCCGAGAAATAACGACAGATTCGTAAGGACTGAAGCATAGACAGGTGAATCAGGTTCCTGCGACGTGAGTTGCTTTCTGTGTTTTCCGTTTTTGAAGGGTAAGAAAGAAGCGTCGACTGGTCAGACAGGCGGTAGAAATGCTCGGTCTTTAGTTTTTGGCTGAAAATCTACTTGCAATGTGTGCAAGTTGATGTGGAGAAGGCCGAGTAGATGGGTCGACAGACGTACAGAGAAGAGAATAAGTGGTTTGAAGCTTCTGTCAACTGACTTGTTCAGCTTTGTTTAGCTGCGGCTGCATGGGTCGTTTTGTTTGTCTCCTTTGTTTAATGTGTTCCGTAAGATTACGAAAGCTGAGGATGGTTTTGTTTGCTTCTCCGTCGTGGTTCGAAGTCTGGACCACCACTCGGAATACGAATCCTTGAGCTTGTCTGTGGGTGGCGTCGTTACCCAGGTTGCCTGTGTGCCTGGGACAAAAACAAGCTGCTGTTATGAAAAATTTATGATACAGGACGGGTAAAAAAAAGAAAAAAAAGAAGGAAGTCCTGTACACCACCCTATCCGACGTGTGTTGTCGTTTTTCTGTTTTCCCGACCCAACCTCTCCCCTCAAACAGAAACTTAACAACACATAATAAATACACTACAATACATAATAAATACACTACAACAACGGATCAAAACTATATACACTATGTACAGCCCAGCAGTGGAGGCCGGCTGGGAAATTCTTGTAGAGCGTTTTTGCGCGTCATCCTCCAATTGCGCGCTGCCCCCGGAGCCAGGTTGTTAACCCTCACTACCGCGGTCTCATGGCGCAACGCTCAAGCTACTCGACCACCCCAGGGGGTACAAGTTGAACAACGTTTTGCACCTTAAATGTTTGCGAGCTTGAAGCTGCTCATTGAGAAGAGAGTTATCATGGATTAAAGCAGCGTGTGATAAATTCTGGGGTGAAAGCTCTGTTGTGGATACTAATACATCTATTAAGAAGAATGGTAATGATGATAATGATAGACACAGTCGTTACCTGTTACAAGGCAATGCGCAAGTGGAGGAACTATCCGATAGAATATACCTCATTTAACGGTTAGGCACGAAGTTTTTTCGATACATTTGTTTCTCTAAACATACTAGAGCAATAACGGGCGACCGCAGGATACATTATATATATATTGCGTGCAGCAACTGAACACTTGTCGATATGAATGCAAGTTTTCTCTGTATTAGTTCAGCTTGTAGCATAAATAACAATACAAGAGGAAATTGTAAACTTAGCACAACTGAGGTTATCTCATTGGAGTATTCATCTGGGGAGAGGGGGGGGGGGGGACACTCCGAATGGTAGGACTGCTATACCCTCGTTTATAGACTGCCCGGAGGCTTCGCGGTCCTGTTTCTTGTAGTTATAGGCTGTCCTGCAGCGCGGCTATTGCGTCGTACGTACGAGTAGAGCGAGCAGGGCAGAAGTTGGCGAGAAATAACGACAGATTCGTAAGGACTGAAGCATAGACAGGTGAATCTTGTTCCTGCGACGTGAGTTGCTTTCTGTGTTTTCCGTTTTTGAAGGGTAAGAAAGAAGCGTCGACTGGTCAGACAGGCGGTAGAAATGCTCGGTCTTTAGTTTTTGGCTGAAAATCTACTTGCAATGTGTGCAAGTAGATGTGAAGAAGGCCGAGTAGATGTGTCGACAGACGTACAGAGAAGAGAATAAGTGGTTTGAAGCTTCTGTCAACTGACTTGTTCAGCTTTGTTTAGCTGCGGCTGCATGGGTCGTTTTGTTTGTCTCCTTTGTTTAATGTGTTCCGTCAGATTACGAAAGCTGAGGATGGTTTTGTTTGCTTCTCCGTCGTGGTTCGAAGTCTGGACCACCACTCGGAATACGAATCCTTGAGCTTGTCTGTGGGTGGCGTCGTTACCCAGGTTGCCTGTGTGCCTGGGACAAAAACAAGCTGCTGTTATGAAAAATTTATGATACAGGACGGGTAAAAAAAGAAAAAAAAGAAGGAAGTCCTCTACACCACCCTATCCGACGTGTGTTGTCGTTTTTCTGTTTTCCCGACCCAACCTCTTCCCTCAAACAGAAACTTAACAACACATAATAAATACACTACAATACATAATAATTACACTACAACAACGGATCAACACTATATACAATATGTACAGCCCAGCAGTGGAGGCCGGCTGGGAAATTCTTGTAGAGCGTTTTTGCGCGTCATCCTCCAATTGCGCGCTGCCCCCGGAGCCAGGTTGTTAACCCTCACTACCGCGGTCTCATGGCGCAACGCTCAAGCCACTCGACCACCCCAGGGGGTACAAGTTGAACAACGTTTTGCACCTTATATGTTTGCGAGCTTGAAGCTGCTCATTGAGAAGAGAGTTATCATGGATTAAAGCAGCGTGTGATAAATTCTGGGGTGGAAGCTCTGTTGTGGATACTAATACATCTATTAAGAAGAATGGTAATGATGATAATGATAGACACAGTCGTTATCTGTTACAAGGCAATGCGCAAGTGTAGGAACTATCCGATAGAATATACCTCATTTAACGGTTAGGCACGAAGTTTTTTCGATACATTTGTTTCTCTAAACATACTAGAGCAATAACGGGCGACCGCAGGATACATTATATATATATTGCGTGCAGCAACTGAACACTTGTCGATATGAATGCAACTTTTCTCTGTATTAGTTCAGCTTGTAGCATAAATAACAATACAAGAGGAAATTGTAAACTTAGCACAACTGAGGTTATCTCATTGGAGTATTCATCTGGGGAGGGGGGGGGGGGGACACTCCGAATGGTAGGACTGCTATACCCTCGTTTATAGACTGCCCGGAGGCTTCGCGGTCCTGTTTCTTGTAGTTATAGGCTGTCCTGCAGCGCGGCTATTGCGTCGTACGTACGAGTAGAGCGAGCAGGGCAGAAGTTGCCGAGAAATAACGACAGATTCGTAAGGACTGAAGCATAGACAGGTGAATCTTGTTCCTGCGACGTGAGTTGCTTTCTGTGTTTTCCGTTTTTGAAGGGTAAGAAAGAAGCGTCGACTGGTCAGACAGGCGGTAGAAATGCTCGGTCTTTAGTTTTTGGCTGAAAATCTACTTGCAATGTGTGCAAGTAGATGTGAAGAAGGCCGAGTAGATGTGTCGACAGACGTACAGAGAAGAGAATAAGTGGTTTGAAGCTTCTGTCAACTGACTTGTTCAGCTTTGTTTAGCTGCGGCTGCATGGGTCGTTTTGTTTGTCTCCTTTGTTTAATGTGTTCCGTAAGATTACGAAAGCTGAGGATGGTTTTGTTTGCTTCTCCGTCGTGGTTCGAAGTCTGGACCACCACTCGGAATACGAATCCTTGAGCTTGTCTGTGGGTGGCGTCGTTACCCAGGTTGCCTGTGTGCCTGGGACAAAAACAAGCTGCTGTTATGAAAAATTTATGATACAGGACGGGTAAAAAAAAGAAAAAAAAGAAGGAAGTCCTGTACACCACCCTATCCGACGTGTGTTGTCGTTTTTCTGTTTTCCCGACCCAACCTCTTCCTCAAACAGAAACTTAACAACACATAATAAATACACTACAATACATAATAAATACACTACAACAACGGATCAACACTATATACAATATGTACAGCCCAGCAGTGGAGGCCGGCTGGGAAATTCTTGTAGAGCGTTTTTGCGCGTCATCCTCCAATTGCGCGCTGCCCCCGGAGCCAGGTTGTTAACCCTCACTACCGCGGTCTCATTGCACAACGCTCAAGCCACTCGACCACCCCAAAGGGTACAAGTTGAACAACGTTTTGCACCTTATATGTTTGCGAGCTTGAAGCTGCTCATTGAGAAGAGAGTTATCATAGATTAAAGCAGCGTGTGATAAATTCTGGGGTGAAAGCTCTGTTGTGGATACTAATACATCTATTAGGAAAAATGGTAATGATGATAATGATAGACACAGTCGTTACCTGTTACAAGGCAATGCGCAAGTGGAGGAACTATCCGATAGAATATACCTAATTTAACGGTTAGGCACGAAGTTTTTTCGATACATTTGTTTCTCTAAACATACTAGAGCAATAACGGGCGACCGCAGGATACATTATATATATATTGCGTGCAGCAACTGAACACTTGTCGATATGAATGCAACTTTTCTCTGTATAAGTTCAGCTTGTAGCATAAATAACAATACAAGAGGAAATTGTAAACTTAGCACAACTGAGGTTATCTCATTGGAGTATTCATCTGGGGAGGGGGGGGGGGGACACTCCGAATGGTAGGACTGCTATACCCTCGTTTATAGACTGCCCGGAGGCTTCGCGGTCCTGTTTCTTGTAGTTATAGGCTGTCCTGCAGCGCGGCTATTGCGTCGTACGTACGAGTAGAGCGAGCAGGGCAGAAGTTGCCGAGAAATAACGACAGATTCGTAAGGACTGAAGCATAGACAGGTGAATCAGGTTCCTGCGACGTGAGTTGCTTTCTGTGTTTTCCGTTTTTGAAGGGTAAGAAAGAAGCGTCGACTGGTCAGACAGGCGGTAGAAATGCTCGGTCTTTAGTTTTTGGCTGAAAATCTACTTGCAATGTGTGCAAGTTGATGTGGAGAAGGCCGAGTAGATGGGTCGACAGACGTACAGAGAAGAGAATAAGTGGTTTGAAGCTTCTGTCAACTGACTTGTTCAGCTTTGTTTAGCTGCGGCTGCATGGGTCGTTTTGTTTGTCTCCTTTGTTTAATGTGTTCCGTAAGATTACGAAAGCTGAGGATGGTTTTGTTTGCTTCTCCGTCGTGGTTCGAAGTCTGGACCACCACTCGGAATACGAATCCTTGAGCTTGTCTGTGGGTGGCGTCGTTACCCAGGTTGCCTGTGTGCCTGGGACAAAAACAAGCTGCTGTTATGAAAAATTTATGATACAGGACGGGTAAAAAAAAGAAAAAAAAGAAGGAAGTCCTGTACACCACCCTATCCGACGTGTGTTGTCGTTTTTCTGTTTTCCCGACCCAACCTCTCCCCTCAAACAGAAACTTAACAACACATAATAAATACACTACAATACATAATAAATACACTACAACAACGGATCAAAACTATATACAATATGTACAGCCCAGCAGTGGAGGCCGGCTGGGAAATTCTTGTAGAGCGTTTTTGCGCGTCATCCTCCAATTGCGCGCTGCCCCCGGAGCCAGGTTGTTAACCCTCACTACCGCGGTCTCATGGCGCAACGCTCAAGCTACTCGACCACCCCAGGGGGTACAAGTTGAACAACGTTTTGCACCTTAAATGTTTGCGAGCTTGAAGCTGCTCATTGAGAAGAGAGTTATCATGGATTAAAGCAGCGTGTGATAAATTCTGGGGTGAAAGCTCTGTTGTGGATACTAATACATCTATTAAGAAGAATGGTAATGATGATAATGATAGACACAGTCGTTACCTGTTACAAGGCAATGCGCAAGTGGAGGAACTATCCGATAGAATATACCTCATTTAACGGTTAGGCACGAAGTTTTTTCGATACATTTGTTTCTCTAAACATACTAGAGCAATAACGGGCGACCGCAGGATACATTATATATATATTGCGTGCAGCAACTGAACACTTGTCGATATGAATGCAAGTTTTCTCTGTATTAGTTCAGCTTGTAGCATAAATAACAATACAAGAGGAAATTGTAAACTTAGCACAACTGAGGTTATCTCATTGGAGTATTCATCTGGGGAGAGGGGGGGGGGGACACTCCGAATGGTAGGACTGCTATACCCTCGTTTATAGACTGCCCGGAGGCTTCGCGGTCCTGTTTCTTGTAGTTATAGGCTGTCCTGCAGCGCGGCTATTGCGTCGTACGTACGAGTAGAGCGAGCAGGGCAGAAGTTGCCGAGAAATAACGACAGATTCGTAAGGACTGAAGCATAGACAGGTGAATCTTGTTCCTGCGACGTGAGTTGCTTTCTGTGTTTTCCGTTTTTGAAGGGTAAGAAAGAAGCGTCGACTGGTCAGACAGGCGGTAGAAATGCTCGGTCTTTAGTTTTTGGCTGAAAATCTACTTGCAATGTGTGCAAGTAGATGTGAAGAAGGCCGAGTAGATGTGTCGACAGACGTACAGAGAAGAGAATAAGTGGTTTGAAGCTTCTGTCAACTGACTTGTTCAGCTTTGTTTAGCTGCGGCTGCATGGGTCGTTTTGTTTGTCTCCTTTGTTTAATGTGTTCCGTAAGATTACGAAAGCTGAGGATGGTTTTGTTTGCTTCTCCGTCGTGGTTCGAAGTCTGGACCACCACTCGGAATACGAATCCTTGAGCTTGTCTGTGGGTGGCGTCGTTACCCAGGTTGCCTGTGTGCCTGGGACAAAAACAAGCTGCTGTTATGAAAAATTTATGATACAGGACGGGTAAAAAAAAGAAAAAAAAGAAGGAAGTCCTGTACACCACCCTATCCGACGTGTGTTGTCGTTTTTCTGTTTTCCCGACCCAACCTCTTCCCTCAAACAGAAACTTAACAACACATAATAAATACACTACAATACATAATAAATACACTACAACAACGGATCAACACTATATACAATATGTACAGCCCAGCAGTGGAGGCCGGCTGGGAAATTCTTGTAGAGCGTTTTTGCGCGTCATCCTCCAATTGCGCGCTGCCCCCGGAGCCAGGTTGTTAACCCTCACTACCGCGGTCTCATTGCACAACGCTCAAGCCACTCGACCACCCCAAAGGGTACAAGTTGAACAACGTTTTGCACCTTATATGTTTGCGAGCTTGAAGCTGCTCATTGAGAAGAGAGTTATCATAGATTAAAGCAGCGTGTGATAAATTCTGGGGTGAAAGCTCTGTTGTGGATACTAATACATCTATTAGGAAAAATGGTAATGATGATAATGATAGACACAGTCGTTACCTGTTACAAGGCAATGCGCAAGTGGAGGAACTATCCGATAGAATATACCTCATTTAACGGTTAGGCACGAAGTTTTTTCGATACATTTGTTTCTCTAAACATACTAGAGCAATAACGGGCGACCGCAGGATACATTATATATATATTGCGTGCAGCAACTGAACACTTGTCGATATGAATGCAACTTTTCTCTGTATAAGTTCAGCTTGTAGCATAAATAACAATACAAGAGGAAATTGTAAACTTAGCACAACTGAGGTTATCTCATTGGAGTATTCATCTGGGGAGGGGGGGGGGGACACTCCGAATGGTAGGACTGCTATACCCTCGTTTATAGACTGCCCGGAGGCTTCGCGGTCCTGTTTCTTGTAGTTATAGGCTGTCCTGCAGCGCGGCTATTGCGTCGTACGTACGAGTAGAGCGAGCAGGGCAGAAGTTGCCGAGAAATAACGACAGATTCGTAAGGACTGAAGCATAGACAGGTGAATCAGGTTCCTGCGACGTGAGTTGCTTTCTGTGTTTTCCGTTTTTGAAGGGTAAGAAAGAAGCGTCGACTGGTCAGACAGGCGGTAGAAATGCTCGGTCTTTAGTTTTTGGCTGAAAATCTACTTGCAATGTGTGCAAGTTGATGTGGAGAAGGCCGAGTAGATGGGTCGACAGACGTACAGAGAAGAGAATAAGTGGTTTGAAGCTTCTGTCAACTGACTTGTTCAGCTTTGTTTAGCTGCGGCTGCATGGGTCGTTTTGTTTGTCTCCTTTGTTTAATGTGTTCCGTAAGATTACGAAAGCTGAGGATGGTTTTGTTTGCTTCTCCGTCGTGGTTCGAAGTCTGGACCACCACTCGGAATACGAATCCTTGAGCTTGTCTGTGGGTGGCGTCGTTACCCAGGTTGCCTGTGTGCCTGGGACAAAAACAAGCTGCTGTTATGAAAAATTTATGATACAGGACGGGTAAAAAAAAGAAAAAAAAGAAGGAAGTCCTGTACACCACCCTATCCGACGTGTGTTGTCGTTTTTCTGTTTTCCCGACCCAACCTCTCCCCTCAAACAGAAACTTAACAACACATAATAAATACACTACAATACATAATAAATACACTACAACAACGGATCAAAACTATATACAATATGTACAGCCCAGCAGTGGAGGCCGGCTGGGAAATTCTTGTAGAGCGTTTTTGCGCGTCATCCTCCAATTGCGCGCTGCCCCCGGAGCCAGGTTGTTAACCCTCACTACCGCGGTCTCATGGCGCAACGCTCAAGCTACTCGACCACCCCAGGGGGTACAAGTTGAACAACGTTTTGCACCTTAAATGTTTGCGAGCTTGAAGCTGCTCATTGAGAAGAGAGTTATCATGGATTAAAGCAGCGTGTGATAAATTCTGGGGTGAAAGCTCTGTTGTGGATACTAATACATCTATTAAGAAGAATGGTAATGATGATAATGATAGACACAGTCGTTACCTGTTACAAGGCAATGCGCAAGTGGAGGAACTATCCGATAGAATATACCTCATTTAACGGTTAGGCACGAAGTTTTTTCGATACATTTGTTTCTCTAAACATACTAGAGCAATAACGGGCGACCGCAGGATACATTATATATATATTGCGTGCAGCAACTGAACACTTGTCGATATGAATGCAAGTTTTCTCTGTATTAGTTCAGCTTGTAGCATAAATAACAATACAAGAGGAAATTGTAAACTTAGCACAACTGAGGTTATCTCATTGGAGTATTCATCTGGGGAGAGGGGGGGGGGGGACACTCCGAATGGTAGGACTGCTATACCCTCGTTTATAGACTGCCCGGAGGCTTCGCGGTCCTGTTTCTTGTAGTTATAGGCTGTCCTGCAGCGCGGCTATTGCGTCGTACGTACGAGTAGAGCGAGCAGGGCAGAAGTTGCCGAGAAATAACGACAGATTCGTAAGGACTGAAGCATAGACAGGTGAATCTTGTTCCTGCGACGTGAGTTGCTTTCTGTGTTTTCCGTTTTTGAAGGGTAAGAAAGAAGCGTCGACTGGTCAGACAGGCGGTAGAAATGCTCGGTCTTTAGTTTTTGGCTGAAAATCTACTTGCAATGTGTGCAAGTAGATGTGAAGAAGGGCGAGTAGATGTGTCGACAGACGTACAGAGAAGAGAATAAGTGGTTTGAAGCTTCTGTCAACTGACTTGTTCAGCTTTGTTTAGCTGCGGCTGCATGGGTCGTTTTGTTTGTCTCCTTTGTTTAATGTGTTCCGTAAGATTACGAAAGCTGAGGATGGTTTTGTTTGCTTCTCCGTCGTGGTTCGAAGTCTGGACCACCACTCGGAATACGAATCCTTGAGCTTGTCTGTGGGTGGCGTCGTTACCCAGGTTGCCTGTGTGCCTGGGACAAAAACAAGCTGCTGTTATGAAAAATTTATGATACAGGACGGGTAAAAAAAAGAAAAAAAAGAAGGAAGTCCTGTACACCACCCTATCCGACGTGTGTTGTCGTTTTTCTGTTTTCCCGACCCAACCTCTTCCCTCAAACAGAAACTTAACAACACATAATAAATACACTACAATACATAATAAATACACTACAACAACGGATCAACACTATATACAATATGTACAGCCCAGCAGTGGAGGCCGGCTGGGAAATTCTTGTAGAGCGTTTTTGCGCGTCATCCTCCAATTGCGCGCTGCCCCCGGAGCCAGGTTGTTAACCCTCACTACCGCGGTCTCATGGCACAACGCTCAAGCCACTCGACCACCCCAGGGGGTACAAGTTGAACAACGTTTTGCACCTTATATGTTTGCGAGCTTGAAGCTGCTCATTGAGAAGAGAGTTATCATGGATTAAAGCAGCGTGTGATAAATTCTTGGGTGAAAGCTCTGTTGTGGATACTAATACATCTATTAGGAAAAATGGTAATGATGATAATGATAGACACAGTCGTTACCTGTTACAAGGCAATGCGCAAGTGGAGGAACTATCCGATAGAATATACCTCATTTAACGGTTAGGCACGAAGTTTTTTCGATACATTTGTTTCTCTAAACATACTAGAGCAATAACGGGCGACCGCAGGATACATTATATATATATTGCGTGCAGCAACTGAACACTTGTCGATATGAATGCAACTTTTCTCTGTATAAGTTCAGCTTGTAGCATAAATAACAATACAAGAGGAAATTGTAAACTTAGCACAACTGAGGTTATCTCATTGGAGTATTCATCTGGGGAGGGGGGGGGACACTCCGAATGGTAGGACTGCTATACCCTCGTTTATAGACTGCCCGGAGGCTTCGCGGTCCTGTTTCTTGTAGTTATAGGCTGTCCTGCAGCGCGGCTATTGCGTCGTACGTACGAGTAGAGCGAGCAGGGCAGAAGTTGCCGAGAAATAACGACAGATTCGTAAGGACTGAAGCATAGACAGGTGAATCTTGTTCCTGCGACGTGAGTTGCTTTCTGTGTTTTCCGTTTTTGAAGGGTAAGAAAGAAGCGTCGACTGGTCAGACAGGCGGTAGAAATGCTCGGTCTTTAGTTTTTGGCTGAAAATCTACTTGCAATGTGTGCAAGTAGATGTGGAGAAGGCCGAGTAGATGTGTCGACAGACGTACAGAGAAGAGAATAAGTGGTTTGAAGCTTCTGTCAACTGACTTGTTCAGCTTTGTTTAGCTGCGGCTGCATGGGTCGTTTTGTTTGTCTCCTTTGTTTAATGTGTTCCGTAAGATTACGAAAGCTGAGGATGGTTTTGTTTGCTTCTCCGTCGTGGTTCGAAGTCTGGACCACCACTCGGAATACGAATCCTTGAGCTTGTCTGTGGGTGGCGTCGTTACCCAGGTTGCCTGTGTGCCTGGGACAAAAACAAGCTGCTGTTATGAAAAATTTATGATACAGGACGGGTAAAAAAAAGAAAAAAAAGAATGAAGTCCTGTACACCACCCTATCCGACGTGTGTTGTCGTTTTTCTGTTTTCCCGACCCAACCTGTCCCCTCAAACAGAAACTTAACAACACATAATAAATACACTACAATGCATAATAAATACACTACAACAACGGATCAACACTATATACAATATGTACAGCCCAGCAGTGGAGGCCGGCTGGGAAATTCTTGTAGAGCGTTTTTGCTCGTCATCCTCCAATCGCGCGCTGCCCCCGGAGCCAGGTTGTTAACCCTCACTACCGCGGTCTCATGGCGCAACGCTCAAGCCACTCGACCACCCCAGGGGGTACAAGTTGAACAACGTTTTGCACCTTAAATGTTTGCGAGCTTGAAGCTGCTCATTGAGAAGAGAGTTATCATGGATTAAAGCAGCGTGTGATAAATTCTGGGGTGAAAGCTCTGTTGTGGATACTAATACATCTATTAAGAAGAATGGTAATGATGATAATGATAGACACAGTCGTTACCTGTTACAAGGCAATGCGCAAGTGGAGGAACTATCCGATAGAATATACCTCATTTAACGGTTAGGCACGAAGTTTTTTCGATACATTTGTTTCTCTAAACATACTAGAGCAATAACGGGCGACCGCAGGATACATTATATATATATTGCGTGCAGCAACTGAACACTTGTCGATATGAATGCAAGTTTTCTCTGTATTAGTTCAGCTTGTAGCATAAATAACAATACAAGAGGAAATTGTAAACTTAGCACAACTGAGGTTATCTCATTAGAGTATTCATCTGGGGAGAGGGGGGGGACACTCCGAATGGTAGGACTGCTATACCCTCGTTTATAGACTGCCCGGAGGCTTCGCGGTCCTGTTTCTTGTAGTTATAGGCTGTCCTGCAGCGCGGCTATTGCGTCGTACGTACGAGTAGAGCGAGCAGGGCAGAAGTTGCCGAGAAATACCGACAGATTCGTAAGGACTGAAGCATAGACAGGTGAATCTTGTTCCTGCGACGTGAGTTGCTTTCTGTGTTTTCCGTTTTTGAAGGGTAAGAAAGAAGCGTCGACTGGTCAGACAGGCGGTAGAAATGCTCGGTCTTTAGTTTTTGGCTGAAAATCTACTTGCAATGTGTGCAAGTAGATGTGAAGAAGGCCGAGTAGATGTGTCGACAGACGTACAGAGAAGAGAATAAGTGGTTTGAAGCTTCTGTCAACTGACTTGTTCAGCTTTGTTTAGCTGCGGCTGCATGGGTCGTTTTGTTTGTCTCCTTTGTTTAATGTGTTCCGTAAGATTACGAAAGCTGAGGATGGTTTTGTTTGCTTCTCCGTCGTGGTTCGAAGTCTGGACCACCACTCGGAATACGAATCCTTGAGCTTGTCTGTGGGTGGCGTCGTTACCCAGGTTGCTTGTGTGCCTGGGACAAAAACAAGCTGCTGTTATGAAAAATTTATGATACAGGACGGGTAAAAAAAAGAAAAAAAAAGAAGGAAGTCCTGTACACCACCCTATCCGACGTGTGTTGTCGTTTTTCTGTTTTCCCGACCCAACCTCTTCCCTCAAACAGAAACTTAACAACACATAATAAATACACTACAATACATAATAAATACACTACAACAACGGATCAACACTATATACAATATGTACAGCCCAGCAGGGGAGGCCGGCTGGGAAATTCTTGTAGAGCGTTTTTGCGCGTCATCCTCCAATTGCGCGCTGCCCCCGGAGCCAGGTTGTTAACCCTCACTACCGCGGTCTCATGGCGCAACGCTCAAGCCACTCGACCACCCCAGGGGGTACAAGTTGAACAACGTTTTGCACCTTATATGTTTGCGAGCTTGAAGCTGCTCATTGAGAAGAGAGTTATCATGGATTAAAGCAGCGTGTGATGAATTCTGGGGTGGAAGCTCTGTTGTGGATACTAATACATCTATTAAGAAGAATGGTAATGATGATAATGATAGACACAGTCGTTACCTGTTACAAGGCAATGCGCAAGTGGAGGAACTATCCGATAGAATATACCTCATTTAACGGTTAGGCACGAAGTTTTTTCGATACATTTGTTTCTCTAAACATACTAGAGCAATAACGGGCGACCGCATGATAGATTATATATATATTGCGTGCAGCAACTGAACACTTGTCGATATGAATGCAACTTTTCTCTGTATTAGTTCAGCTTGTAGCATAAGTAACAATACAAGAGGAAATTGTAAACTTAGCACAACTGAGGTTATCTCATTGGAGTATTCATCTGGGGAGGGGGGGGGACACTCCGAATGGTAGGACTGCTATACCCTCGTTTATATACTGCCCGGAGGCTTCGCGGTCCTGTTTCTTGTAGTTATAGGCTCCTTCAGCGCGGCTATTGCGTCGTACGTACGAGTAGAGCGAGCAGGGCAGAAGTTGCCGAGAAATAACGACAGATTCGTAAGGACTGAAGCATAGACAGGTGAATCTTGTTCCTGCGACGTGAGTTGCTTTCTGTGTTTTCCGTTTTTGAAGGGTAAGAAAGAAGCGTCGACTGGTCAGACAGGCGGTAGAAATGCTCGGTCTTTAGTTTTTGGCTGAAAATCTACTTGCAATGTGTGCAAGTAGATGTGAAGAAGGCCGAGTAGATGTGTCGACAGACGTACAGAGAAGAGAATAAGTGGTTTGAAGCTTCTGTCAACTGACTTGTTCAGCTTTGTTTAGCTGCGGCTGCATGGGTCGTTTTGTTTGTCTCCTTTGTTTAATGTGTTCCGTAAGATTACGAAAGCTGAGGATGGTTTTGTTTGCTTCTCCGTCGTGGTTCGAAGTCTGGACCACCACTCGGAATACGAATCCTTGAGCTTGTCTGTGGGTGGCGTCGTTACCCAGGTTGCCTGTGTGCCTGGGACAAAAACAAGCTGCTGTTATGAAAAATTTATGATACAGGACGGGTAAAAAAAAAAAGAAGGAAGTCCTGTTCACCACCCTATTCGACGTGTGTTGTCGTTTTTCTGTTTTCCCGACCCAACCTCTTCCCTCAAACAGAAACTTAACAACACATAATAAATACACTACAACAACGGATCAACACTATATACAATATGTACAGCCCAGCAGTGGAGGCCGGCTGGGAAATTCTTGTAGAGCGTTTTTGCGCGTCATCCTCCAATTGCGCGCTGCCCCCGGAGCCAGGTTGTTAACCCTCACTACCGCGGTCTCATGGCGCAACGCTCAAGCCACTCGACCACCCCAGGGGGTACAAGTTGAACAACGTTTTGCACCTTATATGTTTGCGAGCTTGAAGCTGCTCATTGAGAAGAGAGTTATCTTGGATTAAAGCAGCGTGTGATAAATTCTGGGGTGGAAGCTCTGTTGTGGATACTAATACATCTATTAAGAAGAATGGTAATGATGATAATGATAGACACAGTCGTTACCTGTTACAAGGCAATGCGCAAGTGGAGGAACTATCCGATAGAATTTACCTCATTTAACGGTTAGGCACGAAGTTTTTTCGATACATTTGTTTCTCTAAACATACTAGAGCAATAACGGGCGACCGCATGATAGATTATATATATATTGCGTGCAGCAACTGAACACTTGTCGATATGAATGCAACTTTTCTCTGTATTAGTTCAGCTTGTAGCATAAATAACAATACAAGAGGAAATTGTAAACTTAGCACAACTGAGGTTATCTCATTGGAGTATTCATCTGGGGAGGGGGGGGGGGACACTCCGAATGGTAGGACTGCTAAACCCTCGTTTATAGACTGCCCGCAGGCTTCGCGGTCCTGTTTCTTGTAGTTATAGGCTGTCCTGCAGCGCGGCTATTGCGTCGTACGTACGAGTATTGCGAGCAGGGCAGAAGTTGCCGAGAAATAACGACAGATTCGTAAGGACTGAAGCATAGACAGGTGAATCTTGTTCCTGCGACGTGAGTTGCTTTCTGTGTTTTCCGTTTTTGAAGGGTAAGAAAGAAGCGTCGACTGGTCAGACAGGCGGTAGAAATGCTCGGTCTTTAGTTTTTGGCTGAAAATCTACTTGCAATGTGTGCAAGTAGATGTGAAGAAGGCCGAGTAGATGTGTCGACAGACGTACAGAGAAGAGAATAAGTGGTTTGAAGCTTCTGTCAACTGACTTGTTCAGCTTTGTTTAGCTGCGGCTGCATGGGTCGTTTTGTTTGTCTCCTTTGTTTAATGTGTTCCGTAAGATTACGAAAGCTGAGGATGGTTTTGTTTGCTTCTCCGTCGTGGTTCGAAGTCTGGACCACCACTCGGAATACGAATCCTTGAGCTTGTCTGTGGGTGGCGTCGTTACCGAGGTTGCCTGTGTGCCTGGGACAAAAACAAGCTGCTGTTATGAAAAATTTATGATACAGGACGGGTAAAAAAAAGAAAAAAAAAGAAGGAAGTCCTGTACACCACCCTATCCGACGTGTGTTGTCGTTTTTCTGTTTTCCTGACCCAACCTCTTCCCTCAAACAGAAACTTAACAACACATAATAAATACACTACAATACATAATAAATACACTACAACAACGGATCAACACTATATACAATATGTACAGCCCAGCAGTGGAGGCCGGCTGGGAAATTCTTGTAGAGCGTTTTTGCGCGTCATCCTCCAATTGCGCGCTGCCCCCGGAGCCATGTTGTTAACCCTCACTACCGCGGTCTCATGGCGCAACGCTCAAGCCACTCGACCACCCCAGGGGGTACAAGTTGAACAACGTTTTGCACCTTATATGTTTGCGAGCTTGAAGCTGCTCATTGAGAAGAGAGTTATCATGGATTAAAGCAGCGTGTGATAAATTCTGGGGTGGAAGCTCTGTTGTGGATACTAATACATCTATTAAGAAGAATGGTAATGATGATAATGATAGACACAGTCGTTACCTGTTACAAGGCAATGCGCAAGTGGAGGAACTATCCGATAGAATTTACCTCATTTAACGGTTAGGCACGAAGTTTTTTCGATACATTTGTTTCTCTAAACATACTAGAGCAATAACGGGCGACCGCATGATAGATTATATATATATTGCGTGCAGCAACTGAACACTTGTCGATATGAATGCAACTTTTCTCTGTATTAGTTCAGCTTGTAGCATAAATAACAATACAAGAGGAAATTGTAAACTTAGCACAACTGAGGTTATCTCATTGGAGTATTCATCTGGGGAGGGGGGGGGGGACACTCCGAATGGTAGGACTGCTATACCCTCGTTTATAGACTGCCCGGAGGCTTCGCGGTCCTGTTTCTTGTAGTTATAGGCTGTCCTGCAGCGCGGCTATTGCGTCGTACGTACGAGTAGAGCGAGCAGGGCAGAAGTTGCCGAGAAATAACGACAGATTCGTAAGGACTGAAGCATAGACAGGTGAATCTTGTTCCTGCGACGTGAGTTGCTTTCTGTGTTTTCCGTTTTTGAAGGGTAAGAAAGAAGCGTCGACTGGTCAGACAGGCGGTAGAAATGCTCGGTCTTTAGTTTTTGGCTGAAAATCTACTTGCAATGTGTGCAAGTAGATGTGAAGAAGGCCGAATAGATGTGTCGACAGACGTACAGAGAAGAGAATAAGTGGTTTGAAGCTTCTGTCAACTGACTTGTTCAGCTTTGTTTAGCTGCGGCTGCATGGGTCGTTTTGTTTGTCTCCTTTGTTTAATGTGTTCCGTAAGATTACGAAAGCTGAGGATGGTTTTGTTTGCTTCTCCGTCGTGGTTCGAAGTCTGGACCACCACTCGGAATACGAATCCTTGAGCTTGTCTGTGGGTGGCGTCGTTACCCAGGTTGCCTGTGTGCCTGGGACAAAAACAAGCTGCTCTTATGACAAATTTATGATACAGGACGGGTAAAAAAAAGAAAAAAAAGAAGGAAGTCCTGTACACCACCCTATCCGACGTGTGTTGTCGTTTTTCTGTTTTCCCGACCCAACCTCTTCCCTCAAACAGAAACTTAACAACACATAATAAATACACTACAATACATAATCAATACACTACAACAACGGATCAACACTATATACAATATGTACAGCCCAGCAGTGGAGGCCGGCTGGGAAATTCTTGTAGAGCGTTTTTGCGCGTCATCCTCCAATGGCGCGCTGCCCCCGGAGCCAGGTTGTTAACCCTCACTACCGCGGTCTCATGGCGACACGCTCAAGCCACTCGACCACCCCAGGGGGTACAAGTTGAAGAACGTTTTGCACCTTAAACGTTTGCGAGCTTAAAGCTGCTCATTGAGAAGAGAGTTATCATGGATTAAAGCAGCGTGTGATAAATTCTGGGGTGAAAGCTCTGTTGTGGATACTAATACATCTATTAGGAAGAATGGTAATGATGATAATGATAGACACAGTCGTTACCTGTTACAAGGCAATGCGCAAGTGGAGGAACTATCCGATAGAATATACCTCATTTAACGGTGAGGCACGAAGTTTTTTCGATACATTTGTTTCTCTAAACATACTAGAGCAATAACGGGCGACCGCAGGATAGATTATATATATATTGCATGCAGCAACTGAACACTTGTCGATATGAATGCAACTTTTCTCTGTATTAGTTCAGCTTGTAGCATAAATAACAATACAAGAGGAAATTGTAAACTTAGCACAACTGAGGTTATCTCATTGAAGTATTCATCTGGGGAGGGGGGGGGGGGACACTCCGAATGGTAGGACTGCTATACCCTCGTTTATAGACTGCCCGGAGGCTTCGCGGTCCTGTTTCTTGTAGTTATAGGCTGTCCTACAGCGCGGCTATTGCGTCGACCTACGAGTAGAGCGAGCAGGGCAGAAGTTGTTGAGAAATAACGACAGATTCGTAAGGACTGAAGCATAGACAGGTGAATCTTGTTCCTGCGACGTGAGTTGCTTTCTGTGTTTTCCGTTTTTGAAGGGTAAGAAAGAAGCGTCGACTGGTCAGACAGGCGGTAGAAATTCTCGGTCTTTAGTTTTTGGCTGAAAATCTACTTGCAATGTGTGCAAGTAGATGTGAAGAAGGCCGAGTAGATGTGTCGACAGACGTACAGAGAAGAGAAAGTGGTTTGAAGCTTCTGTCAACTGACTTGTTCAGCTTTGTTTAGCTGCGGCTGCATGGGTCGTTTTGTTTGTCTCCTTTGTTTAATGTGTTCCGTAAGATTACGAAAGCTGAGGATGGTTTTGTTTGCTTCTCCGTCGTGGTTCGAAGTCTGGACCACCACTCGGAATACGAATCCTTGAGCTTGTCTGTGGGTGGCGTCGTTACCCAGGTTGCCTGTGTGCCTGGGACAAAAACAAGCTGCTGTTATGAAAAATTTATGATACAGGACGGGTAAAAAAAAAGAAAAAAAAAGAAGGAAGTCCTGTACACCACCCTATCCGACGTGTGTTGTCGTTTTTCTGTTTTCCCGACCCAACATCTTCCCTCAAACAGAAACTTAACAACACATAATAAATACACTACAATACATAATAAATACACTACAACAACGGATCAACACTATATACAATAGGTACAGCCCAGCAGTGGAGGCCGGCTGGGAAATTCTTGTAGAGCGTTTTTGCGCGTCATTCTCCAATTGCGCGCTGCCCCCGGAGCCAGGTTGTTAACCCTCACTACCGCGGTCTCATGGCGCAACGCTCAAGCCACTCGACCACCCCAGGGGGTACAAGTTGAACAACGTTTTGCACCTTATATGTTTGCGAGCTTGAAGCTGCTCATTGAGAAGAGAGTTATCATGGATTAAAGCAGCGTGTGATAAATTCTGGGGTGGAAGCTCTGTTGTGGATACTAATACATCTATTAAGAAGAATGGTAATGATGATAATGATAGACACAGTCGTTACCTGTTACAAGGCAATGCGCAAGTGGAGGAATTATCCGATAGAATATACCTCATTTAACGGTTAGGCACGAAGTTTTTTCGATACATTTGTTTCTCTAAACATACTAGAGCAATAACGGGCGACCGCAGGATAGATTATATATATATTGCGTGCAGCAACTGAACACTTGTCGATATGAATGCAACTTTTCCCTGTATTAGTTCAGCTTGTAGCATAAATAACAATACAAGAGGAAATTGTAAACTTAGCACAACTGAGGTTATCTCATTGGAGTATTCATCTGGGGAGGGGGGGGACACTCCGAATGGTAGGACTGCTATACCCTCGTTTATAGACTGCCCGGAGGCTTCGCAGTCCTGTTTCTTGTAGTTATAGGCTGTCCTGCAGCGCGGCTATTGCGTCGTACGTACGAGTAGAGCGAGCAGGGCAGAAGTTGCCGAGAAATAACGACAGATTCGTAAGGACTGAAGCATAGACAGGTGAATCTTGTTCCTGCGACGTGAGTTGCTTTCTGTGTTTTCCGTTTTTGAAGGGTAAGAAAGAAGCGTCGACTGGTCAGACAGGCGGTAGAAATGCTCGGTCTTTAGTTTTTGGCGGAAAATCTACTTGCAATGTGTGCAAGTAGATGTGAAGAAGGCCGAGTAGATGTGACGACAGACGTACAGAGAAGAGAATAAGTGGTTTGAAGCTTCTGTCAACTGACTTGTTCAGCTTTGTTTAGCTGCGGCTGCATGGGTCGTTTTGTTTGTCTCCTTTGTTTAATGCGTTCCGTAAGATTACGAAAGCTGAGGATGGTTTTGTTTGCTTCTCCGTCGTGGTTCGAAGTCTGGACCACCACTCGGAATACGAATCCTTGAGCTTGTCTGTTTGTGGCATCGTTACCCAGGTTGCCTGTGTGCCTGGGACAAAAACAAGCTGCTGTTATGAAAAATTTATGATACAGGACGGGTAAAAAAAAGAAAAAAAAGAAGGAAGTCCTGTACACCACCCTATCCGACGTGTGTTGTCGTTTTTCTGTTTTCCCGACCCAACCTCTTCCCTCAAACAGAAACTTAACAACACATAATAAATACACTACAATACATAATAAATACACTACAACAACGGATCAACACTATATACAATATGTACAGCCCAGCAGTGGAGGCCGGCTGGGAAATTCTTGTAGAGCGTTTTTGCGCGTCATCCTCCAATTGCGCGCTGCCCCCGGAGCCAGGTTGTTAACCCTCACTACCGCGGTCTCATGGCGCAACGCTCAAGCCACTCGACCACCCCAGGGGGTACAAGTTGAACAACGTTTTGCACCTTATATGTTTGCGAGCTTGAAGCTGCTGATTGAGAAGAGAGTTATCATGGATTAAAGCAGCGTGTGATAAATTCTGGGGTGGAAGCTCTGTTGTGGATAATAATACATCTATTAAGAAGAATGGTAATGATGATAATGATAGACACAGTCGTTACCTGTTACAAGGCAATGCACAAGTGGAGGAACTATTCGATAGAATATACCTCATTTAACGGTTAGGCACGAAGTTTTTTCGATACATTTGTTTCTCTAAACATACTAGAGCAATAACGGGCGACCGCAGGATAGATTATATATGTATTGCGTGCAGCAACTGAACACTTGTCGATATGAATGCAACTTTTCTCTGTATTAGTTCAGCTTGTAGCATAAATAACAATACAAGAGGAAATTGTAAACTTAGCACAACTGAGGTTATCTCATTGGAGTATTCATCTGGGGAGGGGGGGGGGGACACTCCGAATGGTAGGACTGCTATACCCTCGTTTATAGACTGCCCGGAGGCTTCGCGGTCCTGTTTCTTGTAGTTTTAGGCTGTCCTGCAGCGCGGCTATTGCGTCGTACGTACGAGTAGAGCGAGCAGGGCAGAAGTTGCCGAGAAATAACGACAGATTCGTAAGGACTGAAGCATATACAGGTGAATCTTGTTCCTGCGACGTGAGTTGCTTTCTGTGTTTTCCGTTTTTTGAAGGGTAAGAAAGAAGCGTCGACTGGTCAGACAGGCGGTAGAAATGCTCGGTCTTTAGTTTTTGGCTGAAAATCTACTTGCAATGTGTGCAAGTAGATGTGAAGAAGGCCGAGTAGATGTGTCGACAGACGTACAGAGAAGAGAATAAGTGGTTTGAAGCTTCTGTCAACTGACTTGTTCAGCTTTGTTTAGCTGCGGCTGCATGGGTCGTTTTGTTTGTCTCCTTTGTTTAATGTGTTCCGTAAGATTAAGAAAGCTGAGGATGGTTTTGTTTGCTTCTCCGTCGTGGTTCGAAGTCTGGACCACCACTCGGAATACGAATCCTTGAGCTTGTCTGTGGGTGGCGTCGTTACCCAGGTTGCCTGTGTGCCTGGGACAAAAACAAGCTGCTGTTATGAAAAATTTATGATACAGGACGGGTAAAAAAAAGAAAAAAAAGAAGGAAGTCCTGTACACCACCCTATCCGACGTGTGTTGTCGTTTTTCTGTTTTCCCGACCCAACCTCTTCCCTCAAACAGAAACTTAACAACACATAATAAATACACTACAATACATAATAAATACACTACAACAACGGATCAACACTATATACAATATGTACAGCCCAGCAGTGGAGGCCGGCTGGGAAATTCTTGTAGAGCGTTTTTGCGCGTCATCCTCCAATTGCGCGCTGCCCCCGGAGCCAGGTTGTTATCCCTCACTACCGCGGTCTCATGGCGCAACGCTCAAGCCACTCGACCACCCCAGGGGGTACAAGTTGAACAACGTTTTGCACCTTATATGTTTGCGAGCTTGAAGCAGCTGATTGAGAAGAGAGTTATCATGGATTAAAGCAGCGTGTGATAAATTCTGGGGTGGAAGCTCTGTTGTGGATATTAATACATCTATTAAGAAGAATGGTAATGATGATAATGATAGACACAGTCGTTACCTGTTACAAGGCAATGCACAAGTGGAGGAACTATTCGATAGAATATACCTCATTTAACGGTTAGGCACGAAGTTTTTTCGATACATTTGTTTCTCTAAACATACTAGAGCAATAACGGGCGACCGCAGGATAGATTATATATATATTGCGTGCAGCAACTGAATACTTGTCGATATGAATGCAACTTTTCTCTGTATTAGTTCAGCTTGTAGCATAAATAACAATACAAGAGGAAATTGTAAACTTAGCACAACTGAGGTTATCTCATTGGAGTATTCATCTGGGGAGGGGGGGGGACACTCCGAATGGTAGGACTGCTATACCCTCGTTTATAGACTGCCCGGAGGCTTCGCGGTCCTGTTTCTTGTAGTTATAGGCTGTCCTGCAGCGCGGCTATTGCGTCGTACGTACGAGTAGAGCGAGCAGGGCAGAAGTTGCCGAGAAATAACGACAGATTCGTAAGGACTGAAGCATAGACAGGTGAATCTTGTTCCTGCGACGTGAGTTGCTTTCTGTGTTTTCCGTTTTTGAAGTGTAAGAAAGAAGCGTCGACTGGTCAGACAGGCGGTAGAAATGCTCGGTCTTTAGTTTTTGGCTGAAAATCTACTTGGAATGTGTGCAAGTAGATGTAAAGAAGGCCGAGTAGATGTGTCGACAGACGTACAGAGAAGAGAATAAGTGGTTTGAAGCTTCTGTCAACTGACTTGTTCAGCTTTGTTTAGCTGCGGCTGCATGGGTCGTTTTGTTTGTCTCCTTTGTTTAATGTGTTCCGTAAGATTACGAAAGCTGAGGATGGTTTTGTTTGCTTCTCCGTCGTGGTTCGAAGTCTGGACCACCACTCGGAATACGAATCCTTGAGCTTGTCTGTGGATGGCGTCGTTACCCAGGTTGCCTGTGTGCCTGGGACAAAAACAAGCTGCTGTTATGAAAAATTTATGATACAGGACGGGTAAAAAAAAGAAAAAAAAGAAGGAAGTCCTGTACACCACCCTATCCGACGTGTGTTGTCGTTTTTCTGTTTTCCCGACCCAACCTCTTCCCTCAAACAGAAACTTAACAACACATAATAAATACACTACAATACATAATAAATACACTACAACAACGGATCAACACTATATACAATATGTACAGCCCAGCAGTGGAGGCCGGCTGGGAAATTCTTGTAGAGCGTTTTTGCGCGTCATCCTCCAATTGCGCGCTGCCCCCGTAGCCAGGTTGTTAACCCTCACTACCGCGGTCTCATGGCGCAACGCTCAAGCCACTCGACCACCCCAAGGGGTACAAGTTGAACAACGTTTTGCACCTTATATGTTTGCGAGCTTGAAGCTGCTCATTGAGAAGAGAGTTATCATGGATTAAAGCAGCGTGTGATAAATTCTGGGGTGGAAGCTCTGTTGTGGATACTAATACATCTATTAAGAAGAATGGTAATGATGATAATGATAGACACAGTCGTTACCTGTTACAAGGCAATGCGCAAGTGGACGAACTATTCGATAGAATATACCTCATTTAACGGTTAGGCACGAAGTTTTTTCGATACATTTGTTTCTCTAAACATACTAGAGCAATAACGGGCGACCGCAGGATAGATTATATATATATTGCGTGCAGCAACTGAACACTTGTCGATATGAATGCAACTTTTCTCTGTATTAGTTCAGCTTGTAGCATAAATAACAATACAAGAGGAAATTGTAAACTTAGCACAACTGAGGTTATCTCATTGGAGTATTCATCTGGGCAGGGGGGGAAGGGGACACTCCGAATGGTAGGACGGCTATACCCTCGTTTATAGACTGATCGGAGGCTTCGCGGTCCTGTTTCTTGTAGTTATAGGCTGTCCTGCAGCGCGGCTATTGCGTCGTACGTACGAGTAGAGCGAGCAGGGCAGAAGTTTCCGAGAAATAACGACAGATTCGTAAGGACTGAAGCATAGACAGGTGAATCTTGTTCCTGCGACGTGAGTTGATTTCTGTGTTTTCCGTTTTTGAAGGGTAAGAAAGAAGCGTCGACTGGTCAGACAGGCGGTAGAAATGCTCGGTCTTTAGTTTTTGGCTGAAAATCTACTTGCAATGTGTGCAAGTAGATGTGAAGAAGGCCGAGTAGATGTGTCGACAGACGTACAGATAAGAGAATAGGTGGTTTGAAGCTTCTGTCAACTGACTTGTTCAGCTTTGTTTAGCTGCGGCTGCATGGGTCGTTTTGTTTGTCTCCTTTGTTTAATGTGTTCCGTAAGATTACGAAAGCTGAGGATGGTTTTGTTTGCTTCTCCGTCGTGGTTCGAAGTCTGGACCACCACTCGGAATACAAATCCTTGAGCTTGTCTGTGGGTGGCGTCGTTACCCAGCATGCCTGTGTGCCTGGGACAAAAACAAGCTGCTGTTATGAAAAATGTATGATACAGGACGGGTAAAAAAAAGAAAAAAAAGAAGGAAGTCCTGTACACCACCCTATCCGACGTGTGTTGTCGTTTTTCTGTTTTCCCGACCCAACCTCTTCCCTCAAACAGAAACTTAACAACACATAATAAATACACTACAATACATAATAAATACACTACAACAACGGATCAACACTATATACAATATGTACAGCCCAGCAGTGGAGGCCGGCTGGGAAATTCTTGTAGAGCGTTTTTGCGCGTCATCCTCCAATTGCGCGCTGCCCCCGGAGCCAGGTTGTTAACCCTCACTACCGCGGTCTCATGGCGCAACGCTCAAGCCACTCGACCACCCCAGGGGGTACAAGTTGAACAACGTTTTGCACCTTATATGTTTGCGAGCTTGAAGCTGCTCATTGAGAAGAGAGTTATCATGGATTAAAGCAGCGTGTGATAAATTCTGGGGTGGAAGCTCTGTTGTGGATACTAATACATCTATTAAGAAGAATGGTAATGATGATAATGATAGACACAGTCGTTACCTGTTACAAGGCAATGCGCAAGTGGAGGAACTAACCGATAGAATATACCTCATTTAACGGTTAGGCACGAAGTTTCTTCGATACATTTGTTTCTCTAAACATACTAGAGCAATAACGGGCGACCGCAGGATAGATTATATATATATTTTGTGCAGCAACTGAACACTTGTCGATATGAATGCACCTTTTCTTTGTATTAGTTCAGCTTGTAGCATAAATAACAATACAAGAGGAAATTGTAAACTTAGCACAATTGAGGTTATCTCATTGGAGTATTCATCTGGGGAGGGGGGGGGGGGACACTCCGAATGGTAGGACTGCTATACCCTCGTTTATAGACGGCCCGGAGGCTTCGCGGTCCTGTTTCTTGTAGTTATAGGCTGTCCTGCAGCGCGGCTATTGCGTCGTACGTACGAGTAGAGCGAGCAGGGCAGAAGTTGCCGAGAAATAACGACAGATTCGTAAGGACTGAAGCATAGACAGGTGAATCTTGTTCCTGTGACGTGAGTTGCTTTCTGTGTTTTCCGTTTTTGAAGGGTAAGAAAGAAGCGTCGACTGGTCAGACAGGCGGTAGAAATGCTCGGTCTTTAGTTTTTGGCTGAAAATCTACTTGCAATGTGTGCAAGTAGATGTGAAGAAGGCCGAGTAGATGTGTCGACAGACGTACAGAGAAGAGAATAAGTGGTTTGAAGCTTCTGTCAACTGACTTGTTCAGCTTTGTTTAGCTGCGGCTGCATGGGTCGTTTTGTTTGTCTCCTTTGTTTAATGTGTTCCGTAAGATAACGAAAGCTGAGGATGGTTTTGTTTGCTTCTCCGTCGTGGTTCGAAGTCTGGACCACCACTCGGAATACGAATCCTTGAGCGTGTCTGCGGGTGGCGTCGTTACCCAGGTTGCCTGTGTGCCTGGGACAAAAACAAGCTGCTGTTATGAAAAATTAATGATACAGGACAGGTAAAAAAAGAAAAAAAAGAAGGAAGTCCTGTACACCACCCTATCCGACGTGTGTTGTCGTTTTTCTGTTTTCCCGACCCAACCTCTTCCCTCAAACAGAAACTTAAAAACACATAATAAATACACTACAATACATAATAAATACACTACAACAACGGATCAACACTATATACAATATGTACAGCCCAGCAGTGGAGGCCGGCTGGGAAATTCTTGTAGAGCGTTTTTGCGCGTCATCCTCCAATTGCGTGCTGCCCCCGGAGCCAGGTTGTTAACCCTCACTACCGCGGTCTCATGGCGCAACGCTCAAGCCACTCGACCACCCCAGGGGGTAGAAGTTGAACAACGTTTTGCACCTTATATGTTTGCGAGCTTGAAGCTGCTCATTGAGAAGAGAGTTATCATGGATTAAAGCAGCGTGTGATAAATTTTGTGGTGGAAGCTCTGTTGTGGATACTAATACATCTATTAAGAAGAATGGTAATGATGATAATGATAGACACAGTCGTTACCTGTTACAAGGCAATGCGCAAGTGGAGGAACTATCCGATAGAATATACCTCATTTAACGGTTAGGCACGAAGTTTTTTCGATACATTTGTTTCTCTAAACATACTAGAGCAATAACGGGCGACCGCAGGATAGATTATATATATATTGCGTGCAGCAACTTAACACTTGTCGATATGAATGCAACTTTTCTCTGTATTAGTTCAGCTTGTAGCATAAATAACAATACAAGAGGAAATTGTAAACTTAGCACAACTGAGGTTATCTCATTGGAGTATTCATCTGGGGAGGGGGGGAAGGGACACTCCGAATGGTAGGACTGCTATACCCTCGTTTATAGACTGCCCGGAGGCTTCGCGGTCCTGTTTCTTGTAGTTATAGGCTGTCCTGCAGCGCGGCTATTGCGTCGTACGTACGAGTAGAGCGAGCAGGGCAGAAGTTGCCGAGAAATAACGACAGATTCGTAAGGACTGAAGCATAGACAGGTGAATCTTGTTCCTGCGACGTGAGTTGCTTTCTGTGTTTTCCGTTTTTTGAAGGGTAAGAAAGAAGCGTCGACTGGTCAGACAGGCGGTAGAAATGCTCGGTCTTTAGTTTTTGGCTGAAAATCTACTTGCAATGTGTGCAAGTAGATGTGAAGAAGGCCGAGTAGATGTGTCGACAGACGTACAGAGAAGAGAATAAGTGGTTTGAAGCTTCTGTCAACTGACTTGTTCAGCTTTGTTTAGCTGCGGCTGTATGGGTCGTTTTGTTTGTCTCCTTTGTTTAATGTGTTCCGTAAGATTACGAAAGCTGAGGATGGTTTTGTTTGCTTCTCCGTCGTGGTTCGAAGTCTGGACCACCACTCGGAATACGAATCCTTGAGCTTGTCTGTGGGTGGCGTCGTTACCCAGGTTGCCTGTGTGCCTGGGACAAAAACAAGCTGCTGTTATGAAAAATTTATGATACAGGACGGGTAAAAAAAAGAAAAAAAAGAAGGAAGTCCTGTACACTACCCTATCCGACGTGTGTTGTCGTTTTTCTGTTTTCCCGACCCAACCTCTTCCCTCAAACAGAAACTTAACAACACATAATAAATACACTACAATACATAATAAATACACTACAACAACGGATCAACACTATATACAATTTGTACAGCCCAGCAGTGGAGGCAAGCTGGGAAATTCTTGTAGAGCGTTTTTGCGCGTCATCCTCCAATTGCGCGCTGCCCCCGGAGCCAGGTTGTTAACCCTCACTACCGCGGTCTCATGGCGCAACGCTCAAGCCACTCGACCACCCCAGGGGTACAAGTTGAACAACGTTTTGCACCTTATATGTTTGCGAGCTTGAAGCTGTTCATTGAGAAGAGAGTTATCATGGATTAAAGCAGCGTGTGATAAATTCTGGGGTGGAAGCTCTGTTGTGGATACTAATACATCTATTAAGAAGAATGGTAATGATGATAATGATAGACACAGTCGTTACCTGTTACAAGGCAATGCGCAAGTGGAGGAACTATCTGATAGAATATACCTCATTTAACGGTTAGGCACGAAGTTTTTTCGATACATTTGTTTCTCTAAACATACTAGAGCAATAACGGGCGACCGCAGGATAGATTATATATATATTGCGTGCAGCAACTGAACACTTGTCGATATGAATGCAACTTTTCTCTGTATTAGTTCAGCTTGTAGCATAAATAACAATACAAGAGGAAATTGTAAACTTAGCACAACTGAGGTTATCTCATTGGAGTATTCATCTGGGCAGGGGGGGAAGGGGACACTCCGAATGGTAGGACGGCTATACCCTCGTTTATAGACTGATCGGAGGCTTCGCGGTCCTGTTTCTTGTAGTTATAGGCTGTCCTGCAGCGCGGCTATTGCGTCGTACGTACGAGTAGAGTGAGCAGGGCAGAAGTTTCCGAGAAATAACGACAGATTCGTAAGGACTGAAGCATAGACAGGTGAATCTTGTTCCTGCGACGTGAGTTGATTTCTGTGTTTTCCGTTTTTGAAGGGTAAGAAAGAAGCGTCGACTGGTCAGACAGGCGGTAGAAATGCTCGGTCTTTAGTTTTTGGCTGAAAATCTACTTGCAATGTGTGCAAGTAGATGTGAAGAAGGCCGAGTAGATGTGTCGACAGACGTACAGATAAGAGAATAGGTGGTTTGAAGCTTCTGTCAACTGACTTGTTCAGCTTTGTTTAGCTGCGGCTGCATGGGTCGTTTTGTTTGTCTCCTTTGTTTAATGTGTTCCGTAAGATTACGAAAGCTGAGGATGGTTTTGTTTGCTTCTCCGTCGTGGTTCGAAGTCTGGACCACCACTCGGAATACAAATCCTTGAGCTTGTCTGTGGGTGGCGTCGTTACCCAGCATGCCTGTGTGCCTGGGACAAAAACAAGCTGCTGTTATGAAAAATGTATGATACAGGACGGGTAAAAAAAAGAAAAAAAAGAAGGAAGTCCTGTACACTACCCTATCCGACGTGTGTTGTCGTTTTTCTGTTTTCCCGACCCAACCTCTTCCCTCAAACAGAAACTTAACAACACATAATAAATACACTACAATACATAATAAATACACTACAACAACGGATCAACACTATATACAATATGTACAGCCCAGCAGTGGAGGCCGGCTGGGAAATTCTTGTAGAGCGTTTTTGCGCGTCATCCTCCAATTGCGCGCTGCCCCCGGAGCCAGGTTGTTAACCCTCACTACCGCGGTCTCATGGCGCAACGCTCAAGCCACTCGACCACCCCAGGGGGTAGAAGTTGAACAACGTTTTGCACCTTATATGTTTGCGAGCTTGAAGCTGCTCATTGAGAAGAGAGTTATCATGGATTAAAGCAGCGTGTGATAAATTTTGTGGTGGAAGCTCTGTTGTGGATACTAATACATCTATTAAGAAGAATGGTAATGATGATAATGATAGACACAGTCGTTACCTGTTACAAGGCAATGCGCAAGTGGAGGAACTATCCGATAGAATATACCTCATTTAACGGTTAGGCACGAAGTTTTTTCGATACATTTGTTTCTCTAAACATACTAGAGCAATAACGGGCGACCGCAGGATAGATTATATATATATTGCGTGCAGCAACTTAACACTTGTCGATATGAATGCAACTTTTCTCTGTATTAGTTCAGCTTGTAGCATAAATAACAATACAAGAGGAAATTGTAAACTTAGCACAACTGAGGTTATCTCATTGGAGTATTCATCTGGGGAGGGGGGGGGGGGACACTCCGAATGGTAGGACTGCTATACCCTCGTTTATAGACTGCCCGGAGGCTTCGCGGTCCTGTTTCTTGTAGTTATAGGCTGTCCTGCAGCGCGGCTATTGCGTCGTACGTACGAGTAGAGCGAGCAGGGCAGAAGTTGCCGAGAAATAACGACAGATTCGTAAGGACTGAAGCATAGACAGGTGAATCTTGTTCCTGCGACGTGAGTTGCTTTCTGTGTTTTCCGTTTTTGAAGGGTAAGAAAGAAGCGTCGACTGGTCAGACAGGCGGTAGAAATGCTCGGTCTTTAGTTTTTGGCTGAAAATCTACTTGCAATGTGTGCAAGTAGATGTGAAGAAGGCCGAGTAGATGTGTCGACAGACGTACAGAGAAGAGAATAAGTGGTTTGAAGCTTCTGTCAACTGACTTGTTCAGCTTTGTTTAGCTGTGGCTGCATGGGTCGTTTTGTTTGTCTCCTTTGTTTAATGTGTTCCGTAAGATTACGAAAGCTGAGGATGGTTTTGTTTGCTTCTCCGTCGTGGTTCGAAGTCTGGACCACCACTCGGAATACGAATCCTTGAGCGTGTCTGCGGGTGGCGTCGTTACCCAGGTTGCCTGTGTGCCTGGGACAAAAACAAGCTGCTGTTATGAAAAATTAATGATACAGGACAGGTAAAAAAAAGAAAAAAAAGAAGGAAGTCCTGTACACCACCCTATCCGACAAGTGTTGTCGTTTTTCTGTTTTCCCGACCCAACCTCTTCCCTCAAACAGAAACTTAAAAACACATAATAAATACACTACAATACATAATAAATACACTACAACAACGGATCAACACTATATACAATATGTACAGCCCAGCAGTGGAGGCCGGCTGGGAAATTCTTGTAGAGCGTTTTTGCGCGTCATCCTCCAATTGCGCGCTGCCCCCAGAGCCAGGTTGTTAACCCTCACTACCGCGGTCTCATGGCGCAACGCTCAAGCCACTCGACCACACCAGGGGGTAGAAGTTGAACAACGTTTTGCACCTTATATGTTTGCGAGCTTGAAGCTGTTCATTGAGAAGAGAGTTATCATGGATTAAAGCAGCGTGTGATAAATTCTGGGGTGGAAGCTCTGTTGTGGATACTAATACATCTATTAAGAAGAATGGTAATGATGATAATGATAGACACAGTCGTTACCTGTTACAAGGCAATGCGCAAGTGGAGGAACTATCTGATAGAATATACCTCATTTAACGGTTAGGCACGAAGTTTTTTCGATACATTTGTTTCTCTAAACATACTAGAGCAATAACGGGCGACCGCAGGATAGATTATATATATATTGCGTGCAGCAACTGAACACTTGTCGATATGAATGCAACTTTTCTCTGTATTAGTTCAGCTTGTAGCATAAATAACAATACAAGAGGAAATTGTAAACTTAGCACAATTGAGGTTATCTCATTGGAGTATTCATCTGGGGAGGGGGGGGGGGGACACTCCGAATGGTAGGACTGCTATACCCTCGTTTATAGACTGCCCGGAGGCTTCGCGGTCCTGTTTCTTGTAGTTATAGGCTGTCCTGCAGCGCGGCTATTGCGTCGTACGTACGAGTAGAGCGAGCAGGGCAGAAGTTGCCGAGAAATAACGACAGATTCGTAAGGACTGAAGCATAGACAGGTGAATCTTGTTCCTGTGACGTGAGTTGCTTTCTGTGTTTTCCGTTTTTGAAGGGTAAGAAAGAAGCGTCGACTGGTCAGACAGGCGGTAGAAATGCTCGGTCTTTAGTTTTTGGCTGAAAATCTACTTGCAATGTGTGCAAGTAGATGTGAAGAAGGCCGAGTAGATGTGTCGACAGACGTACAGAGAAGAGAATAAGTGGTTTGAAGCTTCTGTCAACTGACTTGTTCAGCTTTGTTTAGCTGCGGCTGCATGGGTCGTTTTGTTTGTCTCCTTTGTTTAATGTGTTCCGTAAGATTACGAAAGCTGAGGATGGTTTTGTTTGCTTCTCCGTCGTGGTTCGAAGTCTGGACCACCACTCGGAATACGAATCCTTGAGCGTGTCTGCGGGTGGCGTCGTTACCCAGGTTGCCTGTGTGCCTGGGACAAAAACAAGCTGCTGTTATGAAAAATTAATGATACAGGACAGGTAAAAAAAAGAAAAAAAAGAAGGAAGTCCTGTACACCACCCTATCCGACAAGTGTTGTCGTTTTTCTGTTTTCCCGACCCAACCTCTTCCCTCAAACAGAAACTTAAAAACACATAATAAATACACTACAATACATAATAAATACACTACAACAACGGATCAACACTATATACAATATGTACAGCCCAGCAGTGGAGGCCGGCTGGGAAATTCTTGTAGAGCGTTTTTGCGCGTCATCCTCCAATTGCGCGCTGCCCCCGGAGCCAGGTTGTTAACCCTCACTACCGCGGTCTCATGGCGCAACGCTCAAGCCACTCGACCACACCAGGGGGTAGAAGTTGAACAACGTTTTGCACCTTATATGTTTGCGAGCTTGAAGCTGCTCATTGAGAAGAGAGTTATCATGGATTAAAGCAGCGTGTGATAAATTCTGGGGTGGAAGCTCTGTTGTGGATACTAATACATCTATTAAGAAGAATGGTAATGATGATAATGATAGACACAGTCGTTACCTGTTACAAGGCAATGCGCAAGTGGAGGAACTAACCGATAGAATATACCTCATTTAACGGTTAGGCACGAAGTTTCTTCGATACATTTGTTTCTCTAAACATACTAGAGCAATAACGGGCGACCGCAGGATAGATTATATATATATTTTGTGCAGCAACTGAACACTTGTCGATATGAATGCACCTTTTCTCTGTATTAGTTCAGCTTGTAGCATAAATAACAATACAAGAGGAAATTGTAAACTTAGCACAATTGAGGTTATCTCATTGGAGTATTCATCTGGGGAGGGTGGGGGGACACTCCGAATGGTAGGACTGCTATACCCTCGTTTATAGACTGCCCGGAGGCTTCGCGGTCCTGTTTCTTGTAGTTATAGGCTGTCCTGCAGCGCGGCTATTGCGTCGTACGTACGAGTAGAGCGAGCAGGGCAGAAGTTGCCGAGAAATAACGACAGATTCGTAAGGACTGAAGCATAGACAGGTGAATCTTGTTCCTGTGACGTGAGTTGCTTTCTGTGTTTTCCGTTTTTGAAGGGTAAGAAAGAAGCGTCGACTGGTCAGACAGGCGGTAGAAATGCTCGGTCTTTAGTTTTTGGCTGAAAATCTACTTGCAATGTGTGCAAGTAGATGTGAAGAAGGCCGAGTAGATGTGTCGACAGACGTACAGAGAAGAGAATAAGTGGTTTGAAGCTTCTGTCAACTGACTTGTTCAGCTTTGTTTAGCTGCGGCTGCATGGGTCGTTTTGTTTGTCTCCTTTGTTTAATGTGTTCCGTAAGATTACGAAAGCTGAGGATGGTTTTGTTTGCTTCTCCGTCGTGGTTCGAAGTCTGGACCACCACTCGGAATACGAATCCTTGAGCGTGTCTGCGGGTGGCGTCGTTACCCAGGTTGCCTGTGTGCCTGGGACAAAAACAAGCTGCTGTTATGAAAAATTAATGATACAGGACAGGTAAAAAAAAGAAAAAAAAGAAGGAAATCCTGTACACCACCCTATCCGACGTGTGTTGTCGTTTTTCTGTTTTCCCGACCCAACCTCTTCCCTCAAACAGAAACTTGACAACACATAATAAATACACTACAATACATAATAAATACACTACAACAACGGATCAACACTATATACAATATGTACAGCTCAGCAGTGGAGGCCAGCTGGGAAATTCTTGTAGAGCGTTTTTGCGCGTCATCCTCCAATTGCGCGCTGCCCCCGGAGCCAGGTTGTTAACCCTCACTACCGCGGTCTCATGGCGCAACGCTCAAGCCACTCGACCACCCCAGGGGGTAGAAGTTGAACAACGTTTTGCACCTTATATGTTTGCGAGCTTGAAGCTGCTCATTGAGAAGAGAGTTATCATGGATTAAAGCAGCGTGTGATAAATTCTGGGGTGGAAGCTCTGTTGTGGATACTAATACATCTATTAAGAAGAATGGTAATGATGATAATGATAGACACAGTCGTTACCTGTTACAAGGCAATGCGCAAGTGGAGGAACTATCCGACAGAATATACCTCATTTAACGGTTAGGCACGAAGTTTTTTCGATACATTTGTTTCTCTAAACATACTAGAGCAATAACGGGCGACCGCAGGATAGATTATATATATATTGCGTGCAGCAACTTAACACTTGTCGATATGAATGCAACTTTTCTCTGTATTAGTTCAGCTTGTAGCATTAATAACAATACAAGAGGAAATTGTAAACTTAGCACAACTGAGGTTATCTCATTGGAGTATTCATCTGGGGAGGGGGGGGGGACACTCCGAATGGTAGGACTGCTATACCCTCGTTTATAGACTGCTCGGAGGCTTCGCGGTCCTGTTTCTTGTAGTTATAGGCTGTCCTGCAGCGCGGCTATTGTGTCGTACGTACGAGTAGAGCGAGCAGGGCAGAAGTTGCCGAGAAATAACGACAGATTCGTAAGGACTGAAGCATAGACAGGTGAATCTTGTTCCTGCGACGTGAGTTGCTTTCTGTGTTTTCCGTTTTTGAAGGGTAAGAAAGAAGCGTCGACTGGTCAGACAGGCGGTAGAAATGCTCGGTCTTTAGTTTTTGGCTGAAAATCTACTTGCAATGTGTGCAAGTAGATGTGAAGAAGGCCGAGTAGATGTGTCGACAGACGTACAGAGAAGAGAATAAGTGGTTTGAAGCTACTGTCAACTGACTTGTTCAGCTTTGTTTAGCTGCGGCTGCATGGGTCGTTTTGTTTGTCTCCTTTGTTTAACGTATTCCGTAAGATTACGAAAGCTGAGGATGGTTTTGTTTGCTTCTCCCTCGTGGTTCGAAGTCTGGACCACCACTCGGAATACGAATCCTTGAGCTTGTCTGTGGGTGGCGTCGTTACCCAGGTTGCCTGTGTGCCTGGGACAAAAACAAGCTGCTGTTATGAAAAATTTATGATACAGGACGGGTAAAAAAAAGAAAAAAAAGAAGGAAGTCCTGTACACCACCCTATTCGACGTGTGTTGTCGTTTTTCTGTTTTCCCGACCCAACCTCTTCCCTCAAACAGAAACTTAAAAACACATAATAAATACACTACAACAACGGATCAACACTATATACAATATGTACAGCCCAGCAGTGGAGGCCGGCTGGGAAATTCTTGTAGAGCGTTTTTGCGCGTCATCCTCCAATTGCGCGCTGCCCCCGGAGCCAGGTTGTTAACCCTCACTACCGCGGTCTCAAGGCGCAACGCTCAAGCCACTCGACCACCCCAGGGGGTACAAGTTGAACAACGTTTTGCACCTTATATGTTTGCGAGCTTGAAGCTGCTCATTGAGAAGAGAGTTATCATGGATTAAAGCAGCGTGTGATAAATTCTGGGGTGGAAGCTCTGTTATGGATACTAATACATCTATTAAGAAGAATGGTAATGATGATAATGATAGACACAGTCGTTACCTGTTACAAGGCAATGCGCAAGTGGAAGAACTATCCGATAGAATATACCTCATTTAACGGTTAGGCACGAAGTTTTTTCGATACATTTGTTTCTCTAAACATACTAGAGCAATAACGGGCGACCGCAGGATAGATTATATATATATTGCGTGCAGCAACTGAACACTTGTCGATATGAATGCAACTTTTCCCTGTATTAGTTCAGCTTGTAGCATAAATAACAATACAAGAGGAAATTGTAAACTTAGCACAACTGAGGTTATCTCATTGAAGTATTCATCTGGGGAGGGGGGGGACACTCCGAATGGTAGCACTGCTATACCCTCGTTTATAGACTGCCCGGAGGCTTCGCCGTCCTGTTTCTTGTAGTTATAGGCTGTCCTGCAGCGCGGCTATTGCGTCGTACGTACGAGTAGAGCGAGCAGGGCAGAAGTTGCCGAGAAATAACGACAGATTCGTAAGGACTGAAGCATAGACAGGTGAATCTTGTTCCTGTGACGTGAGTTGCTTTCTGTGTTTTCCGTTTTTGAAGGGTAAGAAAGAAGCGTCGACTGGTCAGACAGGCGGTAGAAATGCTCGGTCTTTAGTTTTTGGCTGAAAATCTACTTGCAATGTGTGCAAGTAGATGTGAAGAAGGCCGAGTAGATGTGTCGACAGACGTACAGAGAAGAGAATAAGTGGTTTGAAGCTTCTGTCAACTGACTTGTTCAGCTTTGTTTAGCTGCGGCTGCATGGGTCGTTTTGTTTGTCTCCTTTGTTTAATGTGTTCCGTAAGATTACGAAAGCTGAGGATGGTTTTGTTTGCTTCTCCGTCGTGGTTCGAAGTCTGGACCACCACTCGGAATACGAATCCTTGAGCGTGTCTGCGGGTGGCGTCGTTACCCAGGTTGCCTGTGTGCCTGGGACAAAAACAAGCTGCTGTTATGAAAAATTAATGATACAGGACAGGTAAAAAAAAGAAAAAAAAGAAGGAAGTCCTGTACACCACCCTATCCGACAAGTGTTGTCGTTTTTCTGTTTTCCCGACCCAACCTCTTCCCTCAAACAGAAACTTAAAAACACATAATAAATACACTACAATACATAATAAATACACTACAACAACGGATCAACACTATATACAATATGTACAGCCCAGCAGTGGAGGCCGGCTGGGAAATTCTTGTAGAGCGTTTTTGCGCGTCATCCTCCAATTGCGCGCTGCCCCCGGAGCCAGGTTGTTAACCCTCACTACCGCGGTCTCATGGCGCAACGCTCAAGCCACTCGACCACACCAGGGGGTAGAAGTTGAACAACGTTTTGCACCTTATATGTTTGCGAGCTTGAAGCTGCTCATTGAGAAGAGAGTTATCATGGATTAAAGCAGCGTGTGATAAATTCTGGGGTGGAAGCTCTGTTGTGGATACTAATACATCTATTAAGAAGAATGGTAATGATGATAATGATAGACACAGTCGTTACCTGTTACAAGGCAATGCGCAAGTGGAGGAACTAACCGATAGAATATACCTCATTTAACGGTTAGGCACGAAGTTTCTTCGATACATTTGTTTCTCTAAACATACTAGAGCAATAACGGGCGACCGCAGGATAGATTATATATATATTTTGTGCAGCAACTGAACACTTGTCGATATGAATGCACCTTTTCTCTGTATTAGTTCAGCTTGTAGCATAAATAACAATACAAGAGGAAATTGTAAACTTAGCACAATTGAGGTTATCTCATTGGAGTATTCATCTGGGGAGGGTGGGGGGACACTCCGAATGGTAGGACTGCTATACCCTCGTTTATAGACTGCCCGGAGGCTTCGCGGTCCTGTTTCTTGTAGTTATAGGCTGTCCTGCAGCGCGGCTATTGCGTCGTACGTACGAGTAGAGCGAGCAGGGCAGAAGTTGCCGAGAAATAACGACAGATTCGTAAGGACTGAAGCATAGACAGGTGAATCTTGTTCCTGTGACGTGAGTTGCTTTCTGTGTTTTCCGTTTTTGAAGGGTAAGAAAGAAGCGTCGACTGGTCAGACAGGCGGTAGAAATGCTCGGTCTTTAGTTTTTGGCTGAAAATCTACTTGCAATGTGTGCAAGTAGATGTGAAGAAGGCCGAGTAGATGTGTCGACAGACGTACAGAGAAGAGAATAAGTGGTTTGAAGCTTCTGTCAACTGACTTGTTCAGCTTTGTTTAGCTGCGGCTGCATGGGTCGTTTTGTTTGTCTCCTTTGTTTAATGTGTTCCGTAAGATTACGAAAGCTGAGGATGGTTTTGTTTGCTTCTCCGTCGTGGTTCGAAGTCTGGACCACCACTCGGAATACGAATCCTTGAGCGTGTCTGCGGGTGGCGTCGTTACCCAGGTTGCCTGTGTGCCTGGGACAAAAACAAGCTGCTGTTATGAAAAATTAATGATACAGGACAGGTAAAAAAAAGAAAAAAAAGAAGGAAGTCCTGTACACCACCCTATCCGACGTGTGTTGTCGTTTTTCTGTTTTCCCGACCCAACCTCTTCCCTCAAACAGAAACTTGACAACACATAATAAATACACTACAATACATAATAAATACACTACAACAACGGATCAACACTATATACAATATGTACAGCTCAGCAGTGGAGGCCAGCTGGGAAATTCTTGTAGAGCGTTTTTGCGCGTCATCCTCCAATTGCGCGCTGCCCCCGGAGCCAGGTTGTTAACCCTCACTACCGCGGTCTCATGGCGCAACGCTCAAGCCACTCGACCACCCCAGGGGGTAGAAGTTGAACAACGTTTTGCACCTTATATGTTTGCGAGCTTGAAGCTGCTCATTGAGAAGAGAGTTATCATGGATTAAAGCAGCGTGTGATAAATTCTGGGGTGGAAGCTCTGTTGTGGATACTAATACATCTATTAAGAAGAATGGTAATGATGATAATGATAGACACAGTCGTTACCTGTTACAAGGCAATGCGCAAGTGGAGGAACTATCCGACAGAATATACCTCATTTAACGGTTAGGCACGAAGTTTTTTCGATACATTTGTTTCTCTAAACATACTAGAGCAATAACGGGCGACCGCAGGATAGATTATATATATATTGCGTGCAGCAACTTAACACTTGTCGATATGAATGCAACTTTTCTCTGTATTAGTTCAGCTTGTAGCATTAATAACAATACAAGAGGAAATTGTAAACTTAGCACAACTGAGGTTATCTCATTGGAGTATTCATCTGGGGAGGGGGGGGGGACACTCCGAATGGTAGGACTGCTATACCCTCGTTTATAGACTGCTCGGAGGCTTCGCGGTCCTGTTTCTTGTAGTTATAGGCTGTCCTGCAGCGCGGCTATTGTGTCGTACGTACGAGTAGAGCGAGCAGGGCAGAAGTTGCCGAGAAATAACGACAGATTCGTAAGGACTGAAGCATAGACAGGTGAATCTTGTTCCTGCGACGTGAGTTGCTTTCTGTGTTTTCCGTTTTTGAAGGGTAAGAAAGAAGCGTCGACTGGTCAGACAGGCGGTAGAAATGCTCGGTCTTTAGTTTTTGGCTGAAAATCTACTTGCAATGTGTGCAAGTAGATGTGAAGAAGGCCGAGTAGATGTGTCGACAGACGTACAGAGAAGAGAATAAGTGGTTTGAAGCTACTGTCAACTGACTTGTTCAGCTTTGTTTAGCTGCGGCTGCATGGGTCGTTTTGTTTGTCTCCTTTGTTTAACGTATTCCGTAAGATTACGAAAGCTGAGGATGGTTTTGTTTGCTTCTCCCTCGTGGTTCGAAGTCTGGACCACCACTCGGAATACGAATCCTTGAGCTTGTCTGTGGGTGGCGTCGTTACCCAGGTTGCCTGTGTGCCTGGGACAAAAACAAGCTGCTGTTATGAAAAATTTATGATACAGGACGGGTAAAAAAAAGAAAAAAAAGAAGGAAGTCCTGTACACCACCCTATTCGACGTGTGTTGTCGTTTTTCTGTTTTCCCGACCCAACCTCTTCCCTCAAACAGAAACTTAAAAACACATAATAAATACACTACAATACATAATACATACACTACAACAACGGATCAACACTATATACAATATGTACAGCCCAGCAGTGGAGGCCGGCTGGGAAATTCTTGTAGAGCGTTTTTGCGCGTCATCCTCCAATTGCGCGCTGCCCCCGGAGCCAGGTTGTTAACCCTCACTACCGCGGTCTCAAGGCGCAACGCTCAAGCCACTCGACCACCCCAGGGGGTACAAGTTGAACAACGTTTTGCACCTTATATGTTTGCGAGCTTGAAGCTGCTCATTGAGAAGAGAGTTATCATGGATTAAAGCAGCGTGTGATAAATTCTGGGGTGGAAGCTCTGTTATGGATACTAATACATCTATTAAGAAGAATGGTAATGATGATAATGATAGACACAGTCGTTACCTGTTACAAGGCAATGCGCAAGTGGAAGAACTATCCGATAGAATATACCTCATTTAACGGTTAGGCACGAAGTTTTTTCGATACATTTGTTTCTCTAAACATACTAGAGCAATAACGGGCGACCGCAGGATAGATTATATATATATTGCGTGCAGCAACTGAACACTTGTCGATATGAATGCAACTTTTCCCTGTATTAGTTCAGCTTGTAGCATAAATAACAATACAAGAGGAAATTGTAAACTTAGCACAACTGAGGTTATCTCATTGAAGTATTCATCTGGGGAGGGGGGGGACACTCCGAATGGTAGCACTGCTATACCCTCGTTTATAGACTGCCCGGAGGCTTCGCCGTCCTGTTTCTTGTAGTTATAGGCTGTCCTGCAGCGCGGCTATTGCGTCGTACGTACGAGTAGAGCGAGCAGGGCAGAAGTTGCCGAGAAATAACGACAGATTCGTAAAGACTGAAGCATAGACAGGTGAATCTTGTTCCTGCGACGTGAGTTGCTTTCTGTGTTTTCCGTTTTTGAAGGGTAAGAAAGAAGCGTCGACTGGTCAGACAGGCGGTAGAAATGCTCGGTCTTTAGTTTTTGGCTGAAAATCTACTTGCAATGTGTGCAAGTAGATGTGAAGAAGGCCGAGTAGATGTGTCGACAGACGTACAGAGAAGAGAATAAGTGGTTTGAAGCTACTGTCAACTGACTTGTTCAGCTTTGTTTAGCTGCGGCTGCGTGGGTCGTTTTGTTTGTCTCCTTTGTTTAACGTGTTCCGTAAGATTACGAAAGCTGAGGATGGTTTTGTTTGCTTCTCCCTCGTGGTTCGAAGTCTGGACCACCACTCGGAATACGAATCCTTGAGCTTGTCTGTGGGTGGCGTCGTTACCCAGGTTGCCTGTGTGCCTGGGACAAAAACAAGCTGCTGTTATGAAAAATTTATGATACAGGACGGGTAAAAAAAAGAAAAAAAAGATGGAAGTCCTGTACACCACCCTATCCGACGTGTGTTGTCGTTTTTCTGTTTTCCCGACCCAACCTCTTCCCTCAAACAGAAACTTGACAACACATAATAAATACACTACAATACATAATACATACACTACAACAACGGATCAACACTATATACAATATGTACAGCCCAGCAGTGGAGGCCGGCTGGGAAATTCTTGTAAAGCGTTTTTGCGCGTCATCCTCCAATTGCGCGCTGCCCCCGGAGCCAGGTTGTTAACCCTCACTACCGCGGTCTCATGGCGCAACGCTCAAGCCACTCGACCACCCCAGGGGGTAGAAGTTGAACAACGTTTTGCACCTTATATGTTTGCGAGCTTGAAGCTGCTCATTGAGAAGAGAGTTATCATGGATTAAAGCAGCGTGTGATAAATTTTGTGGTGGAAGCTCTGTTGTGGATACTAATACATCTATTAAGAAGAATGGTAATGATGATAATGATAGACCAGTCGTTACCTGTTACAAGGCAATGCGCAAGTGGAGGAACTATCCGATAGAATATACCTCATTTAACGGTTAGGCACGAAGTTTTTTCGATACATTTGTTTCTCTAAACATACTAGAGCAATAACGGGCGACCGCAGGATAGATTATATATATATTGCGTGCAGCAACTGAACACTTGTCGATATGAATGCAACTTTTCCCTGTATTAGTTCAGCTTGTAGCATAAATAACAATACAAGAGGAAATTGTAAACTTAGCACAACTGAGGTTATCTCTTTGAAGTATTCATCTGGGGAGGGGGGGGGGGACACTCCGAATGGTAGCACTGCTATACCCTCGTTTATAGACTGCCCGGAGGCTTCGCCGTCCTGTTTCTTGTAGTTATAGGCTGTCCTGCAGCGCGGCTATTGCGTCGTACGTACGAGTAGAGCGAGCAGGGCAGAAGTTGCCGAGAAATAACGACAGATTCGTAAGGACTGAAGCATAGACAGGTGAATCTTGTTCCTGCGACGTGAGTTGCTTTCTGTGTTTTCCGTTTTTGAAGGGTAAGAAAGAAGCGTCGACTGGTCAGACAGGCGGTAGAAATGCTCGGTCTTTAGTTTTTGGCTGAAAATCTACTTGCAATGTGTGCAAGTAGATGTGAAGAAGGCCGAGTAGATGTGTCGACAGACGTACAGAGAAGAGAATAAGTGGTTTGAAGCTACTGTCAACTGACTTGTTCAGCTTTGTTTAGCTGCGGCTGCATGGGTCGTTTTGTTTGTCTCCTTTGTTTAATGTGTTCCGTAAGATTACGAAAGCTGAGGATGGTTTTGTTTGCTTCTCCGTCGTGGTTCGAAGTCTGGACCACCACTCGGAATACGAATCCTTGAGCTTGTCTGTGGGTGGCGTCGTTACCCAGGTTGCCTGTGTGCCTGGGACAAAAACAAGCTGCTGTTATGAAAAATTTATGATACAGGACGGGTAAAAAAAAGAAAAAAAAGAAGGAAGTCCTATACACCACCCTATCCGACGTGTGTTGTCGTTTTTCTGTTTTCCCGACCCAACCTCTTCCCTCAAACAGAAACTTGACAACACATAATAAATACACTACAATACAAAATAAATACACTACAACAACGGATCAACACTATATACAATATGTACAGCCCAGCAGTGGAGGCCAGCTGGGAAATTCTTGTAGAGCGTTTTTGCGCGTCATCCTCCAATTGCGCGCTGCCCCCGGAGCCAGGTTGTTAACCCTCACTACCGCGGTCTCATGGCGCAACGCTCAAGCCACTCGACCACCCCAGGGGGTACAAGTTGAACAACGTTTTGCACCTTATATGTTTGCGAGCTTGAAGCTGCTCATTGAGAAGAGAGTTATCATGGATTAAAGCAGCGTGTGATAAATTCTGGGGTGGAAGCTCTGTTGTGGATACTAATACATCTATTAAGAAGAATGGTAATGATGATAATGATAGACACAGTCGTTACCTGTTACAAGGCAATGCGCAAGTGGAGGAACTATCCGACAGAATATACCTCATTTAACGGTTAGGCACGAAGTTTTTTCGATACATTTGTTTCTCTAAACATACTAGAGCAATAACGGGCGACCGCAGGATAGATTATATATATATTGCGTGCAGCAACTGAACACTTGTCGATATGAATGCAACTTTTCCCTGTATTAGTTCAGCTTGTAGCATAAATAACAATACAAGAGGAAATTGTAAACTTAGCACAACTGAGGTTATCTCATTGAAGTATTCATCTGGGGAGGGGGGGGGGGACACTCCGAATGGTAGGACTGCTATACCCTCGTTTATAGACTGCCCGGAGGCTTCGCGGTCCTGTTTCTTGTAGTTATAGGCTGTCCTGCAGCGCGGCTATTGCGTCGTACGTACGAGTAGAGCGAGCAGGGCAGAAGTTGCCGAGAAATAACGACAGATTCGTAAGGACTGAAGCACAGACAGGTGAATCTTGTTCCTGCGACGTGAGTTGCTTTCTGTGTTTTCCGTTTTTGAAGGGTAAGAAAGAAGCGTCGACTGGTCAGACAGGCGGTAGAAATGCTCGGTCTTTAGTTTTTGGCTGAAAATCTACTTGCAATGTGTGCAAGTAGATGTGAAGAAGGCCGAGTAGATGTGTCGACAGACGTACAGAGAAGAGAATAAGTGGTTTGAAGCTACTGTCAACTGACTTGTTCAGCTTTGTTTAGCTGCGGCTGCATGGGTCGTTTTGTTTGTCTCCTTTGTTTAATGTGTTCCGTAAGATTACGAAAGCTGAGGATGGTTTTGTTTGCTTCTCCCTCGTGGTTCGAAGTCTGGACCACCACTCGGAATACGAATCCTTGAGCTTGTCTGTGGGTGGCGTCGTTACCCAGGTTGCCTGTGTGCCTGGGACAAAAACAAGCTGCTGTTATGAAAAATTTATGATACAGGACGGGTAAAAAAAAGAAAAAAAAAGAAGGAAGTCCTGTACACCACCCTATCCGACGTGTGTTGTCGTTTTTCTGTTTTCCCGACCCAACCTCTTCCCTCAAACAGAAACTTGACAACACATAATAAATACACTACAATACATAATAAATGCACTACAACAACGGATCAACACTATATACAATATGTACAGCCCAGCAGTGGAGGCCGGCTGGGAAATTCTTGTAGAGCGTTTTTGCGCGTCATCCTCCAATTGCGCGCTGCCCCCGAAGCCAGGTTGTTAACCCTCACTACCGCGGTCTCATGGCGCAACGCTCAAGCCACTCGACCACCCCAGGGGGTACAAGTTGAACAACGTTTTGCACCTTATATGTTTGCGAGCTTGAAGCTGCTCATTGAGAAGAGAGTTATCATGGATTAAAGCAGCGTGTGATAAATTCTGGGGTGGAAGCTCTGTTGTGGATACTAATACATCTATTAAGAAGAATGGTAATGATGATAATGATAGACACAGTCGTTACCTGTTACAAGGCAATGCGCAAGTGGAGGAACTATCCGACAGAATATACCTCATTTAACGGTTAGGCACGAAGTTTTTTCGATACATTTGTTTCTCTAAACATACTAGAGCAATAACGGGCGACCGCAGGATAGATTATATATATATTGTCACGATGAGTCACAAGTACTGGGAGATATATTGAACAACCGGGTAGCTAGCTCTAGGACGATGCGTCAGTCGTGGCTGGCTCTCAAGCCGAGAAGAGACACGCAATTCTTCTTCCTTTCCTTCAGATGGTAGAGCCGCTCTTGCAGTCGACCCACTACGTGTGGGTGGCATTATCCCCCCTTTCGAAAAGAGAAAAAAAAAAGTCCCAAAAGGGGAAAAGAAAAGTACATAGCACCACCACGATGTTACGACATAGGCACGTGGAAAAAAAAGAAATTGGAAATTCGGATAAAGTAAAAATAGAAATGAACGAGCGTGCCAATATAGGAAAAATCAGTGAACGAAGAAGCAAGTTCACAAAAATAAATAAATAACACAAAGAACGCTGTACGGCAAAAAAAAGTTATGAACAACGCGCAATAAATGGTTTCATGCGCAACGCATGAACGACATCCGACCTCGGTCGTGTCCTACTCCGTGCCTGCGATGTTGAGTCCGGAACCACTTCATAGTTCACGTCACTGACGCGGCGTAACACTTTATAAGGGCCAAAGTACCGGCTGAGTAACTTTTCACTAAGGCCACGGCGGCGGACGGGCGTCCACACCCAAACTTGGTCTCCGGGGTTGTAAAATACTTCACTGTGGCGGATGTTATAGCGCCGTGCGTCTGCCTGCTGTTGCTGGCCGATGTGTAGTCGCGCGAGCTGCCGGGCTTCCTCAGCACGCTCTGCGAATTCATCGGCGTCAGTTGTCAACTCGTCTTCGTCTTGACACGGTAGCATAGAGTCCAGCATGGTCTGCACTTCGCGGCCGTAGAGAAGCCGAAATGGCGTGAATCGCGTGGTCTCTTGCACGGCGGTATTATACGCGAAGGTCACGTACGGTAAGATCCGGTCCCATGTTTTGTGCTGTACGTCGATGTACATTGAGATCATGTCTGCAATGGTCTTATTCAGTCGCTCGGTAAGTCCGTTGGTTTGCGGGTGGTACGCAGTTGTCTTTCGGTGTCTGGTGTTGCTCAGTTTGAAAACCTCGTCCATAAGCTGCGCCGTGAATGCCGTCCCTCTGTCCGTTATTATAGTGGAAGGAGCACCGTGTCGTAACACGATGTGGCGCATGAAAAATTGTGCTACCTCAGAAGCCGTGGCTCGTGGGATCGCCTGCGTCTCAGCGTAGCGTGTCAGATAGTCGGTCGCGACGATCACCCATTTGTTGCTGTCCGCAGATAGGGGGAATGGCCCGAGAATGTCCATGCCGACTTTGTCGAACGGCGTGCAGGGTGCTTCAATCGGCTGAAGCAAACCAGCTGGCTTAACAGATGGTTGCTTTCGACGCTGACATTCCCGACAGCTCTTGACGTACTTCTTGACGCTTGCCGAAAGTCCTGGCCAATAGTACCTCTCACTCACTCTGGCAAGTGTCCGTGAGTAGCCCAGATGACCGGATGTGGGTTCGTCATGGCAAGCGAAAAGGACGTCGTCTCGCATGTCTCGAGGAACCACCAGGAGGTAGGTACGGTTGTTCGAACGAGCGTTCTTCTTGTACAGCACACCCTCTCGAAGGCAGAATGACGGCAACGAGCGGGATAAATGACGTGGTATGATTGTGTCCTGGCCCTCTAAATGATCGATGATCGGACGAATCTCTGCGTCATCCCGCTGCAGTTTACTCAAGTCTGATGAGCTAATGGCGCCCAGGAAGCCTTCGTCTTCCTCTGCTTCCTGACTGACGACATGAAGGGGTGCGCGTGACAGTGTGTCAGCGTCTTCATGCTTACGGCCGGACTTATGGACGATGGTGACGTCAAATTCCTGCAGCCGCAAGCTCCACCGTGCTAGCCGTCCTGAAGGGTCGCGCAGGCTTGCCAACCAGCAGAGGGCATGGTGGTCCGTCACTACCTTGAAGGGACGACCATAAAGGTACGGGCGAAACTTGGTGATTGCCCACACGACTGCGAGGCACTCTTTCTCCGTAGTGGAATAATTCGCCTCGGCACGGGATAGAGAGCGGCTGGCGTAGGCTATCACCCTTTCGATGTCGTCTTGACGCTGAACGAGCACTGCACCAAGCCCAACGTTACTAGCGTCAGTATGGACCTCCGTGTCAGCATCATCGTCGAAATGAGCGAGAACGGGTGCTGATTGCATGCGCTGTCGCAGTTCATCAAAAGCTGCTTGTTGCTCGTTTTCCCAGACAAACGGCGTGTCGTCCCTTGTGAGACGAGTCAGAGGTTCTGCTATCTGTGAAAAGCCATGAATGAACCGGCGATAGTAGGCGCACAAACCAAGGAAGCGCTGGACGGCTTTCTTATCGACAGGAGCTGGTAATTCGGCAACAGCGGCAAGCTTGTCTGGATCGGGCCGGACTCCTTCAGCGCTAACTACATGTCCAAGAAATTTCAGTTCTTCATAGCCGAAGTGGCACTTCTGTGGCTTTAGAGTGAGGTCCGCCGATCGGATAGCCTCCAGCACGCTGCGCAGGCGCTGTAGGTGCTGCTCGAACGTGGCAGAGAAGACCACCACATCATCAAGGTAGACAAGACAAGTCTGCCACTTGAGCCCTGTGAGGACAGTGTCCATCATTCGCTGGAAAGTTGCTGGCGCTGAACACAAGCCGAAAGGGAGTACTCGAAATTGGTATAGGCCGTCTGGAGTCACGAAGGCTGTCTTTTCGCGGTCTCGCTGATCTACCTCGATTTGCCAGTACCCACTTTTGAGGTCGAGAGAAGTGAAATAATGGGCACGACGAAGTCTATCCAGCGAATCGTCGATACGCGGTAGCGGGTACACATCCTTTTTGGTCACGTTGTTGAGCTTTCGGTAATCGACGCAGAAGCGTAGCGATCCGTCTTTCTTTTTAACAAGCACGACTGGAGATGACCACGGGCTGTTGGATGGTTCGATAACGCCATCGTCAAGCATCTCGCGAACTTGCGTACGTATCGCTTCACGTTCTTTAGCCGACACGCGGTAGGGGTGCTGGTGTATTGGGCGTGCGTCCTCGTACGTGATGATCCTGTGCTGAGTGATGGACGTCTGGCGGATCTTTGAGCAACTTGCGAAGCAAGACCTGTACTCGAACAAGAGCGCTCGCAGCGCAGTCTGGTTATCGGTGGACAGATCAGGATTGATGTCAATGTTGCTCATTGATGTGTCTGCGTTATCCACTATTTCTGACGTGGGACAGTTGGTTACGTTTGCTACTTCGTGGGCAAACGCTATCGAAGTGCCACGGAAAAGGTGTCGATGCTCGTTGCTAAAGTTGGTAACGAGCAATTCAGATCGGCCGTCGCGAACGTGAATTACACTTCTCGCTACACATATGCCTTGCTGCAGGAGGTGTTCTAAATTTGTCTCGGCCACCACATCGCCATCGCTCAAACCACAGCATCTTACGTCGACTAGAACACTGGCTCGGGGAGGAAGCGTCACGCTCTGTTCAGAAATACGGAGTACGTCGACACGCATTCCGTCATCCTGCACGTTGATTGCTCGCTGGGCTGAGAACGTGACGCGGCGCTCTTGCAGATCAATGATAGCTCCATTTTCCTGTAGAAAATCAACTCCCAGAATGACGTCACGGGAGCATTCACGTAGAACAAGGCAGCTTGCTACGAATGTGTACCCTTGAATCTGTACTCTAATTGTGCAGGCACCCAGTGGAGTTACGACATGGCCACCAGCTGTCCGAATCTGCGAGTTATGCCACGGCGTGATTACTTTCTTCAGCTGCGTTGTCAGTTTCCCGCTCAGTATGGAATAGTCTGCGCCGGTGTCCACTAACGCATTCACTACACAACCATCAATTGTTACTGCTATGTCGAGTGAAAGCCGGCTATCCTTTGCAGCAGCAGGTGATGTCGGACCAGTTTCTGTACGGTTCTGCGTCAATAGGAGGTCTTCAGCGCTTTGACGTTCAGCGACCCCGCCCCCAGAGGTCGCTTCGGCTAGTTTTCCCGGCGGGGGCTGGGAGATCGTGCGGTAGAATACCGCTGGGGCATTGATGAAAATCGCCTCGGTGATGGCGAGCGCGACTGGCGCCCGGCAGACGGTGGTTCATGCTGCTGGGAGAGGTAGTTTTGGATGTCGCGTGGTCTCTGACCGTAACGGGGGGGGCGGCGAGTACGCAGAGAAGCCGCGAAGCCCAAGACGGCGATAAGGACACTGGCGGTACAAGTGATCAGCTTCTCCGCAATGAAAGCATAGAGGTCGGTGATCGCGTGTGCGCCAGACAACAGACTTCCGAGGATACGAGTGCCGATCGTCGATGTACTGGACCGGTTGTACCGAACGATGGGCAACAGAAGCACCACGGCCAAAGGGCAGGGGCGGTGGCGTGTACGTGCCTTCGTAGTATGGCATGTGCTGCGCTGACTCGAGTGAAACTGCAGGGACAGGATGAACGAACAAGGGCGGCGATGCAGCAGGGCGTTTCAGGGCTTCCGCGTAGGTTGTCTTACGGTGGTATTCAGCAGGAGCTGGCGCAGCTGTGTCAGGAGGCAAGGTGTCCCGGAGGGCCTGGTGCAGCTCATCTTTGATGACGGTTGCAATAGAGCTAACCGTAGGATTAGGTGTTACACCAGCCTTTTGCAACTCCTCACGTACGATATTACGGATGAGTTCACGTAAGGAGTCATTGCTGGTCCCAGCGGCGGCGAAAATGTCAGCAGAGGACATGCCTCTGACTTGCCTGTCGTATTGGTTTGATCGCTGCTGTAGCATTTTTTCCATTGTCACGGCTTCAGACAAGAACTCCGCGACCGTCTTCGGAGGGCTTCGCACGAGGCCGGCGAAAAGCTGGTCCTTGACACCACGCATCAAGTGACGCAACTTCTTGTCCTCCGTCATTCTTGAATCTGCCCGTCGGAAGAGACGCGTCATGTCTTCGACGTACGCGGTCACAGTTTCGTTTGGCGACTGGACGCGGGCAAGAATGGCTCGTTCAGCTCTTTCTTGGCGGTCAGCACTGGCATATGTCTGCAGAAGTCTACGAGAGAATTCTGGCCACGTCGTCAGCTGCTCCTCTCGATTTTGATACCACGTGCGAGCCCCGTCTTCGAGATAGAAGTAGACACGACCCAGTTTCGCCGCGTTGTCCCACTGATTCAAGTTGGCTACGCGCTCGAAGTCCGCCAACCAGTCCTCAACGTCTTCGCTCTCCGTACCATGGAACGTCGTCGGTGCCCGTGGGCTTTCCAACGTATATCGGTTCGACGACGTGCTTCCCGTGCCGGTTGGCAAGGTTTGTATCGAAGTGCTGGTCATGTTTGTTGACGTGGTGGTAGCAGTATCGTTGACTTCCGGAGGCAATCCCCTGATTCGGCGGCTCGTCCGATGCACGGGAGTATTGACTGGCACTGGACTCGTATTACGGCTTCCTGGGGGGGTCTGCAGCATCCGTGAGACTACCCAGCACCTTCCACCAGTTTGTCACGATGAGTCACAAGTACTGGGAGATATATTGAACAACCGGGTAGCTAGCTCTAGGACGATGCGTCAGTCGTGGCTGGCTCTCAAGCCGAGAAGAGACACGCAATTCTTCTTCCTTTCCTTCAGATGGTAGAGCCGCTCTTGCAGTCGACCCACTACGTGTGGGTGGCAATATATTGCGTGCAGCAACTTAACACTTGTCGATATGAATGCAACTTTTCTCTGTATTAGTTCAGCTTGTAGCATAAATAACAATACAAGAGGAAATTGTAAACTTAGCACAACTGAGGTTATCTCATTGGAGTATTCATCTGGGGAGGGGGGGGGGACACTCCGAATGGTAGGACTGCTATACCCTCGTTTATAGACTGCTCGGAGGCTTCGCGGTCCTGTTTCTTGTAGTTATAGGCTGTCCTGCAGCGCGGCTATTGTGTCGTACGTACGAGTAGAGTGAGCAGGGCAGAAGTTGCCGAGAAATAACGACAGATTCGTAAGGACTGAAGCATAGACAGGTGAATCTTGTTCCTGCGACGTGAGTTGCTTTCTGTGTTTTCCGTTTTTGAAGGGTAAGAAAGAAGCGTCGACTGGTCAGACAGGCGGTAGAAATGCTCGGTCTTTAGCTTTTGGCTGAAAATCTACTTGCAATCTGTGCAAGTAGATGTGAAGAAGGCCGAGTAGATGTGTCGACAGACGTACAGAGAAGAGAATAAGTGGTTTGAAGCTTCTGTCAACTGACTTGTTCAGCTTTGTTTAGCTGCGGCTGCATGGGTCGTTTTGTTTGTCTCCTTTGTTTAACGTGTTCCGTAAGATTACGAAACCTGAGGATGGTTTTGTCTGCTCTCCGTCGTGGTTCGAAGTCTGGACCACCACTCGGAATACGAATCCTTGAGCTTGTCTGTGGGTGGCGTCGTTACCCAGGTTGCCTGTGTGCCTGGGACAAAAACAAGCTGCTGTTATGAAAAATTTATGATACAGGACGGGTAAAAAAAAGAAAAAAAAGAAGGAAGTCCTGTACACCACCCTATTCGACGTGTGTTGTCGTTTTTCTGTTTTCCCGACCCAACCTCTTCCCTCAAACAGAAACTTAACAACACATAATAAATACACTACAATACATAATACATACACTACAACAACGGATCAACACTATATACAATATGTACAGCCCAGCAGTGGAGGCCGGCTGGGAAATTCTTGTAGAGCGTTTTTGCGCGTCATCCTCCAATTGCGCGCTGCCCCCGGAGCCAGGTTGTTAACCCTCACTACCGCGGTCTCATGGCGCAACGCTCAAGCCACTCGACCACCCCAGGGGGTACAAGTTGAACAACGTTTTGCACCTTATATGTTTGCGAGCTTGAAGCTGCTCATTGAGAAGAGAGTTATCATGGATTAAAGCAGCGTGTGATAAATTCTGGGGTGGAAGCTCTGTTGTGGATACTAATACATCTATTAAGAAGAATGCTAATGATGATAATGATAGACACAGTCGTTACCTGTTACAAGGCAATGCGCAAGTGGAGGAACTATCCGATAGAATATACCTCATTTAACGGTTAGGCACGAAGTTTTTTCGATACATTTGTTTCTCTAAACATACTATAGCAATAACGGGCGACCGCAGGATAGATTATATATTAATTGCGTGCAGCAACTGAACACTTGTCGATATGAATGCAACTTTTCCCTGTATTAGTTCAGCTTGTAGCATAAATAACAATACAAGAGGAAATTGTAAACTTAGCACAACTGAGGTTATCTCATTGAAGTATTAATCTGGGGAGGGGGGGGGGGACACTCCGAATGGTAGGACTGCTATACCCTCGTTTATAGACTGCCCGGAGGCTTCGCGGTCCTGTTTCTTGTAGTTATAGGCTGTCCTGCAGCGCGGCTATTGCGTCGTACGTACGAGTAGAGCGAGCAGGGCAGAAGTTGCCGAGAAATAACGACAGATTCGTAAGGACTGAAGCATAGACAGGTGAATCTTGTTCCTGCGACGTGAGTTGCTTTCTGTGTTTTCCGTTATTGAAGGGTAAGAAAGAAGCGTCGACTGGTCAGACAGGCGGTAGAAATGCTCGGTCTTTAGTTTTTGGCTGAAAATCTACTTGCAATGTGTGCAAGTAGATGTGAAGAAGGCCGAGTAGATGTGTCGACAGACGTACAGAGAAGAGAATAAGTGGTTTGAAGCTTCTGTCAACTGACTTGTTCAGCTTTGTTTAGCTGCGGCTGCATGGGTCGTTTTGTTTGTCTCCTTTGTTTAATGTGTTCCGTAAGATTACGAAAGCTGAGGATGGTTTTGTTTGCTTCTCCCTCGTGGTTCGAAGTCTGGACCACCACTCGGAATACGAATCCTTGAGCTTGTCTGTGGGTGGCGTCGTTACCCAGGTTGCCTGTGTGCCTGGGACAAAAACAAGCTGCTGTTATGAAAAATTTATGATACAGGACGGGTAAAAAAAAGAAAAAAAAGAAGGAAGTCCTGTACACCACCCTATCCGACGTGTGTTGTCGTTTTTCTGTTTTCCCGACCCAACCTCTTCCCTCAAACAGAAACTTGACAACACATAATAAATACACTACAATACATAATAAATACACTACAACAACGGATCAACACTATATACAATATGTACAGCCCAGCAGTGGAGGCCGGCTGGGAAATTCTTGTAGAGCGTTTTTGCGCGTCATCCTCCAATTGCGCGCTGCCCCCGGAGCCAGGTTGTTAACCCTCACTACCGCGGTCTCATGGCGCAACGCTCAAGCCACTCGACCACCCCAGGGGGTACAAGTTGAACAACGTTTTGCACCTTATATGTTTGCGAGCTTGAAGCTGCTCATTGAGAAGAGAGTTATCATGGATTAAAGCAGCGTGTGATAAATTCTGGGGTGGAAGCTCTGTTGTGGATACTAATACATCTATTAAGAAGAATGGTAATGATGATAATGATAGACACAGTCGTTACCTGTTACAAGGCAATGCGCAAGTGGAGGAACTATCCGACAGAATATACCTCATTTAACGGTTAGGCACGAAGTTTTTTCGATACATTTGTTTCTCTAAACATACTAGAGCAATAACGGGCGACCGCAGGATAGATTATATATATATTGCGTGCAGCAACTGAACACTTGTCGATATGAATGCAACTTTTCCCTGTATTAGTTCAGCTTGTAGCATAAATAACAATACAAGAGGAAATTGTAAACTTAGCACAACTGAGGTTATCTCATTGGAGTATTCATCTGGGGAGGGGGGGGGGGACACTCCGAATGGTAGGACTGCTATACCCTCGTTTATAGACTGCCCGGAGGCTTCGCGGTCCTGTTTCTTGTAGTTATAGGCTGTCCTGCAGCGCGGCTATTGCGTCGTACGTACGAGTAGAGCGAGCAGGGCAGAAGTTGCCGAGAAATAACGACAGATTCGTAAGGACTGAAGCATAGACAGGTGAATCTTGTTCCTGCGACGTAAGTTGCTTTCTGTATTTTCCGTTTTTGAAGGGTAAGAAAGAAGCGTCGACTGGTCAGACAGGCGGTAGAAATGCTCGGTCTTTAGTTTTTGGCTGAAAGTCTACTTGCAATGTGTGCAAGTAGATGTGAAGAAGGCCGAGTAGATGTGTCGACAGACGTACAGAGAAGAGAATAAGTGGTTTGAAGCTTCTGTCAACTGACTTGTTCAGCTTTGTTTAGCTGCGGCTGCATGGGTCGTTTTGTTTGTCTCCTTTGTTTAATGTGTTCCGTAAGATTACGAAAGCTGAGGATGGTTTTGTTTGCTTCTCCGTCGTGGTTCGAAGTCTGGACCACCACTCGGAATACGAATCCTTGAGCTTGTCTGTGGGTGGCGTCGTTACCCAGGTTGCCTGTGTGCCTGGGACAAAAACAAGCTGCTGTTATGAAAAATTTATGATACAGGACGGGTAAAAAAAAGAAAAAAAAAGAAGGAAGTCCTGTACACCACCCTATCCGACGTGTGTTGTCGTTTTTCTGTTTTCCCGACCCACCCTCTTCCCTCAAACAGAAACTTAACAACACATAATAAATACACTACAATACATAATAAATACACTACAACAACGGATCAACACTATATACAATATGTACAGCCCGGCAGTGGAGGCCGGCTGGGAAATTCTTGTAGAGCATTTTTGCGCGTCATCCTCCAATTGCGCGCTGCCCCCGGAGCCAGGTTGTTAACCCTCACTACCGCGGTCTCATGGCGCAACGCTCAAGCCACTCGACCACCCCAGGGGGTACAAGTTGAACAACGTTTTGCACCTTATATGTTTGCGAGCTTGAAGCTGCTCATTGAGAAGAGAGTTATCATGGATTAAAGCAGCGTGTGATAAATTCTGGGGTGGAAGCTCTGTTGTGGATACTAATACATCTATTAAGAAGAATGGTAATGATGATAATGATAGACACAGTCGTTACCTGTTACAAGGCAATGCGCAAGTGGAGGAACTATCCGATAGAATATACCTCATTTAACGGTTAGGCACGAAGTTTTTTCGATACATTTGTTTCTCTAAACATACTAGAGCAATAACGGGCGACCGCAGGATAGATTATATATATATTGTCACGATGAGTCACAAGTACTGGGAGATATATTGAACAACCGGGTAGCTAGCTCTAGGACGATGCGTCAGTCGTGGCTGGCTCTCAAGCCGAGAAGAGACACGCAATTCTTCTTCCTTTCCTTCAGATGGTAGAGCCGCTCTTGCAGTCGACCCACTACGTGTGGGTGGCATTATCCCCCCTTTCGAAAAGAGAAAAAAAAAAGTCCCAAAAGGGGAAAAGAAAAGTACATAGCACCACCACGATGTTACGACATAGGCACGTGGAAAAAAAAGAAATTGGAAATTCGGATAAAGTAAAAATAGAAATGAACGAGCGTGCCAATATAGGAAAAATCAGTGAACGAAGAAGCAAGTTCACAAAAATAAATAAATAACACAAAGAACGCTGTACGGCAAAAAAAAAGTTATGAACAACGCGCAATAAATGGTTTCATGCGCAACACATGAACGACATCCGACCTCGGTCGTGTCCTACTCCGTGCCTGCGATGTTGAGTCCGGAACCACTTCATAGTTCACGTCACTGACGCGGCGTAACACTTTATAAGGGCCAAAGTACCGGCTGAGTAACTTTTCACTAAGGCCACGGCGGCGGACGGGCGTCCACACCCAAACTTGGTCTCCGGGGTTGTAAAATACTTCACTGTGGCGGATGTTATAGTGCCGTGCGTCTGCCTGCTGTTGCTGGCCGATGTGTAGTCGCGCGAGCTGCCGGGCTTCCTCAGCACGCTCTGCGAATTCATCGGCGTCAGTTGTCAACTCGTCTTCGTCTTGACACGGTAGCATAGAGTCCAGCATGGTCTGCACTTCGCGGCCGTAGAGAAGCCGAAATGGCGTGAATCGCGTGGTCTCTTGCACGGCGGTATTATACGCGAAGGTCACGTACGGTAAGATCCGGTCCCATGTTTTGTGCTGTACGTCGATGTACATTGAGATCATGTCTGCAATGGTCTTATTCAGTCGCTCGGTAAGTCCGTTGGTTTGCGGGTGGTACGCAGTTGTCTTTCGGTGTCTGGTGTTGCTCAGTTTGAAAACCTCGTCCATAAGCTGCGCCGTGAATGCCGTCCCTCTGTCCGTTATTATAGTGGAAGGAGCACCGTGTCGTAACACGATGTGGCGCATGAAAAATTGTGCTACCTCAGAAGCCGTGGCTCGTGGGATCGCCTGCGTCTCAGCGTAGCGTGTCAGATAGTCGGTCGCGACGATCACCCATTTGTTGCTGTCCGCAGATAGGGGGAATGGCCCGAGAATGTCCATGCCGACTTTGTCGAACGGCGTGCAGGGTGCTTCAATCGGCTGAAGCAAACCAGCTGGCTTAACAGATGGTTGCTTTCGACGCTGACATTCCCGACAGCTCTTGACGTACTTCTTGACGCTTGCCGAAAGTCCTGGCCAATAGTACCTCTCACTCACTCTGGCAAGTGTCCGTGAGTAGCCCAGATGACCGGATGTGGGTTCGTCATGGCAAGCGAAAAGGACGTCGTCTCGCATGTCTCGAGGAACCACCAGGAGGTAGGTACGGTTGTTCGAACGAGCGTTCTTCTTGTACAGCACACCCTCTCGAAGGCAGAATGACGGCAACGAGCGGGATAAATGACGTGGTATGATTGTGTCCTGGCCCTCTAAATGATCGATGATCGGACGAATCTCTGCGTCATCCCGCTGCAGTTTACTCAAGTCTGATGAGCTAATGGCGCCCAGGAAGCCTTCGTCTTCCTCTGCTTCCTGACTGACGACATGAAGGGGTGCGCGTGGCAGTGTGTCAGCGTCTTCATGCTTACGGCCGGACTTATGGACGATGGTGACGTCAAATTCCTGCAGCCGCAAGCTCCACCGTGCTAGCCGTCCTGAAGGGTCGCGCAGGCTTGCCAACCAGCAGAGGGCATGGTGGTCCGTCACTACCTTGAAGGGACGACCATAAAGGTACGGGCGAAACTTGGTGATTGCCCACACGACTGCGAGGCACTCTTTCTCCGTAGTGGAATAATTCGCCTCGGCACGGGATAGAGAGCGGCTGGCGTAGGCTATCACCCTTTCGATGTCGTCTTGACGCTGAACGAGCACTGCACCAAGCCCAACAATACTAGCGTCAGTATGGACCTCCGTGTCAGCATCATCGTCGAAATGAGCGAGAACGGGTGCTGATTGCATGCGCTGTCGCAGTTCATCAAAAGCTGCTTGTTGCTCGTTTTCCCAGACAAACGGCGTGTCGTCCCTTGTGAGACGAGTCAGAGGTTCTGCTATCTGTGAAAAGCCATGAATGAACCGGCGATAGTAGGCGCACAAACCAAGGAAGCGCTGGACGGCTTTCTTATCGACAGGAGCTGGTAATTCGGCAACAGCGGCAAGCTTGTCTGGATCGGGCCGGACTCCTTCAGCGCTAACTACATGTCCAAGAAATTTCAGTTCTTCATAGCCGAAGTGGCACTTCTGTGGCTTTAGAGTGAGGTCCGCCGATCGGATAGCCTCCAGCACGCTGCGCAGGCGCTGTAGGTGCTGCTCGAACGTGGCAGAGAAGACCACCACATCATCAAGGTAGACAAGACAAGTCTGCCACTTGAGCCCTGTGAGGACAGTGTCCATTATTCGCTGGAAAGTTGCTGGCGCTGAACACAAGCCGAAAGGGAGTACTCGAAATTGGTATAGGCCGTCTGGAGTCACGAAGGCTGTCTTTTCGCGGTCTCGCTGATCTACCTCGATTTGCCAGTACCCACTTTTGAGGTCGAGAGAAGTGAAATAATGGGCACGACGAAGTCTATCCAGCGAATCGTCGATACGCGGTAGCGGGTACACATCCTTTTTGGTCACGTTGTTGAGCTTTCGGTAATCGACGCAGAAGCGTAGCGATCCGTCTTTCTTTTTAACAAGCACGACTGGAGATGACCACGGGCTGTTGGATGGTTCGATAACGCCATCGTCAAGCATCTCGCGAACTTGCGTACGTATCGCTTCACGTTCTTTAGCCGACACGTGGTAGGGGTGCTGGTGTATTGGGCGTGCGTCCTCGTACGTGATGATCCTGTGCTGAGTGATGGACGTCTGGCGGATCTTTGAGCAACTTGCGAAGCAAGACCTGTACTCGAACAAGAGCGCTCGCAGCGCAGTCTGGTTATCGGTGGACAGATCAGGATTGATGTCAATGTTGCTCATTGATGTGTCTGCGTTATCCACTATTTCTGACGTGGGACAGTTGGTTACGTTTGCTACTTCGTGGGCAAACGCTATCGAAGTGCCACGGAAAAGGTGTCGATGCTCGTTGCTAAAGTTGGTAACGAGCAATTCAGATCGGCCGTCGCGAACGTGAATTACACTTCTCGCTACACATATGCCTTGCTGCAGGAGGTGTTCTAAATTTGTCTCGGCCACCACATCGCCATCGCTCAAACCACAGCATCTTACGTCGACTAGAACACTGGCTCGGGGAGGAAGCGTCACGCTCTGTTCAGAAATACGGAGTACGTCGACACGCATTCCGTCATCCTGCACGTTGATTGCTCGCTGGGCTGAGAACGTGACGCGGCGCTCTTGCAGATCAATGATAGCTCCATTCTCCTGTAGAAAATCAACTCCCAGAATGACGTCACGGGAGCATTCACGTAGAACAAGGCAGCTTGCTACGAATGTGTACCCTTGAATCTGTACTCTAATTGTGCAGGCACCCAGTGGAGTTACGACATGGCCACCAGCTGTCCGAATCTGCGAGTTATGCCACGGCGTGATTACTTTCTTCAGCTGCGTTGTCAGTTTCCCGCTCAGTATGGAATAGTCTGCGCCGGTGTCCACTAACGCATTCACTACACAACCATCAATTGTTACTGCTATGTCGAGTGAAAGCCGGCTATCCTTTGCAGCAGCAGGTGATGTCGGACCAGTTTCTGTACGGTTCTGCGTCAATAGGAGGTCTTCAGCGCTTTGACGTTCAGCGACCCCGCCCCCAGAGGTCGCTTCGGCTAGTTTTCCCGGCGGGGGCTGGGAGATCGTGCGGTAGAATACCGCTGGGGCATTGATGAAAATCGCCTCGGTGATGGCGAGCGCGACTGGCGCCCGGCAGACGGTGGTTCATGCTGCTGGGAGAGGTAGTTTTGGATGTCGCGTGGTCTCTGACCGTAACGGGGGGGCGGCGAGTACGCAGAGAAGCCGCGAAGCCCAAGACGGCGATAAGGACACTGGCGGTACAAGTGATCAGCTTCTCCGCAATGAAAGCATAGAGGTCGGTGATCGCGTGTGCGCCAGACATCAGACTTCCGAGGATACGAGTGCCGATCGTCGATGTACTGGACCGGTTGTACCGAACGATGGGCAACAGAAGCACCACGGCCAAAGGGCAGGGGCGGTGGCGTGTACGTGCCTTCGTAGTATGGCATGTGCTGCGCTGACTCGAGTGAAACTGCAGGGACAGGATGAACGAACAAGGGCGGCGATGCAGCAGGGCGTTTCAGGGCTTCCGCGTAGGTTGTCTTACGGTGGTATTCAGCAGGAGCTGGCGCAGCTGTGTCAGGAGGCAAGGTGTCCCGGAGGGCCTGGTGCAGCTCATCTTTGATGACGGTTGCAATAGAGCTAACCGTAGGATTAGGTGTTACACCAGCCTTTTGCAACTCCTCACGTACGATATTACGGATGAGTTCACGTAAGGAGTCATTGCTGGTCCCAGCGGCGGCGAAAATGTCAGCAGAGGACATGCCTCTGACTTGCCTGTCGTATTGGTTTGATCGCTGCTGTAGCATTTTTTCCATTGTCACGGCTTCAGACAAGAACTCCGCGACCGTCTTCGGAGGGCTTCGCACGAGGCCGGCGAAAAGCTGGTCCTTGACACCACGCATCAAGTGACGCAACTTCTTGTCCTCCGTCATTCTTGAATCTGCCCGTCGGAAGAGACGCGTCATGTCTTCGACGTACGCGGTCACAGTTTCGTTTGGCGACTGGACGCGGGCAAGAATGGCTCGTTCAGCTCTTTCTTGGCGGTCAGCACTGGCATATGTCTGCAGAAGTGTACGAGAGAATTCTGGCCACGTCGTCAGCTGCTCCTCTCGATTTTGATACCACGTGCGAGCCCCGTCTTCGAGATAGAAGTAGACACGACCCAGTTTCGCCGCGTTGTCCCACTGATTCAAGTTGGCTACGCGCTCGAAGTCCGCCAACCAGTCCTCAACGTCTTCGCTCTCCGTACCATGGAACGTCGTCGGTGCCCGTGGGCTTTCCAACGTATATCGGTTCGACGACGTGCTTCCCGTGCCGGTTGGCAAGGTTTGTATCGAAGTGCTGGTCATGTTTGTTGACGTGGTGGTAGCAGTATCGTTGACTTCCGGAGGCAATCCCCTGATTCGGCGGCTCGTCCGATGCACGGGAGTATTGACTGGCACTGGACTCGTATTACGGCTTCCTGGGGGGGTCTGCAGCATCCGTGAGACTACCCAGCACCTTCCACCAGTTTGTCACGATGAGTCACAAGTACTGGGAGATATATTGAACAACCGGGTAGCTAGCTCTAGGACGATGCGTCAGTCGTGGCTGGCTCTCAAGCCGAGAAGAGACACGCAATTCTTCTTCCTTTCCTTCAGATGGTAGAGCCGCTCTTGCAGTCGACCCACTACGTGTGGGTGGCAATATATTGCGTGCAGCAACTTAACACTTGTCGATATGAATGCAACTTTTCTCTGTATTAGTTCAGCTTGTAGCATAAATAACAATACAAGAGGAAATTGTAAACTTAGCACAACTGAGGTTATCTCATTGGAGTATTCATCTGGGGAGGGGGGGGGGACACTCCGAATGGTAGGACTGCTATACCCTCGTTTATAGACTGCTCGGAGGCTTCGCGGTCCTGTTTCTTGTAGTTATAGGCTGTCCTGCAGCGCGGCTATTGTGTCGTACGTACGAGTAGAGTGAGCAGGGCAGAAGTTGCCGAGAAATAACGACAGATTCGTAAGGACTGAAGCATAGACAGGTGAATCTTGTTCCTGCGACGTGAGTTGCTTTCTGTGTTTTCCGTTTTTGAAGGGTAAGAAAGAAGCGTCGACTGGTCAGACAGGCGGTAGAAATGCTCGGTCTTTAGCTTTTGGCTGAAAATCTACTTGCAATCTGTGCAAGTAGATGTGAAGAAGGCCGAGTAGATGTGTCGACAGACGTACAGAGAAGAGAATAAGTGGTTTGAAGCTTCTGTCAACTGACTTGTTCAGCTTTGTTTAGCTGCGGCTGCATGGGTCGTTTTGTTTGTCTCCTTTGTTTAACGTGTTCCGTAAGATTACGAAACCTGAGGATGGTTTTGTCTGCTCTCCGTCGTGGTTCGAAGTCTGGACCACCACTCGGAATACGAATCCTTGAGCTTGTCTATGGGTGGCGTCGTTACCCAGGTTGCCTGTGTGCCTGGGACAAAAACAAGCTGCTGTTATGAAAAATTTATGATACAGGACGGGTAAAAAAAAGAAAAAAAAGAAGGAAGTCCTGAACACCACATTCTATTCGACGTGTGTTGTCGTTTTTCTGTTTTCCCGACCCAACCTCTTCCCTCAAACAGAAACTTAACAACACATAATAAATACACTACAATACATAATACATACACTACAACAACGGATCAACACTATATACAATATGTACAGCCCAGCAGTGGAGGCCGGCTGGGAAATTCTTGTAGAGCGTTTTTGCGCGTCATCCTCCAATTGCGCGCTGCCCCCGGAGCCAGGTTGTTAACCCTCACTACCGCGGTCTCATGGCGCAACGCTCAAGCCACTCGACCACCCCAGGGGGTACAAGTTGAACAACGTTTTGCACCTTATATGTTTGCGAGCTTGAAGCTGCTAAATGAGAAGAGAGTTATCATGGATTAAAGCAGCGTGTGATAAATTCTGGGGTGGAAGCTCTGTTGTGGATACTAATACATCTATTAAGAAGAATGCTAATGATGATAATGATAGACACAGTCGTTACCTGTTACAAGGCAATGCGCAAGTGGAGGAACTATCCGATAGAATATACCTCATTTAACGGTTAGGCACGAAGTTTTTTCGATACATTTGTTTCTCTAAACATACTATAGCAATAACGGGCGACCGCAGGATAGATTATATATATATTGCGTGCAGCAACTGAACACTTGTCGATATGAATACAACTTTTCCCTGTATTAGTTCAGCTTGTAGCATAAATAACAATACAAGAGGAAATTGTAAACTTAGCACAACTGAGGTTATCTCATTGAAGTATTCATCTGGGGAGGGGGGGGGACACTCCGAATGGTAGGACTGCTATACCCTCGTTTATAGACTGCCCGGAGGCTTCGCGGTCCTGTTTCTTGTAGTTATAGGCTGTCCTGCAGCGCGGCTATTGCGTCGTACGTACGAGTAGAGCGAGCAGGGCAGAAGTTGCCGAGAAATAACGACAGATTCGTAAGGACTGAAGCATAGACAGGTGAATCTTGTTCCTGCGACGTGAGTTGCTTTCTGTGTTTTCCGTTTTTGAAGGGTAAGAAAGAAGCGTCCACTGGTCAGACAGGCGGTAGAAATGCTCGGTCTTTAGTTTTTGGCTGAAAATCTACTTGCAATGTGTGCAAGTAGATGTGAAGAAGGCCGAGTAGATGTGTCGACAGACGTACAGAGAAGAGAATAAGTGGTTTGAAGCTTCTGTCAACTGACTTGTTCAGCTTTGTTTAGCTGCGGCTGCATGGGTCGTTTTGTTTGTCTCCTTTGTTTAATGTGTTCCGTAAGATTACGAAAGCTGAGGATGGTTTTGTTTGCTTCTCCCTCGTGGTTCGAAGTCTGGACCACCACTCGGAATACGAATCCTTGAGCTTGTCTGTGGGAGGCGTCGTTACCCAGGTTGCCTGTGTGCCTGGGACAAAAACAAGCTGCTGTTATGAAAAATTTATGATACAGGACGGGTAAAAAAAAGAAAAAAAAGAAGGAAGTCCTGTACACCACCCTATCCGACGTGTGTTGTCGTTTTTCTGTTTTCCCGACCCAACCTCTTCCCTCAAACAGAAACTTGACAACACATAATAAATACACTACAATACATAATAAATACACTACAACAACGGATCAACACTATATACAATATGTACAGCCCAGCAGTGGAGGCCGGCTGGGAAATTCTTGTAGAGCGTTTTTGCGCGTCATCCTCCAATTGCGCGCTGCCCCCGGAGCCAGGTTGTTAACCCTCACTACCGCGGTCTCATGGCGCAACGCTCAAGCCACTCGACCACCCCAGGGGGTACAAGTTGAACAACGTTTTGCACCTTATATGTTTGCGAGCTTGAAGCTGCTCATTGAGAAGAGAGTTATCATGGATTAAAGCAGCGTGTGATAAATTCTGGGGTGGAAGCTCTGTTGTGGATACTAATACATCTATTAAGAAGAATGGTAATGATGATAATGATAGACACAGTCGTTACCTGTTACAAGGCAATGCGCAAGTGGAGGAACTATCCGACAGAATATACCTCATTTAACAGTTAGGCACGAAGTTTTTTCGATACATTTGTTTCTCTAAACATACTAGAGCAATAACGGGCGACCGCAGGATAGATTATATATATATTGCGTGCAGCAACTGAACACTTGTCGATATGAATGCAACTTTTCCCTGTATTAGTTCAGCTTGTAGCATAAATAACAATACAAGAGGAAATTGTAAACTTAGCACAACTGAGGTTATCTCATTGGAGTATTCATCTGGGGAGGGGGGGGGACACTCCGAATGGTAGGACTGCTATACCCTCGTTTATAGACTGCCCGGAGGCTTCGCGGTCCTGTTTCTTGTAGTTATAGGCTGTCCTGCAGCGCGGCTATTGCGTCGTACGTACGAGTAGAGCGAGCAGGGCAGAAGTTGCCGAGAAATAACGACAGATTCGTAAGGACTGAAGCATAGACAGGTGAATCTTGTTCCTGCGACGTAAGTTGCTTTCTGTGTTTTCCGTTTTTGAAGGGTAAGAAAGAAGCGTCGACTGGTCAGACAGGCGGTAGAAATGCTCGGTCTTTAGTTTTTGGCTGAAAGTCTACTTGCAATGTGTGCAAGTAGATGTGAAGAAGGCCGAGTAGATGTGTCGACAGACGTACAGAGAAGAGAATAAGTGGTTTGAAGCTTCTGTCAACTGACTTGTTCAGCTTTGTTTAGCTGCGGCTGCATGGGTCGTTTTGTTTGTCTCCTTTGTTTAATGTGTTCCGTAAGATTACGAAAGCTGAGGATGGTTTTGTTTGCTTCTCCGTCGTGGTTCGAAGTCTGGACCACCACTCGGAATACGAATCCTTGAGCTTGTCTGTGGGTGGCGTCGTTACCCAGGTTGCCTGTGTGCCTGGGACAAAAACAAGCTGCTGTTATGAAAAATTTATGATACAGGACGGGTAAAAAAAAGAAAAAAAAAGAAGGAAGTCCTGTACACCACCCTATCCGACGTGTGTTGTCGTTTTTCTGTTTTTCCGACCCACCCTCTTCCCTCAAACAGAAACTTAACAACACATAATAAATACACTACAATACATAATAAATACACTACAACAACGGATCAACACTATATACAATATGTACAGCCCGGCAGTGGAGGCCGGCTGGGAAATTTTGTAGAGCATTTTTGCGCGTCATCCTCCAATTGCGCGCTGCCCCCGGAGCCAGGTTGTTGACCCTCACTACCGCGGTCTCATGGCACAACGCTCAAGCCACTCGACCACCCCAGGGGGTACAAGTTGAACAACGTTTTGCACCTTATATGTTTGCGAGCTTGAAGCTGCTCATTGAGAAGAGAGTTATCATGGATTAAAGCAGCATGTGATAAATTCTGGGGTGGAAGCTCTGTTGTGGATACTAATACATCTATTAAGAAGAATGGTAATGATGATAATGATAGACACAGTCGTTACCTGTTACAAGGCAATGCGCAAGTGGAGGAACTATCCGATAGAATATACCTCATTTAACGGTTAGGCACGAAGTTTTTTCGATACATTTGTTTCTCTAAACATACTAGAGCAATAACGGGCGACCGCAGGATAGATTATATATATATTGCGTGCAGCAACTGAACACTTGTCGATATGAATGCAACTTTTCTCTGTATTAGTTCAGCTTGTAGCATAAATAACAATACAAGAGGAAATTGTAAACTTAGTACAACTGAGGTTATCTCATTGGAGTATTCATCTGGGGAGGGGGGGGGGACACTTCGAATGGTAGGACTGCTATACCCTCGTTTATAGACTGCCCGGAGGCTTCGCGGTCCTGTTTCTTGTAGTTATAGGCTGTCCTGCAGCGCGGCTATTGCGTCGTACGTACGAGTAGAGCGAGCAGGGCAGAAGTTGCCGAGAAATAACGACAGATTCGTAAGGACTGAAGCATAGACAGGTGAATCTTGTTCCTGCGACGTGAGTTGCTTTCTGTGTTTTCCGTTTTTGAAGGGTAAGAAAGAAGCGTCGACTGGTCAGACAGGCGGTAGAAATGCTCGGTCTTTAGTTTTTGGCTGAAAATCTACTTGCAATGTGTGCAAGTAGATGTGAAGAAGGCCGAGTAGATGTGTCGACAGACGTACAGAGAAGAGAATAAGTGGTTTGAAGCTTCTGTGAAGAAGAAAACGCATTGTTGGCAAGCAACATCGCCACCGTCGCTTGGGTATTGGGTGCTGGGCTTCTCTCGCTCGGCTCGTGCTGATCATCGCCGGCATCTGCTTGACCGTTGCTCTTGTCCGATCGTGTTTCGTCGTAGGACCACCGTCACAAGAGTCGCCAATAAACTCTTTTTCAATTGGTGAAGGGTGCTGACATTCCCCGTCGCCTGAACCTGGGTGCTGCCATTCGCCGTGGCCTAAACCTGGAGCTGCGCAACCGAACGCTACTTCCCACCATGGCTACCAACAACGCGCAACCTGGCTCTTCCACTCCATCCCCCAGCAACCCCGGCGTTCTTCGTTTGCGAGAGCCCAAAGTCTTCAGCGGAGCTGATGAGACCGACGTGGACGACTGGTTCGATAACTACGAACTGGTGAGCGCAAACAACAAGTGGGATGACGCGGACAAACTGACTAACGTCATCTTTTATCTCACTGACGTGGCCGAAATGTGGTATAACAACCACAAAAACGACATTACGACGTGGTCCATCTTCAAAACGTCGTTTGCTGACGTTTTCGGCCGACCCGCTGTCCGCAAGTCCAGAGCCGAACAACGCTTGCGGACTCGCGCACAGAAGCCATCTGAGTCGTTCACCAGTTATATCGAAGACATTATTGCTCTTTGCAACCGCGTGAACAACGCCATGCCCGAGTCAGAGAAGATTCAACACATCCTCAAAGGGATAAATGACGGCGCATTTCAGATACTCCTGGCGCGCAATCCTGCCACTGTTGCGGAACTTGTGACGTTATGTCAAAGCTTCGACGAGTTGAGGAAGCAGCGCGCCCTGACTCGGCCATTTTCCTCACACGCTGACTCGCTATCAAGTCTTACTTCTGTTCCTGATTACTCAACAACCCTGCAAGAGATCAAAGTCTTTGTGCGTGAAGAAGTAGCTCGGCAGCTGTCGCTAATTCCCTTCACGCAGCAGCCGCCTTCCTCTCGTCTGCCCTCCCCACTCCGCGACGTTATTGCCGAAAAGGTAGCTCAGGCTGTTCCCGTCGCTGCCCACCAGCAGCCTGTGGCCATGCCTGTTCCCCATGCGCCGGCTATGCAGCCCGTGGCCGCGCCTCTTACTTATGCCCAGGTGGTACGGAGCAGACCTCGCCAGCAGCTTTTGCCACCCATGCCTGCAGTTGCTCCCCACTCTACCCCTCTTTCGACACCTTGGGCCGCACCGCGAGTCAGCAATTCCTGGCGCACTGCTGACAATCGACCGATCTGCTACGCCTGCGGTACTCCAGGACACGTGGCACGATATTGTCGTCGTCGCTTCCAATCGCAACACAACACTACTTGGCCGTTACTGTATGACCCGCAGCCCACGCACCTACCTGCTCCCTATCCTTCACCGCAGTATGGCTACACTAATCTTCCCGAGTCTCGGTCACCCCGGCCTCCAGCGCCGACTCACTCTCCCCGCTCGCCGTCTCCTCGCAGGCGATCTCTGTCCCCAATGCGTCCCCGACCCGCTTCCTCCAACCGGGAAAACTGAACGCCGCAGTTCCAGAGGCAAGAACTGCGCCGTCATCGAAAGGCCCAAGTCCTCGCACTTCACCTGCTAACGTCGTCGCCATATCTGTCGATGGTGTTTCTACCTTTGCCCTCATCGACACAGGTGCTGCCGTTTCTGTTATAGCCGCCCAGCTCTGCCGCTCCCTACGCAAAGTGACCATGCCGCTCTCTGGACTATCGCTTCGTACGGCTAGCGCACAACCAGTTCGACCTCTCGGCACCTGTACAGCCCGCATTTTCATCCAAGGCTCTATGTACGTTGTCGAGTTCATCGTCCTTTCGGTGTGCTCGCATGACGTTATCCTCGGGTGGGACTTCCTGTCACATCATCATGCCGTCATCGACTGCGCACGCGCTGAAGTTCAATTTTCGCACCTGTCTGACGAACCTTTGCACGAAGCTCTTGAGCGGTCCCCAAAACTCGTCGTACGGGAAGACACTGAAATTCCGCCAGCCTCTCTTGCCGTTGTCCCTGTTTGCTGCGATGGCCATATTGACGCTACAGTAATGTTTACACCTTCCGACATTTTCATGAGCCGCAGAGCCGTTTCCTTGCTATTCGCTACACTTGACGTCACTGCGGGCCGAAGCAATATTTTCGTCCACAACCCCCTTTCTGCACCGCTTACGCTACTTGCCGGCGAATGTCTCGGTCGAGTGGAGTACCTCGATTCCTCTTTATTCCTTAACATGCCAGACGAATCGTGCAGTAGCGCCTCGACCGAACTTCATGCCCTTTCCCCACTGGAATGCCCACCGAGCTCATCGAGTGACACCTTCTCGAGCTCCATCGCCGACACCTTAAGTGCCCATGAACGCGCCGAGCTTCTTAATCTCCTCCAGCACTTCGCGAATTCATTCGACGTTTCTCAGCCGCAATTGGGTCGGACTTCCGCAGTGCACCACTACATTGACACCGGTTCACACCAGCCATTGCGTCAAAGACCGTACCGTGTCTCTGCTGCAGAACGTCACGTCATCAACGACCAGGTCGAAGAGATGCTACGCCGTCGCGTTATTAAACCATCGCACAGTCCTTGGGCATCTCCTGTCGTTCTAGTTCGAAAGAAGGATGGATCGATTCGCTTTTGCGTCGACTACCGGCGATTAAACAAGGTGACGCGGAAAGACGTCTATCCACTACCGCGCATCGACGACGCCCTTGACAGCCTCCAAGGAGCCGAATTCTTCTCCTCCTTAGACTTACGATCTGGATACTGGCAGGTTCCTATGGCAGAAGCTGATCGCCAGAAAACTGCGTTCATTACACCAGATGGCCTGTACGAATTTAACGTAATGCCATTTGGTCTCTGTAATGCTCCTGCCACGTTTGAACGACTCATGGACAACACACTGCGTGGACTGAAGTGGTCTGTGTGTCTATGCTACCTCGACGATATTGTCGTTTTCTCTCCCGATTTTCCTACACATCTGCTTCGGCTCCAACTGGTTCTGACGTGTTTAACCAACGCTGGTCTCCAACTGAACCTTAAAAAGTGCCGCTTCGCCGCGCGAGAGCTGTCCATCTTAGGACACATCGTGTCCAAGCATGGTGTTCGACCCGACCCTGCAAAATTGCGAGCAGTCGCTGAGTTCCCGAAACCTACTACACTGAAAGAATTACGCAGTTTTGTCGGACTTTGCTCGTACTTCCGGCGCTTCGTGCGAAATTTTGCGTCGATCATGTCACCACTGACCAACCTCCTACGCGGTGATGCAGACCTTTCATCCTGGTCTTCTGACTGTGACGTCGCGTTTGCCACGCTCCGTAGTCTGCTAACATCTCCTCCAATTCTTCGGCATTTCGACCCAACAGCTGCAACGGAAGTTCACACAGACGCTAGTGGGGTTGGTCTAGGCGCCGTCCTCGCCCAACGCAAGCCGGGCTACTCCGAATACGTCGTCGCTTATGCGAGTCGCACACTTACTAAAGCTGAGGCCAATTACAGCGTCACTGAAAAAGAGTGCTTGGCGCTAGTGTGGGCGCTTCGCAAGTTCCGCCCTTATTTGTACGGTCGCCCATTCGACTTGGTAACGGACCACCACGCACTTTGTTGGCTCGCCACATTGAAAGATCCTTCTGGCCGCCTAGCTCGGTGGGCACTGCAAATCCAGGAGTACGACATTCGTGTCATCTATCGCAGCGGACGCAAGCATTCTGACGCCGACGCCCTGTCGCGTTCGCCTTTACCTCCCGACTCGGCCTGCGGAACCACTGGTACCAACACCGTCGCCTCTCTCGACCTCGACTCCTTTACCAGTGAACAACACAAGGACCCGTGGATCGCTTCCCTTTTTAACTGTCTCTCTGGATCGTCAACCACTGCAGTACCACGATCTCTCCGACGTCAAGCTGCACATTTCGCCATTCGTGATCGGCTGCTACACCGACGCAACTACGCCCCCGAAGGTCGTAAGTGGCTCTTGGTTGTCCCACGCAGCTTGCGATCACAAATCTGTGCCTCCTTTCACGATGATCCCCAATGTGGTCATGCCGGAGTTTTCAAAACTTACGAACGCATTCGCCATCGCTTCTACTGGCGCGGAATGTATAATTTCGTTCGAAAATTTGTTATGGGCTGCCCTGACTGTCAACGCCGCAAATCACCGCCTTTCCACTCGTCCGGTGCGCTTCAACCGCTTCCGTGCCCTGCCAAACCTTTCGATCAGATCGGAATCGATCTCTATGGCCCTCTACCGACAACATCAGATGAAAATCGGTGGATAATAGTCGCCGTGGACCATTTAACACGCTACGCTGAGACCGCCGCCCTTCCAAGTGCCACTGCGCGGGACGTAGCATCCTTCATCCTTCATCGCTTCAGACTACGACATGGTGCACCTCGAGAACTACTAAGCGACCGAGGTAGAGCCTTCCTATCAGAAGTCGTCACGCCTCTGCTTTCTGAATGCCATGTTGTTCATCGCAAGACCACCGCATACCACCCGCAGACTAACGGGCTCACGGAAAGATTTAACCGCACCCTTGGCGATATGCTCGCCATGTATGTGACATCCGATCATACTAACTGGGATCGCATTCTTCCATTCATCACGTTCGCATATAACACCGCGACACAGTCTACCACTGGATTTTCACCTTTCTTTCTTCTTTATGGACGCGAACCATCTCACACCATCGACACTCTCCTTCCATACCGTCCTGACGCATTCGAATGCCCATCTGTGTCCGAAGCTGCCCGAAATGCGGATGATTGCCGTGAACTCGCACGCACCTTTACGTCGCAAGAACAACAGCGCCAGAAAGAAAACAACGCCGACTCTTCACAAAGCCCCAGCTATTCCCATGGATCACTTGTATGGCTGGCTGTTCCTTACCAAACCCCCAGCCTTTCCTCAAAACTCGTTCCAAAGTACGAGGGCCCATACCGCGTTTTGGAGAAAACCTCGCCGGTGAATTTTCTCATCGAGCCACTTTCCCCATCTGACGACATGCGCCGGCGTGGACGTGACATCGTCCACGTCGCCCGCCTTAAGCCATATCATAGCCCTCTGCCTCCAGACTCTTAGGTCGCCAGGATGGCTCTTTTTTGGCGGGGGCAAATTGTGAAGAAGAAAACGCATTGTTGGCAAGCAACATCGCCACCGTCGCTTGGGTACTGGGTGCTGGGCTTCTCTCGCTCGGCTCGTGCTGATCATCGCCGGCATCTGCTTGACCGTTGCTCTTGTCCGATCGTGTTTCGTCGTAGGACCACCGTCACAACAGTCGCCAATAAACCCTTTTTCACTTCTGTCAACTGACTTGTTCAGCTTTGTTTAGCTGCGGCTGCATGGGTCGTTTTGTTTGTCTCCTTTGTTTAATGTGTTCCGTAAGATTACGAAAGCTGAGGATGGTTTTGTTTGCTTCTCCGTCGTGGTTCGAAGTCTGGACCACCACTCGAAATACGAATCCTTGAGCTTGTCTGTGGGTGGCGTCGTTACCCAGGTTGCCTGTGTGCCTGGGACAAAAACAAGCTGCTGTTGTGAAAAATTTATGATACAGGACGGGTAAAAAAAAGAAAAAAAAGAAGGAAGTCCTGTACACCACCCTATCCAACGTGTGTTGTCGTTTTTCTGTTTTCCCGACCCAACCTCTTCCCTCAAACAGAAACTTAACAACACATAATAAATACACTACAATACATAATAAATACACTACAACAACGGATCAACACTATATACAATATGTACAGCCCAGCAGTGGAGGCCGGCTGGGAAATTCTTGTAGAGCGTTTTTGCGCGTCATCCTCCAATTGCGCGCTGCCCCCGGAGCCAGGTTGTTAACCCTCACTACCGCGGTCTCATGGCGCAACGCTCAAGCCACTCGACCACCCCAGGGGGTACAAGTTGAACAACATTTTGCACCTTATATGTTTGCGAGCTTGAAGCTGCTCATTGAGAAGAGAGTTATCATGGATTAAAGCAGCGTGTGATAAATTCTGGGGTGGAAGCTCTGTTGTGGATACTAATACATCTATTAAGAAGAATGGTAATGATGATAATGATAGACACAGTCGTTACCTGTTACAAGGCAATGCGCAAGTGGAGGAACTATCCGATATAATATACCTCATTTAACGGTTAGGCACGAAGCTTTTTCGATACATTTGTTTCTCTAAACATACTAGAGCAATAACGGGCGACCGCAGGATAGATTATATATATATTGCGTGCAGCAACTGAACACTTGTCGATATGAATGCAACTTTTCCCTGTATTAGTTCAGCTTGTAGCATAAATAACAATACAAGAGGAAATTGTAAACTTAGCACAACTGAGGTTATCTCATTGGAGTATTCATCTGGGGAGGGGGGGGGGACACTCCGAATGGTAGGACTGCTATACCCTCGTTTATAGACTGCCCGGAGGCTTCGCGGTCCTGTTTCTTGTAGTTATAGGCTGTCCTGCAGCGCGGCTATTGCGTCGTACGTACGAGTAGAGCGAGCAGGGCAGACGTTGCCGAGAAATAACGACAGATTCGTCAGGACTGAAGCATAGACAGGTGAATCTTGTTCCTGCGACGTGAGTTGCTTTCTGTGTTTTCCGTTTTTGAAGGGTAAGAAAGAAGCGTCGACTGGTCAGACAGGCGGTAGAAATGCTCGGTCTTTAGTTTTTGGCTGAAAATCTACTTGCAATGTGTGCAAGTAGATGTGAAGAAGGCCGAGTAGATGTGTCGACAGACGTACAGAGAAGAGAATAAGTGGTTTGAAGCTTCTGTCAACTGACTTGTTCAGCTTTGTTTTGCTGCGGCTGCATGGGTCGTTTTGTTTGTCTCCTTTGTTTAATGTGTTCCGTAAGATTACGAAAGCTGAGGATGGTTTTGTTTGCTTCTCCGTCGTGGTTCGAAGTCTGGACCACCACTCGGAATACGAATCCTTGAGCTTGTCTGTGGGTGGCGTCGTTACCCAGGTTGCCTGTGTGCCTGGGACAAAAACAAGCTGCTGTTATGAAAAATTTATGATACAGGACGGGTAAAAAAAAAAGAAGAAAGTCCTGTACACCACCCTATCCGACGTGTGTTGTCGTTTTTCTGTTTTCCCGACCCAACCTCTTCCCTCAAACAGAAACTTAACAACACGTAATAAATACACTACAATACATAATAAATACACTACAACAACGGATCAACACTATATACAATATGTACAGCCCAGCAGTGGAGGCCGGCTGGGAAATTCTTGTAGAGCGTTTTTGCGCGTCATCCTCCAATTGCGCGCTGCCCCCGGAGCCAGGTTGTTAACCCTCACTACCGCGGTCTCATGGCGCAACGCTCAAGCCACTCGACCACCCCAGGGGGTACAAGTTGAACAACGTTTTGCACCTTATATGTTTGCGAGCTTGAAGCTGCTCATTGAGAAGAGAGTTATCATGGATTAAAGCAGCGTGTGATAAATTCTGGGGTGGAAGCTCTGTTGTGGATACTAATACATCTATTAAGAAGAATGGTAATGATGATAATGATAGACACAGTCGTTACCTGTTACAAGGCAATGCGCAAGTGGAGGAACTATCCGATAGAATATACCTCATTTAACGGTTAGGCACGAAGTTTTTTCGATACATTTGTTTCTCTAAACATACTAGAGCAATAACGGGCGACCGCAGGATAGATTATATATATATTGCGTGCAGCAACTGAACACTTGTCGATATGAATGCAACTTTTCCCTGTATTAGTTCAGCTTGTAGCATAAATAACAGTACAAGAGGAAATTGTAAACTTAGCACAACTGAGGTTATCTCATTGGACTATTCATCTGGGGAGGGGGGGGGGGACACTCCGAATGGTAGGACTGCTATACCCTCGTTTATAGACTGCCCGGAGGCTTCGTGGTCCTGTTTCTTGTAGTTATAGGCTGTCCTGCAGCGCGGCTATTGCGTCGTACGTACGAGTAGAGCGAGCAGGGCAGACGTTGCCGAGAAATAACGACAGATTCGTAAGGACTGAAGCATAGACAGGTGAATCTTGTTCCTGCGACGTGAGTTGCTTTCTGTGTTTTCCGTTTTTGAAGGGTAAGAAAGAATTGTCGACTGGTCAGACAGGCGGTAGAAATGCTCGGTCTTTAGTTTTTGGCTGAAAATCTACTTGCAATGTGTGCAAGTAGATGTGAAGAAGGCCGAGTAGATGTGTCGACAGACGTACAGAGAAGAGAATAAGTGGTTTGAAGCTTCTGTCAACTGACTTGTTCAGCATTGTTTAGCTGCGGCTGCATGGGTCGTTTTGTTTGTCTCCTTTGTTTAATGTGTTCCGTAAGATTACGAAAGCTGAAAATGGTTTTGTTTCCTTCTCCGTCGTGGTTCGAAGTCTGGACCACCACTCGGAATACGAATCCTTGAGCTTGTCTGTGGGTGGCGTCGTTACCCAGGTTGCCTGTGTGCCTGGGACAAAAACAAGCTGCTGTTATGAAAAATTTATGATACAGGACGGGTAAAAAAAAGAAAAAAAGAAGGAAGTCCTGTACACCACCCTATCCGACGTGTGTTGTCGTTTTTCTGTTTTCCCGACCCAACCTCTTCCCTCAAACAGAAACCTAACAACACATAATAAATACACTACAATACATAATAAATACACTGCAACAACGGATCAACACTATATACAATATGTACAGCCCAGCAGTGGAGGCCGGCTGGGAAATTCTTGTAGAGCGTTTTTGCGCGTCATCCTCCAATTGCGCGCTGCCCCCGGAGCCAGGTTGTTAACCCTCACTACCGCGGTCTCATGGCGCAACGCTCAAGCCACTCGACCACCCCAGGGGGTACAAGTTGAACAACGTTTTGCACCTTATATGTTTGCGAGCTTGAAGCTGCTCATTGAGAAGAGAGTTATCATGGATTAAAGCAGCGTGTGATAAATTCTGGGGTGGAAGCTCTGTTGTGGATACTAATACATCTATTAAGAAGAATGGTAATGATGATAATGATAGACACAGTCGTTACCTGTTACAAGGCAATGCGCAAGTGGAGGAACTATCCGATAGAATATACCTCATTTAACGGTTAGGCACGAAGTTTTTTCGATACATTTGTTTCTCTAAACATACTAGAGCAATAACGGGCGACCGCAGGATAGATTATATATATATTGCGTGCAGCAACTGAACACTTGTCGATATGAATGCAACTTTTCCCTGTATTAGTTCAGCTTGTAGCATAAATAACAATACAAGAGGAAATTGTAAACTTAGCACAACTGAGGTTATCTCATTGGAGTATTCATCTGGGGAGGGGGGAAGGACACTCCGAATGGTAGGACTGCTATACCCTCGTTTATAGACTGCCCGGAGGCTTCGCGGTCCTGTTTCTTGTAGTTATAGGCTGTCCTGCAGCGCGGCTATTGCGTCGTACGTACGAGTAGAGCGAGCAGGGCAGACGTTGCCGAGAAATAACGACAGATTCGTAAGGACTGAAGCATAGACAGGTGAATCTTGTTCCTGCGACGTGAGTTGCTTTCTGTGTTTTCCGTTTTTGAAGGGTAAGAAAGAAGCGTCGACTGGTCAGACAGGCGGTAGAAATGCTCGGTCTTTAGTTTTTGGCTGAAAATCTACTTGGAATGTGTGCAAGTAGATGTGAAGAAGGCCGAGTAGATGTGTCGACAGACGTACAGAGAAGAGAATAAGTGGTTTGAAGCTTCTGTCAACTGACTTGTTCAGCTTTGTTTTGCTGCGGCTGCATGGGTCGTTTTGTTTGTCTCCTTTGTTTAATGTGTTCCGTAAGATTACGAAAGCTGAGGATGGTTTTGTTTGCTTCTCCGTCGTGGTTCGAAGTCTGGACCACCACTCGGAATACGAATCCTTGAGCTTGTCTGTGGGTGGCGTCGTTACCCAGGTTGCCTGTGTGCCTGGGACAAAAACAAGCTGCTGTTATGAAAAATTTATGATACAGGACGGGTAAAAAAAAGAAAAAAAGAAGGAAGTCCTGTACACCACCCTATCCGACGTGTGTTGTCGTTTTTCTGTTTTCCCGACCCAACCTCTTCCCTCAAACAGAAACCTAACAACACATAATAAATACACTACAATACATAATAAATACACTGCAACAACGGATCAACACTATATACAATATGTACAGCCCAGCAGTGGAGGCCGGCTGGGAAATTCTTGTAGAGCGTTTTTGCGCGTCATCCTCCAATTGCGCGCTGCCCCCGGAGCCAGGTCGTTAACCCTCACTACCGCGGTCTCATGGCGCAACGCTCAAGCCACTCGACCACCCCAGGGGGTACAAGTTGAACAACGTTTTGCACCTTATATGTTTGCGAGCTTGAAGCTTCTCATTGAGAAGAGAGTTATCATGGATTAAAGCAGCGTGTGATAAATTCTGGGGTGGAAGCTCTGTTGTGGATACTAATACATCTATTAAGAAGAATGGTAATGATGATAATGATAGACACAGTCGTTACCTGTTACAAGGCAATGCGCAAGTGGAGGAACTATCCGAAAGAATATACCTCATTTAACGGTTAGGCACGAAGTTTTTTCGATACATTTGTTTCTCTAAACATACTAGAGCAATAACGGGCGACCGCAGGATAGATTATATATATATTGCGTGCAGCAACTGAACACTTGTCGATATGAATGCAACTTTTCCCTGTATTAGTTCAGCTTGTAGCATAAATAACAATACAAGAGGAAATTGTAAACTTAGCACAACTGAGGTTATCTCATTGGAGTATTCATCTGGGGAGGGGGGGGGGACACTCTGAATGGTAGGACTGCTATACCCTCGTTTATAGACTGCCCGGAGGCTTCGCGGTCCTGTTTCTTGTAGTTATAGGCTGTCCTGCAGCGCGGCTATTGCGTCGTACGTACGAGTAGAGCGAGCAGGGCAGAACTTGCCGAGAAATAACGACAGATTCGTAAGGACTGAAGCATAGACAGGTAAATCTTGTTCCTGCGACGTGAGTTGCTTTCTGTGTTTTCCGTTTTTGAAGGGTAAGAAAGAAGCGTGGACTGGTCAGACAGGCGGTAGAAATGCTCGGTCTTTAGTTTTTGGCTGAAAGTCTACTTGCAATGTGTGCAAGTAGATGTGAAGAAGGCCGAGTAGATGTGTCGACAGACGTACAGAGAAGAGAATAAGTGGTTTGAAGCTTCTGTCAACTGACTTGTTCAGCATTGTTTAGCTGCGGCTGCATGGGTCGTTTTGTTTGTCTCCTTTGTTTAATGTGTTCCGTAAGATTACGAAAGCTGAGGATGGTTTTGTTTGCTTCTCCGTCGTGGTTCGAAGTCTGGACCACCACTCGGAATACGAATCCTTGAGCTTGTCTGTGGGTGGCGTCGTTACCCAGGTTGCCTGTGTGCCTGGGACAAAAACAAGCTGCTGTTATGAAAAATTTATGATACAGGACGGGTAAAAAAAAAAGAAAAAAAAGAAGGAAGTCCTGTACACCACCCTATCCGACGTGTGTTGTCGTTTTTCTGTTTTCCCGACCCAACCTCCTCCCTCAAACAGAAACTTACCAACACATAATAAATACACTACAACAACGGATCAACACTATATACAATATGTACAGCCCAGCAGTGGAGGCCAGCTGGGAAATTGTTGTAGAGCGTTTTTGCGCGTCATCCTCCAATTGCGCGCTGCCCCCGGAGCCAGGTTGTTAACCCTCACTACCGCGGTCTCATGGCGCAACGCTCAAGCCACTCGACCACCCCAGGGGGTACAAGTTGAACAACGTTTTGCACCTTATATGTTTGCGAGCTTGAAGCTGCTCATTGAGAAGAGAGTTATCATGGATTAAAGCAGCGTGTGATAAATTCTGGGGTGGAAGCTCTGTTGTGGATACTAATACATCTATTAAGAAGAATGGTAATGATGATAATGATAGACACAGTCGTTACCTGTTACAAGGCAATGCGCAAGTGGAGGAACTATCCGATAGAATATACCTCATTTAACGGTTAGGCACGAAGTTTTTTCGATACATTTGTTTCTCTAAACATACTAGAGCAATAACGGGCGACCGCAGGATAGATTATATATATATTGCGTGCAGCAACTGAACACTTGTCGATATGAATGCAACTTTTCCCTGTATTAGTTCAGCTTGTAGCATAAATAACAATACAAGAGGAAATTGTAAACTTAGCACAACTGAGGTTATCTCATTGGAGTATTCATCTGGGGAGGGGGGGGGGGGGACACTCCGAATGGTAGGACTGCTATACCCTCGTTTATAGACTGCCCGGAGGCTTCGCGGTCCTGTTTCTTGTAGTTATAGGCTGTCCTGCAGCGCGGCTATTGCGTCGTACGTACGAGTAGAGCGAGCAGGGCAGAAGTTGCCGAGAAATAACGACAGATTCGTAAGGACTGAAGCATAGACAGGTGAATCTTGTTCCTGCGACGTGAGTTGCTTTCTGTGTTTTCTGTTTTTGAAGGGTAAGAAAGAAGCGTCGACTGGTCAGACAGGCGGTAGAAATGCTCGGTCTTTAGTTTTTGGCTGAAAATCTACTTGCAATGTGTGCAAGTAGATGTGAAGAAGGCCGAGTAGATGTGTCAACAGACGTACAGAGAAGAGAATAAGTGGTTTGAAGCTTCTGTCAACTGACTTGTTCAGCATTGTTCAGCTGCGGCTGCATGTGTCGTTTTGTTTGTCTCCTTTGTTTAATGTGTTCCGTAAGATTACGAAAGCTGAGGATGGTTTTGTTTGCTTCTCCGTCGTGGTTCGAGGTCTGGACCACCACTCGGAATACGAATCCTTGAGCTTGTCTGTGGGTGGCGTCGTTACCCAGGTTGCCTGTGTGCCTGGGACAAAAACAAGCTGCTGTTATGAAAAATTTATGATACAGGACGGGTAAAAAAACAAAAAAAGAAGGAAGTCCTGTACACCACCCTATCCGACGTGTGTTGTCGTTTTTCTGTTTTCCCGACCCAACCTCTTCCCTCAAACAGAAACTTAACAACACATAATAAATACACTACAATACATAATAAATACACTACAACAACGGATCAACACTAAATACAATATGTACAGCCCAGCAGTGGAGGCCGGCTGGGAAATTCTTGTAGAGCGTTTTTGCGCGTCATCCTCCAATTGCGCGCTGCCCCCGGAGCCAGGTTGTTAACCCTCACTACCGCGGTCTCATGGCGCAACGCTCAAGCCACTCGACCACCCCAGGGGGTACAAGTTGAACAACGTTTTGCACCTTATATGTTTGCGAGCTTGAAGCTGCTCATTGAGAAGAGAGTTATCATGGATTAAAGCAGCATGTGATAAATTCTGGGGTGGAAGCTCTGTTGTGGATACTAATACATCTATTAAGAAGAATGGTAATGATGATAATGATAGACACAGTCGTTACCTGTTACAAGGCAATGCGCAAGTGGAGGAACTATCCGATAGAATATACCTCATTTAACGGTTAGGCACGAAGTTTTTTCGATACATTTGTTTCTCTAAACATACTAGAGCAATAACGGGCGACCGCAGGATAGATTATATATATATTGCGTGCAGCAACTGAACACTTGTCGATATGAATGCAACTTTTCTCTGTATTAGTTCAGCTTGTAGCATAAATAACAATACAAGAGGAAATTGTAAACTTAGTACAACTGAGGTTATCTCATTGGAGTATTCATCTGGGGAGGGGGGGGGGACACTTCGAATGGTAGGACTGCTATACCCTCGTTTATAGACTGCCCGGAGGCTTCGCGGTCCTGTTTCTTGTAGTTATAGGCTGTCCTGCAGCGCGGCTATTGCGTCGTACGTACGAGTAGAGCGAGCAGGGCAGAAGTTGCCGAGAAATAACGACAGATTCGTAAGGACTGAAGCATAGACAGGTGAATCTTGTTCCTGCGACGTGAGTTGCTTTCTGTGTTTTCCGTTTTTGAAGGGTAAGAAAGAAGCGTCGACTGGTCAGACAGGCGGTAGAAATGCTCGGTCTTTAGTTTTTGGCTGAAAATCTACTTGCAATGTGTGCAAGTAGATGTGAAGAAGGCCGAGTAGATGTGTCGACAGACGTACAGAGAAGAGAATAAGTGGTTTGAAGCTTCTGTGAAGAAGAAAACGCATTGTTGGCAAGCAACATCGCCACCGTCGCTTGGGTATTGGGTGCTGGGCTTCTCTCGCTCGGCTCGTGCTGATCATCGCCGGCATCTGCTTGACCGTTGCTCTTGTCCGATCGTGTTTCGTCGTAGGACCACCGTCACAAGAGTCGCCAATAAACTCTTTTTCAATTGGTGAAGGGTGCTGACATTCCCCGTCGCCTGAACCTGGGTGCTGCCATTCGCCGTGGCCTAAACCTGGAGCTGCGCAACCGAACGCTACTTCCCACCATGGCTACCAACAACGCGCAACCTGGCTCTTCCACTCCATCCCCCAGCAACCCCGGCGTTCTTCGTTTGCGAGAGCCCAAAGTCTTCAGCGGAGCTGATGAGACCGACGTGGACGACTGGTTCGATAACTACGAACTGGTGAGCGCAAACAACAAGTGGGATGACGCGGACAAACTGACTAACGTCATCTTTTATCTCACTGACGTGGCCGAAATGTGGTATAACAACCACAAAAACGACATTACGACGTGGTCCATCTTCAAAACGTCGTTTGCTGACGTTTTCGGCCGACCCGCTGTCCGCAAGTCCAGAGCCGAACAACGCTTGCGGACTCGCGCACAGAAGCCATCTGAGTCGTTCACCAGTTATATCGAAGACATTATTGCTCTTTGCAACCGCGTGAACAACGCCATGCCCGAGTCAGAGAAGATTCAACACATCCTCAAAGGGATAAATGACGGCGCATTTCAGATGCTCCTGGCGCGCAATCCTGCCACTGTTGCGGAACTTGTGACGTTATGTCAAAGCTTCGACGAGTTGAGGAAGCAGCGCGCCCTGACTCGGCCATTTTCCTCACACGCTGACTCGCTATCAAGTCTTACTTCTGTTCCTGATTACTCAACAACCCTGCAAGAGATCAAAGTCTTTGTGCGTGAAGAAGTAGCTCGGCAGCTGTCGCTAATTCCCTTCACGCAGCAGCCGCCTTCCTCTCGTCTGCCCTCCCCACTCCGCGACGTTATTGCCGAAAAGGTAGCTCAGGCTGTTCCCGTCGCTGCCCACCAGCAGCCTGTGGCCATGCCTGTTCCCCATGCGCCGGCTATGCAGCCCGTGGCCGCGCCTCTTACTTATGCCCAGGTGGTACGGAGCAGACCTCGCCAGCAGCTTTTGCCACCCATGCCTGCAGTTGCTCCCCACTCTACCCCTCTTTCGACACCTTGGGCCGCACCGCGAGTCAGCAATTCCTGGCGCACTGCTGACAATCGACCGATCTGCTACGCCTGCGGTACTCCAGGACACGTGGCACGATATTGTCGTCGTCGCTTCCAATCGCAACACAACACTACTTGGCCGTTACTGTATGACCCGCAGCCCACGCACCTACCTGCTCCCTATCCTTCACCGCAGTATGGCTACACTAATCTTCCCGAGTCTCGGTCACCCCGGCCTCCAGCGCCGACTCACTCTCCCCGCTCGCCGTCTCCTCGCAGGCGATCTCTGTCCCCAATGCGTCCCCGACCCGCTTCCTCCAACCGGGAAAACTGAACGCCGCAGTTCCAGAGGCAAGAACTGCGCCGTCATCGAAAGGCCCAAGTCCTCGCACTTCACCTGCTAACGTCGTCGCCATATCTGTCGATGGTGTTTCTACCTTTGCCCTCATCGACACAGGTGCTGCCGTTTCTGTTATAGCCGCCCAGCTCTGCCGCTCCCTACGCAAAGTGACCATGCCGCTCTCTGGACTATCGCTTCGTACGGCTAGCGCACAACCAGTTCGACCTCTCGGCACCTGTACAGCCCGCATTTTCATCCAAGGCTCTATGTACGTTGTCGAGTTCATCGTCCTTTCGGTGTGCTCGCATGACGTTATCCTCGGGTGGGACTTCCTGTCACATCATCATGCCGTCATCGACTGCGCACGCGCTGAAGTTCAATTTTCGCACCTGTCTGACGAACCTTTGCACGAAGCTCTTGAGCGGTCCCCAAAACTCGTCGTACGGGAAGACACTGAAATTCCGCCAGCCTCTCTTGCCGTTGTCCCTGTTTGCTGCGATGGCCATATTGACGCTACAGTAATGTTTACACCTTCCGACATTTTCATGAGCCGCAGAGCCGTTTCCTTGCTATTCGCTACACTTGACGTCACTGCGGGCCGAAGCAATATTTTCGTCCACAACCCCCTTTCTGCACCGCTTACGCTACTTGCCGGCGAATGTCTCGGTCGAGTGGAGTACCTCGATTCCTCTTTATTCCTTAACATGCCAGACGAATCGTGCAGTAGCGCCTCGACCGAACTTCATGCCCTTTCCCCACTGGAATGCCCACCGAGCTCATCGAGTGACACCTTCTCGAGCTCCATCGCCGACACCTTAAGTGCCCATGAACGCGCCGAGCTTCTTAATCTCCTCCAGCACTTCGCGAATTCATTCGACGTTTCTCAGCCGCAATTGGGTCGGACTTCCGCAGTGCACCACTACATTGACACCGGTTCACACCAGCCATTGCGTCAAAGACCGTACCGTGTCTCTGCTGCAGAACGTCACGTCATCAACGACCAGGTCGAAGAGATGCTACGCCGTCGCGTTATTAAACCATCGCACAGTCCTTGGGCATCTCCTGTCGTTCTAGTTCGAAAGAAGGATGGATCGATTCGCTTTTGCGTCGACTACCGGCGATTAAACAAGGTGACGCGGAAAGACGTCTATCCACTACCGCGCATCGACGACGCCCTTGACAGCCTCCAAGGAGCCGAATTCTTCTCCTCCTTAGACTTACGATCTGGATACTGGCAGGTTCCTATGGCAGAAGCTGATCGCCAGAAAACTGCGTTCATTACACCAGATGGCCTGTACGAATTTAACGTAATGCCATTTGGTCTCTGTAATGCTCCTGCCACGTTTGAACGACTCATGGACAACACACTGCGTGGACTGAAGTGGTCTGTGTGTCTATGCTACCTCGACGATATTGTCGTTTTCTCTCCCGATTTTCCTACACATCTGCTTCGGCTCCAACTGGTTCTGACGTGTTTAACCAACGCTGGTCTCCAACTGAACCTTAAAAAGTGCCGCTTCGCCGCGCGAGAGCTGTCCATCTTAGGACACATCGTGTCCAAGCATGGTGTTCGACCCGACCCTGCAAAATTGCGAGCAGTCGCTGAGTTCCCGAAACCTACTACACTGAAAGAATTACGCAGTTTTGTCGGACTTTGCTCGTACTTCCGGCGCTTCGTGCGAAATTTTGCGTCGATCATGTCACCACTGACCAACCTCCTACGCGGTGATGCAGACCTTTCATCCTGGTCTTCTGACTGTGACGTCGCGTTTGCCACGCTCCGTAGTCTGCTAACATCTCCTCCAATTCTTCGGCATTTCGACCCAACAGCTGCAACGGAAGTTCACACAGACGCTAGTGGGGTTGGTCTAGGCGCCGTCCTCGCCCAACGCAAGCCGGGCTACTCCGAATACGTCGTCGCTTATGCGAGTCGCACACTTACTAAAGCTGAGGCCAATTACAGCGTCACTGAAAAAGAGTGCTTGGCGCTAGTGTGGGCGCTTCGCAAGTTCCGCCCTTATTTGTACGGTCGCCCATTCGACTTGGTAACGGACCACCACGCACTTTGTTGGCTCGCCACATTGAAAGATCCTTCTGGCCGCCTAGCTCGGTGGGCACTGCAAATCCAGGAGTACGACATTCGTGTCATCTATCGCAGCGGACGCAAGCATTCTGACGCCGACGCCCTGTCGCGTTCGCCTTTACCTCCCGACTCGGCCTGCGGAACCACTGGTACCAACACCGTCGCCTCTCTCGACCTCGACTCCTTTACCAGTGAACAACACAAGGACCCGTGGATCGCTTCCCTTTTTAACTGTCTCTCTGGATCGTCAACCACTGCAGTACCACGATCTCTCCGACGTCAAGCTGCACATTTCGCCATTCGTGATCGGCTGCTACACCGACGCAACTACGCCCCCGAAGGTCGTAAGTGGCTCTTGGTTGTCCCACGCAGCTTGCGATCACAAATCTGTGCCTCCTTTCACGATGATCCCCAATGTGGTCATGCCGGAGTTTTCAAAACTTACGAACGCATTCGCCATCGCTTCTACTGGCGCGGAATGTATAATTTCGTTCGAAAATTTGTTATGGGCTGCCCTGACTGTCAACGCCGCAAATCACCGCCTTTCCACTCGTCCGGTGCGCTTCAACCGCTTCCGTGCCCTGCCAAACCTTTCGATCAGATCGGAATCGATCTCTATGGCCCTCTACCGACAACATCAGATGAAAATCGGTGGATAATAGTCGCCGTGGACCATTTAACACGCTACGCTGAGACCGCCGCCCTTCCAAGTGCCACTGCGCGGGACGTAGCATCCTTCATCCTTCATCGCTTCAGACTACGACATGGTGCACCTCGAGAACTACTAAGCGACCGAGGTAGAGCCTTCCTATCAGAAGTCGTCACGCCTCTGCTTTCTGAATGCCATGTTGTTCATCGCAAGACCACCGCATACCACCCGCAGACTAACGGGCTCACGGAAAGATTTAACCGCACCCTTGGCGATATGCTCGCCATGTATGTGACATCCGATCATACTAACTGGGATCGCATTCTTCCATTCATCACGTTCGCATATAACACCGCGACACAGTCTACCACTGGATTTTCACCTTTCTTTCTTCTTTATGGACGCGAACCATCTCACACCATCGACACTCTCCTTCCATACCGTCCTGACGCATTCGAATGCCCATCTGTGTCCGAAGCTGCCCGAAATGCGGATGATTGCCGTGAACTCGCACGCACCTTTACGTCGCAAGAACAACAGCGCCAGAAAGAAAACAACGCCGACTCTTCACAAAGCCCCAGCTATTCCCATGGATCACTTGTATGGCTGGCTGTTCCTTACCAAACCCCCAGCCTTTCCTCAAAACTCGTTCCAAAGTACGAGGGCCCATACCGCGTTTTGGAGAAAACCTCGCCGGTGAATTTTCTCATCGAGCCACTTTCCCCATCTGACGACATGCGCCGGCGTGGACGTGACATCGTCCACGTCGCCCGCCTTAAGCCATATCATAGCCCTCTGCCTCCAGACTCTTAGGTCGCCAGGATGGCTCTTTTTTGGCGGGGGCAAATTGTGAAGAAGAAAACGCATTGTTGGCAAGCAACATCGCCACCGTCGCTTGGGTACTGGGTGCTGGGCTTCTCTCGCTCGGCTCGTGCTGATCATCGCCGGCATCTGCTTGACCGTTGCTCTTGTCCGATCGTGTTTCGTCGTAGGACCACCGTCACAACAGTCGCCAATAAACCCTTTTTCACTTCTGTCAACTGACTTGTTCAGCTTTGTTTAGCTGCGGCTGCATGGGTCGTTTTGTTTGTCTCCTTTGTTTAATGTGTTCCGTAAGATTACGAAAGCTGAGGATGGTTTTGTTTGCTTCTCCGTCGTGGTTCGAAGTCTGGACCACCACTCGAAATACGAATCCTTGAGCTTGTCTGTGGGTGGCGTCGTTACCCAGGTTGCCTGTGTGCCTGGGACAAAAACAAGCTGCTGTTGTGAAAAATTTATGATACAGGACGGGTAAAAAAAAAGAAAAAAAAGAAGGAAGTCCTGTACACCACCCTATCCAACGTGTGTTGTCGTTTTTCTGTTTTCCCGACCCAACCTCTTCCCTCAAACAGAAACTTAACAACACATAATAAATACACTACAATACATAATAAATACACTACAACAACGGATCAACACTATATACAATATGTACAGCCCAGCAGTGGAGGCCGGCTGGGAAATTCTTGTAGAGCGTTTTTGCGCGTCATCCTCCAATTGCGCGCTGCCCCCGGAGCCAGGTTGTTAACCCTCACTACCGCGGTCTCATGGCGCAACGCTCAAGCCACTCGACCACCCCAGGGGGTACAAGTTGAACAACATTTTGCACCTTATATGTTTGCGAGCTTGAAGCTGCTCATTGAGAAGAGAGTTATCATGGATTAAAGCAGCGTGTGATAAATTCTGGGGTGGAAGCTCTGTTGTGGATACTAATACATCTATTAAGAAGAATGGTAATGATGATAATGATAGACACAGTCGTTACCTGTTACAAGGCAATGCGCAAGTGGAGGAACTATCCGATATAATATACCTCATTTAACGGTTAGGCACGAAGCTTTTTCGATACATTTGTTTCTCTAAACATACTAGAGCAATAACGGGCGACCGCAGGATAGATTATATATATATTGCGTGCAGCAACTGAACACTTGTCGATATGAATGCAACTTTTCCCTGTATTAGTTCAGCTTGTAGCATAAATAACAATACAAGAGGAAATTGTAAACTTAGCACAACTGAGGTTATCTCATTGGAGTATTCATCTGGGGAGGGGGGGGGGACACTCCGAATGGTAGGACTGCTATACCCTCGTTTATAGACTGCCCGGAGGCTTCGCGGTCCTGTTTCTTGTAGTTATAGGCTGTCCTGCAGCGCGGCTATTGCGTCGTACGTACGAGTAGAGCGAGCAGGGCAGACGTTGCCGAGAAATAACGACAGATTCGTAAGGACTGAAGCATAGACAGGTGAATCTTGTTCCTGCGACGTGAGTTGCTTTCTGTGTTTTCCGTTTTTGAAGGGTAAGAAAGAAGCGTCGACTGGTCAGACAGGCGGTAGAAATGCTCGGTCTTTAGTTTTTGGCTGAAAATCTACTTGCAATGTGTGCAAGTAGATGTGAAGAAGGCCGAGTAGATGTGTCGACAGACGTACAGAGAAGAGAATAAGTGGTTTGAAGCTTCTGTCAACTGACTTGTTCAGCTTTGTTTTGCTGCGGCTGCATGGGTCGTTTTGTTTGTCTCCTTTGTTTAATGTGTTCCGTAAGATTACGAAAGCTGAGGATGGTTTTGTTTGCTTCTCCGTCGTGGTTCGAAGTCTGGACCACCACTCGGAATACGAATCCTTGAGCTTGTCTGTGGGTGGCGTCGTTACCCAGGTTGCCTGTGTGCCTGGGACAAAAACAAGCTGCTGTTATGAAAAATTTATGATACAGGACGGGTAAAAAAAAAAGAAGAAAGTCCTGTACACCACCCTATCCGACGTGTGTTGTCGTTTTTCTGTTTTCCCGACCCAACCTCTTCCCTCAAACAGAAACTTAACAACACGTAATAAATACACTACAATACATAATAAATACACTACAACAACGGATCAACACTATATACAATATGTACAGCCCAGCAGTGGAGGCCGGCTGGGAAATTCTTGTAGAGCGTTTTTGCGCGTCATCCTCCAATTGCGCGCTGCCCCCGGAGCCAGGTTGTTAACCCTCACTACCGCGGTCTCATGGCGCAACGCTCAAGCCACTCGACCACCCCAGGGGGTACAAGTTGAACAACGTTTTGCACCTTATATGTTTGCGAGCTTGAAGCTGCTCATTGAGAAGAGAGTTATCATGGATTAAAGCAGCGTGTGATAAATTCTGGGGTGGAAGCTCTGTTGTGGATACTAATACATCTATTAAGAAGAATGGTAATGATGATAATGATAGACACAGTCGTTACCTGTTACAAGGCAATGCGCAAGTGGAGGAACTATCCGATAGAATATACCTCATTTAACGGTTAGGCACGAAGTTTTTTCGATACATTTGTTTCTCTAAACATACTAGAGCAATAACGGGCGACCGCAGGATAGATTATATATATATTGCGTGCAGCAACTGAACACTTGTCGATATGAATGCAACTTTTCCCTGTATTAGTTCAGCTTGTAGCATAAATAACAGTACAAGAGGAAATTGTAAACTTAGCACAACTGAGGTTATCTCATTGGACTATTCATCTGGGGAGGGGGGGGGGGACACTCCGAATGGTAGGACTGCTATACCCTCGTTTATAGACTGCCCGGAGGCTTCGTGGTCCTGTTTCTTGTAGTTATAGGCTGTCCTGCAGCGCGGCTATTGCGTCGTACGTACGAGTAGAGCGAGCAGGGCAGACGTTGCCGAGAAATAACGACAGATTCGTAAGGACTGAAGCATAGACAGGTGAATCTTGTTCCTGCGACGTGAGTTGCTTTCTGTGTTTTCCGTTTTTGAAGGGTAAGAAAGAATTGTCGACTGGTCAGACAGGCGGTAGAAATGCTCGGTCTTTAGTTTTTGGCTGAAAATCTACTTGCAATGTGTGCAAGTAGATGTGAAGAAGGCCGAGTAGATGTGTCGACAGACGTACAGAGAAGAGAATAAGTGGTTTGAAGCTTCTGTCAACTGACTTGTTCAGCATTGTTTAGCTGCGGCTGCATGGGTCGTTTTGTTTGTCTCCTTTGTTTAATGTGTTCCGTAAGATTACGAAAGCTGAAAATGGTTTTGTTTCCTTCTCCGTCGTGGTTCGAAGTCTGGACCACCACTCGGAATACGAATCCTTGAGCTTGTCTGTGGGTGGCGTCGTTACCCAGGTTGCCTGTGTGCCTGGGACAAAAACAAGCTGCTGTTATGAAAAATTTATGATACAGGACGGGTAAAAAAAAGAAAAAAAGAAGGAAGTCCTGTACACCACCCTATCCGACGTGTGTTGTCGTTTTTCTGTTTTCCCGACCCAACCTCTTCCCTCAAACAGAAACCTAACAACACATAATAAATACACTACAATACATAATAAATACACTGCAACAACGGATCAACACTATATACAATATGTACAGCCCAGCAGTGGAGGCCGGCTGGGAAATTCTTGTAGAGCGTTTTTGCGCGTCATCCTCCAATTGCGCGCTGCCCCCGGAGCCAGGTTGTTAACCCTCACTACCGCGGTCTCATGGCGCAACGCTCAAGCCACTCGACCACCCCAGGGGGTACAAGTTGAACAACGTTTTGCACCTTATATGTTTGCGAGCTTGAAGCTGCTCATTGAGAAGAGAGTTATCATGGATTAAAGCAGCGTGTGATAAATTCTGGGGTGGAAGCTCTGTTGTGGATACTAATACATCTATTAAGAAGAATGGTAATGATGATAATGATAGACACAGTCGTTACCTGTTACAAGGCAATGCGCAAGTGGAGGAACTATCCGATAGAATATACCTCATTTAACGGTTAGGCACGAAGTTTTTTCGATACATTTGTTTCTCTAAACATACTAGAGCAATAACGGGCGACCGCAGGATAGATTATATATATATTGCGTGCAGCAACTGAACACTTGTCGATATGAATGCAACTTTTCCCTGTATTAGTTCAGCTTGTAGCATAAATAACAATACAAGAGGAAATTGTAAACTTAGCACAACTGAGGTTATCTCATTGGAGTATTCATCTGGGGAGGGGGGAAGGACACTCCGAATGGTAGGACTGCTATACCCTCGTTTATAGACTGCCCGGAGGCTTCGCGGTCCTGTTTCTTGTAGTTATAGGCTGTCCTGCAGCGCGGCTATTGCGTCGTACGTACGAGTAGAGCGAGCAGGGCAGACGTTGCCGAGAAATAACGACAGATTCGTAAGGACTGAAGCATAGACAGGTGAATCTTGTTCCTGCGACGTGAGTTGCTTTCTGTGTTTTCCGTTTTTGAAGGGTAAGAAAGAAGCGTCGACTGGTCAGACAGGCGGTAGAAATGCTCGGTCTTTAGTTTTTGGCTGAAAATCTACTTGGAATGTGTGCAAGTAGATGTGAAGAAGGCCGAGTAGATGTGTCGACAGACGTACAGAGAAGAGAATAAGTGGTTTGAAGCTTCTGTCAACTGACTTGTTCAGCTTTGTTTTGCTGCGGCTGCATGGGTCGTTTTGTTTGTCTCCTTTGTTTAATGTGTTCCGTAAGATTACGAAAGCTGAGGATGGTTTTGTTTGCTTCTCCGTCGTGGTTCGAAGTCTGGACCACCACTCGGAATACGAATCCTTGAGCTTGTCTGTGGGTGGCGTCGTTACCCAGGTTGCCTGTGTGCCTGGGACAAAAACAAGCTGCTGTTATGAAAAATTTATGATACAGGACGGGTAAAAAAAAGAAAAAAAGAAGGAAGTCCTGTACACCACCCTATCCGACGTGTGTTGTCGTTTTTCTGTTTTCCCGACCCAACCTCTTCCCTCAAACAGAAACCTAACAACACATAATAAATACACTACAATACATAATAAATACACTGCAACAACGGATCAACACTATATACAATATGTACAGCCCAGCAGTGGAGGCCGGCTGGGAAATTCTTGTAGAGCGTTTTTGCGCGTCATCCTCCAATTGCGCGCTGCCCCCGGAGCCAGGTCGTTAACCCTCACTACCGCGGTCTCATGGCGCAACGCTCAAGCCACTCGACCACCCCAGGGGGTACAAGTTGAACAACGTTTTGCACCTTATATGTTTGCGAGCTTGAAGCTGCTCATTGAGAAGAGAGTTATCATGGATTAAAGCAGCGTGTGATAAATTCTGGGGTGGAAGCTCTGTTGTGGATACTAATACATCTATTAAGAAGAATGGTAATGATGATAATGATAGACACAGTCGTTACCTGTTACAAGGCAATGCGCAAGTGGAGGAACTATCCGAAAGAATATACCTCATTTAACGGTTAGGCACGAAGTTTTTTCGATACATTTGTTTCTCTAAACATACTAGAGCAATAACGGGCGACCGCAGGATAGATTATATATATATTGCGTGCAGCAACTGAACACTTGTCGATATGAATGCAACTTTTCCCTGTATTAGTTCAGCTTGTAGCATAAATAACAATACAAGAGGAAATTGTAAACTTAGCACAACTGAGGTTATCTCATTGGAGTATTCATCTGGGGAGGGGGGGGGGACACTCTGAATGGTAGGACTGCTATACCCTCGTTTATAGACTGCCCGGAGGCTTCGCGGTCCTGTTTTTTGTAGTTATAGGCTGTCCTGCAGCGCGGCTATTGCGTCGTACGTACGAGTAGAGCGAGCAGGGCAGAACTTGCCGAGAAATAACGACAGATTCGTAAGGACTGAAGCATAGACAGGTAAATCTTGTTCCTGCGACGTGAGTTGCTTTCTGTGTTTTCCGTTTTTGAAGGGTAAGAAAGAAGCGTGGACTGGTCAGACAGGCGGTAGAAATGCTCGGTCTTTAGTTTTTGGCTGAAAGTCTACTTGCAATGTGTGCAAGTAGATGTGAAGAAGGCCGAGTAGATGTGTCGACAGACGTACAGAGAAGAGAATAAGTGGTTTGAAGCTTCTGTCAACTGACTTGTTCAGCATTGTTTAGCTGCGGCTGCATGGGTCGTTTTGTTTGTCTCCTTTGTTTAATGTGTTCCGTAAGATTACGAAAGCTGAGGATGGTTTTGTTTGCTTCTCCGTCGTGGTTCGAAGTCTGGACCACCACTCGGAATACGAATCCTTGAGCTTGTCTGTGGGTGGCGTCGTTACCCAGGTTGCCTGTGTGCCTGGGACAAAAACAAGCTGCTGTTATGAAAAATTTATGATACAGGACGGGTAAAAAAAAAGAAAAAAAAGAAGGAAGTCCTGTACACCACCCTATCCGACGTGTGTTGTCGTTTTTCTGTTTTCCCGACCCAACCTCCTCCCTCAAACAGAAACTTACCAACACATAATAAATACACTACAACAACGGATCAACACTATATACAATATGTACAGCCCAGCAGTGGAGGCCAGCTGGGAAATTGTTGTAGAGCGTTTTTGCGCGTCATCCTCCAATTGCGCGCTGCCCCCGGAGCCAGGTTGTTAACCCTCACTACCGCGGTCTCATGGCGCAACGCTCAAGCCACTCGACCACCCCAGGGGGTACAAGTTGAACAACGTTTTGCACCTTATATGTTTGCGAGCTTGAAGCTGCTCATTGAGAAGAGAGTTATCATGGATTAAAGCAGCGTGTGATAAATTCTGGGGTGGAAGCTCTGTTGTGGATACTAATACATCTATTAAGAAGAATGGTAATGATGATAATGATAGACACAGTCGTTACCTGTTACAAGGCAATGCGCAAGTGGAGGAACTATCCGATAGAATATACCTCATTTAACGGTTAGGCACGAAGTTTTTTCGATACATTTGTTTCTCTAAACATACTAGAGCAATAACGGGCGACCGCAGGATAGATTATATATATATTGCGTGCAGCAACTGAACACTTGTCGATATGAATGCAACTTTTCCCTGTATTAGTTCAGCTTGTAGCATAAATAACAATACAAGAGGAAATTGTAAACTTAGCACAACTGAGGTTATCTCATTGGAGTATTCATCTGGGGAGGGGGGGGGGGGGGACACTCCGAATGGTAGGACTGCTATACCCTCGTTTATAGACTGCCCGGAGGCTTCGCGGTCCTGTTTCTTGTAGTTATAGGCTGTCCTGCAGCGCGGCTATTGCGTCGTACGTACGAGTAGAGCGAGCAGGGCAGAAGTTGCCGAGAAATAACGACAGATTCGTAAGGACTGAAGCATAGACAGGTGAATCTTGTTCCTGCGACGTGAGTTGCTTTCTGTGTTTTCTGTTTTTGAAGGGTAAGAAAGAAGCGTCGACTGGTCAGACAGGCGGTAGAAATGCTCGGTCTTTAGTTTTTGGCTGAAAATCTACTTGCAATGTGTGCAAGTAGATGTGAAGAAGGCCGAGTAGATGTGTCAACAGACGTACAGAGAAGAGAATAAGTGGTTTGAAGCTTCTGTCAACTGACTTGTTCAGCATTGTTCAGCTGCGGCTGCATGTGTCGTTTTGTTTGTCTCCTTTGTTTAATGTGTTCCGTAAGATTACGAAAGCTGAGGATGGTTTTGTTTGCTTCTCCGTCGTGGTTCGAGGTCTGGACCACCACTCGGAATACGAATCCTTGAGCTTGTCTGTGGGTGGCGTCGTTACCCAGGTTGCCTGTGTGCCTGGGACAAAAACAAGCTGCTGTTATGAAAAATTTATGATACAGGACGGGTAAAAAAACAAAAAAAGAAGGAAGTCCTGTACACCACCCTATCCGACGTGTGTTGTCGTTTTTCTGTTTTCCCGACCCAACCTCTTCCCTCAAACAGAAACTTAACAACACATAATAAATACACTACAATACATAATAAATACACTACAACAACGGATCAACACTAAATACAATATGTACAGCCCAGCAGTGGAGGCCGGCTGGGAAATTCTTGTAGAGCGTTTTTGCGCGTCATCCTCCAATTGCGCGCTGCCCCCGGAGCCAGGTTGTTAACCCTCACTACCGCGGTCTCATGGCGCAACGCTCAAGCCACTCGACCACCCCAGGGGGTACAAGTTGAACAACGTTTTGCACCTTATATGTTTGCGAGCTTGAAGCTGCTCATTGAGAAGAGAGTTATAATGGATTAAAGCAGCGTGTGATAAATTCTGGGGTGGAAGCTCTGTTGTGGGTACTAATACATCTATTAAGAAGAATGGTAATGATGATAATGATAGACACAGTCGTTACCTGTTACAAGGCAATGCGCAAGTGGAGGAACTATCCGATAGATTATACCTCATTTAACGGTTAGGCACGAAGTTTTTTCGATACATTTGTTTCTTTAAACATACTAGAGCAATAACGGGTGACCGCAGGATAGATTATATATATATTGCGTGCAGCAACTGAACACTTGTCGATATGAATGCAACTTTTCTCTGTATTAGTTCACCTTGTAGCATAAATAACAATACAAGAGGAAATTGTAAACTTAGCACAACTGAGGTTATCTCATTGGAGTATTCATCTGGGGAGGGGGGGGGGACACTCCGAATGGTAGGACTGCTATACCCTCGTTTATAGACTGCCCGGAGGCTTTGCGGTCCTGTTTCTTGTAGTTATAGGCTGTCCTGCAGCGCGGCTATTGCGTCGTACGTACGAGTAGAGCGAGCAGGGCAGACGTTGCCGAGAAATAACGACAGATTCGTAAGGACTGAAGCATAGACAGGTGAATCTTGTTCCTGCGACGTGAGTTGCTTTCTGTGTTTTCCGTTTTCGAAGGGTAAGAAACAAGCGTCGACTGGTCAGACAGGCGGTAGAAATGCTCGGTCTTTAGTTTTTGGCTGAAAATCTACTTGCAATGTGTGCAAGTAGATGTGAAGAAGGCCGAGTAGATGTGTCGACAGACGTACAGAGAAGAGAATAAGTGGTTTGAAGCTTCTGTCAACTGACTTGTTCAGCTTTGTTTTGCTGCGGCTGCATGGGTCGTTTTGTTTGTCTCCTTTGTTTAATGTGTTCCGTAAGATTACGAAAGCTGAGGATGGTTTTGTTTGCTTCTCCGTCGTGGTTCGAAGTCTGGACCACCACTCGGAATACGAATCCTTGAGCTTGTCTGTGGGTGGCGTCGTTACCCAGGTTGCCTGTGTGCCTGGGACAAAAACAAGCTGCTGTTATGAAAAATTTATGATACAGGACGGGTAAAAAAAAGAAAAAAAAGAAGGAAGTCCTGTACACCACCCTATCCGACGTGTGTTGTCGTTTTTCTGTTTTCCCGACCCAACCTCTTCCCTCAAACAGAAACTTACCAACACATAATAAATACACTACAACAACGGATCAACACTATATACAATATGTACAGCCCAGCAGTGGAGGCCGGCTGGGAAATTGTTGTAGAGCGTTTTTGCGCGTCATCCTCCAATTGCGCGCTGCCCCCGGAGCCAGGATGTTAACCCTCACTACCGCGGTCTCATGGCGCAACGCTCAAGCCACTCGACCACCCCAGGGGGTACAAGTTGAACAACGTTTTGCACCTTATATGTTTGCGAGCTTGAAGCTGCTCATTGAGAAGAGAGTTATCATGGATTAAAGCAGCGTGTGATAAATTTTGGGGTGGAAGCTCTGTTGTGGATACTGATACATTTATTAAGAAGAATGGCAATGATGATAATGATAGACACAGTCGTTACCTGTTACAAGGCAATGCGCAAGTGGAGGAACTATCCGATAGAATATACCTCATTTAACGGTTAGGCACGAAGTTTTTTCGATACATTTGTTTCTCTAAACATACTAGAGCAATAACGGGCGACCGCAGGATAGATTATATATATATTGCGTGCAGCAACTGAACACTTGTCGATATGAATGCAACTTTTCTCTGTATTAGTTCAGCTTGTAGCATAAATAACAATACAAGAGGAAATTGTAAACTTAGCACAACTGAGGTTATCTCATTGGAGTATTCATCTGGGGAGGGGGGGGGGACACTCTGAATGGTAGGACTGCTATACCCTCGTTTATAGACTGCCCGGAGGCTTCGCGGTCCTGTTTCTTGTAGTTATAGGCTGTCCTGCAGCGCGGCTATTGCGTCGTACGTACGAGTAGAGCGAGCAGGGCAGACGTTGCCGAGAAATAACGACCGATTCGTAAGGACTGAAGCATAGACAGGTGAATCTTGTTCCTGCGACGTGAGTTGCTTTCTGTGTTTTCCGTTTTTGAAGGGTAAGAAAGAAGCGTCGACTGGTCAGACAGGCGGTAGAAATGCTCGGTCTTTAGTTTTTGGCTGAAAATCTACTTGCAATGTGTGCAAGTAGATGTGAAGAAGGCCGAGTAGATGTGTCGACAGACGTACAGAGAAGAGAATAAGTTATTTGAAGCTTCTGTCAACTGACTTGTTCAGCTTTGTTTTGCTGCGGCTGCATGGGTCTTTTTGTTTGTCTCCTTTGTTTAATGTGTTCCGTAAGATTACGAAAGCTGAGGATGGTTTCGTTTGCTTCTCCGTCGTGGTTCGAAGTCTGGACCACCACTCGGAATACGAATCCTTGAGCTTGTCTGTGGGTGGCGTCGTTACCCAGGTTACCTGTGTGCCTGGGACAAAAACAAGCTGCTGTTATGAAAAATTTATGATACAGGACGGGTAAAAAAAAGAAAAAAAAGAAGGAAGTCCTGTACACCACCCTATCCGACGTGTGTTGTCGTTTTTCTGTTTTCCCGACCCAACCTCTTCCCTCAAACAGAAACTTAACAACACATAATAAATACACTACAATACATAATAAATACACTACAACAACGGATCAACACTATATACAATATGTACAGCCCAGCAGTGGAGGCCGGCTGGGAAATTGTTGTAGAGCGTTTTTGCGCGTCATCCTCCAATTGCGCGCTGCCCCCGGAGCCAGGATGTTAACCCTCACTACCGCGGTCTCATGGCGCAACGCTCAAGCCACTCGACCACCCCAGGGGGTACAAGTTGAACAACGTTTTGCACCTTATATGTTTGCGAGCTTGAAGCTGCTCATTGAGAAGAGAGTTATCATGGATTAAAGCAGCGTGTGATAAATTTTGGGGTGGAAGCTCTGTTGTGGATACTAATACATTTATTAAGAAGAATGGTAATGATGATAATGATAGACACAGTCGTTACCTGTTACAAGGCAATGCGCAAGTGGAGGAACTATCCGATAGAATATACCTCATTTAACGGTTAGGCACGAAGTTTTTTCGATACATTTGTTTCTCTAAACATACTAGAGCAATAACGGGCGACCGCAGGATAGATTATATATATATTGCGTGCAGCAACTGAACACTTGTCGATATGAATGCAACTTTTCTCTGTATTAGTTCAGCTTGTAGCATAAATAACAATACAAGAGGAAATTGTAAACTTAGCACAACTGAGGTTATCTCATTGGAGTATTCATCTGGGGAGGGGGGGGGGGGACACTCCGAATGGTAGGACTGCTATACCCTCGTTTATAGACTGCCCGGAGGCTTCGCGGTCCTGTTTCTTGTAGTTATAGGCTGTCCTGCAGCGCGGCTATTGCGTCGTACGTACGAGTAGAGCGAGCAGGGCAGACGTTGCCGAGAAATAACGACAGATTCGTAAGGACTGAAGCATAGACAGGTGAATCTTGTTCCTGCGACGTGAGTTGCTTTCTGTGTTTTCCGTTTTTGAAGGGTAAGAAAGAAGCGTCGACTGGTCAGACAGGCGGTAGAAATGCTCGGTCTTTAGTTTTTGGCTGAAAATCTACTTGCAATGTGTGCAAGTAGATGTGAAGAAGGCCGAGTAGATGTGTCGACAGACGTACAGAGAAGAGAATAAGTGATTTGAAGCTTCTGTCAACTGACTTGTTCAGCTTTGTTTTGCTGCGGCTGCATGGGTCGTTTTGTTTGTCTCCTTTGTTTAATGTGTTCCGTAAGATTACGAAAGCTGAGGATGGTTTCGTTTGCTTCTCCGTCGTGGTTCGAAGTCTGGACCACCACTCGGAATACGAATCCTTGAGCTTGTCTGTGGGTGGCGTCGTTACCCAGGTTACCTGTGTGCCTGGGACAAAAACAAGCTGCTGTTATGAAAAATTTATGATACAGGACGGGTAAAAAAAAGAAAAAAAAAGAAGGAAGTCCTGTACACCACCCTATCCGACGTGTGTTGTCGTTTTTCTGTTTTCCCGACCCAACCTCTTCCCTCAAACAGAAACTTAACAACACATAATAAATACACTACAATACATAATAAATACACTACAACAACGGATCAACACTATATACAATATGTACAGCCTAGCAGTGGAGGCCGGCTGGGAAATTCTTGTAGAGCGTTTTTGCGCGTCATCCTCCAATTGCGCGCTGCCCCCGGAGCCAGGTTGTTAACCCTCACTACCGCGGTCTCATGGCGCAACGCTCAAGCCACTCGACCACCCCAGGGGGTACAAGTTGAACAACGTTTTGCACCTTATATGTTTGCGAGCTTGAAGCTGCTCATTGAGAAGAGAGTTATCATGGATTAAAGCAGCGTGTGATAAATTCTGGGGTGGAAGCTCTGTTGTGGATACTAATACATCTATTAAGAAGAATGGTAATGATGATAATGATAGACACAGTCGTTACCTGTTACAAGGCAATGCGCAAGTGGAGGAACTATCCGATAGAATATACCTCATTTACCGGTTAGGCACGAAGTTTTTTCGATACATTTGTTTTTCTAAACATACTAGAGCAATAACGGGCGACCGCAGGATAGATTATATATATAATGCGTGCAGCAACTGAACACTTGTCGATATCAGTGCAACTTTTCTCTGTATTAGTTCAGCTTGTAGCATAAGTAACAATACAAGAGGAAATTGTAAACTTAGCGCAACTGAGGTTATCTCATAGGAGTATTCATCTGGGGAGGGGGGGGGGGGGACACTCCGAATGGTAGGACTGCTATACCCTCGTTTATAGACTGCCCGGAGGCTTCGCGGTCCTGTTTCTTGTAGTTATAGGCTGTCCTGCAGCGCGGCTATTGCGTCGTACGTACGAGTAGAGCGAGCAGGGCAGAAGTTGCCGAGAAATAACGACAGATTCCTAAGGACTAAAGCATAGACAGGTGAATCTTGTTCCTGCGACGTGAGTTGCTTTCTGGGTTTTCCGTTTTTGAAGGGTAAGAAAGAAGCGTCGACTGGTCAGACAGGCGGTAGAAATGCTCGGTCTTTAGTTTTTGGCTGAAAATCTACTTGCAATGTGTGCAAGTAGATGTGAAGAAGGCTGAGTAGATGTGTCGACAGACGTACAGAGAAGAGAATAAGTGGTTTGAAGCTTCTGTCAACTGACTTGTTCAGCTTTGTTTAACTGCGGCTGCATGGGTCGTTTTGTTTGTCTCCTTTGTTTAATGTGTTCCGTAAGATTACGAAAGCTGAGGATGGTTTTGTTTGCTTCTCCGTCGTGGTTCGAAGTCTGGACCACCACTCGGAATACGAATCCTTGAGCTTGTCTGTGGGTGGCGTCGTTACCCAGGTTGCCTGTGTGCCTGGGACAAAAACAAGCTGCTGTTATGAAAAATTTATGATACAGGACGGGTAAAAAAAAGAAAAAAAGAAGGAAGTCCTGTACACCACCCTATCCGACGTGTGTTGTCGTTTTTCTGTTTTCCCGACCCAACCTCTTCCCTCAAACAGAAACTTAACAACACATAATAAATACACTACAATACATAATAAATACACTACAACAACGGATCAACACTATATACAATATGTACAGCCCAGCAGTGGAGGCTGGCTGGGAAATTCTTGTAGAGCGTTTTTGCGCGTCATCCTCCAATTGCGCGCTGCCCCCGGAGCCAGGTTGTTAACCCTCACTACCGCGGTCTCATGGCGCAACGCTCAAGCCACTCGACCACCCCAGGGGGTACAAGTTGAACAACGTTTTGCACCTTATATGTTTGCGAGCTTGAAGCTGCTCATTGAGAAGAGAGTTATCATGGATTAAAGCAGCGTGTGATAAATTCTGGGGTGGAAGCTCTGTTGTGGATACTAATACATCTATTAAGAAGAATGGTAATGATGATAATGATAGACATAGTCGTTACCTGTTACAAGGCAATGCGCAAGTGGAGGAACTATCCGATAGAATATACCTCATTTAACGGTTAGGCACGAAGTTTTTTCGATACATTTGTTTCTCTAAACATACTAGAGCAATAACGGGCGACCGCAGGATAGATTATATATATATTGCGTGCAGCAACTGAACACTTGTCGATATGAATGCAACTTTTCCCTGTATTAGTTCAGCTTGTAGCATAAATAACAATACAAGAGGAAATTGTAAACTTAGCACAACTGAGGTTATCTCATTGGAGTATTCATCTGGGGAGGGGGGGGGGACACTCCGAATGGTAGGACTGCTATACCCTCGTTTATAGACTGCCCGGAGGCTTCGCGGTCCTGTTTCTTGTAGTTATAGGCTGTCCTGCAGCGCGGCTATTGCGTCGTACGTACGAGTAGAGCGAGCAGGGCAGAAGTTGCCGAGAAATAACGACAGATTCGTAAGGACTGAAGCATAGACAGGTGAATCTTGTTCCTGCGACGTGAGTTGCTTTCTGTGTTTTCCGTTTTTGAAGGGTAAGAAAGAAGCGTCGACTGGTCAGACAGGCGGTAGAAATGCTCGGTCTTTAGTTTTTGGCTGAAAATCTACTTGCAATGTGTGCAAGTAGATGTGAAGAAGGCTGAGTAGATGTGTCGACAGACGTACAGAGAAGAGAATAAGCGGTTTGAAGCTTCTGTCAACTGACTTGTTCAGCTTTGTTTAACTGCGGCTGCATGGGTCGTTTTGTTTGTCTCCTTTGTTTAATGTGTTCCGTAAGATTACGAAAGCTGAGGATGGTTTTGTTTGCTTCTCCGTCGTGGTTCGAAGTCTGGACCACCACTCGGAATACGAATCCTTGAGCTTGTCTGTGGGTGGCGTCGTTACCCAGGTTGCCTGTGTGCCTGGGACAAAAACAAGCTGCTGTTATGAAAAATTTATGATACAGGACGGGTAAAAAAAAGAAAAAAAGAAGGAAGTCCTGTACACCACCCTATCCGACGTGTGTTGTCGTTTTTCTGTTTTCCCGACCCAACCTCTTCCCTCAAACAGAAACTTAACAACACATAATAAATACACTACAATACATAATAAATACACTACAACAACGGATCAACACTATATACAATATGTACAGCCCAGCAGGGGAGGCCGGCTGGGAAATTCTTGTAGAGCGTTTTTGCGCGTCATCCTCCAATTGCGCGCTGCCCCCGGAGCCAGGTTGTTAACCCTCACTACCGCGGTCTCATGGCGCAACGCTCAAGCCACTCGACCACCCTAGGGGGTACAAGTTGAACAACGTTTTGCACCTTATATGTTTGCGAGCTTGAAGCTGCTCATTGAGAAGAGAGTTATCATGGATTAAAGCAGCGTGTGATAAATTCTGGGGTGGAAGCTCTGTTGTGGATACTAATACATCTATTAAGAAGAATGGTAATGATGATAATGATAGACACAGTCGTTACCTGTTACAAGGCAATGCGCAAGTGGAGGAACTATCCGATAGAATATACCTCATTTAACGGTTAGGCACGAAGTTTTTTCGATACATTTGTTTCTCTAAACATACTAGAGCAATAACGGGCGACCGCAGGATAGATTATATATATAATGCGTGCAGCAACTGAACACTTGTCGATATCAATGCAACTTTTCTCTGTATTAGTTCAGCTTGTAGCATAAATAACAATACAAGAGGAAATTGTAAACTTAGCGCAACTGAGGTTATCTCATTGGAGTATTCATCTGGGGAGGGGGGGGGGACACTCCGAATGGTAGGACTGCTATACCCTCGTTTATAGACTGCCCGGAGGCTTCGCGGTCCTGTTTCTTGTAGTTATAGGCTGTCCTGCAGCGCGGCTATTGCGTCGTACGTACGAGTAGAGCGAGCAGGGCAGAAGTTGCCGAGAAATAACGACAGATTCGTAAGGACTGAAGCATAGACAGGTGAATCTTGTTCCTGCGACGTGAGTTGCTTTCTGTGTTTTCCGTTTTTGAAGGGTAAGAAAGAAGCGTCGACTGGTCAGACAGGCGGTAGAAATGCTCGGTCTTTAGTTTTTGGCTGAAAATCTACTTGCAATGTGTGCAAGTAAATGTGAAGAAGGCCGAGTAGATGTGTCGACAGACGTACAGAGAAGAGAATAAGTGGTTTGAAGCTTCTGTCAACTGACTTGTTTAGCTTTGTTTAGCTGCGGCTGCATGGGTCGTTTTGTTTGTCTCCTTTGTTTAATGTGTTCCGTAAGATTACGAAAGCTGAGGATGGTTTTGTTTGCTTCTCCGTCGTGGTTCGAAGTCTGGACCACCACTCGGAATACGAATCCTTGAGCTTGTCTGTGGGTGGCGTCGTTACCCAGGTTGCCTGTGTGCCTGGGACAAAAACAAGCTGCTGTTATGAAAAATTTATGATACAGGACGGGTTAAAAAAAGAAAAAAAAGAAGGAAGTCCTGTACACCACCCTATCCGACGTGTGTTGTCGTTTTTCTGTTTTCCCGACCCAACCTATTCCCTCAAACAGAAACTTAACAACACATAATAAATACACTACAATACATAATAAATACACTACAACAACAGATCAACACTATATACAATATGTACAGCCCAGCAGTGGAGGCCGTCTGGGAAATTCTTGTAGAGCGTTTTTGCGCGTCATCCTCCAATTGCGGGCTGCCCCTGGAGCCAGGTTGTTAACCCTCACTACCGCGGTCTCATGGCGCAACGCTCAAGCCACTCGACCACCCCAGGGGGTACAAGTTGAACAACGTTTTGCACCTTATATGTTTGCGAGCTTGAAGCTGCTCATTGAGAAGGGAGTTATCATGGATTAAAGCAGCGTGTGATAAATTCTGGGGTGGAAGCTCTGTTGTGGATACTAATACATCTATTAAGAAGAATGGTAATGATGATAATGATAGACACAGTCGTTACCTGTTACAAGGCGATGCGCAAGTGGAGGAACTATCCGATAGAATATACCTCATTTAACGGTTAGGCACGAAGTTTTTTCGATACATTTGTTTCTCTAAACATACTAGAGCAATAACGGGCGACCGCAGGATAGATTATATATATATTGCGTGCAGCAACTGAACACTTGTCGATATGAATGCAACTTTTCCCTGTATTAGTTCAGCTTGTAGCATAAATAACAATACAAGAGGAAATTGTAAACTTAGCACAACTGAGGTTATCTCATTGGAGTATTCATCTGGGGAGGGGGGGGGGGACACTCCGAATGGTAGGACTGCTATACCCTCGTTTATAGACTGCCCGGAGGCTTCGCGGTCCTGTTTCTTGTAGTTATAGGCTGTCCTGCAGCGCGGCTATTGCGTCGTACGTACGAGTAGAGCGAGCAGGGCAGAAGTTGCCGAGAAATAACGACTGATTCGTAAGGACTGAAGCATAGACAGGTGAATCTTGTTCCTGCGACGTGAGTTGCTTTCTGTGTTTTCCGTTTTTGAAGGGTAAGAAAGAAGCGTCGACTGGTCAGACAGGCGGTAGAAGTGCTCGGTCTTTAGTTTTTGGCTGAAAATCTACTTGCAATGTGTGCAAGTAGATGTGAAGAAGGCCGAGTAGATGTGTCGACAGACGTACAGAGAAGAGAATAAGTGGTTTGAAGCTTCTGTCAACTGACTTGTTCAGCTTTGTTTAGCTGCGGCTGCATGGGTCGTTTTGTTTGTCTCCTTTGTTTAATGTGTTCCGTAAGATTACGAAAGCTGAGGATGGTTTTGTTTGCTTCTCCGTCGTGGTTCGAAGTCTGGACCACCACTCGGAATACGAATCCTTGAGCTTGTCTGTGGGTGGCGTCGTTACCCAGGTTGCCTGTGTGCCTGGGACAAAAACAAGCTGCTGTTATGAAAAATTTATGATACAGGACGGGTAAAAAAAGAAAAAAAAGAAGGAAGTCCTGTACACCACCCTATCCGACGTGTGTTGTCGTTTTTCTGTTTTCCCTACCCAACCTCTTCCCTCAAACAGAAACTTAACAACACATAATAAATACACTACAATACATAATAAATACACTACAACAACGGATCAACACTATATACCATATGTACAGCCCAGCAGTGGAGGCCGGCTGGGAAATTCTTGTAGAGCGTTTTTGCGCGTCATCCTCCAATTGCGCGCTGCCCCCGGAGCCAGGTTGTTAACCCTCACTACCGCGGTCTCATGGCGCAACGCTCAAGCCAGTCGACCACCCCAGGGGGTACAAGTTGAACAACGTTTTGCACCTTATATGTTTGCGAGCTTGAAGCTGCTCATTGAGAAGAGGGTTATCATGGATTAAAGCAGCGTGTGATAAATTCTGGGGTGGAAGCTCTGTTGTGGATACTAATACATCTATTAAGAAGAATGGTAATGATGATAATGATAGACACAGTCGTTACCTGTTACAAGGCAATGCGCAAGTGGAGGAACTATCCGATAGAATATACCTCATTTAACGGTTAGGCACGAAGTTTTTTTGATACATTTGTTTCTCTAAACATACTAGAGCAATAACGGGCGACCGCAGGATAGATTATATATATATTGCGTGCAGCAACTGAACACTTGTCGATATGAATGCAACTTTTCCCTGTATTATTTCAGCTTGTAGCATAAATAACAATACAAGAGGAAATTGTAAACTTAGCACAACTGAGGTTATCTCATTGGAGTATTCATCTGGGGAGGGGGGGGGGACACTCCGAATGGTAGGACTGCTATACCCTCGTTTATAGACTGCCCGGAGGCTTCGCGGTCCTGTTTCTTGTAGTTAGAGGCTGTCCTGCAGCGCGGCTATTGCGTCGTACGTACGAGTAGAGCGAGCAGGGCAGAAGTTGCCGAGAAATAACGACAGATTCGTAAGGACTGAAGCATAGACAGGTGAATCTTGTTCCTGCGACGTGAGTTGCTTTCTGTGTTTTCCGTTTTTGAAGGGTAAGAAAGAAGCGTCGACTGGTCAGACAGGCGGTAGAAATGCTCGGTCTTTAGTTTTTGGCTGAAAATCTACTTGCAATGTGTGCAAGTAGATGTGAAGAAGGCCGAGTAGATGAGTCGACAGACGTACAGAGAAGAGAATAAGTGGTTTGAAGCTTCTGTCAACTGACTTGTTCAGCTTTGTTTAGCTGCGGCTGCATGGGTCGTTTTGTTTGTCTCCTTTGTTTAATATGTTCCGTAAGATTACGAAAGCTGAGGATGGTTTTGTTTGCTTCTCCGTCGTGGTTCGAAGTCTGGACCACCACTCGGAATACGAATCCTTGAGCTTGTCTGTGGGTGGCGTCGTTACCCAGGTTGCCTGTGTGCCTGGGACAAAAACAAGCTGCTGTTATGAAAGTTTATGATACAGGACGGGCAAAAAAAAGAAAAAAAAGAAGGAAGTCCTGTACACCACCCTATCCGACGTGTGTTGTCGTTTTTCTGTTTTCCCGACCCAACCTCTTCCCTCAAACAGAAACTTAACAACACATAATAAATACACTACAATACGTAATAAATACACTACAACAACAGATCAACACTATATACAATATGTACAGCCCAGCAGTGGAGGCCGTCTGGGAAATTCTTGTAGAGCGTTTTTGCGCGTCATCCTCCAATTGCGGGCTGCCCCTGGAGCCAGGTTGTTAACCCTCACTACCGCGGTCTCATGGCGCAACGCTCAAGCCACTCGACCACCCCAGGGGGTACAAGTTGAACAACGTTTTGCACCTTATATGTTTGCGAGCTTGAAGCTGCTCATTGAGAAGGGAGTTATCATGGATTAAAGCAGCGTGTGATAAATTCTGGGGTGGAAGCTCTGTTGTGGATACTAATACATCTATTAAGAAGAATGGTAATGATGATAATGATAGACACAGTCGTTACCTGTTACAAGGCGATGCGCAAGTGGAGGAACTATCCGATAGAATATACCTCATTTAACGGTTAGGCACGAAGTTTTTCGATACATTTGTTTCTCTAAACATACTAGAGCAATAACGGGCGACCACAGGATAGATTATATATATATTGCGTGCAGCAACTGAACACTTGTCGATATGAATGCAACTTTTCCCTGTATTAGTTCAGCTTGTAGCATAAATAACAATACAAGAGGAAATTGTAAACTTAGCACAACTGAGGTTATCTCATTGGAGTATTCATCTGGGGAGGGGGGGGGGACACTCCGAATGGTAGGACTGCTATACCCTCGTTTATAGACTGCCCGGAGGCTTCGCGGTCCTGTTTCTTGTAGTTATAGGCTGTCCTGCAGCGCGGCTATTGCGTCGTACGTACGAGTAGAGCGAGCAGGGCAGAAGTTGCCGAGAAATAACGACTGATTCGTAAGGACTGAAGCATAGACAGGTGAATCTTGTTCCTGCGACGTGAGTTGCTTTCTGTGTTTTCCGTTTTTGAAGGGTAAGAAAGAAGCGTCGACTGGTCAGACAGGCGGTAGAAGTGCTCGGTCTTTAGTTTTTGGCTGAAAATCTACTTGCAATGTGTGCAAGTAGATGTGAAGAAGGCCGAGTAGATGTGTCGACAGACGTACAGAGAAGAGAATAAGTGGTTTGAAGCTTCTGTCAACTGACTTGTTCAGCTTTGTTTAGCTGCGGCTGCATGGGTCGTTTTGTTTGTCTCCTTTGTTTAATGTGTTCCGTAAGATTACGAAAGCTGAGGATGGTTTTGTTTGCTTCTCCGTCGTGGTTCGAAGTCTGGACCACCACTCGGCATACGAATCCTTGAGCTTGTCTGTGGGTGGCGTCGTTACCCAGGTTGCCTGTGTGCCTGGGACAAAAACAAGCTGCTGTTATGAAAAATTTATGATACAGGACGGGTAAAAAAAGAAAAAAAAGAAGGAAGTCCTGTACACCACCCTATCCGACGTGTGTTGTCGTTTTTCTGTTTTCCCTACCCAACCTCTTCCCTCAAACAGAAACTTAACAACACATAATAAATACACTACAATACATAATAAATACACTACAACAACGGATCAACACTATATACCATATGTACAGCCCAGCAGTGGAGGCCGGCTGGGAAATTCTTGTAGAGCGTTTTTGCTAGTCATCCTCCAATTGCGCGCTGCCCCCGGAGCCAGGTTGTTAACCCTCACTACCGCGGTCTCATGGCGCAACGCTCAAGCCAGTCGACCACCCCAGGGGGTACAAGTTGAACAACGTTTTGCACCTTATATGTTTGCGAGCTTGAAGCTGCTCATTGAGAAGAGGGTTATCATGGATTAAAGCAGCGTGTGATAAATTCTGGGGTGGAAGCTCTGTTGTGGATACTAATACATCTATTAAGAAGAATGGTAATGATGATAATGATAGACACAGTCGTTACCTGTTACAAGGCAATGCGCAAGTGGAGGAACTATCCGATAGAATATACCTCATTTAACGGTTAGGCACGAAGTTTTTTTGATACATTTGTTTCTCTAAACATACTAGAGCAATAACGGGCGACCGCAGGATAGATTATATATATATTGCGTGCAGCAACTGAACACTTGTCGATATGAATGCAACTTTTCCCTGTATTATTTCAGCTTGTAGCATAAATAACAATACAAGAGGAAATTGTAAACTTAGCACAACTGAGGTTATCTCATTGGAGTATTCATCTGGGGAGGGGGGGGGGACACTCCGAATGGTAGGACTGCTATACCCTCGTTTATAGACTGCCCGGAGGCTTCGCGGTCCTGTTTCTTGTAGTTAGAGGCTGTCCTGCAGCGCGGCTATTGCGTCGTACGTACGAGTAGAGCGAGCAGGGCAGAAGTTGCCGAGAAATAACGACAGATTCGTAAGGACTGAAGCATAGACAGGTGAATCTTGTTCCTGCGACGTGAGTTGCTTTCTGTGTTTTCCGTTTTTGAAGGGTAAGAAAGAAGCGTCGACTGGTCAGACAGGCGGTAGAAATGCTCGGTCTTTAGTTTTTGGCTGAAAATCTACTTGCAATGTGTGCAAGTAGATGTGAAGAAGGCCGAGTAGATGAGTCGACAGACGTACAGAGAAGAGAATAAGTGGTTTGAAGCTTCTGTCAACTGACTTGTTCAGCTTTGTTTAGCTGCGGCTGCATGGGTCGTTTTGTTTGTCTCCTTTGTTTAATATGTTCCGTAAGATTACGAAAGCTGAGGATGGTTTTGTTTGCTTCTCCGTCGTGGTTCGAAGTCTGGACCACCACTCGGAATACGAATCCTTGAGCTTGTCTGTGGGTGGCGTCGTTACCCAGGTTGCCTGTGTGCCTGGGACAAAAACAAGCTGCTGTTATGAAAGTTTATGATACAGGACGGGCAAAAAAAAGAAAAAAAAGAAGGAAGTCCTGTACACCACCCTATCCGACGTGTGTTGTCGTTTTTCTGTTTTCCCGACCCAACCTCTTCCCTCAAACAGAAACTTAACAACACATAATAAATACACTACAATACGTAATAAATACACTACAACAACGGATCAACACTAGATACAATATGTACAGCCCAGCAGTGGAGGCCGGCTGGGAAATTCTTGTAGAGCGTTTTTGCGCGTCATCCTCCAATTGCGCGCTGCCCCCGGAGCCAGGTTGTTAACCCTCACTACCGCGGTCTCATGGCGCAACGCTCAAGCCACTCGACCACCCCAGGGGGTACAAGTTGAACAACGTTTTGCACCTTATATGTTTGCGAGCTTGAAGCTGCTCATTGAGAAGAGAGTTATCATGGATTAAAGCAGCGTGTGATAAATTCTGGGGTGGAAGCTCTGTTGTGAATACTAATACATCTATTAAGAAGAATGGTAATGATGATAATGATAGACACAGTCGTTACCTGTTACAAGGCAATGCGCAAGTGGAGGAACTATCTGATAGAATATACCTCATTTAACGGTTAGGCACGAAGTTTTTTCGATACATTTGTTTCTCTAAACATACTAGAGCAATAACGGGCGACCGCAGGATAGATTATATATATATATTGCGTGCAGCAACTGAACACTTGTCGATATGAATGCAACTTTTTCCTGTATTAGTTCAGCTTGTAGCATAAATAACAATACAAGAGGAAATTGTAAACTTAGCACAACTGAGGTTATCTCATTGGAGTATTCATCTGGGGAGGGGGGGGGACACTCCGAATGGTAGGACTGCTATACCCTCGTTTATAGACTGCCCGGAGGCTTCGCGGTCCTGTTTCTTGTAGTTATAGGCTGTCCTGCAGCGCGGCTACTGCGTCGTACGTACGAGTAGAGCGAGCAGGGCAGAAGTTGCCAAGAAATAACGACAGATTCGTAAGGACTGAAGCATAGACAAGTGAATCTTGTTCCTGCGACGTGAGTTGCTTTCTGTGTTTTCCGTTTTTGAAGGGTAAGAAAGAAGCGTCGACTGGTCAGACAGGCGGTAGAAATGCTCGGTCTTTAGTTTTTGGCTGAAAATCTACTTGCAATGTGTGCAAGTAGATGTGAAGAAGGCCGAGTAGATGTGTCGACAGACGTACAGAGAAGAGAATAAGTGGTTTGAAGCTTCTGTCAACTGACTTGTTCAGCTTTGTTTAGCTGCGGCTGCATGGGTCGTTTTGTTTGTCTCCTTTGTTTAATGTGTTCCGTAAGATTACGAAAGCTGAGGATGGTTTTGTTTGCTTCTCCGTCGTGGTTCGAAGTCTGGACCACCACTCGGAATACGAATCCTTGAGCTTGTCTGTGGGTGGCGTCGTTACCCAGGTTGCCTGTGTGCCTGGGACAAAAACAAGCTGCTGTTATGAAAAATTTATGATACAGGACGGGTAAAAAAAAGAAAAAAAAGAAGGAAGTCCTGTACACCACCCTATCCGACGTGTGTTGTCGTTTTTCTGTTTTCCCGACCCAACCTCTTCCCTCAAACAGAAACTTAACAACACATAATAAATACACTACAATACATAATAAATACACTACAACAACGGATCAACACTATATACAATATGTACAGCCCAGCAGTGGAGGCCGGCTGGGAAATTCTTGTAGAGCGTTTTTGCGCGTCATCCTCCAATTGCGCGCTGCCCCCGGAGCCAGGTTGTTAACCCTCACTACCGCGGTCTCATGGCGCAACGCTCAAGCCACTCGACCAACCCAGGGGGTACAAGTTGAACAACGTTTTGCACCTTATATGTTTGCGAGCTTGAAGCTGCTCATTGAGAAGAGAGTTATCATGGATTAAAGCAGCGTGTGATAAATTCTGGGGTGGAAGCTCTGTTGTGGATACTAATACATCTATTAAGAAGAATGGTAATGATGATAATGATAGACACAGTCGTTACCTGTTACAAGGCAATGCGCAAGTGGAGGAACTATCCGATAGAATATACCTCATTTAACGGTTAGGCACGAAGTTTTTTTGATACATTTGTTTCTCTAAACATACTAGAGCAATAACGGGCGACCGCAGGATAGATTATATATATATTGCGTGCAGCAACTGAACACTTGTCGATATGAATGCAACTTTTCCCTGTATTATTTCAGCTTGTAGCATAAATAACAATACAAGAGGAAATTGTAAACTTAGCACAACTGAGGTTATCTCATTGGAGTATTCATCTGGGGAGGGGGGGGGGGACACTCCGAATGGTAGGACTGCTATACCCTCGTTTATAGACTGCCCGGAGGCTTCGCGGTCCTGTTTCTTGTAGTTAGAGGCTGTCCTGCAGCGCGGCTATTGCGTCGTACGTACGAGTAGAGCGAGCAGGGCAGAAGTTGCCGAGAAATAACGACAGATTCGTAAGGACTGAAGCATAGACAGGTGAATCTTGTTCCTGCGACGTGAGTTGCTTTCTGTGTTTTCCGTTTTTGAAGGGTAAGAAAGAAGCGTCGACTGGTCAGACAGGCGGTAGAAATGCTCGGTCTTTAGTTTTTGGCTGAAAATCTACTTGCAATGTGTGCAAGTAGATGTGAAGAAGGCCGAGTAGATGAGTCGACAGACGTACAGAGAAGAGAATAAGTGGTTTGAAGCTTCTGTCAACTGACTTGTTCAGCTTTGTTTAGCTGCGGCTGCATGGGTCGTTTTGTTTGTCTCCTTTGTTTAATATGTTCCGTAAGATTACGAAAGCTGAGGATGGTTTTGTTTGCTTCTCCGTCGTGGTTCGAAGTCTGGACCACCACTCGGAATACGAATCCTTGAGCTTGTCTGTGGGTGGCGTCGTTACCCAGGTTGCCTGTGTGCCTGGGACAAAAACAAGCTGCTGTTATGAAAGTTTATGATACAGGACGGGCAAAAAAAAGAAAAAAAAGAAGGAAGTCCTGTACACCACCCTATCCGACGTGTGTTGTCGTTTTTCTGTTTTCCCGACCCAACCTCTTCCCTCAAACAGAAACTTAACAACACATAATAAATACACTACAATACGTAATAAATACACTACAACAACGGATCAACACTAGATACAATATGTACAGCCCAGCAGTGGAGGCCGGCTGGGAAATTCTTGTAGAGCGTTTTTGCGCGTCATCCTCCAATTGCGCGCTGCCCCCGGAGCCAGGTTGTTAACCCTCACTACCGCGGTCTCATGGCGCAACGCTCAAGCCACTCGACCACCCCAGGGGGTACAAGTTGAACAACGTTTTGCACCTTATATGTTTGCGAGCTTGAAGCTGCTCATTGAGAAGAGAGTTATCATGGATTAAAGCAGCGTGTGATAAATTCTGGGGTGGAAGCTCTGTTGTGAATACTAATACATCTATTAAGAAGAATGGTAATGATGATAATGATAGACACAGTCGTTACCTGTTACAAGGCAATGCGCAAGTGGAGGAACTATCTGATAGAATATACCTCATTTAACGGTTAGGCACGAAGTTTTTTCGATACATTTGTTTCTCTAAACATACTAGAGCAATAACGGGCGACCGCAGGATAGATTATATATATATATTGCGTGCAGCAACTGAACACTTGTCGATATGAATGCAACTTTTTCCTGTATTAGTTCAGCTTGTAGCATAAATAACAATACAAGAGGAAATTGTAAACTTAGCACAACTGAGGTTATCTCATTGGAGTATTCATCTGGGGAGGGGGGGGGACACTCCGAATGGTAGGACTGCTATACCCTCGTTTATAGACTGCCCGGAGGCTTCGCGGTCCTGTTTCTTGTAGTTATAGGCTGTCCTGCAGCGCGGCTACTGCGTCGTACGTACGAGTAGAGCGAGCAGGGCAGAAGTTGCCAAGAAATAACGACAGATTCGTAAGGACTGAAGCATAGACAAGTGAATCTTGTTCCTGCGACGTGAGTTGCTTTCTGTGTTTTCCGTTTTTGAAGGGTAAGAAAGAAGCGTCGACTGGTCAGACAGGCGGTAGAAATGCTCGGTCTTTAGTTTTTGGCTGAAAATCTACTTGCAATGTGTGCAAGTAGATGTGAAGAAGGCCGAGTAGATGTGTCGACAGACGTACAGAGAAGAGAATAAGTGGTTTGAAGCTTCTGTCAACTGACTTGTTCAGCTTTGTTTAGCTGCGGCTGCATGGGTCGTTTTGTTTGTCTCCTTTGTTTAATGTGTTCCGTAAGATTACGAAAGCTGAGGATGGTTTTGTTTGCTTCTCCGTCGTGGTTCGAAGTCTGGACCACCACTCGGAATACGAATCCTTGAGCTTGTCTGTGGGTGGCGTCGTTACCCAGGTTGCCTGTGTGCCTGGGACAAAAACAAGCTGCTGTTATGAAAAATTTATGATACAGGACGGGTAAAAAAAAGAAAAAAAAGAAGGAAGTCCTGTACACCACCCTATCCGACGTGTGTTGTCGTTTTTCTGTTTTCCCGACCCAACCTCTTCCCTCAAACAGAAACTTAACAACACATAATAAATACACTACAATACATAATAAATACACTACAACAACGGATCAACACTATATACAATATGTACAGCCCAGCAGTGGAGGCCGGCTGGGAAATTCTTGTAGAGCGTTTTTGCGCGTCATCCTCCAATTGCGCGCTGCCCCCGGAGCCAGGTTGTTAACCCTCACTACCGCGGTCTCATGGCGCAACGCTCAAGCCACTCGACCAACCCAGGGGGTACAAGTTGAACAACGTTTTGCACCTTATATGTTTGCGAGCTTGAAGCTGCTCATTGAGAAGAGAGTTATCATGGATTAAAGCAGCGTGTGATAAATTCTGGGGTGGAAGCTCTGTTGTGGATACTAATACATCTATTAAGAAGAATGGTAATGATGATAATGATAGACACAGTCGTTACCTGTTACAAGGCAATGCGCAAGTGGAGGAACTATCCGATAGAATATACCTCATTTAACGGTTAGGCACGAAGTTTTTTCGATACATTTGTTTCTCTAAACATACTAGAGCAATAACGGGCGACCGCAGGATAGATTATATATATATTGCGTGCAGCAACTGAACACTTGTCGATATGAATGCAACTTTTTCCTGTATTAGTTCAGCTTATAGCATAAATAACAATACAAGAGGAAATTGTAAACTTAGCACAACTGAGGTTATCTGATTGGAGTATTCATCTGGGGAGGGGGGGGGGACACTCCGAATGGTAGGACTGCTATACCCTCGTTTATAGACTGCCCGGAGGCTTCGCGGTCCTGTTTCTTGTAGTTATAGGCTGTCCTGCAGCGCGGCTATTGCGTCGTACGTACGAGTAGAGCGAGCAGGGCAGAAGTTGCCGAGAAATAACGACAGATTCGTAAGGACTGAAGCATAGACAGGTGAAACTTGTTCCTGCGACGTGAGTTGCTTTCTGTGTTTTCCGTTTTTGAAGGGTAAGAAAGAAGCGTCGACTGGTCAGACAGGCGGTAGAAATGCTCGGTCTTTAGTTTTTGGCTGAAAATCTACTTGCAATGTGTGCAAGTAGATGTGAAGAAGGCCGAGTAGATGTGTCGACAGACGTACAGAGAAGAGAATAAGTGGTTTGAAGCTTCTGTCAACTGACTTGTTCAGCTTTGTTTAGCTGCGGCTGCATGGGTCGTTTTGTTTGTCTCCTTTGTTTAATGTGTTCCGTAAGATTACGAAAGCTGAGGATGGTTTTGTTTGCTTCTCCGTCGTGGTTCGAAGTCTGGACCACCACTCGGAATACGAATCCTTGAGCTTGTCTGTGGGTGGCGTCGTTACCCAGGTTGCCTGTGTGCCTGGGACAAAAACAAGCTGCTGTTATGAAAAATTTATGATACAGGACGGGTAAAAAAAAGAAAAAAAAGAAGGAAGTCCTGTACACCACCCTATCCGACGTGTGTTGTCGTTTTTCTGTTTTCCCGACCCAACCTCTTCCCTCAAACAGAAACTTAACAACACAGAATAAATACACTACAATACATAATAAATACACTACAACAACGGATCAACACTACATACAATATGTACAGCCCAGCAGTGGAGGCCGGCTGGGAAATTCTTGTAGAGCGTTTTTGCGCGTCATCCTCCAATTGCGCGCTGCCCCCGGAGCCACGTTGTTAACCCTCACTACCGCGGTCTCATGGCGCAACGCTCAAGCCACTCGACCACCCCAGGGGGTACAAGTTGAACAACGTTTTGCACCTTATATGTTTGCGAGCTTGAAGCTGCTCATTGAGAAGAGAGTTATCATGGATTAAAGCAGCGTGTGATAAATTCTGGGGTGGAAGCTCTGTTGTGGATACTAATACATCTATTAAGAAGAATGGTAATGATGATAATGATAGACACAGTCGTTACCTGTTACAAGGCAATGCGCAAGTGGAGGAACTATCCGATAGAATATACCTCATTTAACGGTTAGGCACGAAGTTTTTTCGATACATTTGTTTCTCTAAACATACTAGAGCAATAACGGGCGACCGCAGGATAGATTATATATATATTGCGTGCAGCAACTGAACACTTGTCGATATGAATGCAACTTTTCCCTGTATTAGTTCAGCTTGTAGCATAAATAACAATACAAGAGGAAATTGTAAACTTAGCACAACTGATGTTATCTCAATAAAGTATTCATCTGGGGAGGGGGGGGGGACACTCCGAATGGTAGGACTGCTATACCCTCGTTTATAGACTGCCCAGAGGCTTCGCGGTCCTGTTTCTTGTAGTTATAGGCTGTCCTGCAGCGCAGCTATTGCGTCGTACGTACGAGTAGAGCGAGCAGGGCAGAAGTTGCCGAGAAATAACGACAGATTCGTACGGACTGAAGCATAGACAGGTGAATCTTGTTCCTGCGATGTGAGTTGCTTTCTGTGTTTTCCGTTTTTGAAGGGTAAGAAAGAAGCGTCGACTGGTCAGACAGGCGGTGGAAATGCTCGGTCTTTAGTTTTTGGCTGAAAATCTACTTGCAATGTGTGCAAGTAGATGTGAAGAAGGCCGAGTAGATGTGTCGACAGACGTACAGAGAAGAGAATAAGTGGTTTGAAGCTTCTGTCAACTGACTTGTTCAGCTTTGTTTAGCTGCGGCTGCATGGGTCGTTTTGTTTGTCTCCTTTGTTTAATGTGTTCCGTAAGATTACGAAAGCTGAGGATGGTTTTGTTTGCTTCTCCGTCGTGGTTCGAAGTCTGGACCACCACTCGGAATACGAATCCTTGAGCTTGTCTGTGGGTGGCGTCGTTACCCAGGTTGCCTGTGTGCCTGGGACAAAAACAAGCTGCTGTTATGAAAAATGTATGATACAGGACGGGTAAAAAAAAGAAAAAAAAGAAGGAAGTCCTGTACACCACCCTATCCGACGTGTGTTGTCGTTTTCCTGTTTTCCCGACCCAACCTCTTCCCTCAAACAGAAACTTAACAACACATAATAAATACACTACAATACATGATAAATACACTACAACAACGGATCAACACTATATACATTATGTACAGCCCAGCAGTGGAGGCCGGCTGGGAAATTCTTGTAGAGCGTTTTTGCGCGTCATCCTCCAATTGCGCGCTGCCCCCGGAGCCAGGTTGTTAACCCTCACTACCGCGGTCTCATGGCGCAACGCTCAAGCCACTCGACCACCCCAGGGGGTACAAGTTGAACAACGTTTTGCACCTTATATGTTTTCGAGCTTGAAGTTGCTCATTGAGAAGAGAGTTATCATGGATTAAAGCAGCATGTGATAAATTCTGGGGTGGAAGCTCTGTTGTGGATACTAATACATCTATTAAGAAGAGTGGTAATGATGATAATGATAGACACAGTCGTTACCTGTTACAAGGCAATGCGCAAGTGGAGGAACTATCCGATAGAATATACCTCATTTAACGGTTAGGCACGAAGTTTTTTCGATACATTTGTTTCTCTAAACATACTAGAGCAATAACGGGCGACCGCAGGATAGATTATATATATATTGCGTGCAGCAACTGAACACTTGTCGATATGAATGCAACTTTTCCCTGTATTAGTTCAGCTTGTAGCATAAAGAACAATACAAGAGGAAATTGTAAACTTAGCACAACTGATGTTATCTCAATAAAGTATTCATCTGGGGAGGGGGGGGGACACTCCGAATGGTAGGACTGCTATACCCTCGTTTATAGACTGCCCAGAGGCTTCGCGGTCCTGTTTCTTGTAGTTATAGGCTGTCCTGCAGCGCAGCTATTGCGTCGTACGTACGAGTAGAGCGAGCAGGGCAGAAGTTGCCGAGAAATAACGACAGATTCGTACGGACTGAAGCATAGACAGGTGAATCTTGTTCCTGCGATGTGAGTTGCTTTCTGTGTTTTCCGTTTTTGAAGGGTAAGAAAGAAGCGTCGACTGGTCAGACAGGCGGTGGAAATGCTCGGTCTTTAGTTTTTGGCTGAAAATCTACTTGCAATGTGTGCAAGTAGATGTGAAGAAGGCCGAGTAGATGTGTCGACAGACGTACAGAGAAGAGAATAAGTGGTTTGAAGCTTCTGTCAACTGACTTGTTCAGCTTTGTTTAGCTGCGGCTGCATGGGTCGTTTTGTTTGTCTCCTTTGTTTAATGTGTTCCGTAAGATTACGAAAGCTGAGCATGGTTTTGTTTGCTTCTCCGTCGTGGTTCGAAGTCTGGACCACCACTCGGAATACGAATCCTTGAGCTTGTCTGTGGGTGGCGTCGTTACCCAGGTTGCCTGTGTGCCTGGGACAAAAACAAGCTGCTGTTATGAAAAATGTATGATACAGGACGGGTAAAAAAAAGAAAAAAAAGAAGGAAGTCCTGTACACCACCCTATCCGACGTGTGTTGTCGTTTTCCTGTTTTCCCGACCCAACCTCTTCCCTCAAACAGAAACTTAACAACACATAATAAATACACTACAATACATAATAAATACACTACAACAACGGATCAACACTACATACAATATGTACAGCCCAGCAGTGGAGGCCGGCTGGGAAATTCTTGTAGAGCGTTTTTGCGCGTCATCCTCCAATTGCGCGCTGCCCCCGGAGCCACGTTGTTAACCCTCACTACCGCGGTCTCATGGCGCAACGCTCAAGCCACTCGACCACCCCAGGGGGTACAAGTTGAACAACGTTTTGCACCTTATATGTTTGCGAGCTTGAAGCTGCTCATTGAGAAGAGAGTTATCATGGATTAAAGCAGCGTGTGATAAATTCTGGGGTGGAAGCTCTGTTGTGGATACTAATACATCTATTAAGAAGAATGGTAATGATGATAATGATAGACACAGTCGTTACCTGTTACAAGGCAATGCGCAAGTGGAGGAACTATCCGATAGAATATACCTCATTTAACGGTTAGGCACGAAGTTTTTTCGATACATTTGTTTCTCTAAACATACTAGAGCAATAACGGGCGACCGCAGGATAGATTATATATATATTGCGTGCAGCAACTGAACACTTGTCGATATGAATGCAACTTTTCCCTGTATTAGTTCAGCTTGTAGCATAAATAACAATACAAGAGGAAATTGTAAACTTAGCACAACTGATGTTATCTCAATAAAGTATTCATCTGGGGAGGGGGGGGGACACTCCGAATGGTAGGACTGCTATACCCTCGTTTATAGACTGCCCAGAGGCTTCGCGGTCCTGTTTCTTGTAGTTATAGGCTGTCCTGCAGCGCAGCTATTGCGTCGTACGTACGAGTAGAGCGAGCAGGGCAGAAGTTGCCGAGAAATAACGACAGATTCGTACGGACTGAAGCATAGACAGGTGAATCTTGTTCCTGCGATGTGAGTTGCTTTCTGTGTTTTCCGTTTTTGAAGGGTAAGAAAGAAGCGTCGACTGGTCAGACAGGCGGTGGAAATGCTCGGTCTTTAGTTTTTGGCTGAAAATCTACTTGCAATGTGTGCAAGTAGATGTGAAGAAGGCCGAGTAGATGTGTCGACAGACGTACAGAGAAGAGAATAAGTGGTTTGAAGCTTCTGTCAACTGACTTGTTCAGCTTTGTTTAGCTGCGGCTGCATGGGTCGTTTTGTTTGTCTCCTTTGTTTAATGTGTTCCGTAAGATTACGAAAGCTGAGGATGGTTTTGTTTGCTTCTCCGTCGTGGTTCGAAGTCTGGACCACCACTCGGAATACGAATCCTTGAGCTTGTCTGTGGGTGGCGTCGTTACCCAGGTTGCCTGTGTGCCTGGGACAAAAACAAGCTGCTGTTATGAAAAATGTATGATACAGGACGGGTAAAAAAAAGAAAAAAAAGAAGGAAGTCCTGTACACCACCCTATCCGACGTGTGTTGTCGTTTTCCTGTTTTCCCGACCCAACCTCTTCCCTCAAACAGAAACTTAACAACACATAATAAATACACTACAATACATGATAAATACACTACAACAACGGATCAACACTATATACATTATGTACAGCCCAGCAGTGGAGGCCGGCTGGGAAATTCTTGTAGAGCGTTTTTGCGCGTCATCCTCCAATTGCGCGCTGCCCCCGGAGCCAGGTTGTTAACCCTCACTACCGCGGTCTCATGGCGCAACGCTCAAGCCACTCGACCACCCCAGGGGGTACAAGTTGAACAACGTTTTGCACCTTATATGTTTTCGAGCTTGAAGTTGCTCATTGAGAAGAGAGTTATCATGGATTAAAGCAGCATGTGATAAATTCTGGGGTGGAAGCTCTGTTGTGGATACTAATACATCTATTAAGAAGAGTGGTAATGATGATAATGATAGACACAGTCGTTACCTGTTACAAGGCAATGCGCAAGTGGAGGAACTATCCGATAGAATATACCTCATTTAACGGTTAGGCACGAAGTTTTTTCGATACATTTGTTTCTCTAAACATACTAGAGCAATAACGGGCGACCGCAGGATAGATTATATATATATTGCGTGCAGCAACTGAACACTTGTCGATATAAATGCAACTTTTCCCTGTATTAGTTCAGCTTGTAGCATAAAGAACAATACAAGAGGAAATTGTAAACTTAGCACAACTGATGTTATCTCAATAAAGTATTCATCTGGGGAGGGGGGGGGACACTCCGAATGGTAGGACTGCTATACCCTCGTTTATAGACTGCCCAGAGGCTTCGCGGTCCTGTTTCTTGTAGTTATAGGCTGTCCTGCAGCGCAGCTATTGCGTCGTACGTACGAGTAGAGCGAGCAGGGCAGAAGTTGCCGAGAAATAACGACAGATTCGTACGGACTGAAGCATAGACAGGTGAATCTTGTTCCTGCGATGTGAGTTGCTTTCTGTGTTTTCCGTTTTTGAAGGGTAAGAAAGAAGCGTCGACTGGTCAGACAGGCGGTGGAAATGCTCGGTCTTTAGTTTTTGGCTGAAAATCTACTTGCAATGTGTGCAAGTAGATGTGAAGAAGGCCGAGTAGATGTGTCGACAGACGTACAGAGAAGAGAATAAGTGGTTTGAAGCTTCTGTCAACTGACTTGTTCAGCTTTGTTTAGCTGCGGCTGCATGGGTCGTTTTGTTTGTCTCCTTTGTTTAATGTGTTCCGTAAGATTACGAAAGCTGAGCATGGTTTTGTTTGCTTCTCCGTCGTGGTTCGAAGTCTGGACCACCACTCGGAATACGAATCCTTGAGCTTGTCTGTGGGTGGCGTCGTTACCCAGGTTGCCTGTGTGCCTGGGACAAAAACAAGCTGCTGTTATGAAAAATGTATGATACAGGACGGGTAAAAAAAAGAAAAAAAAGAAGGAAGTCCTGTACACCACCCTATCCGACGTGTGTTGTCGTTTTCCTGTTTTCCCGACCCAACCTCTTCCCTCAAACAGAAACTTAACAACACATAATAAATACACTACAATACATAATAAATACACTACAACAACGGATCAACACTATATACTATATGTACAGCCCAGCAGTGGAGGCCGGCTGGGAAATTCTTGTAGAGCGTTTTTGCGCGTCATCCTCCAATTGCGCGCTGCCCCCGGAGCCAGGTTGTTAACCCTCACTACCACGGTCTCATGGCGCAACGCTCAAGCCACTCGACCACCCCAGGGGGTACAAGTTGAACAACGTTTTGCACCCTATATGTTTGCGAGCTTGAAGCTGCTCATTGAGAAGAGAGTTATCATGGATTAAAGCAGCGTGTGATAAATTCTGGGGTGGAAGCTCTGTTGTGGATACTAATACAACTATTAAGAAGAATGGTAATGATGATAATGATAGACACAGTCGTTACCTGTTACAAGGCAATGCGCGGGATGGAGGAACTATCCGATAGAATATACCTCATTTAACGGTTAGGCACGAAGTTTTTCCGATACATTTGTTTCTCTAAACATACTAGAGCAATAACGGGCGACCGCAGGATAGATTATATATATATTGCGTGCAGCAACTGAACACTTGTCGATATGAATGCAACTTTTTCCTGTATTAGTTCAGCTTGTAGCATAAATAACAATACAAGAGGAAATTGTAAACTTAGCACAACTAAGGTTATCTCATTGGAGTATTCATCTGGGGAGGGGGGGGGACACTCCGAATAGTAGGACTGCTATACCCTCGTTTATAGACTGCCCGGAGGCTTCGCGGTCCTGTTTCTTGTAGTTATAGGCTGTCCTGCAGCGCGGCTATTGCGTCGTACGTACGAGCAGAGCGAGCAGGGCAGAAGTTGCCGAGAAATAACGACAGATTCGTAAGGACTGAAGCGTAGACAGGTGAATCTTGTTCCTGCGACGTGAGTTGCTTTCTTTGTTTTCCGTTTTTGAAGGGTAAGAAAGAAGCGTCGACTGGTCAGACAGGCGGTAGAAATGCTCGGTCTTTAGTTTTTGGCTGAAAATCTACTTGCAATGTGTGCAAGTAGATGTGAAGAAGGCCGAGTAGATGTGTCGACAGACGTACAGAGAAGAGAATAAGTGGTTTGAAGCTTCTGTCAACTGACTTGTTCAGCTTTGTTTAGCTGCGGCTGCATGGGTCGTTTTGTTTGTCTCCTTTGTTTAATGTGTTCCGTAAGATTACGAAAGCTGAGGATGGTTTTGTTTGCTTCTCCGTCGTGGTTCGAAGTCTGGACCACCACTCGGAATAGGAATCCTTGAGCTTGTCTGTGGGTGGCGTCGTTACCCAAGTTGCCTGTGTGCCTGGGACAAAAACAAGCTGCTGTTATGAAAAATTTATGATACAGGACGGGTAAAAAAAAGAAAAAAAGAAGGAAGTCCTGTACACCACCCTATCCGACGTGTGTAGTCGTTTTTCTGTTTTCCCGACCCAACCTCTTCCCTCAAACAGAAACTTAACAACCCATAATAAATACACTACAATACATAATAAATACACTACAACAACGGACACACACTATATACAATATGTACAGCCCAGCAGTGGAGTCCGGCTGGGAAATTCTTGTAGAGCGTTTTTGCGCGTCATCCTCCAATTGCGCGCTGCCCCCGGAGCCAGGTTGTTAACCCTCACTACCGCGGTCTCATGGCGCAACGCTCAAGCCACTCGACCACCCCAGGGGGTACAAGTTGAACAACGTTTTGCACCTTATATGTTTGCGAGCTTGAAGCTGCTCATTGAGAAGAGAGTTATCATGGATTAAAGCAGCGTGTGATAAATTCTGGGGTGGAAGCTCTGTTGTGGATACTAATACATCTATTAAGAAGAATGGTAATGATGATAATGATAGACGCAGTCGTTACCTGTTACAAGGCAATGCGCAAGTGGAGGAACTATCCGATAGAATATACCTCATTTAACGGTTAGGCACGAAGTTTTTTCGATACATTTGTTTCTCTAAACATACTAGAGCAATAACGGGCGACCGCAGGATAGATTATATATATATTGCGTGCAGCAACTGAACACTTGTCGATATGGATGCAACTTTTCCTTGTATTAGTTCAGCTTGTAGCATAAATAACAATACAAGAGGAAATTGTAAACTTAGCACAACTGAGGTTATCTCATTAAAGTATTCATCTGGGGAGGGGGGGGGGGGAACACTCCGAATGGTAGGACTGCTATACCCTCGTTTATAGACTGCCCGGAGGCTTCGCGGTCCTGTTTCTTGTAGTTATAGGCTGTCCTGCAGCGCAGCTATTGCGTCGTACGTACGAGTAGAGCGAGCAGGGCGGAAGTTGCCGAGAAATAACGACAGATTCCTAAGGACTGAAGCATAGACAGGTGAATCTTGTTCCTGCGACGTGAGTTGCTTTCTGTGTTTTCCGTTTTTGAAGGGTAAGAAAGAGCGTCTACTGGTCAGACAGGCGGTAGAAATGCTCGGTCTTTAGTTTTTGGCTGAAAATCTACTTGCAATGTGTGCAAGTAGATGTGAAGAAGGCCGAGTAGATGTGTCGACAGACGTACAGAGAAGAGAATAAGTGGTTTGAAGCTTCTGTCAACTGACTTGTTCAGCTTTGTTTAGCTGCGGCTGCATGGGTCGTTTTGTTTGTCTCCTTTGTTTAATGTGTTCCGTAAGATTACGAAAGCTGAGGATGGTTTTGTTTGCTTCTCCGTCGTGGTTCGAAGTCTGGACCACCACTCGGAATACGAATCCTTGAGCTTGTCTGTGGGTGGCGTCGTTACCCAGGTTGCCTGTGTGCCTGGGACAAAAACAAGCTGCTGTTATGAAAAATTTATGATACAGGACGGGTAAAAAAAAAAAAAAAGAAGGAAGTCCTGTACACCACCCTATTCGACGTGTGTTGTCGTTTTTCTGTTTTCCCGACCCAACCTCTTCCCTCAAACAGAAACTTAACAGCACATAATAAATACACTACAATACATAATAAATACACTACAACAACGGATCAACACTATATTCAATATGTAGAGCCCAGCAGTGGAGGCCGGCTGGGAAATTCTTGTAGAGCGTTTTTGCGCGTCATCCTCCAATTGCGCGCTGCCCTCGAAGCCAGGTTGTTAACCCTCACTACCGCGGTCTCATGGCGCAACGCTCAAGCCACTCGACCACCCCAGGGGGTACAAGTTGAACAACGTTTTGCACCCTATATGTTTGCGAGCTTGAAGCTGCTCATTGAGAAGAGAGTTATCATGGATTAAAGCAGCGTGTGATAAATTCTGGGGTGGAAGCTCTGTTGTGGATACTAATACAACTATTAAGAAGAATGGTAATGATGATAATGATAGACACAGTCGTTACCTGTTACAAGGCAATGCGCGGGATGGAGGAACTATCCGATAGAATATACCTCATTTAACGGTTAGGCACGAAGTTTTTCCGATACATTTGTTTCTCTAAACATACTAGAGCAATAACGGGCGACCGCAGGATAGATTATATATATATTGCGTGCAGCAACTGAACACTTGTCGATATGAATGCAACTTTTTCCTGTATTAGTTCAGCTTGTAGCATAAATAACAATACAAGAGGAAATTGTAAACTTAGCACAACTAAGGTTATCTCATTGGAGTATTCATCTGGGGAGGGGGGGGGACACTCCGAATAGTAGGACTGCTATACCCTCGTTTATAGACTGCCCGGAGGCTTCGCGGTCCTGTTTCTTGTAGTTATAGGCTGTCCTGCAGCGCGGCTATTGCGTCGTACGTACGAGCAGAGCGAGCAGGGCAGAAGTTGCCGAGAAATAACGACAGATTCGTAAGGACTGAAGCGTAGACAGGTGAATCTTGTTCCTGCGACGTGAGTTGCTTTCTGTGTTTTCCGTTTTTGAAGGGTAAGAAAGAAGCGTCGACTGGTCAGACAGGCGGTAGAAATGCTCGGTCTTTAGTTTTTGGCTGAAAATCTACTTGCAATGTGTGCAAGTAGATGTGAAGAAGGCCGAGTAGATGTGTCGACAGACGTACAGAGAAGAGAATAAGTGGTTTGAAGCTTCTGTCAACTGACTTGTTCAGCTTTGTTTAGCTGCGGCTGCATGGGTCGTTTTGTTTGTCTCCTTTGTTTAATGTGTTCCGTAAGATTACGAAAGCTGAGGATGGTTTTGTTTGCTTCTCCGTCGTGGTTCGAAGTCTGGACCACCACTCGGAATAGGAATCCTTGAGCTTGTCTGTGGGTGGCGTCGTTACCCAAGTTGCCTGTGTGCCTGGGACAAAAACAAGCTGCTGTTATGAAAAATTTATGATACAGGACGGGTAAAAAAAAGAAAAAAAGAAGGAAGTCCTGTACACCACCCTATCCGACGTGTGTAGTCGTTTTTCTGTTTTCCCGACCCAACCTCTTCCCTCAAACAGAAACTTAACAACCCATAATAAATACACTACAATACATAATAAATACACTACAACAACGGACACACACTATATACAATATGTACAGCCCAGCAGTGGAGTCCGGCTGGGAAATTCTTGTAGAGCGTTTTTGCGCGTCATCCTCCAATTGCGCGCTGCCCCCGGAGCCAGGTTGTTAACCCTCACTACCGCGGTCTCATGGCGCAACGCTCAAGCCACTCGACCACCCCAGGGGGTACAAGTTGAACAACGTTTTGCACCTTATATGTTTGCGAGCTTGAAGCTGCTCATTGAGAAGAGAGTTATCATGGATTAAAGCAGCGTGTGATAAATTCTGGGGTGGAAGCTCTGTTGTGGATACTAATACATCTATTAAGAAGAATGGTAATGATGATAATGATAGACGCAGTCGTTACCTGTTACAAGGCAATGCGCAAGTGGAGGAACTATCCGATAGAATATACCTCATTTAACGGTTAGGCACGAAGTTTTTTCGATACATTTGTTTCTCTAAACATACTAGAGCAATAACGGGCGACCGCAGGATAGATTATATATATATTGCGTGCAGCAACTGAACACTTGTCGATATGGATGCAACTTTTCCTTGTATTAGTTCAGCTTGTAGCATAAATAACAATACAAGAGGAAATTGTAAACTTAGCACAACTGAGGTTATCTCATTAAAGTATTCATCTGGGGAGGGGGGGGGGGAACACTCCGAATGGTAGGACTGCTATACCCTCGTTTATAGACTGCCCGGAGGCTTCGCGGTCCTGTTTCTTGTAGTTATAGGCTGTCCTGCAGCGCAGCTATTGCGTCGTACGTACGAGTAGAGCGAGCAGGGCGGAAGTTGCCGAGAAATAACGACAGATTCCTAAGGACTGAAGCATAGACAGGTGAATCTTGTTCCTGCGACGTGAGTTGCTTTCTGTGTTTTCCGTTTTTGAAGGGTAAGAAAGAGCGTCTACTGGTCAGACAGGCGGTAGAAATGCTCGGTCTTTAGTTTTTGGCTGAAAATCTACTTGCAATGTGTGCAAGTAGATGTGAAGAAGGCCGAGTAGATGTGTCGACAGACGTACAGAGAAGAGAATAAGTGGTTTGAAGCTTCTGTCAACTGACTTGTTCAGCTTTGTTTAGCTGCGGCTGCATGGGTCGTTTTGTTTGTCTCCTTTGTTTAATGTGTTCCGTAAGATTACGAAAGCTGAGGATGGTTTTGTTTGCTTCTCCGTCGTGGTTCGAAGTCTGGACCACCACTCGGAATACGAATCCTTGAGCTTGTCTGTGGGTGGCGTCGTTACCCAGGTTGCCTGTGTGCCTGGGACAAAAACAAGCTGCTGTTATGAAAAATTTATGATACAGGACGGGTAAAAAAAAAAAAAAAAGAAGGAAGTCCTGTACACCACCCTATTCGACGTGTGTTGTCGTTTTTCTGTTTTCCCGACCCAACCTCTTCCCTCAAACAGAAACTTAACAGCACATAATAAATACACTACAATACATAATAAATACACTACAACAACGGATCAACACTATATTCAATATGTAGAGCCCAGCAGTGGAGGCCGGCTGGGAAATTCTTGTAGAGCGTTTTTGCGCGTCATCCTCCAATTGCGCGCTGCCCTCGAAGCCAGGTTGTTAACCCTCACTACCGCGGTCTCATGGCGCAACGCTCAAGCCACTCGACCACCCCAGGGGGTACAAGTTGAACAACGTTTTGCACCTTATATGTTTGCGAGCTTGAAGCTGCTCATTGAGAAGAGAGTTATCATGGATTAAAGCAGCGTGTGATAAATTCTGGGGTGGAAGCTCTGTTGTGGATACTAATACATCTATTAAGAAGAATGGTAATGATGATAATGATAGACACAGTCGTTACCTGGTACAAGGCAATGCGCGGGATGGAGGAACTATCCGATAGAATATACCTCATTTAACGGTTAGGCACGAAGATTTTCGATACATTTGTTTCTCTAAACATACTAGAGCAATAACGGGCGACCGCAGGATAGATTATATATATATTGCGTGCAGCAACTGAACACTTGTCGATATGAATGCAACTTTTCCCTGTATTAGTTCAGCTTGTAGCATAAATAACAATACAAGAGGAAATTGTAAACTTAGCACAACTGAGGTTATCTCATTGGAGTATTCATCTGGGGAGGGGGGGGGGACACTCCGAATGGTAGGACTGCTATACCCTCGTTTATAGACTGCCCGGAGGCTTCGCGGTCCTGTTTCTTGTAGTTATAGGCTGTCCTGCAGCGCGGCTATTGCGTCGTACGTACGAGTAGAGCGAGCAGGGCAGAAGTTGCCGAGGAATAACGACAGATTCGTAAGGACTGAAGCATAGACAGGTGAATCTTGTTCCTGCGACGTGAGTTGCTTTCAGTGTTTTCCGTTTTTGAAGGGTAAGAAAGAAGCGTCGACTGGTCAGACAGGCGGTAGAAATGCTCGGTCTTTAGTTTTTGGCTGAAAATCTACTTGCAATGTGTGCAAGTAGATGTGAAGAAGGCCGAGTAGATGTGTCGACAGACGTACACAGAAGAGAATAAGTGGTTTGAAGCTTCTGTCAACTGACTTGTTCAGCTTTGTTTAGCTGCGGCTGCATGGGTTGTTTTGTTTGTCTCCTTTGTTTAATGTGTTCCGTAAGATTACGAAAGCTGAGGATGGTTTTTTTTGCTTCTCCGTCGTGGTTCGAAGTCTGGACCACCACTCGGAATACGAATCCTTGAGCTTGTCTGTGGGTGGCGTCGTTACCCAGGTTGCCTGTGTGCCTGGGACAAAAACAAGCTGCTATGAAAAATTTATGATACAGGACGGGTAAAAAAAAGAAAAAAAAGAAGGAAGTCCTGTACACCACCCTATCCGACGTGTGTTGTCGTTTTTCTGTTTTCCCGACCCAATCTCTTCCCTCAAACAGAAACTTAACAACACATAATAAATACACTACAATACATAATAAATACACTTCAACAACGGATCAACACTATATACAATATGTACAGCCCAGCAGTGGAGGCCGGCTGGGAAATTCTTGTAGAGCGTTTTTGCGCGTCATCCTCCAATATCGCGCTGCCCCCGGAGCCAGGTTGTTAACCCTCACTACCGCGGTCTCATGGCGCAACGCTCAAGCCACTCGACCACCCCAGGGGGTACAAGTTGAACAACGTTTTGCACCTTATATGTTTGCGAGCTTGAAGCTGCTCATTGAGAAGAGAGTTATCATGGATTAAAGCTGCGTGTGATAAATTCTGGGGTGGAAGCTCTGTTGTGGATACTAATACATCTATTAAGAAGAATGGTAATGATGATAATGATAGACACAGTCGTTACCTGTTACAAGGCAATGCGCAAGTGGAGGAACTATCCGATAGAATATACCTCATTTAACGGTTAGGCACGAAGTTTTTTCGATACATTTGTTTCTCTAAACATACTAGAGCAATAACGTGCGACCGCAGGATAGATTATATATATATTGCGTGCAGCAACTGAACACTTGTCGATATGAATGCAACTTTTCCCTGTATTAGTTCAGCTTGTAGCATAAATAACAATACAAGAGGAAATTGTAAACTTAGCACAACTGAGGTTATCTCATTGGAGTATTCATCTGGGGAGGGGGGGGGGACACTCCGAATGGTAGGACTGCTATACCCTCGTTTATAGACTGCCCGGAGGCTTCGCGGTCCTGTTTCTTGTAGTTATAGGCTGTCCTGCAGCGCGGCTATTGCGTCCTACGTACGAGTAGAGCGAGCAGGGCAGAAGTTGCCGAGAAATAACGACAGATTCGTAAGGACTGAAGCATAGACAGGTGAATCTTGTTCCTGCGACGTGAGTTGCTTTCTGTGTTTTCCGTTTTTGAAGGGTAAGAAAGAAGCGTCGACTGGTCAGACAGGCGGTAGAAATGCTCGGTCTTTAGTTTTTGGCTGAAAATCTACTTGCAATGTGTGCAAGTAGATGTGAAGAAGGCCGAGTAGATGTGTCGACAGACGTACAGAGAAGAGAATAAGTGGTTTGAAGCTTCTGTCAACTGACCTGTTCAGCTTTGTTTAGCTGCAGCTGCATGGGTCGTTTTGTTTGTCTCCTTTGTTTAATGTGTTCCGTAAGATTACGAAAGCTGAGGATCGTTTTGTTTGCTTCTCCGTCGTGGTTCGAAGTCTGGACCACCACTCGGAATACGAATCCTTGAGCTTGTCTGTGGGTGGCGTCGTTACCCAGGTTGCCTGTGTGCCTGGGACAAAAACAAGCTGCTGTTATGAAAAATTTATGATACAGGACGGGTAAAAAAAAGAAAAAAAAAGAAACAAGTCCTGTAAACCACCCTATCCGACGTGTGTTGTCGTTTTTCTGTTTTCCCGACCCAACCTCTTCCCTCAAACAGAAACTTAACAACACATAATAAATACACTACAATATAATAAATACACTACAACAACGGATAAACACTATATACAATATGTACAGCCCAGCAGTGGAGGCCGGCTGGGAAATTCTTGTAGAGCGTTTTTGCGCGTCATCCTCCAATTGCGTGCTGCCCCCGGAGCCAGGTTGTTAACCCTCACTACCGCGGTCTCATGGCACAACGCTCAAGCCACTCGACCACCCCAGGGGGTACAAGTTGAACAACGTTTTGCACCTTATATGTTTGCGAGCTTGAAGCAGCTCATTGAGAAGAGAGTTATCATGGATTAAAGCAGCGTGTGATAAATTCTGGGGTGGAAGCTCTGTTGTGGATACTATTACATCTATTAGGAAGAATGGTAATGATGATAATGATAGACACAGTCGTTACCTGTTACAAGGCAATGCGCAAGTGGAGGAACTATCCGATAGAATATACCTCATTTAACGGTTAGGCACGAAGTTTTTTCGATACATTTGTTTCTCTAAACATACTAGAGCAATAACGGGCGACCGCAGGATAGATTATATATATATTGCGTGCAGCAACTGAACACTTGTCGATATGAATGCAACTTTTCCCTGTATTAGTTCAGCTTGTAGCATAAATAACAATACAAGAGGAAATTGTAAACTTAGCACAACTGAGGTTATCTCATTGGAGTATTCATCTGGGGAGGGGGGGGGGGACACTCCGAATGGTAGGACTGCTATACCCTCGTTTATAGACTGCCCGGAGGCTTCGCGGTCCTGTTTCTTGTAGTTATAGGCTGTCCTGCAGCGCGGCTATTGCGTCGTACGTACGAGTAGAGCGAGCAGGGCAGAAGTTGCCGAGAAATAACGACAGATTCGTAAGGACTGAAGCATAGACAGGTGAATCTTGTTCCTGCGACGTGAGTTGCTTTCTGTGTTTTCCGTTTTTGAAGGGTAAGAAAGAAGCGTCGACTGGTCAGACAGGCGGTAGAAATGCTCGGTCTTTAGTTTTTCGCTGAAAATCTACTTGCAATGTGTGCAAGTAGATGTGAAGAAGGCCGAGTAGATGTGTCGACAGACGTACAGAGAAGAGAATAAGTGGTTTGAAGCTTCTGTCAACTGACTTGTTCAGCTTTGTTTAGCTGCGGCTGCATGGGTCGTTTTGTTTGTCTCCTTTGTTTAATGTGTTCCGTAAGATTACGAAAGCTGAGGATGGTTTTGTTTGCTTCTCCGTCGTGGTTCGAAGTCTGGACCACCACTCGGAATACGAATCCTTGAGCTTGTCTGTGGGTGGCGTCGTTACCCAGGTTGCCTGTGTGCCTGGGACAAAAACAAGCTGCTGTTATGAAAAATTTATGATACAGGACGGGTAAAAAAAAGAAAAAAAAGAAGGAAGTCCTGTACACCACCCTATCCGACGTGTGTTGTCGTTTTTCTGTTTTCCCGACCCAATCTCTTCCCTCAAACAGAAACTTAACAACACAATAAATACACTACAATACATAATAAATACACTTCAACAACGGATCAACACTATATACAATATGTACAGCCCAGCAGTGGAGGCCGGCTGGGAAATTCTTGTAGAGCGTTTTTGCGCGTCATCCTCCAATTGCGCGCTGCCCCCGGAGCCAGGTTGTTAACCCTCACTACCGCGGTCTCATGGCGCAACGCTCAAGCCACTCGACCACCCCAGGGGGTACAAGTTGAACAACGTTTTGCACCTTATATGTTTGCGAGCTTGAAGCTGCTCATTGAGAAGAGAGTTATCATGGATTAAAGCAGCGTGTGATAAATTCTGGGGTGGAAGCTCTGTTGTGAATACTAATACATCTATTAAGAAGAATGGTAATGATGATAATGATAGACACAGTCGTTACCTGTTACAAGGCAATGCGCAAGTGGAGGAACTATCCGATAGAATATACCTCATTTAACAGTTAGGCACGAAGTTTTTTTTCGATACATTTGTTTCTCTAAACATACTAGAGCAATAACGGGCGACCGCAGGATAGATTATATATATATTGCGTGCAGCAACTGAACACTTGTCGATATGAATGCAACTTTTCTCTGTATTAGTTCAGCTTGTAGCATAAATAACAATACAAGAGGAAATTATAAACTTAGCACAACTGAGGTTATCTCATTGGAGTATTCATCTGGGGAGGGGGGGGGGGGGACACTCCGAATGGTAGGACTGCTATACCCTCGTTTATAGACTGCCCGGAGGCTTCGCGGTCCTGTTTCTTATAGTTATAGGCTGTCCTGCAGCGCGGCAATTGCGTCGTACGTACGAGTAGAGCGAGCAGGGCAGAAGTTGCCGAGAAATAACGACAGATTCGTAAGGACTGAAGCATAGACAGGTGAATCTTGTTCCTGCGACGTGAGTTGCTTTCTGTGTTTTCCGTTTTTGAAGGGTAAGAAAGAAGCGTCGACTGGTCAGACAGGCGGTAGAAATGCTCGGTCTTTAGTTTTTGGCTGAAAATCTACTTGCAATGTGTGCAAGTAGATGTGAAGAAGGCTGAGTAGATGTGTCGACAGACGTACAGAGAAGAGAATAAGTGGTTTGAAGCTTCTGTGAACTGACTTGTTCAGCTTTGTTTAGCTGCGGCTGCATGGGTCGTTTTGTTTGTCTCCTTTGTTTAATGTGTTCCGTAAGATTACGAAAGCTGAGGATCGTTTTGTTTGCTTCTCCGTCGTGGTTCGAAGTCTGGACCACCACTCGGAATACGAATCCTTGAGCTTGTCTGTGGGTGGCGTCGTTACCCAGGTTGCCTGTGTGCCTGGGACAAAAACAAGCTGCTGTTATGAAAAATTTATGATACAGGACGGGTAAAAAAAAGACAAAAAAGAAGGAAGTCCTGTACACCACCCTATCCGACGTGTGTTGTCGTTTTTCTGTTTTCCCGACCCAACCTCTTCCCTCAAACAGAAACTTAACAACACATAATAAATACACTACAATACATAATAAATACACTACAACAACGGATCAACACTATATACAATATGTACAGCCCAGCAGTGGAGGCCGGCTGGGAAATTCTTGTAGAGCGTTTTTGCGCGTCATCCTCCAATTGCGCGCTGCCCCCGGAGCCAGGTTGTTAACCCTCACTACCGCGGTCTCGTGGCACAACGCTCAAGCCACTCGACCACCCCAGGGGGTACAAGTTGAACAACGTTTTGCACCTTATATGTTTGCGAGTTTGAAGCTGCTCATTGAGAAGAGAGTTATCATGGATTAAAGCAGCGTGTGATAAATTCTGGGGTGGAAGCTCTGTTGTGGATACTAATACATCTATTAAGAAGAATGGTAATGATGATAATGATAGACACAGTCGTTACCTGTTACAAGGCAATGCGCAAGTGGAGGAACTATCCGATAGAATATACCTCATTTAACGGTTAGGCACGAAGTTTTTTCGATACATTTGTTTCTCTAAACATACTAGAGCAATAACGGGCGACCGCAGGATAGATTATATATATATTGCGTGCAGCAACTGAACACTTGTCGATATGAATGCAACTTTTCCCTGTATTAGTTCAGCTTGTAGCATAAATAACAATACAAGAGGAAATTGTAAACTTAGCACAACTGAGGTTATCTCATTGGAGTATTCATCTGGGGAGGGGAGGGGGACACTCCGAATGGTAGGACTGCTATACCCTCGTTTATACCCTGCCCGGAGGCTTCGCGGTCCTGTTTCTTGTAGTTATAGGCTGTCCTGCAGCGCGGCTATTGCGTCGTACGTACGAGTAGAGCGAGCAGGGCAGAAGTTGCCGAGAAATAACGACAGATTCGTAAGGACTGAAGCATAGACAGGTGAATCTTGTTCCTGCGACGTGAGTTGCTTTCTGTGTTTTCCGTTTTTGAAGGGTAAGAAAGAAGCGTCGACTGGTCAGACAGGCGGTAGAAATGCTCGGTCTTTAGTTTTTGGCTGAAAATCTACTTGCAATGTGTGCAAGTAGATGTGAAGAAGGCCGAGTAGATGTGTCGACAGACGTACAGAGAAGAGAATAAGTGGTTTGAAGCTTCTGTGAACTGACTTGTTCAGCTTTGTTTAGCTGCGGCTGCATGGGTCGTTTTGTTTGTCTCCTTTGTTTAATGTGTTCCGTAAGATTACGAAAGCTGAGGATGGTTTTGTTTGCTTCTCCGTCGTGGTTCGAAGTCTGGACCACCACTCGGAATACGAATCCTTGAGCTTGTCTGTGGGTGGCGTCGTTACCCAGGTTGCCTGTGTGCCTGGGACAAAAACAAGCTGCTGTTATGAAAAATTTATGATACAGGACGGGTAAAAAAAAGAAAAAAAAGAAGGAAGCCCTGTACAACACCCTATCCGACGTGTGTTGTTGTTTTTCTGTTTTCCCGACCCAGCTCTTCCCTCAAACAGAAACTTAAAAACACATAATAAATACACTACAATACATAATAAGTACACTACAACAACGGATCAACACTATATACAATATGTACATCCCAGCATTGGAGGCCGGCTAGAAAATTCTTGTAGAGCGTTTTTGCGCGTCATCCTCCAATTGCGCGCTGCCCCCGGAGCCAGGTTGTTAACCCTCACTACCGCGGTCTCATGGCGCAACGCTCAAGCCACTCGACCACCCCAGGGGGTACAAGTTGAACAACGTTTTGCACCTTATATGTTTGCGAGCTTGAAGCTGCTCATTGAGAAGAGAGTTATCATGGATTAAAGCAGCGTGTGATAAAATCTGGGGTGGAAGCTCTGTTGTGGATACTAATACATCTATTAAGAAGAATGGTAATGATGATAATGATAGACACAGTCGTTACCTGTTACAAGGCAATGCGCAAGTGGAGGAACTATCCGATAGAATATACCTCATTTAACGGTTAGGCACGAAGTTTTTTCGATACATTTGTTTCTCTAAACATACTAGAGCAATAACGGGCGACCGCAGGATAGATTATATATATATTGCGTGCAGCAACTGAACACTTGTCGATATGAATGCAACTTTTCCCTGTATTAGTTCAGCTTGTAGCATAAATAACAATACAAGAGGAAATTGTAAACTTAGCACAACTGAGGTTATCTCATTGAAGTATTCATCTGGGGAGGGGGGGGGGACACTCTGAATGGTAGGACTGCTATACCCTCGTTTATACCCTGCCCGAAAGCTTCGCGGTCCTGTTTCTTATAGTTATAGGCTGTCCTGCAGCGCGGCTATTGCGTCGTACGTACGAGTAGAGCGAGCAGGGCAGAAGTTGCCGAGAAATAACGACAGATTCGTAAGGACTGAAGCATAGACAGGTGAATCTTGTTCCTGCGACGTGAGTTGCTTTCTGTGTTTTCCGTTTTTGAAGGGTAAGAAAGAATTGTCGACTGGTCAGACAGGCGGTAGAAATGCTCGGTCTTTAGTTTTTGGCTGAAAATCTACTTGCAATGTGTGCAAGTAGATGTGAAGAAGGCCGAGTAGATGTGTCGACAGACGTACAGAGAAGAGAATAAGTGGTTTGAAGCTTCTGTCAACTGACTTGTTCAGCTTTGTTTAGCTGCGGCTGCATGGGTCGTTTTGTTTGTCTCCTTTGTTTAATGTGTTCCGTAAGATTAGGAAATCTGAGGATGGTTTTGTTTGCTTCTCCGTCGTGGTTAGAAGTCTGGACCACCACTCGGAGTACGAATCCTTGAGCTTGTCTGTGGGTGGCGTCGTTACCCAGGTTGCCTGTGTGCCTGGGACAAAAACAAGCTGCTGTTATGAAAAATTTATGATACAGGACGGGTAAAAAAAAGAAAAAAAAGAAGGAAGTCCTGTACACCACCCTATCCAACGTGTGTTGTCGTTTTTCTGTTTTCCCGACCCAACCTCTTCCCTCAAACAGAAACTTAACAACACATAATAAATACACTACAATACATAATAAATACACTACAACAACGGATCAACACTATATACAATATGTACAGCCCAGCAGTGGAGGCCGGCTGGGAAATTCTTGTAGAGCGTTTTTGCGCGTCATCCTCCAATTGCGCGCTGCCCCCGGAGCCAGGTTGTTAACCCTCACTACCGCGGTCTCATGGCGCAACGCTCAAGCCACTCGACCACCCCAGGGGGTACAAGTTGAACAACGTTTTGCACCTTATATGTTTGCGAGCTTGAAGCTGCTCATTGAGAAGAGAGTTATCATGGATTAAAGCAGCGTGTGATAAATTCTGGGGTGGAAGCTCTGTTGTGGATACTAATACATCTATTAAGAAGAATGGTAATGATGATAATGATAGACACAGTCGTTACCTGTTACAAGGCAATGCGCAAGTGGAGGAACTATCCGATAGAATATACCTCATTTAACGGTTAGGCACGAAGTTTTTTCGATACATTTGTTTCTCTAAACATACTAGAGCAATAACGGGCGACCGCAGGATAGATTATATATATATTGCGTGCAGCAACTGAACACTTGTCGATATGAATGCAACTTTTCCCTGTATTAGTTCAGCTTGTAGCATAAATAACAATACAAGAGGAAATTGTAAACTTAGCACAACTGAGGTTATCTCATTGGAGTATTCATCTGGGGAGGGGGGGGGGGACACTCCGAATGGTAGGACTGCTATACCCTCGTTTATAGACTGCCCGGAGGCTTCGCGGTCCTGTTTCTTGTAGTTATAGGCTGTCCTGCAGCGCGGCTATTGCGTCGTACGTACGAGTAGAGCGAGCAGGGCAGAAGTTGCCGAGAAATAACGACAGATTCGTAAGGACTGAAGCATAGACAGGTGAATCTTGTTCCTGCGACGTGAGTTGCTTTCTGTGTTTTCCGTTTTTGAAGGGTAAGAAAGAAGCGTCGACTGGTCAGACAGGCGGTAGAAATGCTCGGTCTTTAGTTTTTGGCTGAAAATCTACTTGCAATGTGTGCAAGTAGATGTGAAGAAGGCCGAGTAGATGTGTCGACAGACGTACAGAGAAGAGAATAAGTGGTTTGAAGCTTCTGTCAACTGACTTGTTCAGCTTTGTTTAGCTGCGGCTGCATTGGTCGTTTTGTTTGTCTCCTTTGTTTAATGTGTTCCGTAAGATTACGAAAGCTGAGGATCGTTTTGTTTGCTTCTCCGTCGTGGTTCGAAGTCTGGACCACCACTCGGAATATGAATCCTTGAGCTTGTCTGTGGGTGGCGTCGTTACCCAGGTTGCCTGTGTGCCTGGGACAAAAACAAGCTGCTGTTATGAAAAATTTATGATACAGGACGGGTAAAAAAAAACAAAAAAAAAGAAACAAGTCCTGTACACCACCCTATCCGACGTGTGTTGTCATTTTTCTGTTTTCCCGACCCAACCTCTTCCCTCAAACAGAAACTTAACAACACATAATAAATACACTACAACAACGGATAAACACTATATACAATATGTACAGCCCAGCAGTGGAGGCCGGCTGGGAAATTCTTGTAGAGCGTTTTTGCGCGTCATCCTCCAATGGCGCGCTGCCCCCGGAGCCAGGTTGTTAACCCTCACTACCGCGGTCTCATGGCACAACGCTCAAGCCACTCGACCACCCCAGGGGGTACAAGTTGAACAACGTTTTGCACCTTATATGTTTGCGAGCTTGAAGCTGCTCATTGAGAAGAGAGTTATCATGGATTAAAGCAGCGTGTGATAAATTCTGGGGTGGAAGCTCTGTTGTGGATACTATTACATCTATTAGGAAGAATGGTAATGATGATAATGATAGACACAGTCGTTACCTGTTACAAGGCAATGCGCAAGTGGAGGAACTATCCGATAGAATATACCTCATTTAACGGTTTGGCACGAAGTTTTTTCGATACATTTGTTTCTCTAAACATACTAGAGCAATAACGGGCGACCGCAGGATAGATTATATATATATTGCGTGCAGCAACTGAACACTTGTCGATATGAATGCAACTTTTCCCTGTATTAGTTCAGCTTGTAGCATAAATAACAATACAAGAGGAAATTGTAAACTTAGCACAACTGAGGTTATCTCATTGGAGTATTCATCTGGGAAGGGGGGGGGGGACACTCCGAATGGTAGGACTGCTCTACCCTCGTTTATAGACTGCCCGGAGGCTTCGCGGTCCTGTTTTTTGTAGTTATAGGCTGTCCTGCAGCGCGGCTATTGCATCGTACGTACGAGTAGAGCGAGCAGGGCAGAAGTTGCCGAGAAATAACGACAGATTCGTAAGGACTGAAGCATAGACAGGTGAATCTTGTTCCTGCGACGTGAGTTGCTTTCTGTGTTTTCCGTTTTTGAAGGGTAAGAAAGAGTTGTCGACTGGTCAGACAGGCGGTAGAAATGCTCGGTCTTTAGTTTTTGGCTGAAAATCTACTTGCAATGTGTGCAAGTAGATGTGAAGAAGGCCGAGTAGATGTGTCGACAGACGTACAGAGAAGAGAATAAGTGGTTTGAAGCTTCTGTCAACTGACTTGTTCAGCTTTGTTTAGCTGCGGCTGCATGGGTCGTTTTGTTTGTCTCCTTTGTTTAATGTGTTCCGTAAGATTACGAAATCTGAGGATGGTTTTGTTTGCTTCTCCGTCGTGGTTAGAAGTCTGGACCACCACTCGGAGTACGAATCCTTGAGCTTGTCTGTGGGTGGCGTCGTTACCCAGGTTGCCTGTGTGCCTGGGACAAAAACAAGCTGCTGTTATGAAAAATTTATGATACAGGACGGGTAAAAAAAAGAAAAAAAGAAGGAAGTCCTGTACACCACCCTATCCGACGTGTGTTGTCGTTTTTCTGTTTTCCCGACCCAACCTCTTCCCTCAAACAGAAACTTAACAACACATAATAAATACACTACAATACATAATAAATACACTACAACAACGGATCAACACTATATACAATATGTACAGCCCAGCAGTGGAGGCCGGCTGGGAAATTCTTGTAGAGCGTTTTTGCGCGTCATCCTCCAATTGCGCGCTGCCCCCGGAGCCAGGTTGTTAACCCTCACTACCGCGGTCTCATGGCGCAACGCTCAAGCCACTCGACCACCCCAGGGGGTACAAGTTGAACAACGTTTTGCACCTTATATGTTTGCGAGCTTGAAGCTGCTCATTCAGAAGAGAGTTATCATGGATTAAAGCAGCGTGTGATAAATTCTGGGGTGGAAGCTCTGTTGTGGATACTAATAGATCTATTAAGAAGAATGGTAATGATGATAATGATAGACACAGTCGTTACCTGTTACAAGGCAATGCGCAAGTGGAGGAACTATCCGATAGAATATACCTCATTTAACGGTTAGGCACGAAGTTTTTTCGATACAATTGTTTCTCTAAACATACTAGAGCAATAACGGGCGACCGCAGGATAGATTATATATATATTGCGTGCAGCAACTGAACACTTGTCGATATGAATGCAACTTTTCCCTGTATTAGTTCAGCTTGTAGCATAAATAACAATACAAGAGGAAATTGTAAAGTTAGCACAACTGAGGTTATCTCATTGGAGTATTCATCAGGGGAGGGGGGGGACACTCCGAATGGTAGGACTGCTATACCCTCGTTTATAGACTGCCCGGAGGCTTCGCGGTCCTGTTTCTTGTAGTTATAGGCTGTCCTGCAGCGCGGCTATTGCGTCGTACGTACGAGTAGAGCGAGCAGGGCAGAAGTTGCCGAGAAATAACGACAGATTCGTAAGGACTGAAGCATAGACAGGTGAATCTTGTTCCTGCGACGTGAGTTGCTTTCTGTGTTTTCCGTTTTTGAAGGGTAAGAATGAAGCGTCGACTGGTCAGACAGGCGCTAGAAATGCTCGGTCTTTAGTTTTTGGCTGAAAATCTACTTGCAATGTGTGCAAGTAGATGTGAAGAAGGCCGAGTAGATGTGTCGACAGACGTACAGAGAAGAGAATAAGTGGTTTTAAGCTTCTGTCAACTGACTTGTTCAGCTTTGTTTAGCTGCGGCTGCATTGGTCGTTTTGTTTGTCTCCTTTGTTTAATGTGTTCCGTAAGATTACGAAAGCTGAGGATCGTTTTGTTTGCTTCTCCGTCGTGGTTCGAAGTCTGGACCACCACTCGGAATACGAATCCTTGAGCTTGTCTGTGGGTGGCGTCGTTACCCAGGTTGCCTGTGTGCCTGGGACAAAAACAAGCTGCTGTTATGAAAAATTTATGATACAGGACGGGTAAAAAAAAAGAAAAAAAAAGAAACAAGTCCTGTACACCACCCTATCCGACGTGTGTTGTCATTTTTCTGTTTTCCCGACCCAACCTCTTCCCTCAAACAGAAACTTAACAACACATAATAAATACACTACAACAACGGATAGACACTATATACAATATGTACAGCCCAGCAGTGGAGGCCGGCTGGGAAATTCTTGTAGAGCGTTTTTGCGCGTCATCCTCCAATGGCGCGCTGCCCCCGGAGCCAGGTTGTTAACCCTCACTACCGCGGTCTCATGGCACAACGCTCAAGCCACTCGACCACCCCAGGGGGTACAAGTTGAACAACGTTTTGCACCTTATATGTTTGCGAGCTTGAAGCTGCTCATTGAGAAGAGAGTTATCATGGATTAAAGCAGCGTGTGATAAATTCTGGGGTGGAAGCTCTGTTGTGGATACTATTACATCTATTAGGAAGAATGGTAATGATGATAATGATAGACACAGTCGTTACCTGTTACAAGGCAATGCGCAAGTGGAGGAACTATCCGATAGAATATACCTCATTTAACGGTTTGGCACGAAGTTTTTTCGATACATTTGTTTCTCTAAACATACTAGAGCAATAACGGGCGACCGCAGGATAGATTATATATATATTGCGTGCAGCAACTGAACACTTGTCGATATGAATGCAACTTTTCCCTGTATTAGTTCAGCTTGTAGCATAAATAACAATACAAGAGGAAATTGTAAACTTAGAACAACTGAGGTTATCTCATTGGAGTATTCATCTGGGAAGGGGGGGGGGGGGACACTCCGAATGGTAGGACTGCTCTACCCTCGTTTATAGACTGCCCGGAGGCTTCGCGGTCCTGTTTCTTGTAGTTATAGGCTGTCCTGCAGCGCGGCTATTGCATCGTACGTACGAGTAGAGCGAGTAGGGCAGAAGTTGCCGAGAAATAACGACAGATTCGTAAGGACTGAAGCATAGACAGGTGAATCTTGTTCCTGCGACGTGAGTTGCTTTCTGTGTTTTCCGTTTTTGAAGGGTAAGAAAGAAGCGTCGACTGGTCAGACAGGCGGTAGAAATGCTCGGTCTTTAGTTTTTGGCTGAAAATCTACTTGCAATGTGTGCAAGTAGATGTGAAGAAGGCCGAGTAGATGTGTCGACAGACGTACAGAGAAGAGAATAAGTGGTTTGAAGCTTCTGTCAACTGACTTGTTCAGCTTTGTTTAGCTGCGGCTGCATGGGTCGTTTTGTTTGTCTCCTTTGTTTAATGTGTTCCGTAAGATTACGAAAGCTGAGGATGGTTTTGTTTGCTTCTCCGTCGTGGTTCGAAGTCTGGACCACCACTCGGAATACGTATCCTTGAGCTTGTCTGTGGGTGGCGTCGTTACCCAGGTTGCCTGTGTGCCTGGGACAAAAACAAGCTGCTGTTATGAAAAATTTATGATACAGGACGGGTAAAAAAAAGAAAAAAAAGAAGGAAGTCCTGTACACCACCCTATCCGACGTGTGTTGTCGTTTTTCTGTTTTCCCGACCCAACCTCTTCCCTCAAACAGAAACTTAACAACACATAATAAATACACTACAATACATAATAAATACACTACAACAACGGATCAACACTATATACAATATGTACAGCCCAGCAGTGGAGGCCGGCTGGGAAATTCTTGTAGAGCGTTTTTGCGCGTCATCCTCCAATTGCGCGCTGCCCCCGGAGCCAGGTTGTTAACCCTCACTACCGCGGTCTCATGGCGCAACGCTCAAGCCACTCGACCACCCCAGGGGGTACAAGTTGAACAACGTTTTGCACCTTATATGTTTGCGAGCTTGAAGCTGCTCATTGAGAAGAGAGTTATCATGGATTAAAGCAGCGTGTGATAAATTCTGGGGTGGAAGCTCTGTTGTGGATACTAATACATCTATTAAGAAGAATGGTAATGATGATAATGATAGACACAGTCGTTACCTGTTACAAGGCAATGCGCAAGTGGAGGAACTATCCGATAGAATATACCTCATTTAACGGTTAGGCACGAAGTTTTTTCGATACATTTGTTTCTCTAAACATACTAGAGCAATAACGGGCGACCGCAGGACAGATTATATATATATTGCGTGCAGCAACTGAACACTTGTCGATATGAATGCAACTTTTCGCTGTATTAGTTCAGCTTGTAGCATAAATAACAATACAAGAGGAAATTGTAAACTTAGCACAACTGAGGTTATCTCATTGGAGTATTCATCTGGGGAGGGGGGGGGGACACTCCGAATGGTAGGACTGCTATACCCTCGTTTATAGACTGCCCGGAGGCTTCGCGGTCCTGTTTCCTGTAGTTATAGGCTGTCCTGCAGCGCGGCGTGCGTGCAGCAACTGAACACCACCCTATCCGACGTGTGTTGTCGTTTTTTCTGTTTTCCCGACCCAACCTCTTCCCTCAAACAGAAACTTAACAACACATAATAAATACACTACAATACATAATAAATACACTACAACAACGGATCAACATTATACACAATATGTACAGCCCAGCAGTGGAGGCCGGCTGGGAAATTCTTGTAGAGCGTTTTTGCGCGTCATCCTCCAATTGCGCGCTGCCCCCGGAGCCAGGTTGTTAACCCTCACTACCGCGGTCTCCTGGCGCAACGCTCAAGCCACTCGACCACCTCAGGGGGTACAAGTTCGACAACGTTTTGCACCTTTTATGTTTGCGAGCTTGAAGCTGCTCATTGAGAAGAGAGTTATCATGGATTAAAGCAGTGTGTGATAAATTCTGGGGTGGAAGCTCTGTTGTGGATACTAATACATCTATTAAGAAGAATGGTAATGATGATAATGATAGACACAGTCGTTACCTGTTACAAGGCAATGCGCAAGTGGAGGAACTATCCGATAGAATATACCTCATTTAACGGTTAGGCACGAAGTTTTTTCGATACATTTGTTTCTCTAAACATACTAGAGCAATAACGGGCGACCGCAGGATAGATTATATATATATTGCGTGCAGCAACTGAACACTTGTCGATATGAATGCAACTTTTCCCTGTATTAGTTCAGCTTGTAGCATAAATAACAATACAAGAGGAAATTGTAAACTTAGCACAACTGAGGTTATCTCATTGGAGTATTCATCTGGGGAGGGGGGGGGGGGACACTCCGAATGGTAGGACTGCTATACCCTCGTTTATAGACTGCCCGGAGGCTTCGCGGTCCTGTTTCTTGTAGTTATAGGCTGTCCTGCAGCGCGGCTATTGCGTCGTACGTACGAGTAGAGCGAGCAGGGAAGAAGTTGCCGAGAAATAACGACAGATTCGTAAGGACTGAAGCATAGACAGGTGAATCTTGTTCCTGCGACGTGAGTTGCTTTCTGTGTTTTCCGTTTTTGAAGGGTAAGAAAGAAGCGTCGACTGGTCAGACAGGCGGTAGAAATGCTCAGTCTTTAGTTTTTGGCTGAAAATCTACTTGCAATGTGTGCAAGTAGATGTGAAGAAGGCCGAGTAGATGTGTCGACAGACGTACAGAGAAGAGAATAAGTGGTTTGAAGCTTCTGTCAACTGACTTGTTCAGCTTTGTTTAGCTGCGGCTGCATGGGTCGTTTTGTTTGTCTCCTTTGTTTAATGTGTTACGTAAGATTACGAAAGCTGAGGATGGTTTTGTTTGCTTCTCCATCGTGGTTCGAAGTCTGCACCACCACTCGGAATACGAATCCTTGAGCTTGTCTGTGGGTGGCGTCGTTACCCAGGTTGCCTGTGTGCCTGGGACAAAAACAAGCTGCTGTTATGAAAAATTTATGATACAGGACGGGTAAAAAAAAAGAAAAAAAAGGAAGTCCTGTACACCACCCTATCTGACGTGTGTTGTCGTTTTTCTGTTTTCCCGACCCAACCTCTTCCCTCAAACAGAAACTTAACAACACATAATAAATACACTACAATACATAATAAATACACTACAACAACGGATCAACACTATATACAAAAAGTACAGCCCAGCAGTGGAGGCCGGCTGGGAAATTCTTGTAGAGCGTTTTTGCGCGTCATCCTCCAATTGCGCGCTGCCCCCGGAGCCAGGTTGTTAACCCTCACTACCGCGGTCTCATGGCGCAACGCTCAAGCCACTCGACCACCCCAGGGGGTACAAGTTGAACAACGTTTTGCACCTTATATGTTTGCGAGCTTGAAGCTGCTCATTGAGAAGAGAGTTATCATGGAATAAAGCAGCGTGTGATAAATTCTGGGGTGGAAGCTCTGTTGTGGATACTAATACATCTATTAAGAAGAATGGTAATGATGATAATGATAGACACAGTCGTTACCTGTTACAAGGCAATGCGCAAGTGGAGAACCTATCCGATAGAATATACCTCATTTAACGGTTAGGCACGAAGTTTTTTCGATACATTTGTTTCTCTGAACATACTAGAGCAATAACGGGCGACCGCAGGATAGATTATATATATATTGCGTGCAGCAACTGAACACTTGTCGATATCAATGCAACTTTTCCCTGTATTAGTTCAGCTTGTAGCATAAATAACAATACAAGAGGAAATTGTAAACTTAGCACAACTGAGGTTATCTCATTGGAGTATTCATCTGGGGAGGGGGGGGGGGACACTCCGAATGGTAGGACTGCTATACCCTCGTTTATAGACTGCCCGGAGGCTTCGCGCGTCCTGTTTCTTGTAGTTATAGGCTGTCCTGCAGCGCGGCTATTGCGTCGTACGTACGAGTAGAGCGAGCAGGGCAGAAGTTGCCAAGAAATAACGACAGATTCGTAAGGACTGAAGCATAGACAGGTGAATCTTGTTCCTGCGACGTGAGTTGCTTTCTGTGTTTTCCGTTTTTGAAGGGTAAGAAAGAAGCGTCGACTGGTCAGACAGGTGGTAGAAATGCTCGGTCTTTAGTTTTTGGCTGAAAATCTACTTGCAATGTGTGCAAGTAGATGTGAGAAGGCCGAGTAGATGTGTCGACAGACGTACAGAGAAGAGAATAAGTGGTTTGAAGCTTGTGTAAACTGACTTGTTCAGCTTTGTTTAGCTGCGGCTGCATGGGTCGTTTTGTTTGTCTCCTTTGTTTAATGTGTTACGTAAGATTACGAAAGCTGAGGATGGTTTTGTTTGCTTCTCAGTCGTGGTTCGAAGTCTGGACCACCACTCGGAATACGAATCCTTGAGCTTGTCTGTGGGTGGCGTCGTTACCCAGGTTGCCTGTGTGCCTGGGACAAAAACAAGCTGCTGTTATGAAAAATTTATGATACAGGACGGGTAAAAAAAAGAAAAAAAAGAAGGAAGTCCTGTACACCACCCTATCCGACGTGTGTTGTCGTTTTTTCTGTTTTCCCGACCCAACCTCTTCCCTCAAACAGAAACTTAACAACACATAATAAATACACTACAATACATAATAAATACACTACAACAACGGATCAACATTATACACAATATGTACAGCCCAGCAGTGGAGGCCGGCTGGGAAATTCTTGTAGAGCGTTTTTGCGCGTCATCCTCCAATTGCGCGCTGCCCCCGGAGCCAGGTTGTTAACCCTCACTACCGCGGTCTCCTGGCGCAACGCTCAAGCCACTCGACCACCCCAGGGGGTACAAGTTCGACAACGTTTTGCACCTTTTATGTTTGCGAGCTTGAAGCTGCTCATTGAGAAGAGAGTTATCATGGATTAAAGCAGTGTGTGATAAATTCTGGGGTGGAAGCTCTGTTGTGGATACTAATACATCTATTAAGAAGAATGGTAATGATGATAATGATAGACACAGTCGTTACCTGTTACAAGGCAATGCGCAAGTGGAGGAACTATCCGATAGAATATACCTCATTTAACGGTTAGGCACGAAGTTTTTTCGATACATTTGTTTCTCTAAACATACTAGAGCAATAACGGGCGACCGCAGGATAGATTATATATATATTGCGTGCAGCAACTGAACACTTGTCGATATGAATGCAACTTTTCCCTGTATTAGTTCAGCTTGTAGCATAAATAACAATACAAGAGGAAATTGTAAACTTAGCACAACTGAGGTTATCTCATTGGAGTATTCATCTGGGGAGGGGGGGGGGGGGACACTCCGAATGGTAGGACTGCTATACCCTCGTTTATAGACTGCCCGGAGGCTTCGCGGTCCTGTTTCTTGTAGTTATAGGCTGTCCTGCAGCGCGGCTATTGCGTCGTACGTACGAGTAGAGCGAGCAGGGCAGAAGTTGCCGAGAAATAACGACAGATTCGTAAGGACTGAAGCATAGACAGGTGAATCTTGTTCCTGCGACGTGAGTTGCTTTCTGTGTTTTCCGTTTTTGAAGGGTAAGAAAGAAGCGTCGACTGGTCAGACAGGCGGTAGAAATGCTCAGTCTTTAGTTTTTGGCTGAAAATCTACTTGCAATGTGTGCAAGCAGATGTGAAGAAGGCCGAGTAGATGTGTCGACAGACGTACAGAGAAGAGAATAAGTGGTTTGAAGCTTCTGTCAACTGACTTGTTCAGCTTTGTTTAGCTGCGGCTGCATGGGTCGTTTTGTTTGTCTCCTTTGTTTAATGTGTTACGTAAGATTACGAAAGCTGAGGATGGTTTTGTTTGCTTCTCCATCGTGGTTCGAAGTCTGCACCACCACTCGGAATACGAATCCTTGAGCTTGTCTGTGGGTGGCGTCGTTACCCAGGTTGCCTGTGTGCCTGGGACAAAAACAAGCTGCTGTTATGAAAAATTTATGATACAGGACGGGTAAAAAAAAAGAAAAAAAAGGAAGTCCTGTACACCACCCTATCTGACGTGTGTTGTCGTTTTTCTGTTTTTCCGACCCAACCTCTTCCCTCAAACAGAAACTTAACAACACATAATAAATACACTACAATACATAATAAATACACTACAACAACGGATCAACACTATATACAATAAGTACAGCCCAGCAGTGGAGGCCGGCTGGGAAATTCTTGTAGAGCGTTTTTGCGCGTCATCCTCCAATTGCGCGCTGCCCCCGGAGCCAGGTTGTTAACCCTCACTACCGCGGTCTCATGGCGCAACGCTCAAGCCACTCGACCACCCCAGGGGGTACAAGTTGAACAACGTTTTGCACCTTATATGTTTGCGAGCTTGAAGCTGCTCATTGAGAAGAGAGTTATCATGGATTAAAGCAGCGTGTGATAAATTCTGGGGTGGAAGCTCTGTTGTGGATACTAATACATCTATTAAGAAGAATGGTAATGATGATAATGATAGACACAGTCGTTACCTGTTACAAGGCAATGCGCAAGTGGAGGACCTATCCGATAGAATATACCTCATTTAACGGTTAGGCACGAAGTTTTTTCGATACATTTGTTTCTCTGAACATACTAGAGCAATAACGGGCGACCGCAGGATAGATTATATATATATTGCGTGCAGCAACTGAACACTTGTCGATATCAATGCAACTTTTCCCTGTATTAGTTCAGCTTGTAGCATAAATAACAATACAAGAGGAAATTGTAAACTTAGCACAACTGAGGTTATCTCATTGGAGTATTCATCTGGGGAGTCCGAATGGTAGGACTGCTATACCCTCGTTTATAGACTGCCCGGAGGCTTTGCGGTCCTGTTTCTTGTAGTTATAGGCTGTCCTGCAGCGCGGCTATTGCGTCGTACGTACGAGTAGAGCGAGCAGGGCAGAAGTTGCCGAGAAATAACGACAGATTCGTAAGGACTGAAGCATAGACAGGTGAATATTGTTCCTGCGACGTGAGTTGCTTTCTGTGTTTTCCGTTTTTGAAGGGTAAGAAAGAAGCGTCGACTGGTCAGACAGGCGGTAGAAATGCTCGGTCTTTAGTTTTTGGCTGAAAATCTACTTGCAATGTGTGCAAGTAGATGTGAAGAAGGCCGAGTAGATGTGTCGACAGACGTACAGAGAAGAGAATAAGTGGTTTGAAGCTTCTGTCAACTGACTTGTTCAGCTTTGTTTAGCTGCGGCTGCACGGGTCGTTTTGTTTGTCTCCTTTGTTTAATGTGTTACGTAACATTACGAAAGCTGAGGATGGTTTTGTTTGCTTCTCCGTCGTGGTTCGAAGTCTGGACCACCACTCGGAACACGAATCCTTGAGCTTGTCTGGGGGTGGCGTCGTTACCCAGGTTGCCTGTGTGCCTGGGACAAAAACAAGCCGCTGTTATGAAAAATTTATGATACAGGACGGGTATAAAAAAGAAAAAAAAGAAGGAAGTCCTGTACACCACCCTATCCGACGTGATTTGTCGTTTTTCTGTTTTCCCGACCCAACCTCTTCCCTCAAACAGAAACTTAACAACACATAATAAATACACTACAATACATAATAAATACACTACAACAACGGATCAACACTATATACAATATGTGCAGCCCAGCAGTGGAGGCCGGCTGGGAAATTCTTGTAGAGCATTTTTGCGCGTCATCCTCCAATTGCGCGCTGCCCCCGGAGCCAGCTTGTTAACCCTCACTACCGCGGTATCATGGCGCAACGCTCAAGCAACTCGACCACCCCAGGGGGTACAAGTTGAACAACGTTTTGCACCTTATATGTTTGCGAGCTTGAAGCTGCTCATTGAGAAGAGAGTTGTCATGGATAAAAGCAGCGTGTGATAAATTCTGGGGTGGAAGCTCTGTTGTGGATACTAATACATCTATTAAGAAGAATGGTAATGATGATAATGATAGACACAGTCGTTACCTGTTACAAGGCAATGCGCGGGATGGAGGAACTATCCGATAGAATATACCTCATTTAACGGTTAGGCACGAAGTTTTTTCGATACATTTGTTTCTCTAAACATACTAGAGCAATAACGGGCGACCGCAGGATAGATTATATATATATTGCGTGCAGCAACTGAACCCTTGTCGATATGAATGCAACTTTTCCCTGTATTAGTTCAGCTTGTAGCATAAATAACAATACAAGAGGAAATTGTAAACTTAGCACAACTGAGGTTATCTCATTGGAGTATTCATCTGGGGAGGGGGGGGGGGGACACTCCGAATGGTAGGACTGCTATACCCTCGTTTATAGACTGCCCGGAGGCTTCGCGGTCCTGTTTCTTGTAGTTATAGGCTGTCCTGCAGCGCGGCTATTGCGTCGTACGTACGAGTAGAGCGAGCAGGGCAGAATTTGCCGAGAAATAACGACAGATTCGTAAGGACTGAAGCATAGACAGGTGAATCTTGTTCCTGCAACGTGAGTTGCTTTCTGTGTTTTCCGTTTTTGAAGGGTAAGAAAGAAGCGTCGACTGGTCAGACGGGCTGTAAAAATGCTCGGTCTTTAGTTTTTGGCTGAAAATCTACTTGCAATGTGTGCAAGTAGATGTGAAGAAGGCCGAGTAGATGTGTCGACAGACGTACAGAGAAGAGAATAAGTGGTTTGAAGCTTCTGTCAACTGACTTGTTCAGCTTTGTTTAGCTGCGGCTGCATGGGTCGTTTTGTTTGTCTCAATTGTTTAATGTGTTACGTAAGATTACGAAAGCTGAGGATGGTTTTGTTTGCTTCTCCGTCGTGGTTCGAAGTCTGGACCACCACTCGGAACACGAATCCTTGAGCTTGTCTGTGGGTGGCGTCGTTACCCAGGTTGCCTGTGTGCCTGGGACAAAAACAAGCTGCTGTTATGAAAACTTTATGATACAGGACGGGTAAAAAGAAAAAAAAAAGAAGGAAGTCCTGTACACCACCCTATCCGACGTGTGTTGTCGTTTTTCTGTTTTCCCGACCCAACCTCTTCCCTCAAACAGAAACTTAACAACACATAATAAATACACTACAATACATAACAAATACACTACAACAACGGATCAACACTATATACAATATGTACAGCCCAGCAGTGGAGGCCGGCTGGGAAATTCTTGTAGAGCGTTTTTGCGCGTCATCCTCCAATTGCGCGCTGCCCCCGGAGCCACGTTGTTAACCCTCACTACCGCGGTCTCATTGCGCAACGCTCAAGCCACTCGACCACCCCAGGGGGTACAAGTTGAACAACGTTTTGCACCTTATATGTTTGCGACCTTGAAGCTGCTCATTGAGAAGAGAGTTATCATGGATTAAAGCAGCGTGTGATAAATTCTGGGGTGGAAGCTCTGTTGTGGATACTAATACATCTATTAAGAAGAATGGTAATGATGATAATGATAGACACAGTCGTTACCTGTTACAAGGCAATGCGCGGGACGGAGGAACTATCCGATAGAATATACCTCATTTAACGGTTAGGCACGAAGTTTTTTCGATACATTTGTTTCTCTAAACATACTAGAGCATTAACGGGCGACCGCAGGATAGATTATATATATATTGCGTGCAGCAACTGAACACTTGTCGATATGAATGCAACTTTTCCCTGTATTAGTTCAGCTTGTAGCATAAATAACAATACAAGAGGAAATTGTAAACTTAGCACAACTGAGGTTATCTCATTGGAGTATTCATCTTGGGAGGGGGGGGGGGACACTCCGAATGGTGGGACTGCTATACCCTCGTTTATAGACATCCCGGAGGCTTCGCGGTCCTGTTTCTTGTAGTTATAGGCTGTCCTGCAGCGCGGCTATTGCGTCGTACGTACGAGTAGAGCGAGCAGGGCAGAAGTTGCCGAGAAATAACGACAGATTCGTTAGGACTGAAGCATAGACAGGTGAATCTTGTTCCTGCGACGTGAGTCGCTTTCTGTGTTTTCCGTTTTTGAAGGGTAAGAAAGAAGCGTCGACTGGTCAGACAGGCGGTAGAAATGCTCGGTCTTTAGTTTTTGGCTGAAAATCTACTTGCAATGTGTGCAAGTAGATGTGAAGAAGGCCGAGTAGATGTGTCGACAGACGTACAGAGAAGAGAATAAGTGGTTTGAAGCTTCTGTCAACTGACTTGTTCACCTTTGTTTAGCTGCGGCTGCATGGGTCGTTTTGTTTGTCTCCTTTGTTTAATGTGTTACGTAAGATTACGAAAGCTGAGGAAGGTTTTGTTTGCTTCTCCGTCGTGGTTCGAAGTCTGGACCACCACTCGGAATACGAATCCTTGAGCTTGTCTGTGGGTGGCGTCATTACCCAGGTTGCCTGTGTGCCTGGGACAAAAACAAGCTGCTGTTATGAAAAATTTATGATACAGGACGGGTAAAAAAAAGAAAAAAAAAGAAGGAAGTCCTGTACACCACCCTATCCGACGTGTGTTGTCGTTTTTCTATTTTCCCGACCCAACCTCTTCCCTCAAACAGAAACTTAACAAAACATAATAAATACACTACAATACATAATAAATACACTACAACAACGGATCAACACTATATACAATATGTACAACCCAGCAGTGGAGGCCGGCTGGGAAATTCTTGTAGAGCGTTTTTGCGCGTCATCCTCCAATTGCAAGCTGCCCCCGGAGCCAGGTTGTTAACCCTCACTACCGCGGTCTCATGGCGCAACGCTCAAGCCACTCGACCACCCAAGGGGGTACAATTTGAACAACGTTTTGCACCTTATATGTTTGCGAGCTTGAAGCTGCTCATTGAGAAGAGAGTTATCATGGATTAAAGCAGCGTGTGATAAATTCTGGGGTGGAAGCTCTGTTGTGGATACTAATACATCTATTAAGAAGAATGGTAATGATGATAATGATGGACACAGTCGTTACCTGTTACAAGGCAATGCGCGGGATGGAGGAACTATCCGATAGAATATACCTCATTTAACGGTTAGGCACGAAGTTTTTTCGATACATTTGTTTCTCTAAACATACTAGAGCAATAACGGGCGACCGCAGGATAGATTATATATATATATTGCGTGCAGCAACTGAACACTTGTCGATATGAATGCAACTTTTCCCTGTATTAGTTCAGCTTGTAGCATAAATAACAATACAAGAGGAAATTGTAAAGTTAGCACAACTGAGGTTACCTCATTGGAGTATTCTGTTGGGGAGGGGGGGGGGGGGGACAATCCTAATGATAGGACTGCTATACCCTCGTTTATAGACTGCCCGGAGGCTTCGCGGTCCTGTTTCTTGTAGTTATAGGCTGTCCTGCAGCGCGGCTATTGCGTCGTACGTACGAGTAGAGCGAGCAGGGCAGAAGTTGCCGAGAAATAACGACAGATTCGTAAGGACTGAAGCATAAACACGTGAATCTTGTTCCTGCGACGTGAGTTGCTTTCTGTGTTTTCCGTTTTTGAAGGGTAAGAAAGAAGCGTCGACTGGTCAGACAGGCGGTAGAAATGCTCGGTCTTTAGTTTTTGGCTGAAAATCTACTTGCAATGTGTGCAAGTAGATGTGAAGAAGGCCGAGTAGATGTGTCGACAGACGTACAGAGAAGAGAATAAGTGGTTTGAAGCTTCTGTCAACTGACTTGTTCAGCTTTGTTTAGCTGCGGCTGCATGGGTCGTTTTCTTTGTCTCCTTTGGTTAATGTGTTACGTAAGATTACGAAAGCTGAGGATGGTTTTGTTTGCTTCTCCGTCGTGGTTCGAAGTCTGGACCACCACTCGGAATACGAATCCTTGAGCTTGTCTGTGGGTGGCGTCGTTACTCAGGTTGCCTGTGTGCCTGGGACAAAAACAAGCTGCCGTTATGAAAAATTTATGATACGGGACGGGTAAAAAAAAAGAAAAAAAAGAAGGAAGTCCTGTACACCACCCTATCCGACGTGTGTTGTCGTTTTTCTGTTTTCCCGACCCAACCTCTTCCCTCAAACAGAAACTTAACAACACATAATAAATACACTACAATACATAATAAATACACTACAGCAACGGATCAACACTATATACAATATGTACAGCCCAGCAGTGGAGGCCGGCTGGGAAATTCTTGTAGAGCGTTTTTGTGCGTCATCCTCCAATTGCGCGCTGCCCCCGGAGCCAGGTTGTTAACCCTCACTACCGCGGTCTCATGGCGCAACGCTCAAGCCACTCGACCACCCCAGGGGGTACAAGTTGAACAACGTTTTGCACCTTATATGTTTGCGAGCTTGAAGCTGCTCATTGAGAAGAGAGTTATCATGGATTAAAGCAGCGTGCGATAAATTCTGGGGTGGAAGCTCTGTTGTGGATACTAATACATCTATTAAGAAGAATGGTAATGATGATAATGATAGACACAGTCGTTACCTGTTAGAAGGCAATGCGCGGGATGGAGGAACTATCCGATAGAATATACCTCATTTAACGGTTAGGCACGAAGTTTTTCCGATACATTTGTTTCTCTAAACATACTAGAGCAATAACGGGCGACCGCAGGATGGATTATATATATATTGCGTGCAGCAACTGAACACTTGTCGATATGAATGCAACTTTTCCCTGTATTAGTTCAGCTTGTAGCATAAATAACAATACAAGAGAAAATTGTACACTTAGCACAACTGAGGTTACCTCATTGGAGTATTCATCTGGGGAGGGGGGGGGAAACTCCGAATGATAGGACTGCTATACCCTCGTTTACAGACTGCCCGGAGGCTTCGCGGTCCTGTTTCTTGTAGTTATAGGCTGTCCTGCAGCGCGGCTATTGCGTCGTACGTACGAGTAGAGCGAGCAGGGCAGAAGTTGCCGAGAAATAACGACAGATTCGTAAGGACTGAAGCATAGACAGGTGAATCTTGTTCCTGCGACGTGAGTTGCTTTCTGTGTTTTCCGTTTTTGAAGGGTAAGAAAGAAGCGTCGACTGGTCAGACAGGCGGTAGAAATGATCGGTCTTTAGTTTTTGGCTGAAAATCTACTTGCAATGTGTGCAAGTAGATGTGAAGAAGGCCGAGTAGATGTGTCGACAGACGTACAGAGAAGAGAATAAGTGGTTTGAAGCTTCTGTCAACTGACTTGTTCAGCTTTGTTTAGCTGTGGCTGCATGGGTCGTTTTGTTTGTCTCCTTTGTTTAATGTGTTACGTAAGATTACGAAAGCTGAGGATGGTTTTGTTTGCTTCTCCGTCGTGGTTCGAAGTCTGGACCACCACTCGGAATACGAATCCTTGAGCTTGTCTGTGTGTGGCGTCCTTACCCAGGTTGCCTGTGTGCCTGGGACAAAAACAAGCTGCTGTTATGAAAAATTTATGATACAGGACGGGTAAAAAAAAGAAAAAAAAGAAGGAAGTCCTGTACACCACCCTATTCGACGTGTGTTGTCGTTTTTCTGTTTTCCCGACCCAACCTCTTCCCTCAAACAGAAACTTAACAACACATAATAAATACACTACAATACATAATAAATACACTACAACAACGGATCAACACTATATACAATATGTACAGCCCAGCAGTGGAGGCCGGCTGGGAAATTCTTGTAGAGCGTTTTTGCGCGTCATCCTCCAATTGCGCGCTGCCCCCGGAGCCAGGTTGTTAACCCTCACTACCGCGGTCTCATGGCGCAACGCTCAAGCCACTCGACCACCCCAGGGGGTACAAGTTGAACAACGTTTTGCACCTTATATGTTTGCGAGCTTGAAGCTGCTCATTGAGAAGAGAGTTATCATGGATTAAAGCAGCGTGTGATAAATTCTGGGGTGGAAGCTCTGTTGTGGATACTAATACATCTATTAAGAAGAATGGTAATGATGATAATGATAGACACAGTCGTTACCTGTTACAAGGCAATGCGCGGGATGGACGAACTATCCGATAGAATATACCTCATTTAACGGTTAGGCACGAAGTTTTTTCGATACATTTGTTTCTCTAAACATACTAGAGCAATAACGGGGACCGCAGGATAGATTATATATATATTGCGTGCAGCAACTGAACACTTGTCGATATGAATGCAACTTTTCCCTGTATTAGTTCAGCTTGTAGCATAAATAACAATACAAGAGGAAATTGTAAACTTAGCACAACTGAGGTTATCTCCTTGGAGTATTCATCTGGGGAGGGGGGGGGGGACACTCCGAATGGTAGGACTGCTATACCCTCGTTTATAGACTGCCCGGAGGCTTCGCGGTCCTGTTTCTTGTAGTTATAGGCTGTCCTGCAGCGCGGCTATTGCGTCGTACGTACGAGTAGAGCGAGCAGGGCAGAAGTTGCCGAGAAATAACGGAAGATTCGTTAGGACTGAAGCATAGACAGGTGAATCTTGTTCCTGCGACGTGAGTCGCTTTCTGTGTTTTCCGTTTTTGAAGGGTAAGAAAGAAGCGTCGACTGGTCAGACAGGCGGTAGAAATGCTCGGTCTTTAGTTTTTGGCTGAAAATCTACTTGCAATGTCTGCAAGTAGATGTGAAGAAGGCCGAGTAGATGTGTCGACAGACGTACATAGAAGAGAATAAGTGGTTTGAAGCTTCTGTCAACTGACTTGTTCAGCTTTGTTTAGCTGCGGCTGCATGGGTCGTTTTGTTTGTCTCCTTTGTTTAATGTGTTACGTAAGATTACGAAAGCTGAGGATGGTTTTGTTTGCTTCTCCGTCGTGGTTCGAAGTCTGGACCACCACTCGGAATACGAATCCTTGAGCTTGTCTGTGGGTGGCGTCATTACCCAGGTTGCCTGTGTGCCTGGGACAAAAACAAGCTGCTGTTATGAAAAATTTATGATACAGGACGGGTAAAAAAAAGAAAAAAAAGAAGGAAGTCCTGTACACCACCCTATCCGACCTGTGTTGTCGTTTTTCTGTTTTCCCGACCCAACCTCTTCCCTCAAACAGAAACTTAACAAAACATAATAAATAGACTTCAATACATAATAAATACACTACAACAACGGATCAACACTATATACAATATGTACAGCCCAGCAGTGGAGGCCGGCTGGGAACTTCTTGTAGAGCGTTTTTGCGCGTCATCCTCCAATTGCGCGCTGCCTCCGGAGCCAGGTTGTTAACACTCACTACCGCGGTCTCATAGAGCAACGCTCAAGCCACTCCACCACCCCAGGGGGTACAAGTTGAACAACGTTTTGCACCTTATATGTTTGCGAGCTTGAAGCTGCTCATCGAGAAGAGAGTTATCATGGATTAAAGCAGCGTGTGATAAATTCTGGGGTGGAAGCTCTGTTGTGGATACTAATACATCTATTAAGAAGAATGGTAATGATGATAATGATAGACACAGTCGTTACCTGTTACAAGGCAATGCGCGGGACGGAGGAACTATCCGATAGAATATACCTCATTTAACGGTTAGGCACGAAGTTTTTTCGATACATTTGTTTCTCTAAACATACTAGAGCAATAACGGGCGACCGCAGGATAGATTATATATATATTGCGTGCAGCAACTGAACACTTGTCGATATGAATGCAACTTTTCCCTGTATTAGTTCAGCTGGTAGCATAAATAAAAATACAAGAGGAAATTGTAAACTTAGCACAACTGAGGTTATCTCATTGGAGTATTCATCTGGGGAGGGGGGGGACACACTCCGAATGATAGGACTGCTATACCCTCGTTTATAGACTGCCCGGAGGCTTCGCGGTCCTGTTTCTTGTAGTTATAGGCTGTCCTGCAGCGCGGCTATTGCGTCGTACGTACGAGTAGAGCGAGCAGGGCAGAAGTTGCCGAGAAATAACGACAGATTCGTAAGGACTGAAGCATAGACAGGTGAATCTTGTTCCTGCGACGTGAGTTGCTTTCTGTGTTTTCCGTTTTTGAAGGGTAAGAAAGAAGCGTCGACTGGTCAGACAGGCGGTAGAAATGCTCGGTCTTTAGTTTTTGGCTGAAAATCTACTTGCAATGTGTGCAAGTAGATGTGAAGAAGGCCGAGTAGATGTGTCGACAGACGTACAGAGAAGAGAATAAGTGGTTTGAAGCTTCTGTCAACTGACTTGTTCAGCTTTGTTTAGCTGCGGCTGCATGGGTCGTTTTGTTTGTCTCCTTTGTTTAATGTGTTACGTAAGATTACGAAAGCTGAGGATGGTTTTGTTTGCTTCTCCGTCGTGGTTCGAAGTCTGGACCACCACTCGGAATACGAATCCTTGAGCTTGTCTGTGGGTGGCGTCGTTACTCAGGTTGCCTGTGTGCCTGGGACAAAAACAAGCTGCTGTTATGAAAAATTTATGATACGGGACGGGTAAAAAAAAAGAAAAAAAAGAAGGAAGTCCTGTACACCACCCTATCCGACGTGTGTTGTCGTTTTTCTGTTTTCCCGACCCAACCTCTTCCCTCAAACAGAAACTTAACAACACATAATAAATACACTACAATACATAATAAATACACTACAGCAACGGATCAACACTATATACAATATGTACAGCCCAGCAGTGGAGGCCGGCTGGGAAATTCTTGTAGAGCGTTTTTGCGCGTCATCCTCCAATTGCGCGCTGCCCCCGGAGCCAGGTTGTTAACCCTCACTACCGCGGTCTCATGGCGCAACGCTCAAGCCACTCGACCACCCCAGGGGGTACAAGTTGAACAACGTTTTGCACCTTATATGTTTGCGAGCTTGAAGCTGCTCATTGAGAAGAGAGTTATCATGGATTAAAGCAGCGTGCGATAAATTCTGGGGTGGAAGCTCTGTTGTGGATACTAATACATCTATTAAGAAGAATGGTAATGATGATAATATAGACACAGTCGTTACCTGTTACAAGGCAATGCGCGGGATGGAGGAACTATCCGATAGAATATACCTCATTTAACGGTTAGGCACGAAGTTTTTCCGATACATTTGTTTCTGTAAACATACTAGAGCAATAACGGGCGACCGCAGGATAGATTATATATATATTGCGTGCAGCAACTGAACACTTGTCGATATGAATGCAACTTTTCCCTGTATTAGTTCAGCTTGTAGCATAAATAACAATACAAGAGAAGATTGTAAACTTAGCACAACTGAGGTTACCTCATTGGAGTATTCATCTGGGGAGGGGGGGGGGGAAACTCCGAATGATAGGACTGCTATACCCTCGTTTACAGACTGCCCGGAGGCTTCGCGGTCCTGTTTCTTGTAGTTATAGGCTGTCCTGCAGCGCGGCTATTGCGTCGTACGTACGAGTAGAGCGAGCAGGGCAGAAGTTGCCGAGAAATAACGACAGATTCGTAAGGACTGAAGCATAGACAGGTGAATCTTGTTCCTGCGACGTGAGTTGCTTTCTGTGTTTTCCGTTTTTGAAGGGTAAGAAAGAAGCGTCGACTGGTCAGACAGGCGGTAGAAATGCTCGGTCTTTAGTTTTTGGCTGAAAATCTACTTGCAATGTGTGCAAGTAGATGTGAAGAAGGCCGAGTAGATGTGTCGACAGACGTACAGAGAAGAGAATAAGTGGTTTGAAGCTTTTGTCAACTGACTTGTTCAGCTTTGTTTAGCTGTGGCTGCATGGGTCGTTTTGTTTGTCTCCTTTGTTTAATGTGTTACGTAAGATTACGAAAGCTGAGGATGGTTTTGTTTGCTTCTCCGTCGTGGTTCGAAGTCTGAACCACCACTCGGAATACGAATCCTTGAGCTTGTCTGTGGGTGGCGTCGTTACCCAGGTTGCCTGTGTGCCTGGGACAAAAACAAGCTGCTGTTATGAAAAATTTATGATACAGGACGGGTAAAAAAAAGAAAAAAAAGAAGGAAGTCCTGTACACCACCCTATCCGACGTGTGTTGTCGTTTTTCTGTTTTCCCGACCCAACCTCTTCCCTCAAACAGAAACTTAACAACACATAATAAATACACTACAATACATAATAAATACACAACAACAACGGATCAACACAATATACAATATGTACAGCCCAGCAGTGGAGGCCGACTGGGAAATTCTTGTAGAGCGTTTTTGCGCGTCATCCTCCAATTGCGCGCTGCCCCCGGAGCCAGGTTGTTAACCCTCACTACCGCGGTCTCATGGCGCAACGCTCAAGCCACTCGACCACCCCAGGGGTACAAGTTGAACAACGTTTTGCACCTTATATGTTTGCGAGCTTGAAGCTGCTCATTGAGAAGAGAGTTATTATTGATTAAAGCAGCGTGTGATAAATTTTGGGGTGGAAGATCTGTTGTGGATACTAATACATCTATTAAGAAGAATGGTAATGATGATAATGATAGACACAGTCGTTACCTGTTACAAGGCAATGCGCGGGATTGAGGAACTATCCGATAGAATATACCTCATTTAACGGTTAGGCACGAAGTTTTTTCGATACATTTCTTTCTTTAAACATACTAGAGCAATGACGGGCGACCGCAGGATAGATTATATATATATTGCGTGCAGCAACTGAACACTTGTCGATATGAATGCAACTTTTCCCTGTATTAGTTCAGCTTGTAGCATAAATGACAATACAAGAGGAAATTGTAAACTTAGCACAACTGAGGTTACCTCATTGGAGTATTCATCTCGGGAGGGGGGGGGGACACTCCGAATGATAGGACTGCTATACCCTCGTTTATAGACTGCCCTGAGGCTTCGCGGTCCTGTTTCTTGTAGTTATAGGCTGTCCTGCAGCGCGGCTTTTGCGTCGTACGTACGAGTAGAGCGAGCAGGGCAGAAGTTGCCGAGAAATAACGACAGATTCGTAAGGACTGAAGCATAGACAGGTGAATCTTGTTCCCGCGACGTGAGTTGCTTTCTGTGTTTTCCGTTTTTGAAGGGTAAGAAAGAAGCGTCGACTGGTCAGACAGGCGGTAGAAATGCTCGGTCTTTAGTTTTTGGCTGAAAATCTACTCGCAATGTGTGCAAGTAGATGTGAAGAAGGCCGAGTAGATGTGTCGACAGACGTACAGAGAAGAGAATAAGTGGTTTGAAGCTTCTGTCAACTGACTTGTTCAGCTTTGTTTAGCTGCGGCTGCATGGGTCGTTTTGTTTGTCTCCTTTGTTTAATGTGTTACGTAAGATTACGAAAGCTGAGGATGGTTTTGTTTGCTTCTCCGTCGTGGTTCGAAGTCTGGACCACCACTCGGAATACGAATCCTTGAGCTTGTCTGTGGGTGGCGTCGTTACCCAGGTTGCCTGTGTGCCTGGGACAAAAACAAGCTGCTGTTATGAAAAATTTATGATACAGGACGGGTAAAAAAAAGAAAAAAAGAAGGAAGTACTGTACACCACCCTATCCGACGTGTGTTGTCGTTTTTCTGTTTTCCCGTCCCAACCTCTTCCCTCAAACAGAAACTTAACAACACATAATAAATACACTACAATACATAATAAATACACAACAACAACGGATCAACACAATATACAATATGTACAGCCCAGCAGTGGAGGCCGACTGGGAAATTCTTGTAGAGCGTTTTTGCGCGTCATCCTCCAATTGCGCGCTGCCCCCGGAGCCAGGTTGTTAACCCTCACTACCGCGGTCTCATGGCGCAACGCTCAAGCCACTCGACCACCCCAGGGGGTACAAGTTGAACAACGTTTTGCACCTTATATGTTTGCGAGCTTGAAGCTGCTCATTGAGAAGAGAGTTATCATTGATTAAAGCAGCGTGTGATAAATTTTGGGATGGAAGATCTGTTGTGGATACTAATACATCTATTAAGAAGAATGGTAATGATGATAATGATAGACACAGTCGTTACCTGTTACAAGGCAATGCGCGGGATGGAGGAACTATCCGATAGAATATACCTTATTTAACGGTTAGGCACGAAGTTTTTTCGATACATTTGTTTCTTTAAACATACTAGAGCAATGACGGGCGACCGCAGGATAGATTATATATATATTGCGTGCAGCAACTGAACACTTGTCGATATGAATGCAACTTTTCCCTGTATTAGTTCAGCTTGTAGCATAAATAACAATACAAGAGGAAATTGTAAACTTAGCACAACTGAGGTTACCTCATTGGAGTATTCATCTGGGGAGGGGGGGGGGACACTCCGAATGATAGGACTGCTATACCCTCGTTTATAGACTGCCCTGAGGCTTCGCGGTCCTGTTTCTTGTAGTTATAGGCTGTTCTGCAGCGCGGCTTTTGCGTCGTACGTACGAGTAGAGCGAGCAGGGCAGAAGTTGCCGAGAAATAACGACAGATTCGTAAGGACTGAAGCATAGACAGGTGAATCTTGTTCCCGCGACGTGAGTTGCTTTCTGTGTTTTCCGTTTTTGAAGGGTAAGAAAGAAGCGTCGACTGGTCAGACAGGCGGTAGAAATGCTCGGTCTTTAGTTTTTGGCTGAAAATCTACTCGCAATGTGTGCAAGTAGATGTGAAGAAGGCCGAGTAGATGTGTCGACAGACGTACAGAGAAGAGAATAAGTGGTTTGAAGCTTCTGTCAACTGACTTGTTCAGCTTTGTTTAGCTGCGGCTGCATGGGTCGTTTTGTTTGTCTCCTTTGTTTAATGTGTTACGTAAGATTACGAAAGCTGAGGAGGGTTTTGTTTGCTTCTCCATGGTGGTTCGAAGTCTGGACCACCACTCGGAATACGAATCCTTGAGCTTGTCTGTGGGTGGCGTCGTTACCCAGGTTGCCTGTGTGCCTGGGACAAAAACAAGCTGCTGTTATGAAAAATTTATGATACAGGACGGGTAAAAAAAAAGAAAAAAAAGAAGGAAGTCCTGTACACCACCCTATTCGACGTGTGTTGTCGTTTTTCTGTTTTCCCGACCCAACCTCTTCCCTCAAACAGAAACTTAACAACACATAATAAATACACTACAATACATAATAAATACACTACAACAACGGATCAACACTATATACAATATGTACAGCCCAGCAGTGGAGGCCGGCTGGGAAATTCTTGTAGAGCGTTTTTGCGCGTCATCCTCCAATTGCGCGCTGCCCCCGGAGCCAGGTTGTTAACCCTCACTACCGCGGTCTCATGGCGCAACGCTCAAGCCACTCGACCACCCCAGGGGGTACAAGTTGAACAACGTTTTGCACCTTATATGTTTGCGAGCTTGAAGCTGCTCATTGAGAAGAGAGTTATCATGGATTAAAGCAGCGTGTGATGAATTCTGGGGTGGAAGCTCTGTTGTGGATACTAATACATCTATTAAGAAGAATGGTAATGATGATAATGATAGACACAGTCGTTACCTGTTACAAGGCAATGCGCGGGATGGAGGAACTATCCGATAGAATATACCTCATTTAACGGTTAGGCACGAAGTTTTTTCGATACATTTGTTTCTCTAAACATACTAGAGCAATAACGGGCGACCGCAGGATAGATTATATATATATTGCGTGCAGCAACTGAACACTTGTCGATATGAATGCAACTTTTCCCTGTATTAGTTCAGCTTGTAGCATAAATAACAATACAAGAAGAAATTGTAAACTTAGCACAACTGAGGTTATCTCCTTGGAGTATTCATCTGGGGAGGGGGGGGGGGACACTCCGAATGGTAGGACTGCTATACCCTCGTTTATAGACTGCCCGGAGGCTTCGCGGTCCTGTTTCTTGTAGTTATAGGCTGTCCTGCAGCGCGGCTATTGCGTCGTACGTACGAGTAGAGCGAGCAGGGCAGAAGTTGCCGAGAAATAACGACAGATTCGTAATGGACCACCACTCGGAATACGAATCCTTGAGCTTGTCTGTGGGTGGCGTCGTTACCCAGGTTGCCTGTGTGCCTGGGACAAAAACAAGCTGCTGTTATGAAAAATTTATGATACAGGACGGGTAAAAAAAAGAAAAAAAAGAAGGAAGTCCTGTACACCACCCTATCCGACGTGTGTTGTCGTTTTTCTGTTTTCCCGACCCAACCTCTTCCCTCAAACAGAAACTTAACAACACATAATAAATACACTACAATACATAATAAATACACAACAACAACGGATCAACACAATATACAATATGTACAGCCCAGCAGTGGAGGCCGACTGGGAAATTCTTGTAGAGCGTTTTTGCGCGTCATCCTCCAATTGTGCGCTGCCCCCCGAGCCAGGTTGTTAACCCTCACTACCGCGGTCTCATGGCGCAACGCTCAAGCCACTCGACCACCCCAGGGGGTACAAGTTGAACAACGTTTTGCACCTTATATGTTTGCGAGCTTGAAGCTGCTCATTGAGAAGAGAGTTATCATTGATTAAAGCAGCGTGTGACAAATTTTGGGGTGGAAGATCTGTTGTGGATACTAATACATCTATTAAGAAGAATGGTAATGATGATAATGATAGACACAGTCGTTACCTGTTACAAGGCAATGCGCGGGATGGAGGTACTATCCGATAGAATATACCTCATTTAACGGTTAGGCACGAAGTTTTTTCGATACATTTGTTCCTCTAAACATACTAGAGCAATGACGGGCGACCGCAGGATAGATTATATATATATTGCGTGCAGCAACTGAACACTTGTCGATATGAATGCAACTTTTCCCTGTATTTGTTCAGCTTGTAGCATAAATAACAATACAAGAGGAAATTGTAAACTTAGCACAACTGAGGTTACCTCATTGGAGTATTCATCTGGGGAGGGGGGGGGGACACTCCGAACTATAGGCCTGCTATACCCTCGTTTATAGACTGCCCGGAGGCTTCGCGGTCCTGTTTCTTGTAGTTATAGGCTGTCCTGCAGCGCGGCTTTTGCGTCGTACGTACGAGTAGAGCGAGCAGGGCAGAAGTTGCCGAGAAATAACGACAGATTCGTAAGGACTGAAGCATAGACAGGTGAATCTTGTTCCCGCGACGTGAGTTGCTTTCTGTGTTTTCCGTTTTTGAAGGGTAAGAAAGAAGCGTCGACTGGTCAGACAGGCGGTAGAAATGCTCGGTCTTTAGTTTTTGGCTGAAAATCTACTTGCAATGTGTGCAAGTAGATGTGAAGAAGGCCGAGTAGATGTGTCGACAGACGTACAGAGAAGAGAATAAGTGGTTTGAAGCTTCTGTCAACTGACTTGTTGAGCTTTGTTTAGCTGCGGCTGCATGGGTCGTTTTGTTTGTCTCCTTTGTTTAATGTGTTACGTAAGATTACGAAAGCTGAGGATGGTTTTGTTTGCTTCTCCGTCGTGGTTCGAAGTCTGGACCAATACTCGGAATACGAATCCTTGAGCTTGTCTGTGGGTGGCGTCGTTACCCAGGTTGCGTGTGTGCCTGGGACAAAAACAAGCTGCTGTTATGAAAAATTTATGATACAGGACGGGTAAAAAAAAAGAAAAAAAAGAAGGAAGTCCTGTACACCACCCTATTCGACGTGTGTTGTCGTTTTTCTGTTTTCCCGACCCAACCTCTTCCCTCAAACAGAAACTTAACAACACATAATAAATACACTACAATACATAATAAATACACTACAACAACGGATCAACACTATATACAATATGTACCGCCCAACAGTGGAGGCCGGCTGGGAAATTCTTGTAGAGCGTTTTTGCGCGTCATCCTCCAATTGCGCGCTGCCCCCGGAGCCAGGTTGTTAACCCTCACTACCGCGGTCTCATGGCGCAACGCTCAAGCCACTCGACCACCCCAGGGGGTACAAGTTGAACAACGTTTTGCACCTTATATGTTTGCGAGCTTGAAGCTGCTCATTGAGAAGAGAGTTATCATGGATTAAAGCAGCGTGTGATAAATTTTGGGGTGGAAGATCTGTTGTGGATACTAATACATCTATTAAGAAGAATGGTAATGATGATAATGATAGACACAGTCGTTACCTGTTACAAGGCAATGCGCGGGATGGAGGAACTATCCGATAGAATATACCTCATTTAACGGTTAGGCACGAAGTTTTTTCGATACATTTGTTTCTCTAAACATACTAGAGCAATAACGGGCGACCGCAGGATAGATTATATATATATTGCGTGCAGCAACTGAACACTTGTCGATATGAATGCAACTTTTCCCTGTATTAGTTCAGCTTGTAGCATAAATAACAATACAAGAGGAAATTGTAAACTTAGCACAACTGAGGTTACCTCATTGGAGTATTCATCTGGGGAGGGGGGGGGGGACACTCCGAACTATAGGCTTGCTAAACCCTCGTTTATAGACTGCCCGGAGGCTTCGCGGTCCTGTTTCTTGTAGTTATAGGCTGTCCTGCAGCGCGGCTTTTGCGTCGTACGTACGAGTAGAGCGAGCAGGGCAGAAGTTGCCGAGAAATAACGACAGATTCGTAAGGACTGAAGCATAGACAGGTGAATCTTGTTCCCGCGACGTGAGTTGCTTTCTGTGTTTTCCGTTTTTGAAGGGTAAGAAAGAAGCGTCGACTGGTCAGACAGGCGGTAGAAATGCTCGGTCTTTAGTTTTTGGCTGAAAATCTACTTGCAATGTGTGCAAGTAGATGTGAAGAAGGCCGAGTAGATGTGTCGACAGACGTACAGAGAAGAGAATAAGTGGTTTGAAGCTTCTGTCAACTGACTTGTTCAGCTTTGTTTAGCTGCGGCTGCATGGGTCGTTTTGTTTGTCTCCTTTGTTTAATGTGTTACGTAAGATTACGAAAGCTGAGGATGGTTTTGTTTGCTTCTCCGTCGTGGTTCGAAGTCTGGACCACCACTCGGAATACGAATCCTTGAGCTTGTCTGTGGGTGGCGTCGTTACCCAGGTTGCCTGTGTGCCTGGGACAAAAACAAGCTGCTGTTATGAAAAATTTATGATACAGGACGGGTAAAAAAAAGAAAAAAAAGAAGGAAGTCCTGTACACCACCCTATCCGACGTGTGTTGTCGTTTTTCTGTTTTCCCGACCCAACCTCTTCCCTCAAACAGAAACTTAACAACACATAATAAATACACTACAATACATAATAAATACACAACAACAACGGATCAACACAATATACAATATGTACAGCCCAGCAGTGGAGGCCGACTGGGAAATTCTTGTAGAGCGTTTTTGCGCGTCATCCTCCAATTGCGCGCTGCCCCCGGAGCCAGGTTGTTAACCCTCATTACCGCGGTCTCATGGCGCAACGCTCAAGCCACTCGACCACCCCAGGGGGTACAAGTTGAACAACGTTTTGCACCTTATATGTTTGCGAGCTTGAAGCTGCTCATTGAGAAGAGAGTTATCATTGATTAAAGCAGCGTGTGATAAATTTTGGGGTGGAAGATCTGTTGTGGATACTAATACATCTATTAAGAAGAATGGTAATGATGATAATGATAGACACAGTCGTTACCTGTTACAAGGCAATGCGCGGGATGGAGGAACTATCCGATAGAATATACCTCATTTAACGGTTAGGCACGAAGTTTTTTCGATACATTTGTTTCTCTAAACATACTAGAGCAATGACGGGCGACCGCAGGATAGCTTATATATATATTGCGTGCAGCAACTGAACACTTGTCGATATGAATGCAACTTTTCCCTGAATTAGTTCAGCTTGTAGCATAAATAACAATACAAGAGGAAATTGTAAACTTAGCACAACTGAGGTTACCTCATTGGAGTATTCATCTGGGGAGGGGGGGGGGGACACTCCGAATGATAGGACTGCTATACCCTCGTTTATAGACTTCCCGGAGGCTTCGCGGTCCTGTTTCTTGTAGTTATAGGCTGTCCTGCAGCGCGGCTTTTGCGTCGTACGTACGAGTAGAGCGAGCAGGGCAGAAGTTGCCGAGAAATAACGACAGATTCGTAAGGACTGAAGCATAGACAGGTGAATTTTGTTCCCGCGACGTGAGTTGCTTTCTGTGTTTTCCGTTTTTGAAGGGTAAGAAAGAAGCGTCGACTGGTCAGACAGGCGGTAGAAATGCTCGGTCTTTAGTTTTTGGCTGAAAATCTACTTGCAATGTGTGCAAGTAGATGTGAAGAAGGCCGAGTATATGTGTCGACAGACGTACAGAGAAGAGAATAAGTGGTTTGAAGCTTCTGTCAACTGACTTGTTGAGCTTTGTTTAGCTGCGGCTGCATGGGTCGTTTTGTTTGTCTCCTTTGTTTAATGTGTTACGTAAGATTACGAAAGCTGAGGATGGTTTTGTTTGCTTCTCCGTCGTGGTTCGAAGTCTGGACCACCACTCGGAATACGAATCCTTGAGCTTGTCTGTGGGTGGCGTCGTTACCCAGGTTGCCTGTGTGCCTGGGACAAAAACAAGCTGCTGTTATGAAAAATTTATGATACAGGACGGGTAAAAAAAAAGAAAAAAAAGAAGGAAGTCCTGTACACCACCCTATTCGACGTGTGTTGTCGTTTTTCTGTTTTCCCGACCCAACCTCTTCCCTCAAACAGAAACTTAACAACACATAATAAATACACTACAATACATAATAAATACACAACAACAACGGATCAACACAATATACAATATGTACAGCCCAGCAGTGGAGGCCGACTGGGAAATTCTTGTAGAGCGTTTTTGCGCGTCATCCTCCAATTGCGCGCTGCCCCCGGAGCCAGGTTGTTAACCCTCATTACCGCGGTCTCATGGCGCAACGCTCAAGCCACTCGACCACCCCAGGGGGTACAAGTTGAACAACGTTTTGCACCTTATATGTTTGCGAGCTTGAAGCTGCTCATTGAGAAGAGAGTTATCATTGATTAAAGCAGCGTGTGATAAATTTTGGGGTGGAAGATCTGTTGTGGATACTAATACATCTATTAAGAAGAATGGTAATGATGATAATGATAGACACAGTCGTTACCTGTTACAAGGCAATGCGCGGGATGGAGGAACTATCCGATAGAATATACCTCATTTAACGGTTAGGCACGAAGTTTTTTCGATACATTTGTTTCTCTAAACATACTAGAGCAATGACGGGCGACCGCAGGATAGCTTATATATATATTGCGTGCAGCAACTGAACACTTGTCGATATGAATGCAACTTTTCCCTGAATTAGTTCAGCTTGTAGCATAAATAACAATACAAGAGGAAATTGTAAACTTAGCACAACTGAGGTTACCTCATTGGAGTATTCATCTGGGGAGGGGGGGGGACACTCCGAATGATAGGACTGCTATACCCTCGTTTATAGACTTCCCGGAGGCTTCGCGGTCCTGTTTCTTGTAGTTGTAGGCTGTCCTGCAGCGCGGCTATTGCGTCGTACGTACGAGTAGAGCGAGCAGGGCAGAAGTTGCCGAGAAATAACGACAGATTCGTAAGGACTGAAGCATAGAGAGGTGAATCTTGTTCCTACGACGTGAGTTGCTTTCTGCGTTTTTCGTTTTTGAAGGGTAAGAAAGAAGCGTCGACTGGTCAGACAGGCGGTAGAAATGCTCGGTCTTTAGTTTTTGGCTGAAAATCTACTTGCAATGTGTGCAAGTAGATGTGAAGAAGGCCGAGTAGATGTGTCGACAGACGTACAGAGAAGAGAATAAGTGGTTTGAAGCTTCTGTCAACTGACTTGTTCAGCTTTGTTTAGCTGCGGCTGCATGGGTCGTTTTGTTTGTCTCCTTTGTTTAATGTGTTACGTAAGATTACGAAAGCTGAGGATGGTTTTGTTTGCTTCTCCGTCGTGGTTCGAAGTCTGGACCACCACTCGGAATACGAATCCTTGAGCTTGTCTGTGGGTGGCGTCGTTACCCAGGTTGCCTGTGTGCCTGGGACAAAAACAAGCTGCTGTTATGAAAAACTTATGATACAGGACGGGTAAAAAAAGAAAAAAAAGAAGGAAGTCCTGTACACCACCCTATCCGACGTGTGTTGTCGTTTTTCTGTTTTCCCGACCCAACCTCTTCCCTCAAACAGAAACTTAACAACACATAATAAATACACTACAATACATAATAAATACACTAAAACAACGGATCAACACTATATACAATATGTACAGCCCAGCAGTGGAGGCCGACTGGGAAATTCTTGTAGAGCGTTTTTGCGCGTCATCCTCCAATTGCGCGCTGCCCCCGGAGCCAGGTTGTTAACCCTCACTACCGCGGTCTCATGGCGCAACGCTCAAGCCACTCGACCACCCCAGGGGGTACAAGTTGAACAACTTTTTGCACCTTATATGTCTGCGACATTGAAGCTGCTCATTGAGAAGAGAGTTATCACGGATTAAAGCAGCGTGTGATAAATTCTGGGGTGGAAGCTCTGTTGTGGATACTAATACATCTATTAAGAAGAATGGTAATGATGATAATGATAGACACAGTCGTTACCTGTTACAAGGCAATGCACGGGATGGAGGAACTATCCGATAGAATATACCTCATTTAACGGTTAGGCACGAAGTTTTTTCGATACATTTGTTTCTCTAAACATACTAAAGCAATAACGGGCGACCGCAGGATAGATTATATATATATTGCGTGCAGCAACTGAACACTTGTCGATATGAATGCAACTTTTCCCTGTATTAGTTCAGCTTGTAGCATAAATAACAATACAAGAGGAAATTGTAAACTTAGCACAACTGAGGTTACCTCATTGGAGTATTCATCTGGGGAGGGGGGGGGACACTCCGAATGATAGGACTGCTATACCCTCGTTTATAGACTGCCCGGAGGCTTCGCGGTCCTATTTCTTGTAGTTATAGGCTGTCCTGCAGCGCGGCTATTGCGTCGTACGTACGAGTAGAGCGAGCAGGGCAGAAGTTGCCGAGAAATAACGACAGATTCGTAAGGACTGAAGCATAGACAGGTGATTCTTGTTCCTGCGACGTGAGTTGCTTTCTGTGTTTTCCGTTTTTGAAGGGTAAGAAAGAAGCGTCGACTGGTCAGACAGGCGGTAGAAATGCTCGGTCTTTAGTTTTTGGCTGAAAATCTACTTGCAATGTGTGCAAGTAGATGTGAAGAAGGCCGAGTAGATGTGTCGACAGGCGTACAGAGAAGAGAATAAGTGGTTTGAAGCTTCTGTCAACTGACTTGTTCAGCTTTGTTTAGCTGCGGCTGCATGGGTCGTTTTGTTTGTCTCCTTTGTTTAATGTGTTACGTAAGATTACGAAAGCTGAGGATGGTTTTGTTTGCTTCTCCGTCGTGGTTCGAAGTCTGGACCACCACTCGGAATACGAATCCTTGAGCTTGTCTGTGGGTGGCGTCGTTACCCAGGTTGCCTGTGTGCCTGGGACAAAAACAAGCTGCTGTTATGAAAAATTTATGATACAGGACGGGTAAAAAAAAGAAAAAAAAGAAGGAAGTCCTGTACACCACCCTATCCGACGTGTGTTGTCGTTTTTCTGTTTTCCCGATCCAACCTCTTCCCTCAAACAGAAACTTAACAACACATAATAAATACACTACAATACATAATAAATACACTAAAACAACGGATCAACACTATATACAATATGTACAGCCCAGCAGTGGAGGCCGACTGGGAAATACTTGTAGAGCGTTTTTGCGCGTCATCCTCCAATTGCGCGCTGCCCCCGGAGCCAGGTTGTTAACCCTCACTACCGCGGCCTCATGGCGCAACGCTCAAGCCACTCGACCACCCCAGGGGGTACAAGTTGAACAACGTTTTGCACCTTATATGTTTGCGAGCTTGAAGCTGCTCATTGAGAAGAGAGTTATCATGGATTAAAGCAGCGTGTGATAAATTCTGGGGTGGAAGCTCTGTTGTGGATACTAATACATCTATTAAGAAGAATGGTAATGATGATAATGATAGACACAGTCGTTACCTGTTACAAGGCAATGCACGGGATGGAGGAACTATCCGATAGAATATACCTCATTTAACGGTTAGGCACGAAGTTTTTTCGATACATTTGTTTCTCTAAACATACTAAAGCAATAACGGGCGACCGCAGGATAGATTATATATATATTGCGTGCAGCAACTGAACACTTGTCGATATGAATGCAACTTTTCCCTGTATTAGTTCAGCTTGTAGCATAAATAACAATACAAGAGGAAATTGTAAACTCAGCACAACTGAGGTTATCTCATTGGAGTATTCATCTGAGGAGGGGGGGGGGGCACTCTGAATGGTAGGACTGCTATACCCTCGTTTATAGACTGCCCGGAGGCTTCGCGGTCCTGTTTCTTGTTGTTATAGGCTGTCCTGCAGCGCGGCTATTGCGTCGTACGTACGAGTAGAGCGAGCAGGGCAGAAGTTGCCGAGAAATAACGACAGATTCGTAAGGACTGAAGCATAGACAGGTGAATCTTGTTCCTGCGACGTGAGTTGCTTTCTGTGTTTTTCGTTTTTTAAGGGTGAGAAAGAAGCGTCGACTGGTCAGACAGGCGGTAGAAATGCTCGGTCTTTAGTTTTTGGCTGAAAATCTACTTGCATTGTGTGCAAGTAGATGTGAAGAAGGCCGAGTAGATGTGTCGACAGACGTACAGAGAAGAGAATAAGTGGTTTGAAGCTTCTGCCAACTGACTTGTTCAGCTTTGTTTAGCTGCGGCTGCATGGGTCGTTTTGTTTGTCTCCTTTGTTTAATGTGTTACGTAAGATTACGAAAGCTGAGGATGGTTTTGTTTGCTTCTCCGTCGTGGTTCGAAGTCTGGACCACCACTCGGAATACGAATCCTTGAGCTTGTCTGTGGGTGGCGTCGTTACCCAGGTTGCCTGTGTGCCTGGGACAAAAACAAGCTGCTGTTATGAAAAATTTATGATACAGGACGGGTAAAAAAAAGAAAAAAAAGAAGGAAGTCCTGTACACCACCCTATCCGACGTGTGTTGTCGTTTTTCTGTTTTCCCGATCCAACCTCTTCCCTCAAACAGAAACTTAACAACACATAATAAATACACTACAATACATAATAAATACACTAAAACAACGGATCAACACTATATACAATATGTACAGCCCAGCAGTGGAGGCCGACTGGGAAATTCTTGTAGAGCGTTTTTGCGCGTCATCCTCCAATTGCGCGCTGCCCCCGGAGCCAGGTTGTTAACCCTCACTACCGCGGTCTCATGGCGCAACGCTCAAGCCACTCGACCACCCCAGGGGGTACAAGTTGAACAACTTTTTGCACCTTATATGTCTGCGACATTGAAGCTGCTCATTGAGAAGAGAGTTATCACGGATTAAAGCAGCGTGTGATAAATTCTGGGGTGGAAGCTCTGTTGTGGATACTAATACATCTATTAAGAAGAATGGTAATGATGATAATGATAGACACAGTCGTTACCTGTTACAAGGCAATGCACGGGATGGAGGAACTATCCGATAGAATATACCTCATTTAACGGTTAGGCACGAAGTTTTTTCGATACATTTGTTTCTCTAAACATACTAAAGCAATAACGGGCGACCGCAGGATAGATTATATATATATTGCGTGCAGCAACTGAACACTTGTCGATATGAATGCAACTTTTCCCTGTATTAGTTCAGCTTGTAGCATAAATAACAATACAAGAGGAAATTGTAAACTTAGCACAACTGAGGTTACCTCATTGGAGTATTCATCTGGGGAGGGGGGGGGGACACTCCGAATGATAGGACTGCTATACCCTCGTTTATAGACTGCCCGGAGGCTTCGCGGTCCTATTTCTTGTAGTTATAGGCTGTCCTGCAGCGCGGCTATTGCGTCGTACGTACGAGTAGAGCGAGCAGGGCAGAAGTTGCCGAGAAATAACGACAGATTCGTAAGGACTGAAGCATAGACAGGTGATTCTTGTTCCTGCGACGTGAGTTGCTTTCTGTGTTTTCCGTTTTTGAAGGGTAAGAAAGAAGCGTCGACTGGTCAGACAGGCGGTAGAAATGCTCGGTCTTTAGTTTTTGGCTGAAAATCTACTTGCAATGTGTGCAAGTAGATGTGAAGAAGGCCGAGTAGATGTGTCGACAGGCGTACAGAGAAGAGAATAAGTGGTTTGAAGCTTCTGTCAACTGACTTGTTCAGCTTTGTTTAGCTGCGGCTGCATGGGTCGTTTTGTTTGTCTCCTTTGTTTAATGTGTTACGTAAGATTACGAAAGCTGAGGATGGTTTTGTTTGCTTCTCCGTCGTGGTTCGAAGTCTGGACCACCACTCGGAATACGAATCCTTGAGCTTGTCTGTGGGTGGCGTCGTTACCCAGGTTGCCTGTGTGCCTGGGACAAAAACAAGCTGCTGTTATGAAAAATTTATGATACAGGACGGGTAAAAAAAAGAAAAAAAAGAAGGAAGTCCTGTACACCACCCTATCCGACGTGTGTTGTCGTTTTTCTGTTTTCCCGATCCAACCTCTTCCCTCAAACAGAAACTTAACAACACATAATAAATACACTACAATACATAATAAATACACTAAAACAACGGATCAACACTATATACAATATGTACAGCCCAGCAGTGGAGGCCGACTGGGAAATACTTGTAGAGCGTTTTTGCGCGTCATCCTCCAATTGCGCGCTGCCCCCGGAGCCAGGTTGTTAACCCTCACTACCGCGGCCTCATGGCGCAACGCTCAAGCCACTCGACCACCCCAGGGGGTACAAGTTGAACAACGTTTTGCACCTTATATGTTTGCGAGCTTGAAGCTGCTCATTGAGAAGAGAGTTATCATGGATTAAAGCAGCGTGTGATAAATTCTGGGGTGGAAGCTCTGTTGTGGATACTAATACATCTATTAAGAAGAATGGTAATGATGATAATGATAGACACAGTCGTTACCTGTTACAAGGCAATGCACGGGATGGAGGAACTATCCGATAGAATATACCTCATTTAACGGTTAGGCACGAAGTTTTTTCGATACATTTGTTTCTCTAAACATACTAAAGCAATAACGGGCGACCGCAGGATAGATTATATATATATTGCGTGCAGCAACTGAACACTTGTCGATATGAATGCAACTTTTCCCTGTATTAGTTCAGCTTGTAGCATAAATAACAATACAAGAGGAAATTGTAAACTTAGCACAACTGAGGTTACCTCATTGGAGTATTCATCTGGGGAGGGGGGGGGGGGGACACTCCGAATGATAGGACTGCTATACCCTCGTTTATAGACTGCCCGGAGGCTTCGCGGTCCTATTTCTTGTAGTTATAGGCTGTCCTGCAGCGCGGCTATTGCGTCGTACGTACGAGTAGAGCGAGCAGGGCAGAAGTTGCCGAGAAATAACGACAGATTCGTAAGGACTGAAGCATAGACAGGTGAATCTTGTTCCTGCGACGTGAGTTGCTTTCTGTGTTTTCCGTTTTTGAAGGGTAAGAAAGAAGCGTCGACTGGTCAGACAGGCGGTAGAAATGCTCGGTCTTTAGTTTTTGGCTGAAAATCTACTTGCAATGTGTGCAAGTAGATGTGAAGAAGGCCGAGTAGATGTGTCGACAGACGTACAGAGAAGAGAATAAGTGGTTTGAAGCTTCTGTCAACTGACTTGTTCAGCTTTGTTTAGCTGCGGCTGCATGGGTCGTTTTGTTTGTCTCCTTTGTTTAATGTGTTACGTAAGATTACGAAAGCTGAGGATGGTTTTGTTTGCTTCTCCGTCGTGGTTCGAAGTCTGGACCACCACTCGGAATACGAATCCTTGAGCTTGTCTGTGGGTGGCGTCGTTACCCAGGTTGCCTGTGTGCCTGGGACAAAAACAAGCTGCTGTTATGAAAAATTTATGATACAGGACGGGTAAAAAAAAGAAAAAAAAGAAGGAAGTCCTGTACACCACCCTATCCGACGTGTGTTGTCGTTTTTCTGTTTTCCCGATCCAACCTCTTCCCTCAAACAGAAACTTAACAACACATAATAAATACACTACAATACATAATAAATACACTAAAACAACGGATCAACACTATATACAATATGTACAGCCCAGCAGTGGAGGCCGACTGGGAAATTTTTTGTAGAGCGTTTTTGCGCGTCATCCTCCAATTGCGCGCTGCCCCCGGAGCCAGGTTGTTAACCCTCACTACCGCGGTCTCATGGCGCAACGCTCAAGCCACTCGACCACCCCAGGGGGTACAAGTTGAAGAACGTTTTGCACCTTATATGTTTGCGAGCTTGAAGCTGCTCATTGAGAAGAGAGTTATCATGGATTAAAGCAGCGTGTGATAAATTCTGGGGTGGAAGCTCTGTTGTGGATACTAATACATCTATTAAGAAGAATGGTAATGATGATAATGATAGACACAGTCGTTACCTGTTACAAGGCAATGCACGGGATGGAGGAACTATCCGATAGAATATACCTCATTTAACGGTTAGGCACGAAGTTTTTTCGATACATTTGTTTCTCTAAACATACTAGAGCAATAACGGGCGACCGCAGGATAGATTATATATATATTGCGTGCAGCAACTGAACACTTGTCGATATGAATGCAACTCTTCCCTGTATTAGTTCAGCTTGTAGCATAAATAACAATACAAGAGGAAATTGTAAACTTAGCACAACTGAGGTTATCTCATTGGAGTATTCATCTGGGGATGGAGGGGGGGGTGTAACGTTTGCAGTGCTCGCCCTCTTTCTACGTCGGGGCTTTCTGATAACATTGCCCGATTGCTGTTATCTTGCTGTTTTCTTTTCTTTCGTGCCAACCTGCGATTGGCTGCGTAGCGCTTAAAAACGCGCCGCAAGGTGAATAAACTGGGATTGTCTTCCTGGCACTGCTTGAGTCGTCTCTTTCCTGGGCCGGCTGTCGTCCAGCCGCCGAATACGTAACAGGGGACACTCCGAATTGTAGGACTGCTATACCCTCGTTTATAGACTGCCCGGAGGCTTCGCGGTCCTGTTTCTTGTAGTTATAGGCAGTCCTTCAGCGCGGCTATTGCGTCGTACGTACGAGTAGAGCGAGCAGGGCAGAAGTTGCCGAGAAATAACGACAGATTCGTAAGGACTGAAGCATAGACAGGTGAATCTTGTTCCTGCGACGTGAGTTGCTTTCGGTGTTTTCCGTTTTTGAAGGGTAAGAAAGAAGCGTCGACTGGTCAGACAGGCGGTAGAAATGCTCGGTCTTTAGTTTTTGGCTGAAAATCTACTTGCAATGTGTGCAAGTATATGTGAAGAAGGCCGAGTAGATGTGTCGACAGACGTACAGAGAAGAGAAAAAGTGGTTTGAAGGTTCTGTCAACTGACTTGTTCAGCTTTCTTTAGCTGCGGCTGCATGGGTCGTTTTGTTTGTCTCCTTTGTTTAATGTGTTACGTAAGATTACGAAAGCTGAGGATGGTTTTGTTTGCTTCTCCGTCGTGGTTCGAAGTCTGAACCACCACTCGGAATACGAATCCTTGAGCTTGTCTGTGGGTGGCGTCGTTACCCAGGTTGCCTGTGTGCCTGGGACAAAAACAAGCTGCTGTTATGAAAAATTCATGATACAGGACGGGTAAAAAAAAGAAAAAAAAGAAGGAAGTCCTGTACACCACCCTATCCGACGTGTGTTGTCGTTTTTCTGTTTTCCCGACCCAACCTCTTCCCTCAAACAGAAACTTAACAACACATAATAAATACACTACAATACATAATAAATACACTACAACAACGCATCAACACTATATACAATATGTACAGCCAAGCAGTGGAGGCCGGCTGGGAAATTCTTGTAGAGCGTTTTTGCGCGTCATCCTCCAATTGCGCGCTGCCCCCGGAGCCAGGTTGTTAACCCTCACTACCGCGGTCTCATGGCGCAACGCTGAAGCCACTCGACCACCCCAGGGGGTACAAGTTGAACAACGTTTTGCACCTTATATGTTTGCGAGCTTGAAGCTGCTCATTGAGAAGAGAGTTATCATGAATTAAAGCAGCGTGTGATAAATTCTGGGGTGGAAGCTCTGTTGTGGATACTAATACATCTATTAAGAAGAATGGTAATGATGATAATGATAGACACAGTCGTTACCTGTTACAAGGCAATGCGCGGGATGGAGGAACTATCCGATAGAATATACCTCATTTAACGGTTAGGCACGAAGTTTTTTTCGATACATTTGTTTCTCTAAACATACTAGAGCAATAACGGGCGACCGCAGGATAGATTATATATATATTGCGTGCAGCAACTGAACACTTGTCGATATGAATGCAACTTTTCCCTGTATTAGTTCAGCTTGTAGCATAAATAAGAATACAAGAGGAAATTGTAAACTTAGCACAACTGAGGTTATCTCATTGGAGTATTCATCTGGGGAGGGGGGGGGGACACTCCGAATGGTAGGACTGCTATACCCTCGTTTATAGACTGCCCGGAGGCTTCGCGGTCCTGTTTCTTGTAGTTGTAGGCTGTCCTGCAGCGCGGCTATTGCGTCGTACGTACGAGTAGAGCGAGCAGGGCAGAAGTTGCCGGGAAATAACGACAGATTCGTAAGGACTGAAGCATAGAGAGGTGAATCTTGTTCCTACGACGTGAGTTGCTTTCTGCGTTTTTCGTTTTTGAAGGGTAAGAAAGAAGCGTCGACTGGTCAGACAGGCGGTAGAAATGCTCGGTCTTTAGTTTTTGGCTGAAAATCTACTTGCAATGTGTGCAAGTATATGTGAAGAAGGCCGAGTAGATGTGTCGACAGACGTACAGAGAAGAGAAAAAGTGGTTTGAAGGTTCTGTCAACTGACTTGTTCAGCTTTCTTTAGCTGCGGCTGCATGGGTCGTTTTGTTTGTCTCCTTTGTTTAATGTGTTACGTAAGATTACGAAAGCTGAGGATGGTTTTGTTTGCTTCTCCGTCGTGGTTCGAAGTCTGAACCACCACTCGGAATACGAATCCTTGAGCTTGTCTGTGGGTGGCGTCGTTACCCAGGTTGCCTGTGTGCCTGGGACAAAAACAAGCTGCTGTTATGAAAAATTCATGATACAGGACGGGTAAAAAAAAGAAAAAAAAGAAGGAAGTCCTGTACACCACCCTATCCGACGTGTGTTGTCGTTTTTCTGTTTTCCCGACCCAACCTCTTCCCTCAAACAGAAACTTAACAACACATAATAAATACACTACAATACATAATAAATACACTACAACAACGCATCAACACTATATACAATATGTACAGCCAAGCAGTGGAGGCCGGCTGGGAAATTCTTGTAGAGCGTTTTTGCGCGTCATCCTCCAATTGCGCGCTGCCCCCGGAGCCAGGTTGTTAACCCTCACTACCGCGGTCTCATGGCGCAACGCTGAAGCCACTCGACCACCCCAGGGGGTACAACTTGAACAACGTTTTGCACCTTATATGTTTGCGAGCTTGAAGCTGCTCATTGAGAAGAGAGTTATCATGAATTAAAGCAGCGTGTGATAAATTCTGGGGTGGAAGCTCTGTTGTGGATACTAATACATCTATTAAGAAGAATGGTAATGATGATAATGATAGACACAGTCGTTACCTGTTACAAGGCAATGCGCGGGATGGAGGAACTATCCGATAGAATATACCTCATTTAACGGTTAGGCACGAAGTTTTTTTCGATACATTTGTTTCTCTAAACATACTAGAGCAATAACGGGCGACCGCAGGATAGATTATATATATATTGCGTGCAGCAACTGAACACTTGTCGATATGAATGCAACTTTTCCCTGTATTAGTTCAGCTTGTAGCATAAATAAGAATACAAGAGGAAATTGTAAACTTAGCACAACTGAGGTTATCTCATTGGAGTATTCATCTGGGGAGGGGGGGGGGGGGGACACTCCGAATGGTAGGACTGCTATACCCTCGTTTATAGACTGCCCGGAGGCTTCGCGGTCCTGTTTCTTGTAGTTGTAGGCTGTCCTGCAGCGCGGCTATTGCGTCGTACGTACGAGTAGAGCGAGCAGGGCAGAAGTTGCCGAGAAATAACGACAGATTCGTAAGGACTGAAGCATAGAGAGGTGAATCTTGTTCCTACGACGTGAGTTGCTTTCTGCGTTTTTCGTTTTTGAAGGGTAAGAAAGAAGCGTCGACTGGTCAGACAGGCGGTAGAAATGCTCGGTCTTTAGTTTTTGGCTGAAAATCTACTTGCAATGTGTGCAAGTAGATGTGAAGAAGGCCGAGTAGATGTGTCGACAGACGTACAGAGAAGAGAATAAGTGGTTTGAAGCTTCTGTCAACTGACTTGTTCAGCTTTGTTTAGCTGCGGCTGCATGGGTCGTTTTGTTTGTCTCCTTTGTTTAATGTGTTACGTAAGATTACGAAAGCTGAGGATGGTTTTGTTTGCTTCTCCGTCGTGGTTCGAAGTCTGGACCACCACTCGGAATACGAATCCTTGAGCTTGTCTGTGGGTGGCGTCGTTACCCAGGTTGCCTGTGTGCCTGGGACAAAAACAAGCTGCTGTTATGAAAAACTTATGATACAGGACGGGTAAAAAAAGAAAAAAAAGAAGGAAGTCCTGTACACCACCCTATCCGACGTGTGTTGTCGTTTTTCTGTTTTCCCGACCCAACCTCTTCCCTCAAACAGAAACTTAACAACACATAATAAATACACTACAATACATAATAAATACACTACAACAACGCATCAACACTATATACAATATGTACAGCCCAGCAGTGGAGGCCGGCTGGGAAATTCTTGTAGAGCGTTTTTGCGCGTCATCCTCCAATTGCGCGCTGCCCCCGGAGCCAGGTTGTTAACCCTCACTACCGCGGTCTCATGGCGCAGCGCTCAAGCCACTCGACCACCCCAGGGGGTACAAGTTGAACAACGTTTGGCACCTTATATGTTTGCGAGCTTGAAGCTGCTCATTGAGAAGAGAGTTATCATGGATTAAAGCAGCGTGTGATAAATTCTGGGGTGGAAGCTCTGTTGTGGATACTAATACATCTATTAAGAAGAATGGTAATGATGATAATGATAGACACAGTCGTTACCTGTTACAAGGCAATGCGCGGGATGGAGGAACTATCCGATAGAATATACCTCATTTAACGGTTAGGCACGAAGTTTTTTCGATACATTTGTTTCTCTAAACATACTAGAGCAATAACGGGCGACCGCAGGATAGATTATATATATATTGCGTGCAGCAACTGAACACTTGTCGATATGAATGCAACTTTTCCCTGTATTAGTTCAGCTTGTAGCATAAATAACAATACAAGAGGAAATTGTAAACTTAGCACAACTGAGGTTATCTCATTGGAGTATTCATCTGGGGAGGCGGGGGGGGGGGGACACTCCGAATGGTAGGACTGCTATACCCTCGTTTATAGACTGCCCGGAGGCTTCGCGGTCCTGTTTCTTGTAGTTTTAGGCTGTCCTGCAGCGCGGCTATTGCGTCGTACGTACGAGTAGAGCGAGCAGGGCAGAAGTTGCCGAGATATAACGACAGACTCGTAAGGACTGAAGCATAGACATGTGAATCTTGTTCCTGCGACGTGAGTTGCTTTCTGTGTTTTCCATTTTTGAAGGGTAAGAAAGAAGCGTCGACTGGTCAGACAGGCGGTAGAAATGCTCGGTCTTTAGTTTTTGGCTGAAAATCTACTTGCAATGTGTGCAAGTAGATGTGAAGAAGGCCGAGTAGATGTGTCGACAGAGGTACAGAGAAGAGAATAAGTGGTTTGAAGCTTCTGTCAACTGACTTGTTCAGCTTTGTTTAGCTGCGGGCGTTGCCAAGACATGGTTCTTGAACCATGAGATCGACCTCACCGACTGGCCTGCCTTCAAGCAGCAGCTTCGCCAAGTATTCGGCACGCCAGCCGTTCGATCCGCTCTAGCGAGGAGGGCCCTAGATACTCGCCAACAACATCCCGGCGAGTCATACACATCTTATATCGAGGATGTCCTTGCGCTTTGCCGGCGCGTCAATTCTTCGATGTCCGAGTCGGACAAACTGCGCCACATCCTGAAGGGCATCGGAAGCATTGCCTACAATGTCCTTGTTGCCCAGAATCCTTCTACTGTCACGGACGTCGTCTCTACGTGTCAGCGTCTCGACGAACTTGATTCTGTTCGCCTTCAGTCGGGCAATAGTGAACGCCGTACCGCAGACCGGGACCTGCGTGACATGATACGGGAGATCATACGAGAAGAACTTCAATCAATGGGTATCTCAAAACCTTCTCCATCGTTCACACAGCCTTCAAGCATGGCCCTCCGTGACATCGTAAGGGAGGAACTAACATCATTCACCGGTCCAGCCTACGTCCAGCCACCTCCGTCTAGCCCTCCAACGTACGCGCAAGTTGCGGCCGCGCCTCCTCGCAACGTAAACTCTACTTCACCGCTGCCATCATTCACGCCGGTTGCTGCTGCACCACCGGTCCACTTCCGGCCAATCCCACCCGAACCTCCGTCAGTCCACTTGAGTGCGCTATCTCCCGGTGTGCCGAACGCCCTCTACTACCCGCCTTGGCGTCCGTCTCGCCCAACATGCTTTTACTGTGGATATCGTGGCCATATATCGCGCTTCTGCCGCAAGCGCCAGCAGGACGAGCGTCGCGGGTATGACATGCGCGAACGGGACTTTTCCAGAGGGGACTCTTACGCTCGGAGTTAATCATCTGGACAGCAGCGGTCTCCATCTCCGCCCGCGTCGACTGAGACGCGGAACACTTACCGTTCAAGCCGACGCCGATCACCTTCGCCCTTCCGTCGCTCCTCCTCTCCTCTTCGGCCAGCCTCGTTTACTACTGATAACCGGTCGGAAAACTAAATGATGCAGTTTTCGGAGGAGAAACTGCATGTAACAGTAGGACTCATATTCCTCCAGCACGCCCGTTCAACATGGTTTCTCTTACGGTGGAAGGAGCTCTCGTGGACGCTTTGGTGGACACCGGTGCTACAGTTTCTGTGATTAGGTATGATTTGTGCAAGCGCCTGTAGAAAGTAATGACACCTTATAATGGACCCAATCTAGTCGAAGCCCAGGGGAACGCTATCCGCCCTTTTGCTCTTTGTACTGCTCGTGTGTTTATTGATGACATTTTGCATTACATCGAGTTCACTGTGCTTACCCGGTGCTCTCACCAGCTGATTCTAGGGTGGGACTTCCTATCTTCTTCTTCAGCCGCTATATGTTGTGGTGAACGGATTCTGCACCTAACTAATACGGACTCCATGTTCGACGAAGGCGCCTACAAGCCTCTACGCCTGTTCGCTCGCGAAGATCTCAAACTACCGCCACACCAAGAACGAATTGTGACCCTGATTTCTAAGGACATCGACCACGGTGACGTCTTGGTGTCCCCTTCGTCGACTTGCGTCGCAAAAGGCATAGCCCTTGCATCAGGTGTCGTACGCTTTCACCATGGCTCCGCGCTCGTCATTGCTACGAATGAAACGCCAGAGAAAGTTCTCCTGCCAGAGGGCACTGCAGTAGCCTGTGTTGTGGATGCTGAGCCTGTCAGCGTCACGCCACTTAACCCTGTCTCTACCAACGACCGTTCTATGAGTAAGCCTGCCTCATCCTCTCCGTTCACAGCTCTTATCAGTGATAACTTAACATCTATGCAGGCGCAGCAGTTGCTTGCGTTATTAACGAAACACGCCGATTCTTTCGACACCTGCTCCTCAACGTTGGGCCGAACTACCACTACAGCGCATCGCATTCAGACGGAGGGAACATCTATTGTACATCGCCGCCCGTACCGCGTGTCTCTCGCTGAGCGAAAAATCATCGAGGAAAACGTCGCTGACATGCTCCAACGAGAAATAATTCGTCCATCAACTAGCCCTTGGTCATCCCCTGTTGTTTTGGTACGGAAAAAAGATGGCTCCGTGCACTTTTGCGTTGATTACCGGGCACTTAACAACATCACAAGCAAGGACGTATACCCCATGCCACGCATCGACGACGCCCTTGATTCGCTGCAAGGCGCCGAATACTTTTCAAGCCTTGATTTGCGTTCGGGATAATGGCAAATTCCCATGCACGATGACGACAAAGAAAAAAACGGCATTTGCAACCCCCGATGGCCTATACGAATTTAACGTGATGCCTTTCGGGCTCTGCAATGCGCCCGCGACGTTTGAACGCATGATCGACACCGTCCTGCGTGGTCTGAAATGGAAGACGTGTCTCTGTTACCTTGATGACATTAACATCTTTTCATCAACGTTTTCTCAGCACCTGAGCCGCTTGGATGACGTCCTAACATGCCTCGCCGGTGCGGGTCTGCAGCTCAACACTAAGAAGTGCCGTTTCGCCACCAAATCCATCAAGGTTCTCGGTCATGTCGTCAGCAAGGACGGTATTCGCCCTGACCCCGAAAAGATCGCTGCCGTCCTTCGATTTCCATGCCCCACAAGACTTAAGGATTTGCGAAGTTTTCTTGGCCTCGCATCATATTTTCGTCGCTTCATACAAAATTTCGCTTCAATAGCTGCGCCACTTCACAAACTACTTGCATCTAATGCACCCTTTGTGTGGTCCGAGGAATGTCAGTCGGCGTTTCACCTATTGAAGAAAGCTTTGACGTCAGAGCCTGTTCTCTGCCATTTTGATGACACCGCCCCAACACTCCTGCATACCGGCGCCAGCGGCTGCGGTATAGGTGCTGTTCTCCTCCACCGCGATAACTCTGGACGGGAAAGGGTCATCGCATATGCTAGCCGAGTGCTAACTTCTACCGAAAAAAACTATACCATCACTGAGCAGGAGTGCCTCGCTGTGGTTTGGTCCATACAAAAGTTCCGTCCTTATCTCTACGGCCGTCAATTCACCATCGTAACGGACCACCACGCCTTATGCTGGATTTCTACAATGAAGAACTTGTCCGGACGCTTGGGTCGTTGGATTTTACGCCTGCAGGAGTATCAGTTTGAGATTATTTATAAATCGGGCAAAAAACATCAAGACGCCGACGCTATTTCTCGTTGCCCACTACCTACAGCGTCGTTAGACACTCCAGCTGCCACCTCCAACGACACCAGTGCGGACGTGACTCCCACTTCTGTTGCCTTGCTCGCCTCGCTGTACCAACCGCCAATCGACGATGAACAACCCTTCAGTTCTCACCAGCAGGCTGACCTGTATTGTCGGCGCATTATAGACCACCTTTCAGGAGCTACGCGTCCACCCAATGCACTCCTTCGTCGACAACTCGAGCACTTCAAGTTTCAGCACAGTGTGCTGTATCGTCACATATATCATCCTGACGGCACACGCTGGGTACCTGTTCTGCCACGCGCTCTTCAACATCATGTACTTAACGCCTTTCATGACGATTTAACTGCTGGCCACCTAGGCTTTCAAAAAACCTACGACCGCATTCGAAGCCGCTTTTATTGGCCTGGGATTTCTACCAGCGTAGCAAAGTACGTGGGTTCCTGCTCTCCATGCCAACTTCGCAAACTTCCGACATCTCTCCCAGCTGGTTAGTTACAGCCAATGACGTGCCCTACAACACCTTTCGAGGTCGTCGGCGTCGATCTTTATGGACCCCTTCCTGTTACTGGTGCTGGAAATAGATGGATAGTCACCGCCGTAGAACATATGACACGCTACGCCGAGACAACTTCAGTTGCTACTGGTTCAGCATCGGAAGTTGCTGACTTCGTCCTTCAGGCCATAATACTACGTCATGGTGCACCTCGTGTACTTCTGAGTGACCGTGGAAAGGTGTTCTTATCACAGCTTTTAGGTGAAGTTCTTCGCGTTTCTGGTACCACACACAAGATGGCGTCTAGCTACCATCCTCAAACAAATGGTCTGACCGAGAGATTACATCGAACCCTTGCCGACATGATCGCCGTATACATTCAACCGGATCACAGAAACTGGGATAAACTTCTACCGTTCCTCCCTTTCGCCTACAACACCGCTGTTCAGCGCACAACAGGCTACTCACCGTTTTATCTCGTTTACGGACGTTCACCTACTTTCTTTATCGATGTTTCCTTCTTCACCAGCAATGGCCCTACATCACCATCTTCTTGCGAAGAATATATTTCTCGCCTTGCCCAGTGCCGCCAGCGCGCTCGTATGAACACGGAAGCTACGCAACAAGCAAGGAAGGCCGTCTACGACACCTCTCATCGTGTGGTATCATTCCGACCGGGTGACGAGGTGCTGCTATTGACACCAATTTCACACCTGGTCTCTGCGACAAGTTCCAGCCTCGATTCATCGGCCCATATGTTGTTTTAGAGCAGACTTCACCTGTCAACTATCGTGTGACGCCTCTTGTCGTGCCAACTGACCGCCGTTACCGCAGCACCGAAATTGTACACGTTTCCCGCATGAAGCTTTTCACACGACGTTCCTCGTCACCTTGACTACCCGCCCGCAGCGGCCAGGCTGGCCGCTTCCACGGGGGGGGGGGGGGGGAATCAGTGTAGGCATCTATTATGCGCTTCATCCTCATCTGAACAGCAGTCAATCATCATCATATGTTCTGGCTGACAATCATCATCTGCTTGGCACGAGCGCTTCTTTGTCGGGTCCGTTGCGCTTGTTCGTTCCCGAGTTCACGGCCAATAAACCTCGCTACAACCGAGTCATCATACGGTGGTTTTGTTTGCTTCTCCGTCGTGGTTCGAAGTCTGGACCACCACTCGGAATGCGAATCCTTGAGCTTGTCTGTGGGTGGCGTCGTTACCCAGGTTTCCTGTGTGCCTGGGACAAAAACAAGCTGCTGTTATGAAAAATTTATGATACAGGACGGGTAAAAAAACGAAAAAACAGAAGGAAGTCCTGTACACCACCCTATCCGACGTGTGTTGTCGTTTTTCTATTTTCCCGACCCAACCTCTTCCTCAAACAGAAACTTAACAACACATATTACACTACAATACATAATAAATACACTACAACAAAGGATCAACACAATATACAATATGTACAGCCCAGCAGTGGAGGCCGGCTGGGAAATTCTTGTAGAGCGTTTTTGCGCGTCATCCTCCAATTGCGCGCTGCCCCCGGAGCCAGGTTGTTAACCCTCACTACCGCGGTCTCATGGCGCAACGCTCAAGCCACTCGACCACCCCAGGGGGTACAAGTTGAACAACGTTTTGCACCTTATATGTTTGCGAGCTTGAAGCTGCTCATTGAGAAGAGAGTTATCATAGATTAAAGCAGCGTGTGATAAATTCTGGGGTGGAAGCTCTGTTGTGGATACTAATACATCTAGTAAGAAGAATGGTAATGATGATAATGATAGACACAGTCGTTACCTGTTACAAGGCAATGCGCAAGTGGAGGAACTATCCGATAGAATATACCTCATTTAACGGTTAGGCACGAAGTTTTTTCGATACATTTGTTTCTCTAAACATACTAGAGCAATAACGGGCGACCGCAGGATAGATTATATATATATTGCGTGCAGCAACTGAACACTTGTCGATATGAATGCAACTTTTCCCTGTATTAGTTCAGCTTGTAGCATAAATAACAATACAAGAGGAAATTGTAAACTTAGCACAACTGAGCTTATCTCAATGGAGTATTCATCTGGGGAGGGGGGGGGGACACTCCGAATGGTAGGACTGCTATACCCTCGTTTATAGACTGCCCGGAGGCTTCGCGGTCCTGTTTCTTGTAGTTATAGGCTGTCCTGCAGCGCGGCTATTGCGTCGTACGTACGAGTAGAGCGAGCAGGGCAGAAGTTGCCGAGAAATAACGACAGATTCGTAAGGACTGAAGCATAGACAGGTGAATCTTGTTGCTGCGACGTGAGTTGCTTTCGGTGTTTTCCGTTTTTGAAGGGTAAGAAAGAAGCGTCGACTGGTCAGACAGGCGGTAGAAATGCTCGGTCTTTAGTTTTTGGCTGAAAATCTACTTGCAATGTGTGCAAGTAGATGTGAAGAAGGCCGAGTAGATGTGTCGACAGACGTACAGAGAAGAGAATAAGTGGTTTGAAGCTTCTGTCAACTGACTTCTTCAGCTTTGTTTAGCTGCGGCTGCATGGGTCATTTTGTTTGTCTCCTTTCTTTAATGTGTTACGTAAGATTACGATAGCTGAGGATGGTTTTGTTTGCTTCTCCGTCGTGGTTCGAAGTCTGGACCACCACTCGGAATACGAATCCTTGAGCTTGTCTGTGGGTGGCGTCGTTACCCAGGTTACCTGTGTGCCTGGGACAAAAACAAGCTGCTGTTATGAAAAATTTATGATACAGGACGGGTAAAAAAAAGAAAAAAAAGAAGGAAGTCCTGTACACCACCCTATCCGACGTGTGTGGTCGTTTTTCTGTTTTCCCGACCCAACCTCTTCCCTCAAACAGAAACTTAACAACACATAATACACTACAATACATAATAAATACACTACAACAACGGATCAACACAATATACAATATGTACACGCCCAGCAGTGGAGGCCGGCTGGGAAATTCTTGTAGAGCGTTTTTGCGCGTCAGAATCAGAATCAGAATCAGAAATTTATTAATAAAATTCGGTACAAGTGACAGGAATTTAGTATACAGAAGGAGGTCCCATAGTCAAGTGACTGTATCGGGACCTCCTGTACAAATGCAATGAGTTATTAAACACATTAAAGCAACAGGAGCGTAAGTATAAATCAAAGCGTACAACTGAGCGCATAAAAAATAGAGAAAACAAAATAAAGGTGTGAAGTACAAAAAAAAAAAAAAGCGATAGAACAGTTTAACAATCAATATACAAAACTAAATAATAAAAGGAAATAAAAAAAAAACAAATAAAAAGAAATACAAAAAACAGACCAAACAAAAGCATACGTCAAATAAAACAAGCAGTAAGTCTTATGGTTAGTCCGCATGAAGCAAATACAATTTATACTGTTTCTTAAATTGATGAAATGAACTGATAGATTTTATGTTAAGTGGAAGAGTATTCCACAATGAGATAGAAGTGAATTTAACAGTTTGTTTGCCATAATTAGTACGTATACTGGGTAGAAGGAAGTTATTGTTTAGTGCAAATCGGGTATTACTATAAATAACAAGATCAGAAGACGGGAAAATGGTAGGGGGAAGTTGATTATTAAGAAGTCTGTAGAAAAAAATGCCAAGGTTGAACTTAGTAAGTTCAGTGAGAGTAAGGATGTTATTTTCATGTAGTAAAAATTTAGCATTAGAAAAACGTGGGCTGGATGTAATTAGTCGAATAGCATGATTTTGGACGATTTGAAGAGACGAAATGTGAGTATTGTAAGTATTGCCCCAACATGTTATACCGTAGGTAAAATGAGAATGTACGAAAGAGTGATAGAGGGATAGTAATGTGCTGCGTGAGAAGTACGGGCGCGTTTTTACCAAGACTCTTATACCATATGCTAATTTTTTTTTTATGTGAGCAATATGTCTCTGATATTTTAAATTGCAATCTAGAAGGATGCCAAGGAAGGAAGAAAATGAGCAAGGAGAGATAGAGTGGGGGCCAAAAGTAATATTAGGTGCTGATGTTACATTCCGCTGGTGTGAGGTGAAAACAACAAACTTGGTTTTAGAGGCATTAATAGACAACATATTAGTATTACACCATTTGAAAATACTTTCTAAGTCAGTATTCAAAATGGTTACAAGAGATGAGATGTCTTTATGAGAGGTGAATATGGTGGTATCGTCGGCGTACAAAATGCATTGTGATGAAGACAGACACTTGGGCAAATCATTAATATAAATCAAAAACAGAAGTGGCCCCAAAATGGAGCCTTGGGGCACACCAATGTTAGTGGTTCGCTGTCGGGAATAGACGTTGGAAATAGAAACAACTTGAACTCTGTTGTGTAAGTAGCTTTTTAGTAATGAAAGAGCAGGGCCGCAAATGCCAATGGACTCCAGTTTAGTGAACAGAATATTATGATTTATGCTGTCAAATGCTTTTGTTAGATCGATGAATATTGAGGCAACTAGGCGTCCTTCGTCTATTAATTTTTTTATCTGATCAGTAAGATGAATAAGCGCCATCTCTGTTGAGTAGCCATGGCGAAAACCAAACTGAGAGGAAGAGATAATGTTAAACTTGGAAAGATATTTAGTTAGTCGTGTCTCAATGAGTTTCTCAACCACTTTTCCAAGGAATGGTAACATACAAATAGGACGGTAGTTGTTTAGTAATGATTTATCCCCCTTTTTAAAAACAGGGATAACTTTGCCACGCTTTAATTCATAAGGGAATACACCATTCTTGAACATCAAATTAACAATAAATGAAAGAATGTCTGATATTATATGCACAATAGATTTTATGTTAGCAGGATGGATCTCATCTATGCCAGCACTAGTCATTTTTAAATTACGAATAACATCAGTTATTTCATCCGGTATTGTAGGAAATAAAAAGAATGAGTGGGGTAAGCGAGAAGTGTTAATGCTTTCTGTAGGAGAATTGGTATTATCAGGGAAGAATCATCCTCCAATTGCGCGCTGCCCCCGGAGCCAGGTTGTTAACCCTCACTACCGCGGTCTCATGGCGCAACGCTCAAGCCACTCGACCACCCCAGGGGGTACAAGTTGAACAACGTTTTGCACCTTATATGTTTGCGAGCTTGAAGCTGCTCATTGAGAAGAGAGTTATCATGGATTAAAGCAGCGTGTGATAATTTCTGGGGTGGAAGCTCTGTTGTGGATACTAATACATTTCTTAAGAAGAATGGTAATGATGATAATGATAGACACAGTCGTTACCTGTTACAAGACAATGCGCAAGTGGAGGAACTATCCGATAGAATATACCTCATTTAACGGTTAGGCACGAAGTTTTTTCGATACATTGTTTCTTTAAACATACTAGAGCAATAACGGGCGACCGCAGGATAGATTATATATATATTGCGTGCAGCAACTGAACACTTGTCGATATGAATGCAACTTTTCCCTGTATTAGTTCAGCTTGTAGCATAAATAACAATACAAGAGGAAATTGGAAACTTAGCACAACTGAGGTTATCTCATTGGAGTATTCATCTGGGGATAGGGGGGGACACTCCGAATGGTAGGACTGCTATACCCTCGTTTATGGACTGCCCGGAGGCTTCGCGGTCCATTTTCTTGTAGTTATAGGCTGTCCTGCAGCGCGGCTATTGCGTCGTACGTACGAGTAGAGCGAGCAGGGCAGAAGTTGCCGAGAAATAACGACAGATTCGTAAGGACTGAAGCATAGACAGGTGAATCTTGTTTCTGCGACGTGAGTTGCTTTCTGTGTTTTCCGTTTTTGAAGGGTAAGAAAGAAGCGTCGACTGGTCAGACATGCGGTAGAAATGTTCGGTCTTTAGTTTTTGGCTGAAAATCTACTTGCAATGTGTGCAAGTAGATGTGAAGAAGGCCGAGTAGATGTGTCGACAGACGTACAGAGAAGAGAATAAGTGGTTTGAAGCTTCTGTCAACTGACTTGTTCAGCTTTGTTTAGCTGCGGCTGCATGGGTCGTTTTGTTTGTCTCCTTTGTTTAATGTGTTACGTAAGATTACGAAAGCTGAGGATGGTTTTGTTTTCTTCTCCGTCGTGGTTCGAAGTCTGGACCACCACTCGGAATACGAATCCTTGAGCTTGTCTGTGGGTGGCGTCGTTACTCAGGTTGCCTGTGTGCCTGGGACAAAAACAAGCTGCTGTTATAAAAAATTTATGATACAGGACGGGTAAAAAAAAGAAAAAAAAGAAGGAAGTCCTGTACACCACCCTAATCCGCCGTGTGTTGTCGTTTTTCTGTTTTCCCGACGCAACCTCTTCCCTCAAACAGAAACTTAACAACACATAATAAATACACAACAATACATAATAAATACACTACAACAACGGATCAACACTATATACAATATGTACAGCCCAGCAGTGGAGGCCGGCTGGGAAATTCTTGTAGAGCGTTTTTGCGCGTCATCCTCCAATTGCGCGCTGCCCCCGGAGCCAGGTTGTTAACCCTCACTACCGCGGTCTCATGGCGCAACGCTCAAGCCACTCGACCACCCCAGGGGGTACAAGTTGAACAACGTTTTGCACCTTATATGTTTGCGAGCTTGAAGCTGCTCATTGAGAAGAGAGTTATCATGGATTAAAGCAGCGTGTCATAAATTCTGGAGTGGAAGCTCTGTTGTGGATACTGATACATCTATTAAGAAGAATGGTAATGATGATAATGATAGACACAGTCGTTACCTGTTACAAGGCAATGCGCGGGATGGAGGAACTATCCGATAGAATATACCTCATTTAACGGTTAGGCACGAAGTTTTTTCGATACATTTGTTTCTCTAAACATACTAGAGCAATAACGGGCGACCGCAGGATAGATTATATATATATTGCGTGCAGCAACTGAACACTTGTCGATATGAATGCAACTTTTCCCTGTATTAGTTCAGCTTGTAGCATAAATAACAATACAAGAGGAAATTGTAAACTTAGCACAACTGAGGTTATCTCATTGGAGTATTCATCTGGGGAGGGGGGGGACACTCCGAATGGTAGGACTGCTATACCCTCGTTTATAGACTGCCCGGAGGCTTCGCGGTCCTGTTTCTTGTAGTTATAGGCTGTCCTGCAGCGCGGCTATTGCGTCGTACGTACGAGTAGAGCGAGCAGGGCAGAAGTTGCCGAGAAATAACGACAGATTCGTAAGGACTGAAGCATAGACAGGTGAATCTTGTTCCTGCGACGTGAGTTGCTTTCTGTGTTTTCCGTTTTTGAAGGGTAAGAAAGAAGCGTCGACTGGTCAGACAGGCGGTAGAAATGCTCGGTCTTTAGTTTTTGGCTGAAAATCTACTTGCAATGTGGGCAAGTAGATGTGAAGAAGGCCGAGTAGATGTGTCGACAGACAAACAGAGAAGAGAATAAGTGGTTTGAAGCTTCTGTCAACTGACTTGTTCAGCTTTGTTTAGCTGCGGCTGCATGGGTCGTTTTGTTTGTCTCCTTTGTTTAATGTGTTATGTAAGATTACGAAAGCTGAGGATGGTTTTGTGTGCTTCTCCGTCGTGGTTCGAAGTCTGGACCACCACTCGGAATACGAATCCTTGAGCTTGTCTGTGGGCGGCGTCGTTACCCAGGTTGCCTGTGTGCCTGGGACAAAAACAAGCTGCTTTTATGAAAACTTTATGATACAGGATGGGTAAAAAAAAGAAAAAAAAAGAAGGAAGTCCTGTACACCACCCTATCCGACGTGTGTTGTCGTTTTACTGTTTTCTCGACCCAACCTCTTCCCTCAAACAGAAACTTAACAACACATAATAAATACACTACAATACATGATAAATACACTACAACAACGGATCAACACTATATACAATATGTACAGCCCAGCAGTGGAGGCCGGCTGGGAAATTCTTGTAGAGCGTTTTTGCACGTCATCCTCCAATTGCGGGCTGCCCCCGGAGCCAGGTTGTTAACCCTCACTACCGCGGTCTCATGGCGCAACGCTCAAGCCACTCGACCACCCCAGGGGGTACAAGTTGAACAACGTTTTGCACCTTATATGTTTGCGAGCTTGAAGCTGCTCATTGAGAAGAGAGTTATCATGGATTAAAGCAGCGTGTGATAAATTCTGAGGTGGAAGCTCTGTTGTGGATACTAATACATCTATTAAGAAGAATGGTAATGATGATAATGATAGACACAGTCGTTACCTGTTACAAGGCAATGCGCGGGATGGAGGAACTATCCGATAGAATATACCTCATTTAACGGTTAGGCACGAAGTTTTTTCGATACATTTGTTTCTCTAAACATACTAGAGCAATAACGGGCGACCGCAGGATAGAATATATATATATTGCGTGCAGCAACTGAACACTTGTCGATATGAATGCAACTTTTCCCTGTATTAGTTCAGCTTGTAGCATAAATAACAATACAAGAGGAAATTGTAAACTTAGCACAACTGAGGTTATCTCATTGGAGTATTCATCTGGGAAGGGGGGGGACACTCTGAATGGTAGGACTGCTATACCCTCGTTTATAGACTGCCCGGAGGCTTCGCGGTCCTGTTTCTTGTAGTTATAGGCTGTCCTGCAGCGAGGCTATTGCGTCGTACGTACGAGTAGAGCGAGCAGGGCAGAAGTTGCCGAGAAATAACGACAGATTCGTAAGGACTGAAGCATAGACAGGTGAATCTTGTTCCGGCGACGTGAGTTGCTTTCTGTGTTTTCCGTTTTTGAAGGGTAAGAAAGAAGCGTCGACTGGTCACACAGGCGGTAGAAATGCTCGGTCTTTAGTTTTTGGCTGAAAATCTACTTGCAATGTGTGGAAGTAGATGTGAAGAAGGCCGAGTAGATGTGTCGACAGACGTACAGAGAAGAGAATAAGTGGTTTGAAGCTTCTGTCAACTGACTTGTTCAGCTTTGTTTAGCTGCGGCTGCATGGGTCGTTTTGTTTGTCTCCTTTGTTTAATGTGTTACGTAAGATTACGAAAGCTGAGGATGGTTTTGTTTGCTTCTCCGTCGTGGTTCGAAGTCTGGACCACCACTCGGAATACGAATCCTTGAGCTTGTCTGTGGGTGGCGTCGTTACCCAGGTTGCCTGTGTGCCTGGGACAAAAACAAGCTGCTGTTATGAAAAATTTATGATACAGGACGGGTAAAAAAAAGAAAAAAAAGAAGGAAGTCCTGTACACCACCCTATCCGACGTGTGTTGTCGTTTTTCTGTTTTCCCGAGCCAACCTCTTCCCTCAAAGAGAAACTTACCAACACATAATAAATACACTACAATACATAATAAATACACTACAACAACGGATCAACACTATATACATTATGTACAGCCCAGCAGTGGAGGCTGGCTGGGAAATTCTTGTAGAGCGTTTTTGCGCGTCATCCTCCAATTGCGCGCTGCCCCCGGAGCCAGGTTGTTAACCCTCACTACCGCGGTCTCATGGCGCAACGCTCAAGCCACTCGACCACCCCAGGGGGTACAAGTTGAACAACGTTTTGCACCTTATATGTTTGCGAGCTTGAAGCTGCTCATTGAGAAGAGAGTTATCATGAATTAAAGCAGCGTGTGATAAATTCTGGGGTGGAAGCTCTGTTGTGGTTACTAATACATCTATTAAGAAGAATGGTAATGATGATAATGATAGACACAGTCGTTACCTGTTACAAGGCAATGCGCGGGATGGAGGAACTATCCGATAGAATATACCTCATTTAACGGTTAGGCACGAAGTTTTTTCGATACATTTGTTTCTCTAAACATACTAGAGCAATAACGGGTGACCGCAGGATAGATTATATATATATTGCGTGCAGCAACTGAACACTTGTCGATATGAATGCAACTTTTCCCTGTATTAGTTCAGCTTGTAGCATAAATAACAATACAAGAGGAAATTGTAAACTTAGCACAACTGAGGTTATCTCATTGGAGTATTCCTCTGGGGAGGGGGGGGGGGAACACTCCGAATGGTAGGACTGCTATACCCTCGTTTATAGACTGCCCGGAGGCTTCGCGGTCCTGTTTCTTGTAGTTATAGGCTGTCCTGCAGCGCGGCTATTGCGTCGTACGTACGAGTAGAGCGAGCAGGGCAGAAGTTGCCGAGAAATAACGACAGATTCGTAAGGACTGAAGCATAGACAGGTGAATCTTGTTCCTGCGACGTGAGTTGCTTTCTGTGTTTTCCGTTTTTGAAGGGTAAGAAAGAAGCGTCGACTGGTCAGACAGGCGGTAGAAATGCTCGGTCTTTAGTTTTTGGCTGAAAATCTACTTGCAATGTGTGCAAGTACATGTGAAGAAGGCCGAGTAGATGTGTCGACAGACGTACAGAGAAGAGAATAAGTGGTTTGAAGCTTCTGTCAACTGACTTGTTCAGTTTTGTTTAGCTGCGGCTGCATGGGTCGTTTTGTTTGTCTTCTTTGTTTAATGTGTTACGTAAGATTACGAAAGCTGAGGATGGTTTTGTTTGCTTCTCCGTCGTGGTTCGAAGTCTGGACCACCACTCGGAATACGAATCCTTGAGCTTGTCTGTGGGTGGCGTCGTTACCCAGGTTGCCTGTGTGCCTGGGACAAAAACAAGCTGCTGTTATGAAAAATTTATGATACAGGACGGATAAAAAAAGAAAAAAAAGAAGGAAGTCCTGTACACCACCCTATCGGACGTGTGTTGTCCTTTTTCTGTTATTCCCGACCCAACCTCTTCCCTCAAACAGAAACTTAACAAACATAATAAATACACTACAATACATAATAAATACACTACAACAACGGATCAACACTATATACAATATGTACAGCCCAGCAGTGGAGGCCGGCTGGGAAATTCTTGTAGAGCGTTTTTGCGCGTCATCCTCCAATTGCGCGCTGCCCCCGGAGCCAGGTTGTTAACCCTCACTACCGCGGTCTCATGGCCCAACGCTCAAGCCACTCGACCACCCCAGGGGGTACAAGTTGAACAACGTTTTGCACCTTATATGTTTGCGAGCTTGAAGCTGCTCATTGAGAAGAGAGTTATCATGGATTAAAGCAGCGTGTGATAAATTCTGGGGTGGAAGCTCTGTTGTGGATACTAATACATCAATTAAGAAGAATGGTAATGATGATAATGATAGACACAGTCGTTACCTGTTACAAGGCAATGCGCGGGATGGAGGAACTATCCGATAGAATATACCTCATTTAACGGTTAGGCACGAAGATTTTTCGATACATTTGTTTCTCTAAACATACTAGAGCAATAACGGGCGACCGCAGGATAGATTATATATATATTGCGTGCAGCAACTGAACACTTGTCGATATGAATGCAACTTTTCCCTGTATTAGTTCAGCTTGTAGCATAAATAACAATACAACAGGAAATTGTAAACTTAGCACAACTGAGGTTCTCTCATTGGAGTATTCATCTGGGGAGGGGGGGGGGGACACTCCGAATGGTAGGACTGCTATACCCTCGTTTATAGACTGCCCGGAGGCTTCGCGGTCCTGTTTCTTGTAGTTATAGGCTGTCCTGCAGCGCGGCTATTGCGTCGTACGTACGAGTAGAGCGAGCAGGGCAGAAGTTGCCGAGAAATAACGACAGATTCGTAAGGACTGAAGCATAGACAGGTGAATCTTGTTCCTGCGACGTGAGTTGCTTTCTGTGTTTTCCCTTTTTGAAGGGTAAGAAAGAAGCGTCGGCTGGTCAGACAGGCGGTAGAAATGCTCGGTCTTTAGTTTTTGGCTGAAAATCTACTTGCAATGTGTGCAAGTCGATGTGAAGAAGGCCGAGTAGATGTGTCGACAGACGTACAGAGAAGAGAATAAGTGGTTTGAAGCTTCTGTCAACTGACTTGTTCAGCTTTGTTTAGCTGCGGCTGCATGGGTCGTTTTGTTTGTCTCCTTTGTTTAATGTGTTACGTAAAATTACGAAAGCTGAGGATGGTTTTGTTTGCTTCTCCGTCGTGGTTAGAAGTCTGGACCACCACTCGGAATACGAATCCTTGAGCTTGTCTGTGGGTGGCGTCGTTACCCAGGTTGCCTGTGTGCCTGGGACAAAAACAAGCTGCTGTTATGAAAAATTTATGATACAGGACGGGTAAAAAAAAGAAAAAAAAGAAGGAAGTCCTGTACACCACCCCATCCGACGTGTGTTATCGTTTTTCTGTTTTCCCGACCCAACCTCTTCCCTCAAACGGAAACTTAACAACACGTAATAAATACACTACAATACATAATAAATACACTACAACTACGGATCAACACTATATACAATATGTACAGCCCAGCAGTGGAGGCCGGCTGGGAAATTCTTGTAGAGCGTTTTTGCGCGTCATCCTCCGATTGCGCGCTGCCCCCGGAGCCAGGTTGTTAACCCTCACTACCGCGGTCTCATGGCGCAACGCTCAAGCCACTCGACCACCCCAGGGGGTACAAGTTGAACAATGTTTTGCACGTTATATGTTTGCGAGCTTGAAGCTGCTCATTGAGAAGAGAGTTATCATGGATTAAAGCAGCGTGTGATAAATTCTGGGGTGGAAGCTCTGTTGTGGATACTAATACATCTATTAAGAAGAATGGTAATGATGATAATGATAGACACAGTCGTTACCTGTTACAAGGCAATGCGCGGGATGGAGGAACTATCCGATAGAATATACGTCATTTAACGGTTAGGCACGAAGTTTTTTCGATACATTTGTTTCTCTAAACATACTAGAGCAATAACGGGCGACCGCAGGATAGATTATATATATATTGCGTGCAGCAACTGAACACTTGTCGATATGAATGCAACTTTTCCCTGTATTAGTTCAGCTTGTAGCATAAATAACAATACAAGAGGAAATTGTAAACTTAGCACAACTGAGGTTATCTCATTGGAGTATTCATCTGGGGAGGGGGGGGGGAACACTCCGAATGGTAGGACTGCTATACCCTCGTTTATAGACTGCCCGGAGGCTTCGCGGTCCTGTTTCTTGTAGTTATAGGCTTTCCTGCAGCGCGGCTATTGCGTCGTACGTACGAGTAGAGCGAGTAGGGCAGAAGTTGCCGAGAAATAACGACAGATTCGTAACGACTGAAGTATAGACAGGTGAATCTTGTTCCTGCGACGTGAGTTGCTTTCTGTGTTTTCCGTTTTTGAAGGGTAAGAAAGAAGCGTCGACTGGTCAGACAGGCGGTAGAAATGCTCGGTCTGTAGTTTTTGGCTGAAAATCTACTTGCAATGTGTGCAAGTAGATGTGAAGAAGGCCGAGTAGATGTGTCGAAGCACGTACAGAGAAGAGAATAAGTGGTTTGAAGCTTCTGTCAACTGACTTGTTCAGCTTTGTTTAGCTGCGGCTGCATGGGTCGTTTTGTTTGTCTCCTTTGTTTAATGTGTTACGTAAAATTACGAAAGCTGAGGATGGTTTTGTTTGCTTCTCCGTCGTGGTTAGAAGTCTGGACCACCACTCGGAATACGAATCCTTGAGCTTGTCTGTGGGTGGCGTCGTTACCCAGGTTGCCTGTGTGCCTGGGACAAAAACAAGCTGCTGTTATGAAAAATTTATGATACAGGACGGGTAAAAAAAAGAAAAAAAAGAAGGAAGTCCTGTACACCACCCTATCCGACGTGTGTTGTCGTTTTTCTGTTTTCCTGACCAAACCTCTTCCCTCAAACAGAAACTTAAGAACACATAATAAATACACTACAATACATAATAAATACACTACAACAACGGATCAACACTATATACAATATGCACAGCCCAGCAGTGGAGGCCGGCTGGGAAATTCTTGTAGAGCGTTTTTGCGCGTCATCCTCAAATTGCGCGCTGCCCCCGGAGCCAGGTTGTTAACCCTCACTACCGCGGTCTCATGGCGCAACGCTCAAGCCACTCGACCACCCCAGGGGGTACAAGCTGAACAACGTTTTGCACCTTATATGTTTGCGAGCTTGAAGCTGCTCATTGAGAAGAGAGTTATCATGGATTAAAGCAGCGTGTGATAAATTCTGGGGTGGAAGCTCTGTTGTGGATACTAATACATCTATTAAGAAGAATGGTAATGATGATAATGATAGACACAGTCGTTACCTGTTACAAGGCAATGCACGGGATGGAGGAACTATCCGATAGAATATACCTCATTTAACGGTTAGGCACGAAGTTTTTTCGATACATTTGTTTCTCTAAACATACTAGAGCAATAACGGGCGACCGCAGGATAGATTATATATATATTGCGTGCAGCAAATGAACACTTGTCGATATGAATGCAACTTTTCCCTGTATTAGTTCAGCTTGTAGCATAAATAACAATACAAGAGGAAATTGTAAACTTAGCACAACTGAGGTTATCTCATTGGAGTATTCATCTGGGGAGGGGGGGGGGGGAACACTCCGAATGGTAGGACTGCTATACCCTCGTTTATAGACTGCCCGGAGGCTTCGCGGTCCTGTTTCTTGTAGTTATAGGCTGTCCTGCAGCGCGGCTATTGCGTCGTACGTACGAATAGAGCGAGCAGGGAAGAAGTTGCCGAGAAATAACGACAGATTCGTAAGGACTGAAGCATAGACAGGTGAAACTTGTTCCTGCGACGTGAGTTGCTTTCTGTGTTTTCCGTTTTTGAAGGGTAACAAAGAAGCGTCGACTGGTCAGACGGGCGGTAGAAATGCTCGGTCTTTAGTTTTTGGCTGAAAATCTACTTGCAATGTGTGCAAATAGATGTGAAGAAGGCCGAGTAGATGTGTCGACATACGTACAAAGAAGAGAATAAGTGGTTTGAAGCTTCTGTCAACTGACTTGCTCAGCTTTGTTTAGCTGCGGCTGCATGGGTCGTTTTGTTTGTCTCCTTTGTTTAATGTGTTACGTAAGATTATGAAAGCTGAGGATGGTTTTGTTTGCTTCTCCGTCGTGGTTCGAAGTCTGGACCACCACTCGGAATACGAATCCTTGAGCTTGTCTGTGGGTGGCGTCGTTAGCCAGGTTGCCTGTGTGCCTGGGACAAAAACAAGCTGCTGTTATGAAAAATTTATGATACAGGACGGGTAAAAAAAAGAAAAAAAAGAAGGAAGTCCTGTACACCACCCTATCCGACGTGTGTTGTCGTTTTTCTGTTTCCCGACCCAACCTCTTCCCTCAAACAGAAACTTAACAACACATAATAAATACACTACAATACATAATAAATACACTACAACAACGGATCAACACTATATACAATATGTAAGGCCCAGCAGTGGAGGCCGGCTGGGAAATTCTAGTAGAGCGTTTATGCGCGTCATCCTCCAATCGCGCGCTGCCCCAGGAGCCAGGTTGTTAACCCTCACTACCGCGGTCTCATGGCGCAACGCTCAAGCCACTCGACCACCCCAGGGGGTACAAGTTGAACAACGTTTTGCACCTTATATGTTTGCGAGCTTGAAGCTGCTCATTGAGAAGAGAGTTATCAAGGATTAAAGCAGCGTGTGATAAATTCTGGGGTGGAAGCTCTGTTGTGGATACTAATACATCTATTAAGAAGAATGGTAATGATGATAATGATAGACACAGTCGTTACCTGTTACAAGGCAATGCGCGGGATGGAGGAACTATCCGATAGAATATACCTCATTTAACGGTTAGGCACGAAGTTTTTTCGATACATTTGTTTCTCTAAACATACTAGAGCAATAAAGGGCGACCGCAGGATAGATTATATATATATTGCGTGCAGCAACTGAACACTTGTCGATATGAATGCAACTTTTCCCTGTATTAGTTCAGCTTGTAGCATAAATAACAATACAAGAGGAAATTGTAAACTTAGCACAACTGAGGTTATCTCATTGGAGTATTCATCTGGGGAGGGGGGGGACACTCCGAATGGTAGGACTGCTATACCCTCGTTTATAGACTGCCCGGAGGCTTCGCGGTCCTGTTTCTTGTAGTTATAGGCTGTCCTGCAGCGCGGCTATTGCGTCGTACGTACGAGTAGAGCGAGCAGGGCAGAAGTTGCCGAGAAATAACGACAGATTCGTAAGGACTGAAGCATAGACAGGTGAATCTTGTTCCTGCGACGTGAGTTGCTTTCTGTGTTTTCCGTTTTTGAAGGGTAAGAAAGAAGCGTCGACTGGTCAGACAGGCGGTAGAAATGCTCGGTCTTTAGTTTTTGGCTGAAAATCTACTTGCAATGTGGGCAAGTAGATGTGAAGAAGGCCGAGTAGATGTGTCGACAGACAAACAGAGAAGAGAATAAGTGGTTTGAAGCTTCTGTCAACTGACTTGTTCAGCTTTGTTTAGCTGCGGCTGCATGGGTCGTTTTGTTTGTCTCCTTTGTTTAATGTGTTATGTAAGATTACGAAAGCTGAGGATGGTTTTGTGTGCTTCTCCGTCGTGGTTCGAAGTCTGGACCACCACTCGGAATACGAATCCTTGAGCTTGTCTGTGGGCGGCGTCGTTACCCAGGTTGCCTGTGTGCCTGGGACAAAAACAAGCTGCTTTTATGAAAACTTTATGATACAGGATGGGTAAAAAAAAGAAAAAAAAAGAAGGAAGTCCTGTACACCACCCTATCCGACGTGTGTTGTCGTTTTACTGTTTTCTCGACCCAACCTCTTCCCTCAAACAGAAACTTAACAACACATAATAAATACACTACAATACATGATAAATACACTACAACAACGGATCAACACTATATACAATATGTACAGCCCAGCAGTGGAGGCCGGCTGGGAAATTCTTGTAGAGCGTTTTTGCACGTCATCCTCCAATTGCGGGCTGCCCCCGGAGCCAGGTTGTTAACCCTCACTACCGCGGTCTCATGGCGCAACGCTCAAGCCACTCGACCACCCCAGGGGGTACAAGTTGAACAACGTTTTGCACCTTATATGTTTGCGAGCTTGAAGCTGCTCATTGAGAAGAGAGTTATCATGGATTAAAGCAGCGTGTGATAAATTCTGAGGTGGAAGCTCTGTTGTGGATACTAATACATCTATTAAGAAGAATGGTAATGATGATAATGATAGACACAGTCGTTACCTGTTACAAGGCAATGCGCGGGATGGAGGAACTATCCGATAGAATATACCTCATTTAACGGTTAGGCACGAAGTTTTTTCGATACATTTGTTTCTCTAAACATACTAGAGCAATAACGGGCGACCGCAGGATAGAATATATATATATTGCGTGCAGCAACTGAACACTTGTCGATATGAATGCAACTTTTCCCTGTATTAGTTCAGCTTGTAGCATAAATAACAATACAAGAGGAAATTGTAAACTTAGCACAACTGAGGTTATCTCATTGGAGTATTCATCTGGGAAGGGGGGGGACACTCTGAATGGTAGGACTGCTATACCCTCGTTTATAGACTGCCCGGAGGCTTCGCGGTCCTGTTTCTTGTAGTTATAGGCTGTCCTGCAGCGAGGCTATTGCGTCGTACGTACGAGTAGAGCGAGCAGGGCAGAAGTTGCCGAGAAATAACGACAGATTCGTAAGGACTGAAGCATAGACAGGTGAATCTTGTTCCGGCGACGTGAGTTGCTTTCTGTGTTTTCCGTTTTTGAAGGGTAAGAAAGAAGCGTCGACTGGTCACACAGGCGGTAGAAATGCTCGGTCTTTAGTTTTTGGCTGAAAATCTACTTGCAATGTGTGGAAGTAGATGTGAAGAAGGCCGAGTAGATGTGTCGACAGACGTACAGAGAAGAGAATAAGTGGTTTGAAGCTTCTGTCAACTGACTTGTTCAGCTTTGTTTAGCTGCGGCTGCATGGGTCGTTTTGTTTGTCTCCTTTGTTTAATGTGTTACGTAAGATTACGAAAGCTGAGGATGGTTTTGTTTGCTTCTCCGTCGTGGTTCGAAGTCTGGACCACCACTCGGAATACGAATCCTTGAGCTTGTCTGTGGGTGGCGTCGTTACCCAGGTTGCCTGTGTGCCTGGGACAAAAACAAGCTGCTGTTATGAAAAATTTATGATACAGGACGGGTAAAAAAAAGAAAAAAAAGAAGGAAGTCCTGTACACCACCCTATCCGACGTGTGTTGTCGTTTTTCTGTTTTCCCGAGCCAACCTCTTCCCTCAAAGAGAAACTTACCAACACATAATAAATACACTACAATACATAATAAATACACTACAACAACGGATCAACACTATATACATTATGTACAGCCCAGCAGTGGAGGCTGGCTGGGAAATTCTTGTAGAGCGTTTTTGCGCGTCATCCTCCAATTGCGCGCTGCCCCCGGAGCCAGGTTGTTAACCCTCACTACCGCGGTCTCATGGCGCAACGCTCAAGCCACTCGACCACCCCAGGGGGTACAAGTTGAACAACGTTTTGCACCTTATATGTTTGCGAGCTTGAAGCTGCTCATTGAGAAGAGAGTTATCATGAATTAAAGCAGCGTGTGATAAATTCTGGGGTGGAAGCTCTGTTGTGGTTACTAATACATCTATTAAGAAGAATGGTAATGATGATAATGATAGACACAGTCGTTACCTGTTACAAGGCAATGCGCGGGATGGAGGAACTATCCGATAGAATATACCTCATTTAACGGTTAGGCACGAAGTTTTTTCGATACATTTGTTTCTCTAAACATACTAGAGCAATAACGGGTGACCGCAGGATAGATTATATATATATTGCGTGCAGCAACTGAACACTTGTCGATATGAATGCAACTTTTCCCTGTATTAGTTCAGCTTGTAGCATAAATAACAATACAAGAGGAAATTGTAAACTTAGCACAACTGAGGTTATCTCATTGGAGTATTCCTCTGGGGAGGGGGGGGGGGAACACTCCGAATGGTAGGACTGCTATACCCTCGTTTATAGACTGCCCGGAGGCTTCGCGGTCCTGTTTCTTGTAGTTATAGGCTGTCCTCCAGCGCGGCTATTGCGTCGTACGTACGAGTAGAGCGAGCAGGGCAGAAGTTGCCGAGAAATAACGACAGATTCGTAAGGACTGAAGCATAGACAGGTGAATCTTGTTCCTGCGACGTGAGTTGCTTTCTGTGTTTTCCGTTTTTGAAGGGTAAGAAAGAAGCGTCGACTGGTCAGACAGGCGGTAGAAATGCTCGGTCTTTAGTTTTTGGCTGAAAATCTACTTGCAATGTGTGCAAGTACATGTGAAGAAGGCCGAGTAGATGTGTCGACAGACGTACAGAGAAGAGAATAAGTGGTTTGAAGCTTCTGTCAACTGACTTGTTCAGTTTTGTTTAGCTGCGGCTGCATGGGTCGTTTTGTTTGTCTTCTTTGTTTAATGTGTTACGTAAGATTACGAAAGCTGAGGATGGTTTTGTTTGCTTCTCCGTCGTGGTTCGAAGTCTGGACCACCACTCGGAATACGAATCCTTGAGCTTGTCTGTGGGTGGCGTCGTTACCCAGGTTGCCTGTGTGCCTGGGACAAAAACAAGCTGCTGTTATGAAAAATTTATGATACAGGACGGATAAAAAAAGAAAAAAAAGAAGGAAGTCCTGTACACCACCCTATCGGACGTGTGTTGTCCTTTTTCTGTTATTCCCGACCCAACCTCTTCCCTCAAACAGAAACTTAACAAACATAATAAATACACTACAATACATAATAAATACACTACAACAACGGATCAACACTATATACAATATGTACAGCCCAGCAGTGGAGGCCGGCTGGGAAATTCTTGTAGAGCGTTTTTGCGCGTCATCCTCCAATTGCGCGCTGCCCCCGGAGCCAGGTTGTTAACCCTCACTACCGCGGTCTCATGGCCCAACGCTCAAGCCACTCGACCACCCCAGGGGGTACAAGTTGAACAACGTTTTGCACCTTATATGTTTGCGAGCTTGAAGCTGCTCATTGAGAAGAGAGTTATCATGGATTAAAGCAGCGTGTGATAAATTCTGGGGTGGAAGCTCTGTTGTGGATACTAATACATCAATTAAGAAGAATGGTAATGATGATAATGATAGACACAGTCGTTACCTGTTACAAGGCAATGCGCGGGATGGAGGAACTATCCGATAGAATATACCTCATTTAACGGTTAGGCACGAAGATTTTTCGATACATTTGTTTCTCTAAACATACTAGAGCAATAACGGGCGACCGCAGGATAGATTATATATATATTGCGTGCAGCAACTGAACACTTGTCGATATGAATGCAACTTTTCCCTGTATTAGTTCAGCTTGTAGCATAAATAACAATACAACAGGAAATTGTAAACTTAGCACAACTGAGGTTCTCTCATTGGAGTATTCATCTGGGGAGGGGGGGGGGGGACACTCCGAATGGTAGGACTGCTATACCCTCGTTTATAGACTGCCCGGAGGCTTCGCGGTCCTGTTTCTTGTAGTTATAGGCTGTCCTGCAGCGCGGCTATTGCGTCGTACGTACGAGTAGAGCGAGCAGGGCAGAAGTTGCCGAGAAATAACGACAGATTCGTAAGGACTGAAGCATAGACAGGTGAATCTTGTTCCTGCGACGTGAGTTGCTTTCTGTGTTTTCCCTTTTTGAAGGGTAAGAAAGAAGCGTCGGCTGGTCAGACAGGCGGTAGAAATGCTCGGTCTTTAGTTTTTGGCTGAAAATCTACTTGCAATGTGTGCAAGTCGATGTGAAGAAGGCCGAGTAGATGTGTCGACAGACGTACAGAGAAGAGAATAAGTGGTTTGAAGCTTCTGTCAACTGACTTGTTCAGCTTTGTTTAGCTGCGGCTGCATGGGTCGTTTTGTTTGTCTCCTTTGTTTAATGTGTTACGTAAAATTACGAAAGCTGAGGATGGTTTTGTTTGCTTCTCCGTCGTGGTTAGAAGTCTGGACCACCACTCGGAATACGAATCCTTGAGCTTGTCTGTGGGTGGCGTCGTTACCCAGGTTGCCTGTGTGCCTGGGACAAAAACAAGCTGCTGTTATGAAAAATTTATGATACAGGACGGGTAAAAAAAAGAAAAAAAAGAAGGAAGTCCTGTACACCACCCCATCCGACGTGTGTTATCGTTTTTCTGTTTTCCCGACCCAACCTCTTCCCTCAAACGGAAACTTAACAACACGTAATAAATACACTACAATACATAATAAATACACTACAACTACGGATCAACACTATATACAATATGTACAGCCCAGCAGTGGAGGCCGGCTGGGAAATTCTTGTAGAGCGTTTTTGCGCGTCATCCTCCGATTGCGCGCTGCCCCCGGAGCCAGGTTGTTAACCCTCACTACCGCGGTCTCATGGCGCAACGCTCAAGCCACTCGACCACCCCAGGGGGTACAAGTTGAACAATGTTTTGCACGTTATATGTTTGCGAGCTTGAAGCTGCTCATTGAGAAGAGAGTTATCATGGATTAAAGCAGCGTGTGATAAATTCTGGGGTGGAAGCTCTGTTGTGGATACTAATACATCTATTAAGAAGAATGGTAATGATGATAATGATAGACACAGTCGTTACCTGTTACAAGGCAATGCGCGGGATGGAGGAACTATCCGATAGAATATACGTCATTTAACGGTTAGGCACGAAGTTTTTTCGATACATTTGTTTCTCTAAACATACTAGAGCAATAACGGGCGACCGCAGGATAGATTATATATATATTGCGTGCAGCAACTGAACACTTGTCGATATGAATGCAACTTTTCCCTGTATTAGTTCAGCTTGTAGCATAAATAACAATACAAGAGGAAATTGTAAACTTAGCACAACTGAGGTTATCTCATTGGAGTATTCATCTGGGGAGGGGGGGGGGGAACACTCCGAATGGTAGGACTGCTATACCCTCGTTTATAGACTGCCCGGAGGCTTCGCGGTCCTGTTTCTTGTAGTTATAGGCTTTCCTGCAGCGCGGCTATTGCGTCGTACGTACGAGTAGAGCGAGTAGGGCAGAAGTTGCCGAGAAATAACGACAGATTCGTAACGACTGAAGTATAGACAGGTGAATCTTGTTCCTGCGACGTGAGTTGCTTTCTGTGTTTTCCGTTTTTGAAGGGTAAGAAAGAAGCGTCGACTGGTCAGACAGGCGGTAGAAATGCTCGGTCTGTAGTTTTTGGCTGAAAATCTACTTGCAATGTGTGCAAGTAGATGTGAAGAAGGCCGAGTAGATGTGTCGAAGCACGTACAGAGAAGAGAATAAGTGGTTTGAAGCTTCTGTCAACTGACTTGTTCAGCTTTGTTTAGCTGCGGCTGCATGGGTCGTTTTGTTTGTCTCCTTTGTTTAATGTGTTACGTAAAATTACGAAAGCTGAGGATGGTTTTGTTTGCTTCTCCGTCGTGGTTAGAAGTCTGGACCACCACTCGGAATACGAATCCTTGAGCTTGTCTGTGGGTGGCGTCGTTACCCAGGTTGCCTGTGTGCCTGGGACAAAAACAAGCTGCTGTTATGAAAAATTTATGATACAGGACGGGTAAAAAAAAGAAAAAAAAGAAGGAAGTCCTGTACACCACCCTATCCGACGTGTGTTGTCGTTTTTCTGTTTTCCTGACCAAACCTCTTCCCTCAAACAGAAACTTAAGAACACATAATAAATACACTACAATACATAATAAATACACTACAACAACGGATCAACACTATATACAATATGCACAGCCCAGCAGTGGAGGCCGGCTGGGAAATTCTTGTAGAGCGTTTTTGCGCGTCATCCTCAAATTGCGCGCTGCCCCCGGAGCCAGGTTGTTAACCCTCACTACCGCGGTCTCATGGCGCAACGCTCAAGCCACTCGACCACCCCAGGGGGTACAAGCTGAACAACGTTTTGCACCTTATATGTTTGCGAGCTTGAAGCTGCTCATTGAGAAGAGAGTTATCATGGATTAAAGCAGCGTGTGATAAATTCTGGGGTGGAAGCTCTGTTGTGGATACTAATACATCTATTAAGAAGAATGGTAATGATGATAATGATAGACACAGTCGTTACCTGTTACAAGGCAATGCACGGGATGGAGGAACTATCCGATAGAATATACCTCATTTAACGGTTAGGCACGAAGTTTTTTCGATACATTTGTTTCTCTAAACATACTAGAGCAATAACGGGCGACCGCAGGATAGATTATATATATATTGCGTGCAGCAAATGAACACTTGTCGATATGAATGCAACTTTTCCCTGTATTAGTTCAGCTTGTAGCATAAATAACAATACAAGAGGAAATTGTAAACTTAGCACAACTGAGGTTATCTCATTGGAGTATTCATCTGGGGAGGGGGGGGGGGGAACACTCCGAATGGTAGGACTGCTATACCCTCGTTTATAGACTGCCCGGAGGCTTCGCGGTCCTGTTTCTTGTAGTTATAGGCTGTCCTGCAGCGCGGCTATTGCGTCGTACGTACGAATAGAGCGAGCAGGGAAGAAGTTGCCGAGAAATAACGACAGATTCGTAAGGACTGAAGCATAGACAGGTGAAACTTGTTCCTGCGACGTGAGTTGCTTTCTGTGTTTTCCGTTTTTGAAGGGTAACAAAGAAGCGTCGACTGGTCAGACGGGCGGTAGAAATGCTCGGTCTTTAGTTTTTGGCTGAAAATCTACTTGCAATGTGTGCAAATAGATGTGAAGAAGGCCGAGTAGATGTGTCGACATACGTACAAAGAAGAGAATAAGTGGTTTGAAGCTTCTGTCAACTGACTTGCTCAGCTTTGTTTAGCTGCGGCTGCATGGGTCGTTTTGTTTGTCTCCTTTGTTTAATGTGTTACGTAAGATTATGAAAGCTGAGGATGGTTTTGTTTGCTTCTCCGTCGTGGTTCGAAGTCTGGACCACCACTCGGAATACGAATCCTTGAGCTTGTCTGTGGGTGGCGTCGTTAGCCAGGTTGCCTGTGTGCCTGGGACAAAAACAAGCTGCTGTTATGAAAAATTTATGATACAGGACGGGTAAAAAAAAGAAAAAAAAGAAGGAAGTCCTGTACACCACCCTATCCGACGTGTGTTGTCGTTTTTCTGTTTCCCGACCCAACCTCTTCCCTCAAACAGAAACTTAACAACACATAATAAATACACTACAATACATAATAAATACACTACAACAACGGATCAACACTATATACAATATGTAAGGCCCAGCAGTGGAGGCCGGCTGGGAAATTCTAGTAGAGCGTTTATGCGCGTCATCCTCCAATCGCGCGCTGCCCCAGGAGCCAGGTTGTTAACCCTCACTACCGCGGTCTCATGGCGCAACGCTCAAGCCACTCGACCACCCCAGGGGGTACAAGTTGAACAACGTTTTGCACCTTATATGTTTGCGAGCTTGAAGCTGCTCATTGAGAAGAGAGTTATCAAGGATTAAAGCAGCGTGTGATAAATTCTGGGGTGGAAGCTCTGTTGTGGATACTAATACATCTATTAAGAAGAATGGTAATGATGATAATGATAGACACAGTCGTTACCTGTTACAAGGCAATGCGCGGGATGGAGGAACTATCCGATAGAATATACCTCATTTAACGGTTAGGCACGAAGTTTTTTCGATACATTTGTTTCTCTAAACATACTAGAGCAATAAAGGGCGACCGCAGGATAGATTATATATATATTGCGTGCAGTAACTGAACACTTGTCGATATCAATGCAACTTTTCCCTGTATTAGTTCAGTTTGTAGCATAAATAACAATACAAGAGGAAATTGTAAACTTAGCACAACTGAGGTTATCTCATTAGAGTATTCATCTGGGGAGGGGGGGGGGGAACACTCCGAATGGTAGGACTGCCATAACCTCGTTTATAGACTGCCCGTAGGCTTCGCGGTCCTGTTTCTTGTAGTTATAGGCTGTCCTGCAGCGCGGCTATTGCGTCGCACGTACGAGTAGAGCAAGCAGGGCAGAAGTTGCCGAGAAATAACGACAGATTCGTAAGGACTGAAGCACAGACAGGTGAATCTTGTTCCTGCGACGTGAGTTGCTTTCTGTGTTTTGCGTTTTTGAAGGGTAAGAAAGAAGCGTCGACTGGTCAGACAGGCGGTAGAAATGCTCGGTCTTTAGTTTTTGGCTGAAAATGTACTTGCAATGTGTGCAAGTAGATGTGAAGAAGGCCGAATAGATGTGTCGACAGACGTACAGAGAAGAGAATAAGTGGTTTGAAGCTTCTGTCAACTGACTTGTTCAGCTTTGTTTAGCTGCGGCTGCATGGGTCGTTTTGTTTGTCTCCTTTGTTTAATGTGTTACGTAAGATTACGAAAGCTGAGGATGGTTTTGTTTGCTTCTCCGTCGTGGTTCGAAGTCTGGACCACCACTCGGAATACGAATACTTGAGCTTGTCTGTGGGTGGCGTCATTACCCAGGTTGCCTTTGTGCCTGGGACAAAAACAAGCTGCTGTTATGAAAAATTTATGATACAGGACGGGTAAAAAAAAGAAAAAAATGAAGGAAGTCCTGTACACCACCCTATCCGACGAGTGTTGTCGATTTTCTGTTTTCCCGACCCAACCTCTTCCCTCAAACAGAAACTTAACAACACATAATAAATACACAATACATAATAAATACACTACAACAACGGATCAACACTATATACAATATTTACAGCCCAGCAGTGGAGGCCGGCTGGGAAATTCTTGTGGAGCGCTTTTGCGCGTCATCCTCCAATTGCGCGCTGCCCCCGGAGCCAGGTTGTTAACCCTCACTACCGCGGTCTCATGGCGCAACGCTCAAGCCACTCGACCACACCAGGGGGTACAAGTTGAACAACGTTTTGCGCCTTATATGTTTGCGAGCTTGAAGCTGCTCATTGAGAAGAGAGTTATCATGGATTAAAGCAGCGTGTGATAAATTCTGGGGTGGAAGCTCTGTTGTGGATACTAATACATCTATTAAGAAGAATGGTAATGATGGTAATGATAGACACAGTCGTTACCTGTTACAAGGCAATGCACGGGATGGAGGAACTATCCGATAGAATATACCTCATTTAACGCTTAGGCACGAAGTTTTTTCGATACATTTGTTTCTCTAAACATACTAGAGCAATAACGGGCGACCGCAGGATAGATTATATATATATTGCGTGCAGCAAATGAACACTTGTCGATATGAATGCAACTTTTCCCTGTATTAGTTCAGCTTGTAGCATAAATAAAAATACAAGAGGAAATTAGTAAACTTAGCACAACTGAGGTTATCTCATTGGAGTATTCATCTGGGGAGGGGGGGGGAACACTCCGAATGGTAGGACTGCTATACCCTCGTTTATAGACTGCCCGGAGGCTTCGCGGTCCTGTTTCTTGTAGTTATAGGCTGTCCTGCAGCGCGGCTATTGCGTCGTACGTACGAGTAGAGCAAGCAGGGCAGAAGTTGCCGAGAAATAACGACAGATTCGTAAGGACTGAAGCACAGACAGGTGAATCTTGTTCCTGCGACGTGAGTTGCTTTCTGTGTTTTGCGTTTTTGAAGGGTAAGAAAGAAGCGTCGACTGGTCAGACAGGCGGTAGAAATGCTCGGTCTTTAGTTTTTGGCTGAAAATGTACTTGCAATGTGTGCAAGTAGATGTGAAGAAGGCCGAATAGATGTGTCGACAGACGTACAGAGAAGAGAATAAGTGGTTTGAAGCTTCTGTCAACTGACTTGTTCAGCTTTGTTTAGCTGCGGCTGCATGGGTCGTTTTGTTTGTCTCCTTTGTTTAATGTGTTACGTAAGATTACGAAAGCTGAGGATGGTTTTGTTTGCTTCTCCGTCGTGGTTCGAAGTCTGGACCACCACTCGGAATACGAATCCTTGAGCTTGTCTGTGGGTGGCGTCGTTACCCAGGTTGCCTGTGTGCCTGGGACAAAAACAAGCTGCTGTTATGAAAAATTTATGATACAGGACGGGTAAAAAAAAGAAAAAAAAATGAAGGAAGTCCTGTACACCACCCTATCCGACGTGTGTTGTCAATTTTCTGTTTTCCCGACCCAACCTCTTCCCTCAAACAGAAACTTAACAACACATAATAAATACACTACAATACTTAATAAATACACTACAACAACGGATCAACACTATATACAATATTTACAGCCCAGCAGTGGAGGCCGGCTGGGAAATTCTTGTGGAGCGCTTTTGCGCGTCATCCTCCAATTGCGCGCTGCCCCCGGAGCCAGGTTGTTAACCCTCACTACCGCGGTCTCATGGCGCAACGCTCAAGCCACTCGACCACACCAGGGGGTACAAGTTGAACAACGTTTTGCACCTTATATGTTTGCGAGCTTGAAGCTGCTCATTGAGAAGAGAGTTATCATGGATTAAAGCAGCGTGTGATAAACTCTGGGGTGGAAGCTCTGTTGTGGATACTAATACATCTATTAAGAAAATGGTAATGATGGTAATGATAGACACAGTCGTTACCTGTTACAAGGCAATGCACGGGATGGAGGAACTATTCGATAGAATATACCTCATTTAACGGTTAGGCAAGAAGTTTTTTCGATACATTTGTTTCTCTAAACATACTGGAGCAATAACGGGTGACCGCAGGATAGATTATATATATATTGCGTGCAGCAAATGAACACTTGTCGATATGAATGCAACTTTTCCCTGTATTAGTTCAGCTTGTAGCATAAATAACAATACAAGAGGAAATTGTAAACTTAGCACAACTGAGGTTATCTCATTGGAGTATTCATCTGGGGAGGGGGGGGGGGGGGGGAACACTCCGAATGGTAGGACTGCTATACCCTCGTTTATAGACTGCCCGGAGGCTTCGCGGTCCTGTTTCTTGTAGTTATAGGCTGTCCTGCAGCGCCGCTATTGCGTCGTACGTAAGAGTTGAGCGAGCAGGGCAGAAGTTGCCGAGAAATAACGACAGATTCGTATATAAGGACTGAAGCATAGACAGGTGAATCTTGTTCCTGCGACATGAGTTGCTTTCTGTGTTTTCCGTTTTTGAGGGGTAAGAAAGAAGCGTCGACTGGTCAGACAGGCGGTAGAAATGCTCGGTCTTTAGTTTGTGGCTGAAAATCTACTTTCAATGTGTGCAAGTAGATGTGAAGAAGGCCGAGTAGATGTGTCGACAGACGTACAGAGAAGAGAATACGTGGTTTGAAGCTTCTGTCAACTGACTTGTTCAGCTTTGTTTAGCTGCGGCCGCATCGGTCGTTTTGTTTGTCTCCTTTGTTTAATGTGTTACGTAAGATTGCGAAAGCTGAGGGTGGTTTTGTTTGCTTCTCCGTCGTGGTTCGAAGTCTGGACCACCACTCGGAATACGAATCCTTGAGCTTGTCTGTGGGTGAAGTCGTTACCCAGGTTGCCTGTGTGCCTGGGACAAAAACAAGCTGCTGTTATGGAAAATGTATGATACAGGACGGGTAAGAAAAAGAAAAAAAAAGAAAAAAAGTCCTGTACACCACCCTATCCGACGTGTGTTGTCGTTTTTCTGTTTTCCCGACCCAACGTCTTCCCTCAAACAGAAACTTAACAACACATAATAAATACACTACAATACATAATAAATACACTACAACAACGGATCAACACTATATATAATATGTACAGCCCAGCAGTGGAGGCCGGCTGGGAAATTCTTGTAGAGCGTTTTTGCGCGTCATCCTCCAATTGCGCGCTGCCCCCGGAGCCAGGTTGTTAACCCTCACTACCGCGGTCTCATGGCGCAACGCTCAAGCCACTCGACCACCCCAGGGGGGTACAAGTTGAACAACTTTTTGCACCTTATATGTTTGCGAGCTTGAAGCTGCTCATTAAGAAGAGGGTCACATGGATTAAATCAGCGTGTGATAAATTCTGGGGTGGAAGCTCTGTTGTGGATACTAATACATCTATTAAGAAGAATGGTAATGATGGTAATGATAGACACAGTCGTTACCTGTTACAAGGCAATGCGCGGAATGGAGGCACTATCCGATAGAATATACCTGATTTAACGGTTAGGCACGAAGTTTTTTCGATTCATTTGTTTCTCTAAACATACTAGAGCAATAACGGGCGACCGCAGGATAGATTGTATATATATTGCGTGCAGCAACTGAACACTTGTCGATCTGAATGCAACTTTTCCCTGTATTAGTTCAGCTTGTAGCAGAAATAAGAATACAAGAGGAAATTGTAAACTTAGCAGAAATGAGGTTATATCATTGGAGTATTCTTCTGGGGAGGGGGGGGGGACACTCTGAATGGTAGGACTGCTATACCCTCGTTTATAGACTGCCCGGAGGCTTCGCGGTCCTGTTTCTTGTAGTTATAGGCTGTCCTGCAGCGCGGCTATTGCGTCGTACGTACGAGTAGAGCGAGCAGGGCAGAAGTTGCGGAGAAATAACGACAGATTCGTAAGGACTGAAGCATAGACAGGTGAATCTTGTTCCTGCGACATGAGTTGCTTTCTGTGTTTTCCGTTTTTGAAGGGTAAGAAAGAAGCGTCGGCTGGTCAGACAGGCGGTAGAAATGCTCGGTCTTTAGTTTGTGGCTGAAAATCTACTTGCATTGTGTGCAAGTAGATGTGAAGAAGCCCGAGTAGATGTGTCGACAGACGTACAGAGAAGAGAATAAGTGGTTTGAAGCTTCTGTCAACTGACTTGTTCAGCTTTGTTTAGCTGCGGCTGCATGGGTCGTTTTGTTTGTCCTTTGTTTAATGTGTTACGTAAGATTGCGAAAGCTGAGGATGGTTTTGTTTGCTTCTCCGTCGGGGTTCGAAGTCTGGACCACCACTCAGAATACGAATCCTTGAGCTTGTCTGTGGGTGGCGTCGTTACCCAGGTTGCCTGTGTGCCTGGGACAAAAACAAGCTGCTGTTATGAAAAATGTATGATACAGGACGGGTAAGAAAAAGAAAAAAAAAAGAAGGAAGTCCTGTACAACACCCTATCCGACGTGTGTTGTCGTTTTTCTGTTTTCCCGACCCAACCTCTTCCCTCAAACAGAAACTTAACGACACATAATAAATACACTACAATACATAATAAATACACTACAACAACGGATCAACACTATATACAATATGTACAGCCCAGCAGTGGAGGCCGGCTGGGAAATTCTTGTAGAGCGTTTTTGCGCGTCATCCTCCAATTGCGCGCTGCCCCCGGAGCCAGGTTGTTAACCCTCACTACCGCGGTCTCATGGCGCAACGCTCAAGCCACTCGACCACCCCAGTGGGTACAAGTTGAACAACGTTTTGCACCTCATATGTTTGCGAGCTTGAAGCTGCTCATTGAGAAGAGAGTTATCATGGATTAAAGCAGCGTGTGATGAATTCTGGGGTGGAAGCTCTGTTGTGGATACTAATACATCTATTAAGAAGAATGGTAATGATGATAATGATAGACACAGTCGTTACCTGTTACAAGGCAATGCGTGGGATGGAGGAACTATCCGATAGAATATACCTCATTTAACGGTTAGGCACGAAGTTTTCTCGATACATTTGTTTCTCTAAACATACTAGAGCAATAACGGGCGACCGCAGGATAGATTATATATATATTGCGTGCAGCAGCTGAACACTTGTCGATATGAATGCAACTTATACCTGTATTAGTTCAGCTTGTAGCATAAATAACACTACAAGAGGAAATTGTAAACTTAGCACAACTGAGGTTATCTCATTGGAGTATTCATCTGGGGAGGGGGGGGAAACACTCCGAATGGTAGGACTGCTATACCCTCGTTTATAGACTGCCCGGAGGCTTCGCGGTCCTGTTTCTTGTAGTTATAGGCTGTCCTGCAGCGCGGCTATTGCGTCGTACGTACGAGTAGAGCGAGCAGGGCAGAAGTTGCCGAGAAACAACGACAGATTCGTAAGGACTGAAGCATAGACAGGTGAATCTTGTTCCTGCGGCGTCAGTTGCTTTCTGTGTTTTCCGTTTTTGAAGGGTAAGAAAGAAGCGTCGACTGGTCAGACAGGCGGTAGAAATGCTCGGTCTTTAGTTTTTGGCTGAAAATCTACTTGCAATGTGAGCAAATAGATGTGAAGAAGGCCGAGTAGATGTGTCGACAGACGTACAGAGAAGAGAATAAGTGGTTTGAAGCTTCTGTCAACTGACTTGTTCAGCTTTGTTTAGCTGCGGCTGCATGGGTCATTTTGTTTGTCTCCTTTGTTTAATGTGTTACGTAAGATTACGAAAGCTGAGGATGGTTTTCTTTGCTTCTCCGTCGTGGTTCGAAGTCTGGACCACCACTCGGAATACGAATCCTTGAGCTTGTCTGTGGGTGGCGTCGTTACCCAGGTTGCCTGTGTGCCTGGGACAAAAACAAGCTGCTGTTATGAAAAATTTATGATACAGGATGGGTAAAAAAAAGAAAATAAAGAAGGAAGTCCTTTACACCACCCTATCCGACGTGTGTTGTCGTTTTTCTGTTTTCCCGACCCAACCTATTCCCTCAAACAGAAACTTAACAACACATAATAAATACACTACAATACATAATAAATACACTACAACAACGGATCAACACTATATACAATATGTACAGCCCAGCAGTGGAGGCCGGCTGGGAAATTCTTGTAGAGCGTTTTTGCGCGTCATCCTCCAATTGCGCGCTGCCCCCGGAGCCAGGTTGTTAACCCTCACTACCGCGGTCTCATGGTGAAACGCTCAAGCCACTCGACCACCCCAGGGGGTACAAGTTGAACAACGTTTTGCACCTTATATGTTTGCGAGCTTGAAGCTGCTCACTGAGAAGAGAGTTATCATGGATTAAAGCAGCGTGTGATAAATTCTGGGGTGGAAGCTCTGTTGTGGATACTAATACATCTATTAAGAAGAATGGTAATGACGATAATGATAGACACAGTCGTTACCCGTTACAAGGCAATGCGCGGGATAAAGGAACTATCCGATAGAGTATACCTCATTTAACGGTTAGGCACGAAGTTTTTTCGATACATTTGTTTCTCTAAACATACTAGAGCAATAACGGGCGACCGCAGGATAGATTATATATATATTGCGTGCAGCAACTGAACACTTGTCGATATGAATGCAAATTTTCCCTGTATTAGTTCAGCTTGTAGCATAAATAACAATACAAGAGGAAATTGTAAACTTAGCACAACTGAGGTTATCTCATTGGAGTATTCATCTGGGGAGGGGGGGGGGGGGGAACACTCCGAATGGTAGGACTGCTATACCCTCGTTTATAGACTGCCCGGAGGCTTCGCGGTCCTGTTTCTTGTAGTAATAGGCTGTCCTGCAGCGCGGCTATTGCGTCGTACGTACGAGTAGAGCGAGCAGGGCAGAAGTTGCCGAGAAATAACGACAGATTCGTAAGGACTGAAGCATAGACAGGTGAATCTTGTTCCTGCAACGTGAGTTTCTTTCTGTGTTTTCCGTTTTTGAAGGGTAAGAAAGAAGCGTCGACTGGTCAGACAGGTGGTAGAAATGCTCGGTCTTTAGTTTTTGGCTGAAAATCTACTTGCAATGTGTGCAAGTAGATGTGAAGAAGGCCGAGTAGATGTGTCGACAGACGTACAGAGAAGAGAATAAGTGGTTTGAAGCTTCTGTCAACTGACTTGTTCAGCTTTGTTTAGCTGCGGCTGCATGGGTCGTTTTGTTTGTCTCCTTTGTTTAATGTGTTACGTAAGATTACGAAAGCTGAGGATGGTTTTGTTTGCTTCTCCGTCGTGGTTCGAAGTCTGGACCACCACTCGGAATACGAATCCTTGAGCTTGTCTGTGGGTGGCGTCGTTACCCAGGTTGCCTGTGTGCCTGGGACAAAAACAAGCTGCTGTTATGAAAAATTTATGATACAGGACGGGTAAAAAAAAGAAAAAAAAGAAGGAAGTCCTGTACCCCACCCTATCCGACGTGCGTTGTCGTTTTTCTGTTTTCCCTACCCAACCTCTTCCCTCAAACAGAAACTTAACAACACATAATAAATACACTACAATACATAATAAATACACTACAACAACGGATCAACACTATATACAATATGTACAGCCCAGCAGTGGAGGCCAGCTGGGAAATTCTTGTAGAGCGTTTTTGCGCGTCATCCTCCAATTGCGCGCTGGCCCCGGAGCCAGGTTGTTAACCCTCACTACCGCGGTCTCATGGCGCAACGCTCAAGCCACTCGACCACCCCAGGGGGTACAAGTTGAACAACGTTTTGCACCTTATAAGTTTCGAGCTTGAAGCTGCTCATTGAGAAGAGAGTTATCATGGATTAAAGCAGCGTGTGATAAATTCTGGGGTGGAAGCTCTGTTGTGGATACTAATACATCTATTAAGAAGAATGGTAATGATGATAATGATAGACACAGTCGTTACCTGTTACAAGGCAATGCGCGGGATGGAGGAACTATCCGATAGAATATACCTCATTTAACGGTTAGGCACGAAGTTTTAGATGCGGAAGCATCTTATACTCGCACCTTGTAGTGCGCCGTCCGCGCCGTCCGCACCGCTTCTCGACCATTCAACAGTTGACGCGCGCGCTTGCGCCGTCGCGCCGTCGCCCACCATCTGTGCCGCGCGCGCTTCTCCTTCGAGAACATTCGACAGCTGACAGCGCATGCGCCGTCGCGCCGTCGCCATCTGTGCCGCGCGCGCGCTTCTCCTTCGAGACATTCGACAGCTGACAGCGCATGCGCCGTCGCGCTGTATATATACTCAAGGTCGGCGCTCGCTCGCTCAGTTGCCGCTCGTCGGTTGGTTTGTACGGCGCGTCGACGTCCAAGGTCGCGGTGAAATGAATTCCAACGAATCCACAAACACAATGATCGACGTCCCTTCGACCAGCGCCGCCCTTTCGCATACGTGTGTACGTGTTCACTCATTTAACACCCCCTCCTACAACCACGTTAACCAATTTAGCCATCGACCCAAGTAAGTCGCAATTTAACACCCCATTTCACAACCACGTTAACCAATGTAGCCATCGACCCAAGTAAGTCGCACTTTAACACCCCGTTATCCAATTATATGCTCCGCATCCTCCTCAGTGTTCCCCCGAGGGAAGCTGCGGGCAATTTTTTTTTCGATACATTTGTTTCTCTAAACATACTAGAGCAATAACGGGCGACCGCAGGATCGATTATACATATATTGCGTGCAGCAACTGAACACTTGTCGATATGAATGCAACTTTTCCCTGTATTAGTTCAGCTTGTAGCATAAATAACAATACAAGAGGAAATTGTAAACTTAGCACAACTGAGGTTATCTCATTAGAGTATTCATCTGGGGAGGGGGGGGGGACACTCCGAATGGTAGGACTGCTATACCCTCGTTTATAGACTGCCCGGAGGCTTCGCGGTCCTGTTTCTTGTAGTTATAGGCTGTCCTGCAGCGCGGCTATTGCGTCGTACGTACGAGTAGAGCGAGCAGGGCAGAAGTTGCCGAGAAATAACGACAGATTCGTAAGGACTGAAGCATAGACAGGTGAATCTTGTTCCTGCGACGTGAGTTGCTTTCTGTGTTTTCCGTTTTTGAAGGGTAAGAAAGAAGCGTCGACTGGTCAGACAGGCAGTACAAATGCTCGGTCTTTAGTCTTTGGCTGAAAATCTACTTGCAATGTGTGCAAGTAGATGTGAAGAAGGCCGAGTAGATGTGTCGACAGACGTACAGAGAAGAGAATAAGTGGTTTTAAGCTTCTGTCAACTGACTTGTTCAGCTTTGTTTAGCTGCGGATGCATGGGTCGTTTTGTTTGTCTCCTTTGTTTAATGTGTTACGTAAGATTACGAAAGCTGAGGATGGTTTTGTTTGCTTCTCCGTCGTGGTTCGAAGTCTGGACCACCACTCGGAATACGAATCCTTGAGCTTGTCTGTGGGTGGCGTCGTTACCCAGGTTGCCTGTGTGCCTGGGACAAAAACAAGCTGCTGTTATGAAAAATTTATGATACAGGACGGGTAAAAAAAGGAAAAAAAAGAAGGAAGTCCTGTACACCACCCTATCCGACGTGTGTTGTCGTTTTTCTGTTTTCCCGACCCAACCTCTTCCCTCAAACAGAAACTTAACAACACGTAATAAATACACTACAATTCATAATAAATACACTACAACAACGGATCAACACTATATACAATATGTACAGCCCAGCAGTGGAGGCCGGCTGGGAAATTCTTGTAGAGCGTTTTTGCGCGTCATCCTCCAATTGCGCGCTGCCCCTGGAGCCAGGTTGTTACCCCTCACTACCGCGGTCTCATGGCGCAACGCTCAAGCCACTCGACCACCCCAGGGGGTACAAGTTGAACAACGTTTTGCACCTTAGATGTTTGCGAGCTTGAAGCTGCTCATTGAGAAGAGAGTTATCAAGGATTAAAGCAGCGTGTGATAAATTCTGGGGTGGAAGCTCTGTTGTGGATACTAATACATCTATTAAGAAGAATGGTAATGATGATAATGATAGACACAGTCGTTACCTGTTACAAGGCAATGCGCGGGATGGAGGAACTATCCGATAGAATATACCTCATTTAACGGTTAGGCACGAAGTTTTTTCGATACATTTGTTTCTCTAAACATACTAGAGCAATAACGGGCGACCGCAGGATAGATTATATACATATTGCGTGCAGCAACTGAACACTTGTCGATATGAATGCAACTTTTCCCTGTATTAGTTCAGCTTGTATCATAAATAACAATACAAGAGGAAATTGTAAACTTAGCACAACTGAGGTTATCTCATTGGAGTATTCATCTGGGGAGGGGGGGGGGACACTCCGAATGGTAGGATTGCTATACCCTCGTTTATAAACTGCCCGGAGGCTTCGCGGTCCTGTTTCTTGTAGTTATAGGCTGTCCTGCAGCGCGGCTATTGCGTCGTACGTACGAGTAGAGCGAGCAGGGCAGAAGTTGCCGAGAAATAACGACAGATTCGTAAGGACTGAAGCATAGACAGGTGAATCTTGTTCCTGCGACATGAGTTGCTTTCTGTGTTTTCCGTTTTTGAAGGGTAAGAAAGAAGCGTCGGCTGGTCAGACAGGCGGTAGAAATGCTCGGTCTTTAGTTTGTGGCTGAAAATCTACTTGCATTGTGTGCAAGTAGATGTGAAGAAGCCCGAGTAGATGTGTCGACAGACGTACAGAGAAGAGAATAAGTGGTTTGAAGCTTCTGTCAACTGACTTGTTCAGCTTTGTTTAGCTGCGGCTGCATGGGTCGTTTTGTTTGTCCTTTGTTTAATGTGTTACGTAAGATTGCGAAAGCTGAGGATGGTTTTGTTTGCTTCTCCGTCGGGGTTCGAAGTCTGGACCACCACTCAGAATACGAATCCTTGAGCTTGTCTGTGGGTGGCGTCGTTACCCAGGTTGCCTGTGTGCCTGGGACAAAAACAAGCTGCTGTTATGAAAAATGTATGATACAGGACGGGTAAGAAAAAGAAAAAAAAAAGAAGGAAGTCCTGTACAACACCCTATCCGACGTGTGTTGTCGTTTTTCTGTTTTCCCGACCCAACCTCTTCCCTCAAACAGAAACTTAACGACACATAATAAATACACTACAATACATAATAAATACACTACAACAACGGATCAACACTATATACAATATGTACAGCCCAGCAGTGGAGGCCGGCTGGGAAATTCTTGTAGAGCGTTTTTGCGCGTCATCCTCCAATTGCGCGCTGCCCCCGGAGCCAGGTTGTTAACCCTCACTACCGCGGTCTCATGGCGCAACGCTCAAGGCACTCGACCACCCCAGTGGGTACAAGTTGAACAACGTTTTGCACCTCATATGTTTGCGAGCTTGAAGCTGCTCATTGAGAAGAGAGTTATCATGGATTAAAGCAGCGTGTGATGAATTCTGGGGTGGAAGCTCTGTTGTGGATACTAATACATCTATTAAGAAGAATGGTAATGATGATAATGATAGACACAGTCGTTACCTGTTACAAGGCAATGCGTGGGATGGAGGAACTATCCGATAGAATATACCTCATTTAACGGTTAGGCACGAAGTTTTCTCGATACATTTGTTTCTCTAAACATACTAGAGCAATAACGGGCGACCGCAGGATAGATTATATATATATTGCGTGCAGCAGCTGAACACTTGTCGATATGAATGCAACTTATACCTGTATTAGTTCAGCTTGTAGCATAAATAACACTACAAGAGGAAATTGTAAACTTAGCACAACTGAGGTTATCTCATTGGAGTATTCATCTGGGGAGGGGGGGGAAACACTCCGAATGGTAGGACTGCTATACCCTCGTTTATAGACTGCCCGGAGGCTTCGCGGTCCTGTTTCTTGTAGTTATAGGCTGTCCTGCAGCGCGGCTATTGCGTCGTACGTACGAGTAGAGCGAGCAGGGCAGAAGTTGCCGAGAAACAACGACAGATTCGTAAGGACTGAAGCATAGACAGGTGAATCTTGTTCCTGCGGCGTCAGTTGCTTTCTGTGTTTTCCGTTTTTGAAGGGTAAGAAAGAAGCGTCGACTGGTCAGACAGGCGGTAGAAATGCTCGGTCTTTAGTTTTTGGCTGAAAATCTACTTGCAATGTGAGCAAATAGATGTGAAGAAGGCCGAGTAGATGTGTCGACAGACGTACAGAGAAGAGAATAAGTGGTTTGAAGCTTCTGTCAACTGACTTGTTCAGCTTTGTTTAGCTGCGGCTGCATGGGTCATTTTGTTTGTCTCCTTTGTTTAATGTGTTACGTAAGATTACGAAAGCTGAGGATGGTTTTCTTTGCTTCTCCGTCGTGGTTCGAAGTCTGGACCACCACTCGGAATACGAATCCTTGAGCTTGTCTGTGGGTGGCGTCGTTACCCAGGTTGCCTGTGTGCCTGGGACAAAAACAAGCTGCTGTTATGAAAAATTTATGATACAGGATGGGTAAAAAAAAGAAAATAAAGAAGGAAGTCTTTTACACCACCCTATCCGACGTGTGTTGTCGTTTTTCTGTTTTCCCGACCCAACCTATTCCCTCAAACAGAAACTTAACAACACATAATAAATACACTACAATACATAATAAATACACTACAACAACGGATCAACACTATATACAATATGTACAGCCCAGCAGTGGAGGCCGGCTGGGAAATTCTTGTAGAGCGTTTTTGCGCGTCATCCTCCAATTGCGCGCTGCCCCCGGAGCCAGGTTGTTAACCCTCACTACCGCGGTCTCATGGTGAAACGCTCAAGCCACTCGACCACCCCAGGGGGTACAAGTTGAACAACGTTTTGCACCTTATATGTTTGCGAGCTTGAAGCTGCTCACTGAGAAGAGAGTTATCATGGATTAAAGCAGCGTGTGATAAATTCTGGGGTGGAAGCTCTGTTGTGGATACTAATATATCTATTAAGAAGAATGGTAATGACGATAATGATAGACACAGTCGTTACCCGTTACAAGGCAATGCGCGGGATAAAGGAACTATCCGATAGAGTATACCTCATTTAACGGTTAGGCACGAAGTTTTTTCGATACATTTGTTTCTCTAAACATACTAGAGCAATAACGGGCGACCGCAGGATAGATTATATATATATTGCGTGCAGCAACTGAACACTTGTCGATATGAATGCAAATTTTCCCTGTATTAGTTCAGCTTGTAGCATAAATAACAATACAAGAGGAAATTGTAAACTTAGCACAACTGAGGTTATCTCATTGGAGTATTCATCTGGGGAGGGGGGGGGGGGACACTCCGAATGGTAGGACTGCTATACCCTCGTTTATAGACTGCCCGGAGGCTTCGCGGTCCTGTTTCTTGTAGTAATAGGCTGTCCTGCAGCGCGGCTATTGCGTCGTACGTACGAGTAGAGCGAGCAGGGCAGAAGTTGCCGAGAAATAACGACAGATTCGTAAGGACTGAAGCATAGACAGGTGAATCTTGTTCCTGCAACGTGAGTTTCTTTCTGTGTTTTCCGTTTTTGAAGGGTAAGAAAGAAGCGTCGACTGGTCAGACAGGTGGTAGAAATGCTCGGTCTTTAGTTTTTGGCTGAAAATCTACTTGCAATGTGTGCAAGTAGATGTGAAGAAGGCCGAGTAGATGTGTCGACAGACGTACAGAGAAGAGAATAAGTGGTTTGAAGCTTCTGTCAACTGACTTGTTCAGCTTTGTTTAGCTGCGGCTGCATGGGTCGTTTTGTTTGTCTCCTTTGTTTAATGTGTTACGTAAGATTACGAAAGCTGAGGATGGTTTTGTTTGCTTCTCCGTCGTGGTTCGAAGTCTGGACCACCACTCGGAATACGAATCCTTGAGCTTGTCTGTGGGTGGCGTCGTTACCCAGGTTGCCTGTGTGCCTGGGACAAAAACAAGCTGCTGTTATGAAAAATTTATGATACAGGACGGGTAAAAAAAAGAAAAAAAAGAAGGAAGTCCTGTACCCCACCCTATCCGACGTGCGTTGTCGTTTTTCTGTTTTCCCTACCCAACCTCTTCCCTCAAACAGTAACTTAACAACACATAATAAATACACTCCAATACATAATAAATACACTACAACAACGGATCAACACTATATACAATATGTACAGCCCAGCAGTGGAGGCCAGCTGGGAAATTCTTGTAGAGCGTTTTTGCGCGTCATCCTCCAATTGCGCGCTGGCCCCGGAGCCAGGTTGTTAACCCTCACTACCGCGGTCTCATGGCGCAACGCTCAAGCCACTCGACCACCCCAGGGGGTACAAGTTGAACAACGTTTTGCACCTTATATGTTTCGAGCTTGAAGCTGCTCATTGAGAAGAGAGTTATCATGGATTAAAGCAGCGTGTGATAAATTCTGGGGTGGAAGCTCTGTTGTGGATACTAATACATCTATTAAGAAGAATGGTAATGATGATAATGATAGACACAGTCGTTACCTGTTACAAGGCAATGCGCGGGATGGAGGAACTATCCGATAGAATATACCTCATTTAACGGTTAGGCACGAAGTTTTAGATGCGGAAGCATCTTATACTCGCACCTTGTAGTGCGCCGTCCGCGCCGTCCGCACCGCTTCTCGACCATTCAACAGTTGACGCGCGCGCTTGCGCCGTCGCGCCGTCGCCCACCATCTGTGCCGCGCGCGCTTCTCCTTCGAGAACATTCGACAGCTGACAGCGCATGCGCCGTCGCGCCGTCGCCATCTGTGCCGCGCGCGCGCTTCTCCTTCGAGACATTCGACAGCTGACAGCGCATGCGCCGTCGCGCTGTATATATACTCAAGGTCGGCGCTCGCTCGCTCAGTTGCCGCTCGTCGGTTGGTTTGTACGGCGCGTCGACGTCCAAGGTCGCGGTGAAATGAATTCCAACGAATCCACAAACACAATGATCGACGTCCCTTCGACCAGCGCCGCCCTTTCGCATACGTGTGTACGTGTTCACTCATTTAACACCCCCTCCTACAACCACGTTAACCAATTTAGCCATCGACCCAAGTAAGTCGCAATTTAACACCCCATTTCACAACCACGTTAACCAATGTAGCCATCGACCCAAGTAAGTCGCACTTTAACACCCCGTTATCCAATTATATGCTCCGCATCCTCCTCAGTGTTCCCCCGAGGGAAGCTGCGGGCAATTTTTTTTTCGATACATTTGTTTCTCTAAACATACTAGAGCAATAACGGGCGACCGCAGGATCGATTATACATATATTGCGTGCAGCAACTGAACACTTGTCGATATGAATGCAACTTTTCCCTGTATTAGTTCAGCTTGTAGCATAAATAACAATACAAGAGGAAATTGTAAACTTAGCACAACTGAGGTTATCTCATTAGAGTATTCATCTGGGGAGGGGGGGGGAACACTCCGAATGGTAGGACTGCTATACCCTCGTTTATAGACTGCCCGGAGGCTTCGCGGTCCTGTTTCTTGTAGTTATAGGCTGTCCTGCAGCGCGGCTATTGCGTCGTACGTACGAGTAGAGCGAGCAGGGCAGAAGTTGCCGAGAAATAACGACAGATTCGTAAGGACTGAAGCATAGACAGGTGAATCTTGTTCCTGCGACGTGAGTTGCTTTCTGTGTTTTCCGTTTTTGAAGGGTAAGAAAGAAGCGTCGACTGGTCAGACAGGCGGTACAAATGCTCGGTCTTTAGTCTTTGGCTGAAAATCTACTTGCAATGTGTGCAAGTAGATGTGAAGAAGGCCGAGTAGATGTGTCGACAGACGTACAGAGAAGAGAATAAGTGGTTTTAAGCTTCTGTCAACTGACTTGTTCAGCTTTGTTTAGCTGCGGATGCATGGGTCGTTTTGTTTGTCTCCTTTGTTTAATGTGTTACGTAAGATTACGAAAGCTGAGGATGGTTTTGTTTGCTTCTCCGTCGTGGTTCGAAGTCTGGACCACCACTCGGAATACGAATCCTTGAGCTTGTCTGTGGGTGGCGTCGTTACCCAGGTTGCCTGTGTGCCTGGGACAAAAACAAGCTGCTGTTATGAAAAATTTATGATACAGGACGGGTAAAAAAAGGAAAAAAAAGAAGGAAGTCCTGTACACCACCCTATCCGACGTGTGTTGTCGTTTTTCTGTTTTCCCGACCCAACCTCTTCCCTCAAACAGAAACTTAACAACACGTAATAAATACACTACAATTCATAATAAATACACTACAACAACGGATCAACACTATATACAATATGTACAGCCCAGCAGTGGAGGCCGGCTGGGAAATTCTTGTAGAGCGTTTTTGCGCGTCATCCTCCAATTGCGCGCTGCCCCTGGAGCCAGGTTGTTACCCCTCACTACCGCGGTCTCATGGCGCAACGCTCAAGCCACTCGACCACCCCAGGGGGTACAAGTTGAACAACGTTTTGCACCTTAGATGTTTGCGAGCTTGAAGCTGCTCATTGAGAAGAGAGTTATCAAGGATTAAAGCAGCGTGTGATAAATTCTGGGGTGGAAGCTCTGTTGTGGATACTAATACATCTATTAAGAAGAATGGTAATGATGATAATGATAGACACAGTCGTTACCTGTTACAAGGCAATGCGCGGGATGGAGGAACTATCCGATAGAATATACCTCATTTAACGGTTAGGCACGAAGTTTTTTCGATACATTTGTTTCTCTAAACATACTAGAGCAATAACGGGCGACCGCAGGATAGATTATATACATATTGCGTGCAGCAACTGAACACTTGTCGATATGAATGCAACTTTTCCCTGTATTAGTTCAGCTTGTATCATAAATAACAATACAAGAGGAAATTGTAAACTTAGCACAACTGAGGTTATCTCATTGGAGTATTCATCTGGGGAGGGGGGGGGGACACTCCGAATGGTAGGATTGCTATACCCTCGTTTATAAACTGCCCGGAGGCTTCGCGGTCCTGTTTCTTGTAGTTATAGGCTGTCCTGCAGCGCGGCTATTGCGTCGTACGTACGAGTAGAGCGAGCAGGGCAGAAGTTGCCGAGAAATAACGACAGATTCGTAAGGACTGAAGCATAGACAGGTGAATCTTGTTCCTGCGACGTGAGTTGCTTTCTGTGTTTTCCGTTTTTGAAGGGTAAGAAAGAAGCGTCGACTGGTCAGACAGGCAGTAGAAATGCTCGGTCTTTAGTTTTTGGCTGAAAATCTACTTGCAATGTGTGCAAGTAGATGTGAAGAAGGCCGAGTAGATGTGTCGACAGACGTACAGAGAAGAGACTAAGTGGTTTGAAGCTTCTGTCAACTGACTTGTTCAGCTTTGTTTAGCTGCGGCTGCATGGGTCGTTTTGTTTGTCTTCTTTGTTTAATGTGTTACGTAAGATTACGAAAGCTGAGGATGGTTTTCTTTGCTTCTCCGTCATGGTTCAAAGTCTGGACCACCACTCGGAATACGAATCCTTGAGCTTGTCTGTGGGTGGCGTCGTTACCCAGGTTGCCTGTGTGCCTGGGACAAAAATAAGCTGCTGTTATGAAAAATTTATGATACAGGACGGGTAAAAAAAAGAAAAAAAAAGAAGGAAGTCCTGTACACCACCCTATCCGACGTGTGTTGTCGTTTTTCTGTTTTCCTTACCCAACCTCTTCCTTCGAACAGAAACTTAACAACACATAATAAATACACTACAATACATAATAAATACACTACAACAACGGATCAACACTATATTTAATATGTACAGCCCAGCAGTGGAGGCCGGCTGGGAAATTCTTGTAGAGCGTTTTTGCGCGTCATCCGCCAATAGCGCGCTGCCCCCGGAGCCAGGTCGTTAACCCTCACTACCGCGGTCTCATGGCGCAACGCTCAAGCCACTCGACCACCCCAGGGGGTACAAGTTGAACAACGTTTTGCACCTTATATGTTTGCGAGCTTGAAGCTGCTTATTGAGAAGAGAGTTATCATGGATTAAAGCAGCGTGTGATAAATTCTGGGGTGGAAGCTCTGTTGTGGATACTAATACATCTATTAAGAAGAATGGTAATGATGATAATGATAGACACAGTCGTTACCTGTTACAAGTCAATGCGCGGGATGGAGGAACTATCCGATAGAATATACCTCATTTAACGGTTAGGCACGAAGTTTTTTCGATACATTTGTTTCTCTAAACATACTAGAGCAATAACGGGCGACCGCAGGATAGATTATATATATATTGCGTGCAGCAACTGAACACTTGTCGATATGAATGCAACTTTTCCCTGTATTAGTTCAGCTTGTAGCATAAATAACAATACAAGAGGAAATTGTAAACTTAGCACAACTGAGGTTATCTCATTGGAGTATTCATCTGGGGAGGGGGGGGAACACTCCGAATGGTAGGACTGCTATACCCTCGTTTATAGACGGCCCGGAGGCTTTGCAGTCCTGTTTCTTGTAGTTATAGGCTGTCCTGCAGCGCGGCTATTGCGTCGTACGTACGAGTAGAGCGAGCAGGGCAGAAGTTTCCGAGAAATAACGACAGATTCGTAAGGACTGAAGCATAGACAGGTGAATCTTGTTCCTGCGACGTGAGTTGCTTTCTGTGTTTTCCGTTTTTGAAGGGTAAGAAAGAAGCGTGGACTGGTCAGACAGGCGGTAGAAATGCTCGGTCTTTAGTTTTTGGCTGAAAATCTACTTGCAATGTGTGCAAGTAGATGTGAAGAAGGCCAAGTAGATGTGTCGACAGACGTACAGAGAAGAGAATAAGTGGTTTGAAGCTTCTGTCAACTGACTTGTTCAGCTTTGTTTAGCTGCGGCTGCAGGGGTCGTTTTGTTTGTCTCTTTTGTTTAATGTGTTCCGTAAGATTACGAATACTTAGGATGGTTTTGTTTGCTTCTCCGTCGTGGTTCGAAGTCTGGACCACCACTCGGAATACGAATCCTTGAGCTTGTCTGTGGGTGGCGTCGTTACCCAGGTTGCCTGTGTGCCTGGGTCAAAAACAAGCTGCTGTTATTAAAAATTTATGATACAGGACGGGTAAAAAAAAGAAAAAAAAGAAGGAAGTCCTGTACACCACCCTATCCGACGTGTGTTGTCATTTTTCTGCTTTCCCGACCCAACGTCTTCTTTCAAACAGAAACTTAACAACACATAATAAATACACTACAATACATAATAAATACACTACAACAATGGATCAACACTATATACAATACCTACAGCCCAGCAGTGGAGGCCGGTTGGGAAATTCTTGTAGAACGTTTTTGCGCGTCATCCTCCAATTGCGCGCTGCCCCCAGAGCCAGGTTGTTAACCCTCACTACCACGGTCTCATGGCGCAACGCTCAAGCCACTCGACCACCCCAGGGGGTACAAGTTGAACAACGTTTTGCACCTTATATGTTTGCGAGCTTGAAGCTGCTCATTGAGAAGAGAGTTATCATGGATTAAAGCAGTGTGTGATAAACTCTGGGGTGGAAGCTCTGTTGTGGATACTAATACATCTATTAAGAAGAATGGTAATGATGATAATGATAGACACAGTCGTTACCTGTTACAAGGCAAAGCGCGGGATGGAGGAACTATCCGATAGAATATACCTCATTTAACGGTTAGGCACGAAGTTTTTTCGATACATTTGTTTCTCTAAACATACTAGAGCAATAACGGGCGACCGCAGGATAGATTATATACATATTGCGTGCAGCAACTGAACACTTGTCGATATGAATGCAACTTTTCCCTGTATTAGTTCAGCTTGTATCATAAATAACAATACAAGAGGAAATTGTAAACTTAGCACAACTGAGGTTATCTCATTGGAGTATTCATCTGGGGAGGGGGGGGGGGACACTCCGAATGGTAGGATTGCTATACCCTCGTTTATAAACTGCCCGGAGGCTTCGCGGTCCTGTTTCTTGTAGTTATAGGCTGTCCTGCAGCGCGGCTATTGCGTCGTACGTACGAGTAGAGCGAGCAGGGCAGAAGTTGCCGAGAAATAACGACAGATTCGTAAGGACTGAAGCATAGACAGGTGAATCTTGTTCCTGCGACGTGAGTTGCTTTCTGTGTTTTCCGTTTTTGAAGGGTAAGAAAGAAGCGTCGACTGGTCAGACAGGCAGTAGAAATGCTCGGTCTTTAGTTTTTGGCTGAAAATCTACTTGCAATGTGTGCAAGTAGATGTGAAGAAGGCCGAGTAGATGTGTCGACAGACGTACAGAGAAGAGACTAAGTGGTTTGAAGCTTCTGTCAACTGACTTGTTCAGCTTTGTTTAGCTGCGGCTGCATGGGTCGTTTTGTTTGTCTTCTTTGTTTAATGTGTTACGTAAGATTACGAAAGCTGAGGATGGTTTTCTTTGCTTCTCCGTCATGGTTCAAAGTCTGGACCACCACTCGGAATACGAATCCTTGAGCTTGTCTGTGGGTGGCGTCGTTACCCAGGTTGCCTGTGTGCCTGGGACAAAAATAAGCTGCTGTTATGAAAAATTTATGATACAGGACGGGTAAAAAAAAGAAAAAAAAAGAAGGAAGTCCTGTACACCACCCTATCCGACGTGTGTTGTCGTTTTTCTGTTTTCCTTACCCAACCTCTTCCTTCGAACAGAAACTTAACAACACATAATAAATACACTACAATACATAATAAATACACTACAACAACGGATCAACACTATATTTAATACCTACAGCCCAGCAGTGAAGGCCGGCTGGGAAATTCTTGTAGAGCGTTTTTGCGCGTCATCCGCCAATAGCGCGCTGCCCCCGGAGCCAGGTCGTTAACCCTCACTACCGCGGTCTCATGGCGGAACGCTCAAGCCACTCGACCACCCCAGGGGGTACAAGTTGAACAACGTTTTGCACCTTATATGTTTGCGAGCTTGAAGCTGCTCATTGAGAAGAGAGTTATCATGGATTAAAGCAGTGTGTGATAAACTCTGGGGTGGAAGCTCTGTTGTGGATACTAATACATCTATTAAGAAGAATGGTAATGATGATAATGATAGACACAGTCGTTACCTGTTACAAGGCAATGCGCGGGATGGAGGAACTATCCGATAGAATATACCTCATTTAACGGTTAGGCATGAAGTTTTTTCGATACATTTGTTTCTCTAAACATACTAGAGCAATATTGGGCGACCGCAGGATACATTATATATATATTGCGTGCAGCAACTGAACACTTGTCGATATGAATGCAACTTTTCCCTGTATCAGTTCAGCTTGTAGCATAAATAACAATACAAGAGGAAATTGTAAACGTAGCACAACTGAGGTTATCTCATTGGAGTATTCATCTGGGGAGGGGGCGGGGAATACTCCGAATGGTAGGACTGCTATACCCTCGTTTATAGACTGCCCGGAGGCTTCGCGGTCCTGTTTCTTGTAGTTATAGGCTGTCCAGCAGCGCGGCTATTGCGTCGTACGTACGAGTAGAGCGAGCAGGGCAGAATTTGCCGAGAAATAACGACAGATTCGTAAGGACTGAAGCATAGACAGGTGAATCTTGTTCCTGCGACGTGAGTTGCTTTCTGTGTTTTCCGTTTTTGAAGGGTAAGAAAGAAGCGTCCACTGGTCAGACAGGCGGTAGAAATGCTCGCTCTTTAGTTTTTGGCTGAGAATCTACTTGCAATGTGTGCAAGAAGATGTGAAGAAGGCCGAGTAGATGTGTCGACAGACGTACAGAGAAGAGAATAAGTGGTTTGAAGCTTCTGTCAACTGACTTGTTCAGCTTTGTTTAGCTGCGGCTGCATGGTTCGTTTTGTTTGTCTCCTTTGTTTAATGTGTTACGTAAGATTGCGAAAGCTGAGGATGGTTTTGTTTGCTTCTCCGTCGTGGTTCGAAGTCTGGACCACCACTCGGAATACGAATCCTTGAGCTTGTCTGTGGGTGGCGTCGTTACCCAGGTTGCCTGTGTGCCTGGGACAAAAACAAGCTGCTGTTATGAAAAATGGATGATACAGGACGGGTAAAAAAAAGAAAAAAAAGAAGGAAGTCCTGTACACCACCCTATCCGACGTGTGTGGTCGTTTTTCTGTTTTCCCCACCCAACCTCTGCCCGCAAACAGAAACTTAACAACACATAATAAATACACTACAATACATAATACACTACAACAATGGATCAACACTATATACAATACGTACAGCCCAGCAGTGGAGGCCGGCTGTCATAATATGTGCTGCGCGGGCGCGAAACAGAAACTAAAAAAAACGACAATAGTGTGCCGTGTGGTGGCGAAGAGGATGTGATGTGTGCGTGTATGTGCCGGGCGGTGCCTACGAGGAAGACGACAGCTCGTGAGGCGCGGCCTCGAGCGTGGGTGACCCGTGCCTTTGGCAGTGCGCGAGGTACGTCGTTCGAGGCAGGACTACCTCGTTGGGCGTCTGGCCCATAGGTACGACCCAGGCCACGTCGCGACACTCGTACTAGCCGAGTGGACAGCTCAGCCTCCGCTAGACGACCGGTCTAGGAGAGCTGGCGCCTGGTTCCTGAACCTGTCCTTGTCCCGCTGGTCGTGGAGAGCTGGCGCCGGGTGCCTGAACCTGCCCTTGCGCCGCTGTTCCAGGAGGGCTGGCGTGGGTTTCCGAGGCGGACTACTGGTGCTCAAGGGCACAACTCCCCGCCGCCGGCACACGTGAGTCGTCGGCTCCAGTTCGTCGACAGTGGCGGTAAGCCACTGGAGTTCGACGCGGCGACCCTGCGTCTCCCGACTTCGTCACTGCAGGTGACGACGCCGCCCAACGTCGACTTCGCCACTGAATGTTGCCGACGGGACATCAACGACGGCCCAGGCTACTACCCCGACGACCTGAACTGTAGGCCGAACGTTCTACATATTCATTTAGTTTAGCCGCGTGTTTTTTGTGTTAGGAACTTCGTAATGTGTGGGTTGTCCATGTGTGAAGGGTACAATAGAAGTTGGACGTGTGTTTGTGCACTGGCGTGCTGTCTGATTCTTTCTGGAGCGGTCCTGCCCCTATAACATCACAAACTGGCGAGCCTGCCAGGATCCGCTCGTTAAACCAGGGAAAGAAGATAGTTTCGCTCGAGGCAGACACACGTTCAGACTGCACCATGGACTTGGAAAAACTCGCCGCTATAGGGCTCCAACTAGGTTTCTCGGGTGCAGAGCTAAACAAGTGGATTGAGGCCCAACAGGCTAAGCTAAGGGATGAGAGAGCTGCAGAGCGAGAGGCAGCCAAAGAAGCTGACGAGAGGCAGCGTGAAATTCTGCAGCTTAAGCTAAAGCTTCAGGAAGGAGCTCAGAATATGCCTGTAGCAGCTAATGATGCTTTGACTGCGCCCAGCACCTCCTCACCCCTCAATCCGCAGAAGTTACTGCCTGTATTTGACGAGAAACGCGATGATCTGCACGCGTATCTGCAGCGATTCGAGCGCGTAGCCACAGGACAGGATTGGCCGCAAGAAAAATGGGGTCTCGCTGTTAGCCTGTGCCTAACGGGGGACGCGTTAACCGTGATAGGCCGAATGACTGCCGCTGATTCGCTGGACTACCAAAAAGTAAAGAAAGCGCTACTGCAGAGATTTCAGTTTACGGCTCAAGGCTACCAAGATAAGTTTCGGAAAGCACGAGCAGCAGATGGTGAAACTGGACGACAGTTAGCAGCAAGAATTACCAGTTATTTCGACCATTGGATAGACATGGCAAACGTATCCCAAACCTATGAAGGTCTAAGGGATCACGTAATCTCTGAGCAATTCTTGCGTTGTTGCCATCCAAAGCTGGTTGTTTTCTTAAAAGAGCGAGAGTGCAAGTCACTAGATGAACTCGCTAATTTGACGGATCGCTTCCTTGAGGCGCAGAATTTGACTAATATAGGAAAAGGTCCTGACCCCGCGAAAGAATCCAGTGGAAAGCCTACCGAAGCGTCGCGGAAACCGCAACTCAAGTGTATCCTGTGTCATCGTTTCGGACATTTGGCTCCTGACTGCCGCAATCCACCTAAGCAGATGCTGAAATGCAAGTTGTGCGGTAAAACGGGACATGTCACAGAAACTTGCCGAAACCAGCATGGGAACAACAAACCGAGTTCTTCGTGCGCATTTAGCGAACCTGACTCTGCCCGGGCTGGTGCTAGAAAAACAGCCAAGCGTCCAGGAGGGAAGATTCCTTGCTCAAGTCACCACGACGACAAGAACGTGCAGGGTACAATGCGTTTCCTGGCCGACGGGATGCCAGTGGTCGAAGGTCTGCTGCTAGGAAGAGAGGTTCGAGTCTTACGCGATACGGGATGCAACATGGCAATCGTCCGACGGGAGCTCGTTCCTGATGTGTGCCTGACAGGCAAGAAAATCAGTGTCGTTCTCCTAGACAGGTCAACTAGCCATCTCCCGGAAGCTATTGTACAAGTCAACACGCCGTACTTCACAGGGATGCTGAAAGTGGCTAGTATGGATCAACCCCTCTATGACCTTGTGCTGGGAAATCTTCCAGGCGTCAGAGGACCATACGATCCAGATTCTTACTGGAAGCAGGCGACTCATACCCAGGTGGATGAGTTACCTGCGCAAGCACACCCGACCAAGTCACCTGTCACCTCAAGATCTGCTTCTTCAAGCGTGGCAAAAACCAAAGCCAATCAACAAGGTCAAGAAAATATCAGGCCTTTGTACGTGTCAACAACGCTCTTACCTGACGTGACCAGAGCCCAACTCGCCGAGGAACAGCGAAATGACCCGACACTCAAAGCTGTCTTTGCTAAAGTGAATAAAGAGTTCAAATCGGGAAAGGGACACTGTTACGATTTCATCGAAGATAAAGGATTGCTTTATTGACGCTACCGCCTTGCCACTGGCAGGACGTTTGAACAGCTGGTCACTCCGAAAGCGTTCCGGGTAGGCATACTGGACATTGCTCATGGCAGTATCATGGCGGGACACCAAGGCATCAAAAGAACTACTGATCGTGTCCGAGAAGAATTTCATTGGCCTGACCTGAACGGAGACGTAAAGCGCTTTGTCAAGTCTTGCGACAAGTGCCAGAGAACTACCCCTAAAGGAAAAGTTGGGGTCGCACCACTAGGCAACATGCCTCTTATCCGGACAGACAATGCAGTGCAGTGCAGGGACCGTGCAGTGACCGTGCAGTGCAGTGACCATTCGTTCGCCCCGCGCCCTTGTAGTAGAATAGTTGCAAACAACTTTCTCGGAAAAGGGGGTGATGTCATAATATGTGCTGCGCGGGCGCGAAACAGAAACTAAAAAAAACGACAATAGTGTGCCGTGCGGTGGCGAAGAGGATGTGATGTGTGCGTGTATGTGCCGGGCGGTGCCTACGAGGAAGACGACAGCTCGTGAGGCGCGGCCTCGAGCGTGGGTGACCCGTGCCTTCGGCAGTGCGCGAGGTACGTCGTTCGAGGCAGGACTACCTCGTTGGGCGTCTGGCCCATAGGTACGACCCAGGCCACGTCGCGACACTCGTACTAGCCGAGTGGACAGCTCAGCCTCCGCTAGACGACCGGTCTAAGAGAGCTGGCGCCTGGTTCCTGAACCTGTCCTTGTCCCGCTGGTCGTGGAGAGCCGGCGCCGGGTGCCTGAACCTGCCCTTGCGCCGCTGTTCCAGGAGGGCTGGCGTGGGTTTCCGAGGCGGACTACAGGAGCTCAAGGGCACAACTCCCCGCCGCCGGAACACGTGAGTCGTCGGCTCCAGTTCGTCGACAGTGGCGCTGAGCCACTGGAGTTCGACGCGGCAACCCTGCGTCTCCCGACTTCGTCACTGCAGGTGACGACGCCGCCCAACGTCGACTTCGCCACTGAATGTTGCCGACGGGACATCAACGACGGCCCAGGCTACTACCCCGACGACCTGAACTGTAGGCCGAACGTTCTACATATTCATTTAGTTTAGCCGCGTGTTTTTTGTGTTAGGAACTTCGTAATGTGTGGGTTGTCCATGTGTGAAGGGTACAATAGAAGTTGGACGTGTGTTTGTGCACTGGCGTGCTGTCTGATTCTTTCTGGAGCGGTCCTGCCCCTATAACATCACACCGGCTGGGAAATTCTTGTAGAACGTTTTTGCGCGTCATCCTCCAATTGCGCGCTGCCCCCGGAGCCAGGTTGTTAACCCTCACTAACGCGGTCTCATGGCGCAACGCTCAAGCCACTCGACCACCCCAGGGGGTACAAGTTGAACAACGTTTTGCACCTTATATGTTTGCGAGCTTGAAGCTGCTCATTGAGAAGAGAGTTATCATGGATTAAAGCAGCGTGTGATAAATTCTAGGGTGGAAGCTCTGTTGTGGATACTAATACATCTATTAAGAAGAATGGTAATGATGATAATGATAGACACAGTCGTTACCTGTTACAAGTCAATGCGCGGGATGGAGGAACTATCCGATAGAATATACCTCATTTAACGGTTAGGCAGGAACTTTTTTCGATTCATTTGTTTATCTAAACATACTAGAGCAATAACGGGCGACCGCAGGATAGATTATATATATATTGCGTGCAGCAACTGAACACTTGTCGATATGAATGCAACTTTTCCCTGTATTAGTTCAGCTTGTAGCATAAGTAACAATACAAGAGGAAATGGTGAACTTAGCACGACTGAGGTTATCTCATTGTAGTATTCATCTGGGGAGGGGAGGGGGAACACTCCAAATGGTAGGACTGCTATACCCTCGTTTATAGACTGCCCGGAGGCTTCGCGGTCCTGTTTCTTGTAGTTATAGGCTGTCCTGCAGCGCCGCTATTGCGTCGTACGTAAGAGTTGAGCGAGCAGGGCAGAAGTTGCCGAGAAATAACGACAGATTCGTATATAAGGACTGAAGCATAGACAGGTGAATCTTGTTCCTGCGACATGAGTTGCTTTCTGTGTTTTCCGTTTTTGAGGGGTAAGAAAGAAGCGTCGACTGGTCAGACAGGCGGTAGAAATGCTCGGTCTTTAGTTTGTGGCTGAAAATCTACTTTCAATGTGTGCAAGTAGATGTGAAGAAAGCCGAGTAGATGTGTCGACAGACGTACAGAGAAGAGAATACGTGGTTTGAAGCTTCTGTCAACTGACTTGTTTAGCTTTGTTTAGCTGCGGCCGCATGGGTCGTTTTGTTTGTCTCCTTTGTTTAATGTGTTACGTAAGATTGCGAAAGCTGAGGGTGGTTTTGTTTGCTTCTCCGTCGTGGTTCGAAGTCTGGACCACCACTCGGAATACGAATCCTTGAGCTTGTCTGTGGGTGAAGTCGTTACCCAGGTTGCCTGTGTGCCTGGGACAAAAACAAGCTGCTGTTATGGAAAATGTATGATACAGGACGGGTAAGAAAAAGAAAAAAAAGAAAAAAAGTCCTGTACACCACCCTATCCGACGTGTGTTGTCGTTTTTCTGTTTTCCCGACCCAACGTCTTCCCTCAAACAGAAACTTAACAACACATAATAAATACACTACAATACATAATAAATACACTACAACAACGGATCAACACTATATATAATATGTACAGCCCAGCAGTGGAGGCCGGCTGGGAAATTCTTGTAGAGCGTTTTTGCGCGTCATCCTCCAATTGCGCGCTGCCCCCGGAGCCAGGTTGTTAACCCTCACTACCACGGTCTCATGGCGCAACGCTCAAGCCACTCGACCACCCCAGGGGGTACAAGTTGAACAACTTTTTGCACCTTATATGTTTGCGAGCTTGAAGCTGCTCATTGAGAAGAGGGTCACATGGATTAAATCAGCGTGTGATAAATTCTGGGGTGGAAGCTCTGTTGTGGATACTAATACATCTATTAAGAAGAATGGTAATGATGATAATGATAGACACAGTCGTTACCTGTTACAAGGCAATGCGCGGAATGGAGGCACTATCCGATAGAATATACCTCAATTAACGGTTAGGCACGAAGTTTTTTCGATTCATTTGTTTCTCTAAACATACTAGAGCAATAACGGGCGACCGCAGGATAGATTGTATATATATTGCGTGCAGCAACTGAACACTTGTCGATATGAATGCAACTTTTCCCTGTATTAGTTCAGCTTGTAGCATAAATAACAATACAAGAGGAAATTGTAAACATAGCACAACTGAGGTAATCTCATTGGAGTATTCATCTGGGGAGGGGGGGGGGCACTCCGAATGGTAGGACTGCTATACCCTCGTTTATAGACTGCCCGGACGCTTCGCGGTCCTGTTTCTTGTAGTTATAGGCTGTCCTGCAGCGCGGCTATTGCGTCGTACGTACGACTAGAGCGAGCAGGGCAGAAGCTGCCGAGAAATAACGAGAGATTCGTAAGGACTTAAGCATAGACAGGTGAATCTTTTTCCTGCGACATGAGTTGCTTTCTGTGTTTTCCGTTTTTGAAGGGTAAGAAAGAAGCGTCGGCTGGTCAGATAGGCGGTAGAAATGCTCGGTCTTTAGTTTGTGGCTGAAAATCTACTTGCATTGTGTGCAAGTAGATGTGAAGAAGCCCGAGTAGATGTGTCGACAGACGTACAGAGAAGAGAATAAGTGGTTTGAAGCTTCTGTCAACTGACTTGTTCAGCTTTTTTTAGGTGCGGCTGCATGGGTCGTTTTGTTTGTCTCCTTTGTTTAATGTGTTACGTAAGATTACGAATACTTAGGATGGTTTTGTTTGCTTCTCCGTCGTGGTTCGAAGTCTGGACCACCACTCGGAATACGAATCCTTGAGCTTGTCTGTGGGTGGCGTCGTTACCCAGGTTGCCTGTGTGCCTGGGACAAAAACAAGCTGCTGTTATTAAAAATTTATGATACAGGACGGGTAAAAAAAAGAAAAAAAAGAAGGAAGTCCTGTACACCACCCTATCCGACGTGTGTTGTCATTTTTCTGCTTTCCCGACCCAACGTCTTCTTTCAAACAGAAACTTAACAACACATAATAAATACACTACAATACATAATAAATACACTACAACAATGGATCAACACTATATACAATACCTACAGCCCAGCAGTGGAGGCCGGTTGGGAAATTCTTGTAGAACGTTTTTGCGCGTCATCCTCCAATTGCGCGCTGCCCCCGGAGCCAGGTTGTTAACCCTCACTACCACGGTCTCATGGCGCAACGCTCAAGCCACTCGACCACCCCAGGGGGTACAAGTTGAACAACGTTTTGCACCTTATATGTTTGCGAGCTTGAAGCTGCTCATTGAGAAGAGAGTTATCATGGATTAAAGCAGTGTGTGATAAACTCTGGGGTGGAAGCTCTGTTGTGGATACTAATACATCTATTAAGAAGAATGGTAATGATGATAATGATAGACACAGTCGTTACCTGTTACAAGGCAATGCGCGGGATGGAGAAACTATCCGATAGAATATACCTCATTTAACGGTTAGGCACGAAGTTTTTTCGATACATTTGTTTCTCTAAACATACTAGAGCAATAACGGGCGACCGCAGGATAGATTATATACATATTGCGTGCAGCAACTGAACACTTGTCGATATGAATGCAACTTTTCCCTGTATTAGTTCAGCTTGTATCATAAATAACAATACAAGAGGAAATTGTAAACTTAGCACAACTGAGGTTATCTCATTGGAGTATTCATCTGGGGAGGGGGGGGGGACACTCCGAATGGTAGGATTGCTATACCCTCGTTTATAAACTGCCCGGAGGCTTCGCGGTCCTGTTTCTTGTAGTTATAGGCTGTCCTGCAGCGCGGCTATTGCGTCGTACGTACGAGTAGAGCGAGCAGGGCAGAAGTTGCCGAGAAATAACGACAGATTCGTAAGGACTGAAGCATAGACAGGTGAATCTTGTTCCTGCGACGTGAGTTGCTTTCTGTGTTTTCCGTTTTTGAAGGGTAAGAAAGAAGCGTCGACTGGTCAGACAGGCAGTAGAAATGCTCGGTCTTTAGTTTTTGGCTGAAAATCTACTTGCAATGTGTGCAAGTAGATGTGAAGAAGGCCGAGTAGATGTGTCGACAGACGTACAGAGAAGAGACTAAGTGGTTTGAAGCTTCTGTCAACTGACTTGTTCAGCTTTGTTTAGCTGCGGCTGCATGGGTCGTTTTGTTTGTCTTCTTTGTTTAATGTGTTACGTAAGATTACGTAAGCTGAGGATGGTTTTCTTTGCTTCTCCGTCATGGTTCAAAGTCTGGACCACCACTCGGAATACGAATCCTTGAGCTTGTCTGTGGGTGGCGTCGTTACCCAGGTTGCCTGTGTGCCTGGGACAAAAATAAGCTGCTGTTATGAAAAATTTATGATACAGGACGGGTAAAAAAAAGAAAAAAAAAAGAAGGAAGTCCTGTACACCACCCTATCCGACGTGTGTTGTCGTTTTTCTGTTTTCCTTACCCAACCTCTTCCTTCGAACAGAAACTTAACAACACATAATAAATACACTACAATACATAATAAATACACTACAACAACGGATCAACACTATATTTAATATGTACAGCCCAGCAGTGGAGGCCGGCTGGGAAATTCTTGTAGAGCGTTTTTGCGCGTCATCCGCCAATAGCGCGCTGCCCCCGGAGCCAGGTCGTTAACCCTCACTACCGCGGTCTCATGGCGCAACGCTCAAGCCACTCGACCACCCCAGGGGGTACAAGTTGAACAACGTTTTGCACCTTATATGTTTGCGAGCTTGAAGCTGTTTATTGAGAAGAGAGTTATCATGGATTAAAGCAGCGTGTGATAAATTCTGGGGTGGAAGCTCTGTTGTGGATACTAATACATCTATTAAGAAGAATGGTAATGATGATAATGATAGACACAGTCGTTACCTGTTACAAGTCAATGCGCGGGATGGAGGAACTATCCGATAGAATATACCTCATTTAACGGTTAGGCACGAAGTTTTTTCGATACATTTGTTTCTCTAAACATACTAGAGCAATAACGGGCGACCGCAGGATAGATTATATATATATTGCGTGCAGCAACTGAACACTTGTCGATATGAATGCAACTTTTCCCTGTATTAGTTCAGCTTGTAGCATAAATAACAATACAAGAGGAAATTGTAAACTTAGCACAACTGAGGTTATCTCATTGGAGTATTCATCTGGGGAGGGGGGGGGGGAACACTCCGAATGGTAGGACTGCTATACCCTCGTTTATAGACGGCCCGGAGGCTTTGCAGTCCTGTTTCTTGTAGTTATAGGCTGTCCTGCAGCGCGGCTATTGCGTCGTACGTACGAGTAGAGCGAGCAGGGCAGAAGTTTCCGAGAAATAACGACAGATTCGTAAGGACTGAAGCATAGACAGGTGAATCTTGTTCCTGCGACGTGAGTTGCTTTCTGTGTTTTCCGTTTTTGAAGGGTAAGAAAGAAGCGTGGACTGGTCAGACAGGCGGTAGAAATGCTCGGTCTTTAGTTTTTGGCTGAAAATCTACTTGCAATGTGTGCAAGTAGATGTGAAGAAGGCCAAGTAGATGTGTCGACAGACGTACAGAGAAGAGAATAAGTGGTTTGAAGCTTCTGTCAACTGACTTGTTCAGCTTTGTTTAGCTGCGGCTGCATGGGTCGTTTTGTTTGTCTCTTTTGTTTAATGTGTTCCGTAAGATTACGAATACTTAGGATGGTTTTGTTTGCTTCTCCGTCGTGGTTCGAAGTCTGGACCACCACTCGGAATACGAATCCTTGAGCTTGTCTGTGGGTGGCGTCGTTACCCAGGTTGCCTGTGTGCCTGGGACAAAAACAAGCTGCTGTTATTAAAAATTTATGATACAGGACGGGTAAAAAAAAGAAAAAAAAGAAGGAAGTCCTGTACACCACCCTATCCGACGTGTGTTGTCATTTTTCTGCTTTCCCGACCCAACGTCTTCTTTCAAACAGAAACTTAACAACACATAATAAATACACTACAATACATAATAAATACACTACAACAATGGATCAACACTATATACAATACCTACAGCCCAGCAGTGGAGGCCGGTTGGGAAATTCTTGTAGAACGTTTTTGCGCGTCATCCTCCAATTGCGCGCTGCCCCCGGAGCCAGGTTGTTAACCCTCACTACCACGGTCTCATGGCGCAACGCTCAAGCCACTCGACCACCCCAGGGGGTACAAGTTGAACAACGTTTTGCACCTTATATGTTTGCGAGCTTGAAGCTGCTCATTGAGAAGAGAGTTATCATGGATTAAAGCAGTGTGTGATAAACTCTGGGGTGGAAGCTCTGTTGTGGATACTAATACATCTATTAAGAAGAATGGTAATGATGATAATGATAGACACAGTCGTTACCTGTTACAAGGCAATGCGCGGGATGGAGAAACTATCCGATAGAATATACCTCATTTAACGGTTAGGCACGAAGTTTTTTCGATACATTTGTTTCTCTAAACATACTAGAGCAATAACGGGCGACCGCAGGATAGATTATATACATATTGCGTGCAGCAACTGAACACTTGTCGATATGAATGCAACTTTTCCCTGTATTAGTTCAGCTTGTATCATAAATAACAATACAAGAGGAAATTGTAAACTTAGCACAACTGAGGTTATCTCATTGGAGTATTCATCTGGGGAGGGGGGGGGGGGGACACTCCGAATGGTAGGATTGCTATACCCTCGTTTATAAACTGCCCGGAGGCTTCGCGGTCCTGTTTCTTGTAGTTATAGGCTGTCCTGCAGCGCGGCTATTGCGTCGTACGTACGAGTAGAGCGAGCAGGGCAGAAGTTGCCGAGAAATAACGACAGATTCGTAAGGACTGAAGCATAGACAGGTGAATCTTGTTCCTGCGACGTGAGTTGCTTTCTGTGTTTTCCGTTTTTGAAGGGTAAGAAAGAAGCGTCGACTGGTCAGACAGGCAGTAGAAATGCTCGGTCTTTAGTTTTTGGCTGAAAATCTACTTGCAATGTGTGCAAGTAGATGTGAAGAAGGCCGAGTAGATGTGTCGACAGACGTACAGAGAAGAGACTAAGTGGTTTGAAGCTTCTGTCAACTGACTTGTTCAGCTTTGTTTAGCTGCGGCTGCATGGGTCGTTTTGTTTGTCTTCTTTGTTTAATGTGTTACGTAAGATTACGTAAGCTGAGGATGGTTTTCTTTGCTTCTCCGTCATGGTTCAAAGTCTGGACCACCACTCGGAATACGAATCCTTGAGCTTGTCTGTGGGTGGCGTCGTTACCCAGGTTGCCTGTGTGCCTGGGACAAAAATAAGCTGCTGTTATGAAAAATTTATGATACAGGACGGGTAAAAAAAAGAAAAAAAAAAGAAGGAAGTCCTGTACACCACCCTATCCGACGTGTGTTGTCGTTTTTCTGTTTTCCTTACCCAACCTCTTCCTTCGAACAGAAACTTAACAACACATAATAAATACACTACAATACATAATAAATACACTACAACAACGGATCAACACTATATTTAATATGTACAGCCCAGCAGTGGAGGCCGGCTGGGAAATTCTTGTAGAGCGTTTTTGCGCGTCATCCGCCAATAGCGCGCTGCCCCCGGAGCCAGGTCGTTAACCCTCACTACCGCGGTCTCATGGCGCAACGCTCAAGCCACTCGACCACCCCAGGGGGTACAAGTTGAACAACGTTTTGCACCTTATATGTTTGCGAGCTTGAAGCTGTTTATTGAGAAGAGAGTTATCATGGATTAAAGCAGCGTGTGATAAATTCTGGGGTGGAAGCTCTGTTGTGGATACTAATACATCTATTAAGAAGAATGGTAATGATGATAATGATAGACACAGTCGTTACCTGTTACAAGTCAATGCGCGGGATGGAGGAACTATCCGATAGAATATACCTCATTTAACGGTTAGGCACGAAGTTTTTTCGATACATTTGTTTCTCTAAACATACTAGAGCAATAACGGGCGACCGCAGGATAGATTATATATATATTGCGTGCAGCAACTGAACACTTGTCGATATGAATGCAACTTTTCCCTGTATTAGTTCAGCTTGTAGCATAAATAACAATACAAGAGGAAATTGTAAACTTAGCACAACTGAGGTTATCTCATTGGAGTATTCATCTGGGGAGGGGGGGGGGAACACTCCGAATGGTAGGACTGCTATACCCTCGTTTATAGACGGCCCGGAGGCTTTGCAGTCCTGTTTCTTGTAGTTATAGGCTGTCCTGCAGCGCGGCTATTGCGTCGTACGTACGAGTAGAGCGAGCAGGGCAGAAGTTTCCGAGAAATAACGACAGATTCGTAAGGACTGAAGCATAGACAGGTGAATCTTGTTCCTGCGACGTGAGTTGCTTTCTGTGTTTTCCGTTTTTGAAGGGTAAGAAAGAAGCGTGGACTGGTCAGACAGGCGGTAGAAATGCTCGGTCTTTAGTTTTTGGCTGAAAATCTACTTGCAATGTGTGCAAGTAGATGTGAAGAAGGCCAAGTAGATGTGTCGACAGACGTACAGAGAAGAGAATAAGTGGTTTGAAGCTTCTGTCAACTGACTTGTTCAGCTTTGTTTAGCTGCGGCTGCATGGGTCGTTTTGTTTGTCTCTTTTGTTTAATGTGTTCCGTAAGATTACGAATACTTAGGATGGTTTTGTTTGCTTCTCCGTCGTGGTTCGAAGTCTGGACCACCACTCGGAATACGAATCCTTGAGCTTGTCTGTGGGTGGCGTCGTTACCCAGGTTGCCTGTGTGCCTGGGACAAAAACAAGCTGCTGTTATTAAAAATTTATGATACAGGACGGGTAAAAAAAAGAAAAAAAAGAAGGAAGTCCTGTACACCACCCTATCCGACGTGTGTTGTCATTTTTCTGCTTTCCCGACCCAACGTCTTCTTTCAAACAGAAACTTAACAACACATAATAAATACACTACAATACATAATAAATACACTACAACAATGGATCAACACTATATACAATACCTACAGCCCAGCAGTGGAGGCCGGTTGGGAAATTCTTGTAGAACGTTTTTGCGCGTCATCCTCCAATTGCGCGCTGCCCCCGGAGCCAGGTTGTTAACCCTCACTACCACGGTCTCATGGCGCAACGCTCAAGCCACTCGACCACCCCAGGGGGTACAAGTTGAACAACGTTTTGCACCTTATATGTTTGCGAGCTTGAAGCTGCTCATTGAGAAGAGAGTTATCATGGATTAAAGCAGTGTGTGATAAACTCTGGGGTGGAAGCTCTGTTGTGGATACTAATACATCTATTAAGAAGAATGGTAATGATGATAATGATAGACACAGTCGTTACCTGTTACAAGGCAATGCGCGGGATGGAGGAACTATCCGATAGAATATACCTCATTTAACGGTTAGGCATGAAGTTTTTTCGATACATTTGTTTCTCTAAACATACTAGAGCAATATTGGGCGACCGCAGGATACATTATATATATATTGCGTGCAGCAACTGAACACTTGTCGATATGAATGCAACTTTTCCCTGTATCAGTTCAGCTTGTAGCATAAATAACAATACAAGAGGAAATTGTAAACGTAGCACAACTGAGGTTATCTCATTGGAGTATTCATCTGGGGAGGGGGTGGGGAATACTCCGAATGGTAGGACTGCTATACCCTCGTTTATAGACTGCCCGGAGGCTTCGCGGTCCTGTTTCTTGTAGTTATAGGCTGTCCAGCAGCGCGGCTATTGCGTCGTACGTACGAGTAGAGCGAGCAGGGCAGAATTTGCCGAGAAATAACGACAGATTCGTAAGGACTGAAGCATAGACAGGTGAATCTTGTTCCTGCGACGTGAGTTGCTTTCTGTGTTTTCCGTTTTTGAAGGGTAAGAAAGAAGCGTCCACTGGTCAGACAGGCGGTAGAAATGCTCGCTCTTTAGTTTTTGGCTGAGAATCTACTTGCAATGTGTGCAAGAAGATGTGAAGAAGGCCGAGTAGATGTGTCGACAGACGTACAGAGAAGAGAATAAGTGGTTTGAAGCTTCTGTCAACTGACTTGTTCAGCTTTGTTTAGCTGCGGCTGCATGGTTCGTTTTGTTTGTCTCCTTTGTTTAATGTGTTACGTAAGATTGCGAAAGCTGAGGATGGTTTTGTTTGCTTCTCCGTCGTGGTTCGAAGTCTGGACCACCACTCGGAATACGAATCCTTGAGCTTGTCTGTGGGTGGCGTCGTTACCCAGGTTGCCTGTGTGCCTGGGACAAAAACAAGCTGCTGTTATGAAAAATGGATGATACAGGACGGGTAAAAAAAAGAAAAAAAAGAAGGAAGTCCTGTACACCACCCTATCCGACGTGTGTGGTCGTTTTTCTGTTTTCCCGACCCAACCTCTGCCCGCAAACAGAAACTTAACAACACATAATAAATACACTACAATACATAATACACTACAACAATGGATCAACACTATATACAATACGTACAGCCCAGCAGTGGAGGCCGGCTGTCATAATATGTGCTGCGCGGGCGCGAAACAGAAACTAAAAAAAACGACAATAGTGTGCCGTGTGGTGGCGAAGAGGATGTGATGTGTGCGTGTATGTGCCGGGCGGTGCCTACGAGGAAGACGACAGCTCGTGAGGCGCGGCCTCGAGCGTGGGTGACCCGTGCCTTTGGCAGTGCGCGAGGTACGTCGTTCGAGGCAGGACTACCTCGTTGGGCGTCTGGCCCATAGGTACGACCCAGGCCACGTCGCGACACTCGTACTAGCCGAGTGGACAGCTCAGCCTCCGCTAGACGACCGGTCTAGGAGAGCTGGCGCCTGGTTCCTGAACCTGTCCTTGTCCCGCTGGTCGTGGAGAGCTGGCGCCGGGTGCCTGAACCTGCCCTTGCGCCGCTGTTCCAGGAGGGCTGGCGTGGGTTTCCGAGGCGGACTACTGGTGCTCAAGGGCACAACTCCCCGCCGCCGGCACACGTGAGTCGTCGGCTCCAGTTCGTCGACAGTGGCGGTAAGCCACTGGAGTTCGACGCGGCGACCCTGCGTCTCCCGACTTCGTCACTGCAGGTGACGACGCCGCCCAACGTCGACTTCGCCACTGAATGTTGCCGACGGGACATCAACGACGGCCCAGGCTACTACCCCGACGACCTGAACTGTAGGCCGAACGTTCTACATATTCATTTAGTTTAGCCGCGTGTTTTTTGTGTTAGGAACTTCGTAATGTGTGGGTTGTCCATGTGTGAAGGGTACAATGGAAGTTGGACGTGTGTTTGTGCACTGGCGTGCTGTCTGATTCTTTCTGGAGCGGTCCTGCCCCTATAACATCACAAACTGGCGAGCCTGCCAGGATCCGCTCGTTAAACCAGGGAAAGAAGATAGTTTCGCTCGAGGCAGACACACGTTCAGACTGCACCATGGACTTGGAAAAACTCGCCGCTATAGGGCTCCAACTAGGTTTCTCGGGTGCAGAGCTAAACAAGTGGATTGAGGCCCAACAGGCTAAGCTAAGGGATGAGAGAGCTGCAGAGCGACAGGCAGCCAAAGAAGCTGACGAGAGACAGCGTGAAATTCTGCAGCTTAAGCTAAAGCTTCAGGAAGGAGCTCAGAATATGCCTGTAGCAGCTAATGATGCTTTGACTGCGCCCAGCACCTCCTCACCCCTCAATCCGCAGAAGTTACTGCCTGTATTTGACGAGAAACGCGATGATCTGCACGCGTATCTGCAGCGATTCGAGCGCGTAGCCACAGGACAGGATTGGCCGCAAGAAAAATGGGGTCTCGCTGTTAGCCTGTGCCTAACGGGGGACGCGTTAACCGTGATAGGCCGAATGACTGCCGCTGATTCGCTGGACTACCAAAAAGTAAAGAAAGCGCTACTGCAGAGATTTCAGTTTACGGCTCAAGGCTACCAAGATAAGTTTCGGAAAGCACGAGCAGCAGATGGTGAAACTGGACGACAGTTAGCAGCAAGAATTACCAGTTATTTCGACCATTGGATAGACATGGCAAACGTATCCCAAACCTATGAAGGTCTAAGGGATCACGTAATCTCTGAGCAATTCTTGCGTTGTTGCCATCCAAAGCTGGTTGTTTTCTTAAAAGAGCGAGAGTGCAAGTCACTAGATGAACTCGCTAATTTGACGGATCGCTTCCTTGAGGCGCAGAATTTGACTAATATAGGAAAAGGTCCTGACCCCGCGAAAGAATCCAGTGGAAAGCCTACCGAAGCGTCGCGGAAACCGCAACTCAAGTGTATCCTGTGTCATCGTTTCGGACATTTGGCTCCTGACTGCCGCAATCCACCTAAGCAGATGCTGAAATGCAAGTTGTGCGGTAAAACGGGACATGTCACAGAAACTTGCCGAAACCAGCATGGGAACAACAAACCGAGTTCTTCGTGCGCATTTAGCGAACCTGACTCTGCCCGGGCTGGTGCTAGAAAAACAGCCAAGCGTCCAGGAGGGAAGATTCCTTGCTCAAGTCACCACGACGACAAGAACGTGCAGGGTACAATACGTTTCCTGGCCGACGGGATGCCAGTGGTCGAAGGTCTGCTGCTAGGAAGAGAGGTTCGAGTCTTACGCGATACGGGATGCAACATGGCAATCGTCCGACGGGAGCTCGTTCCTGATGTGTGCCTGACAGGCAAGAAAATCAGTGTCGTTCTCCTAGACAGGTCAACTAGCCATCTCCCGGAAGCTATTGTACAAGTCAACACGCCGTACTTCACAGGGATGCTGAAAGTGGCTAGTATGGATCAACCCCTCCATGACCTTGTGCTGGGAAATCTTCCAGGCGTCAGAGGACCATACGATCCAGATTCTTACTGGAAGCAGGCGACTCATACCCAGGTGGATGAGTTACCTGCGCAAGCACACCCGACCAAGTCACCTGTCACCTCAAGATCTGCTTCTTCAAGCGTGGCAAAAACCAAAGCCAATCAACAAGGTCAAGAAAATATCAGGCCTTTGTACGTGTCAACAACGCTCTTACCTGACGTGACCAGAGCCCAACTCGCCGAGGAACAGCGAAATGACCCGACACTCAAAGCTGTCTTTGCTAAAGTGAATAAAGAGTTCAAATCGGGAAAGGGACACTGTTACGATTTCATCGAAGATAAAGGATTGCTTTATTGACGCTACCGCCTTGCCACTGGCAGGACGTTTGAACAGCTGGTCACTCCGAAAGCGTTCCGGGTAGGCATACTGGACATTGCTCATGGCAGTATCATGGCGGGACACCAAGGCATCAAAAGAACTACTGATCGTGTCCGAGAAGAATTTCATTGGCCTGACCTGAACGGAGACGTAAAGCGCTTTGTCAAGTCTTGCGACAAGTGCCAGAGAACTACCCCTAAAGGAAAAGTTGGGGTCGCACCACTAGGCAACATGCCTCTTATCCGGACAGACAATGCAGTGCAGTGCAGGGACCGTGCAGTGACCGTGCAGTGCAGTGACCATTCGTTCGCCCCGCGCCCTTGTAGTAGAATAGTTGCAAACAACTTTCTCGGAAAAGGGGGTGATGTCATAATATGTGCTGCGCGGGCGCGAAACAGAAACTAAAAAAAACGACAATAGTGTGCCGTGCGGTGGCGAAGAGGATGTGATGTGTGCGTGTATGTGCCGGGCGGTGCCTACGAGGAAGACGACAGCTCGTGAGGCGCGGCCTCGAGCGTGGGTGACCCGTGCCTTCGGCAGTGCGCGAGGTACGTCGTTCGAGGCAGGACTACCTCGTTGGGCGTCTGGCCCATAGGTACAACCCAGGCCACGTCGCGACACTCGTACTAGCCGAGTGGACAGCTCAGCCTCCGCTAGACGACCGGTCTAGGAGAGCTGGCGCCTGGTTCCTGAACCTGTCCTTGTCCCGCTGGTCGTGGAGAGCTGGCGCCGGGTGCCTGAACCTGCCCTTGCGCCGCTGTTCCAGGAGGGCTGGCGTGGGTTTCCGAGGCGGACTACAGGAGCTCAAGGGCACAACTCCCCGCCGCCGGAACACGTGAGTCGTCGGCTCCAGTTCGTCGACAGTGGCGCTGAGCCACTGGAGTTCGACGCGGCAACCCTGCGTCTCCCGACTTCGTCACTGCAGGTGACGACGCCGCCCAACGTCGACTTCGCCACTGAATGTTGCCGACGGGACATCAACGACGGCCCAGGCTACTACCCCGACGACCTGAACTGTAGGCCGAACGTTCTACATATTCATTTAGTTTAGCCGCGTGTTTTTTGTGTTAGGAACTTCGTAATGTGTGGGTTGTCCATGTGTGAAGGGTACAATAGAAGTTGGACGTGTGTTTGTGCACTGGCGTGCTGTCTGATTCTTTCTGGAGCGGTCCTGCCCCTATAACATCACACCGGCTGGGAAATTCTTGTAGAACGTTTTTGCGCGTCATCCTCCAGTTGCGCGCTGCCCCCGGAGCCAGGTTGTTAACCCTCACTAACGCGGTCTCATGGCGCAACGCTCAAGCCACTCGACCACCCCAGGGGGTACAAGTTGAACAACGTTTTGCACCTTATACGTTTGCGAGCTTGAAGCTGCTCATTGAGAAGAGAGTTATCATGGATTAAAGCAGCGTGTGATAAATTCTAGGGTGGAAGCTCTGTTGTGGATACTAATACATCTATTAAGAAGAATGGTAATGATGATAATGATAGACACAGTCGTTACCTGTTACAAGTCAATGCGCGGGATGGAGGAACTATCCGATAGAATATACCTCATTTAACGGTTAGGCAGGAACTTTTTTCGATTCATTTGTTTATCTAAACATACTAGAGCAATAACGGGCGACCGCAGGATAGATTATATATATATTGCGTGCAGCAACTGAACACTTGTCGATATGAATGCAACTTTTCCCTGTATTAGTTCAGCTTGTAGCATAAGTAACAATACAAGAGGAAATGGTGAACTTAGCACGACTGAGGTTATCTCATTGTAGTATTCATCTGGGGAGGGGAGGGGGAACACTCCAAATGGTAGGACTGCTATACCCTCGTTTATAGACTGCCCGGAGGCTTCGCGGTCCTGTTTCTTGTAGTTATAGGCTGTCCTGCAGCGCCGCTATTGCGTCGTACGTAAGAGTTGAGCGAGCAGGGCAGAAGTTGCCGAGAAATAACGACAGATTCGTATATAAGGACTGAAGCATAGACAGGTGAATCTTGTTCCTGCGACATGAGTTGCTTTCTGTGTTTTCCGTTTTTGAGGGGTAAGAAAGAAGCGTCGACTGGTCAGACAGGCGGTAGAAATGCTCGGTCTTTAGTTTGTGGCTGAAAATCTACTTTCAATGTGTGCAAGTAGATGTGAAGAAAGCCGAGTAGATGTGTCGACAGACGTACAGAGAAGAGAATACGTGGTTTGAAGCTTCTGTCAACTGACTTGTTTAGCTTTGTTTAGCTGCGGCCGCATGGGTCGTTTTGTTTGTCTCCTTTGTTTAATGTGTTACGTAAGATTGCGAAAGCTGAGGGTGGTTTTGTTTGCTTCTCCGTCGTGGTTCGAAGTCTGGACCACCACTCGGAATACGAATCCTTGAGCTTGTCTGTGGGTGAAGTCGTTACCCAGGTTGCCTGTGTGCCTGGGACAAAAACAAGCTGCTGTTATGGAAAATGTATGATACAGGACGGGTAAGAAAAAGAAAAAAAAAGAAAAAAAGTCCTGTACACCACCCTATCCGACGTGTGTTGTCGTTTTTCTGTTTTCCCGACCCAACGTCTTCCCTCAAACAGAAACTTAACAACACATAATAAATACACTACAATACATAATAAATACACTACAACAACGGATCAACACTATATATAATATGTACAGCCCAGGAGTGGAGAGGCGGCTGGGAAATTCTTGTAGAGCGTTTTTGCGCGTCATCCTCCAATTGCGCGCTACCCCGGAGCCAGGTTGTTAACCCTCACTACCGCGGTCTCATGGCGCAACGCTCAAGCCACTCGACCACCCCAGGGGGTACAAGTTGAACAACTTTTTGCACCTTATATGTCTGCGAGCTTGAAGCTGCTCATTGAGAAGAGAGTTATCACGGATTAAAGCAGCGTGTTATAAATTCTGGGGTGGAAGCTCTGTTGTGGATACTAATACATCTATTAAGAAGAATGGTAAATGATAATGATAGACAGAGTCGTTACTTGTTACAAGGCAATGCGCGTGATGGAGGCACTATCCCATAGAATATACCTCATTTAACGGTTAGGCACGAAGATTTTTCGATTCATTTCTTTCTTTAAACATACTAGAGCAATAACGGGCGACCACAGGATAGATTATATATATATTGCGTGCAGCAACTGAACACTTGTCGATATGAATGCAACTTTTCCCTGTATTAGTTCAGCTTGTAGCGTAAATAACAATACAAGAGGAAATTTTAAACTTAGCACAACTGAGGCTATCTCATTGGAGTATTCATCTGGGGAGGGGGGGGGGGGACACTACGGATGGTAGTACTGCTATACCCTCGTTTATAGACTGCCCGGAGGCTTCGCGGTCCTGTTTCTTGTAGTTATAGGCTGTCCTGCAGCGCGGCTATTGCGTCGTACGTACGAGTAGAGCGAGCCGGGCAGAAGTTGACGAGAAATAACGACAGATTCGTAAGGACTGAAGCATAGAAAGGTGAATCTTGTTCCTGCGACGAGTTGCTTTCTGTGTTTTCCGTTTTTGAAGGGTAAGAAAGAAGCGTCGACTGGTCAGACAGGCGGTAAAATGCTCGGTCTTTAGTTTGTGGCTGAAATTCTACTTGCAATGTGTGCAAGTAGATGTGAAGAAGGCCGAGTAGATGTGTCGACAGACGTACAGAGAAGAGAATAAGTGGTTTGAAGCTTCTGTCAACTGACTTGTTCAGCTTTGTTTAGCTTCGGGTGCATGGGTCGTTTTGTTTGTCTCCCTTGTTTAATGTGTTACGTAAGATTGCGAAAGCTGAGGATGGTTTTGTTTGCTTCTCCGTCGTGGTTGGAATACTGGACCGCCACTCGGAATACGAATCCTTGAGCTTGTCTGTGGGTGGCGTCGTTACCCAGGTTGCCTGTGTGCCTGGGACAAAAACAAGCTGCTGTTATGAAAAATTTATGATACAGGACGGGTAAAAAAAAAAAAAGAAGAAAATCCTGTACACCACCCTATCCGACGTTTGTTGTCGTTTTTCTGTTTTCCTGACCCAACCTCTTCCCTCAAACAGAAACTTAACAACACATAATAAATACACTACAATACATAATAAATACACTACAACAACGGATCAACACTATATATAATATGTACAGCCCAGCAGTGGAGGCCGGCTGGGAAATTCTTGTAGAGCGTTTTCGCGCGTCATCCTCCAATTGCGCGCTGCCCCCGGAGCCAGGTTGTTAACCCTCACTACCACGGTCTCATGGCGCAACGCTCAAGCCACTCGACCACCCCAGGGGGTACAAGTTGAACAACTTTTTGCACCTTATATGTTTGCGAGCTTGAAGCTGCTCATTGAGAAGAGGGTCACATGGATTAAATCAGCGTGTGATAAATTCTGGGGTGGAAGCTCTGTTGTGGATACTAATACATCTATTAAGAAGAATGGTAATGATGATAATGATAGACACAGTCGTTACCTGTTACAAGGCAATGCGCGGAATGGAGGCACTATCCGATAGAATATACCTCAATTAACGGTTAGGCACGAAGTTTTTTCGATTCATTTGTTTCTCTAAACATACTAGAGCAATAACGGGCGACCGCAGGATAGATTGTATATATATTGCGTGCAGCAACTGAACACTTGTCGATATGAATGCAACTTTTCCCTGTATTAGTTCAGCTTGTAGCATAAATAACAATACAAGAGGAAATTGTAAACATAGCACAACTGAGGTAATCTCATTGGAGTATTCATCTGGGGAGGGGGGGGGGGCACTCCGAATGGTAGGACTGCTATACCCTCGTTTATAGACTGCCCGGACGCTTCGCGGTCCTGTTTCTTGTAGTTATAGGCTGTCCTGCAGCGCGGCTATTGCGTCGTACGTACGACTAGAGCGAGCAGGGCAGAAGCTGCCGAGAAATAACGAGAGATTCGTAAGGACTGAAGCATAGACAGGTGAATCTTTTTCCTGCGACATGAGTTGCTTTCTGTGTTTTCCGTTTTTGAAGGGTAAGAAAGAAGCGTCGGCTGGTCAGATAGGCGGTAGAAATGCTCGGTCTTTAGTTTGTGGCTGAAAATCTACTTGCATTGTGTGCAAGTAGATGTGAAGAAGCCCGAGTAGATGTGTCGACAGACGTACAGAGAAGAGAATAAGTGGTTTGAAGCTTCTGTCAACTGACTTGTTCAGCTTTTTTTAGGAGCGGCTGCATGGGTCGTTTTGTTTGTCTCCTTTGTTTAATGTGTTACGTAAGATTGCGAAAGCTGAGGATGGTTTTGTTTGCTTCTCCATCGGGGTTCGAAGTCTGGACCACCACTCAGAATTCGAATCCTTGAGCTTGTCTGTGGGTGGCGTCGTTACCCAGGTTGCCTGTGTGCCTGGGACAAAAACAAGCTGCTGTTATGAAAAATGTATGATACAGGACGGGTAAGAAAAAGAAAAAAAAGAAAAAAAGTCCTGTACACCACCCTATCCGACGTGTGTTGTCGTTTTTCTGTTTTCCCGACCCAACGTCTTCCCTCAAACAGAAACTTAACAACACATAATAAATACACTACAATACATAATAAATACACTACAACAACGGATCAACACTATATATAATATGTACAGCCCAGCAGTGGAGGCCGGCTGGGAATTTCTTGTAGAGCGTTTTTGCGCGTCATCCTCCAATTGCGCGCTGCCCCCGGAGCCAGGTTGTTAACCCTCACTACCACGGTCTCATGGCGCAACGCTCAAGCCACTCGACCACCCCAGGGGGGTACAAGTTGAACAACTTTTTGCACCTTATATGTTTGCGAGCTTGAAGCTGCTCATTGAGAAGAGGGTCACATGGATTAAATCAGCGTGTGATAAATTCTGGGGTGGAAGCTCTGTTGTGGATACTAATACATCTATTAAGAAGAATGGTAATGATGATAAAGATAGACACAGTCGTTACCTGTTACAAGGCAATGCGCGGAATGGAGGCACTATCCGATAGAATATACCTCATTTAACGGTTAGGCACGAAGTTTTTTCGATTCATTTGTTTCTCTAAACATACAAGAGCAATAACGGGCGACCGCAGGATAGATTATATATATATTGCGTGCAGCAACTGAACACTTGTCGATATGAATGCAACTTTTCCTTGTATTAGTTCAGCTTGTAGCATAAATAACAATACAAGAGGAAATTGTAAACTTAGCACAACTCAGGTTATCTCATTGGAGTATTCATCTGGGGAGGGGGGAGGGGGGACACTCCGAATGGTAGGACTGCTATACCCTCGTTTATAGACTGCCCGGAGGCTTCGCGGTCCTGTTTCTTGTAGTTATCGGCTGTCCTGCAGCGCGGCTATTGCGTCGTACGTACGAGTAGAGCGAGCAGGGCAGAAGTTGCCGAGATTTAACGACAGATTCGTAAGGACTGAAGCATAGACAGGTGAATCTTGTTCCTGCGACATGAGTTGCTTTCTGTGTTTTCCGTTTTTGAAGGTTAAGAAAGAAGCGTCGACTGGTCAGACAGGCGGTAGAAATGCTCGGTCTTTAGTTTGTGGCTGAAAATCTACTTGCAATGTGTGCAAGTAGATGTGAAGAAGGCCGAGTAGATGTGTCGACAGACGTACAGAAAAGAGAATAAGTGGTTTGAAGCTTGTGTCAACTGACTTCTTCAGCTTTTTTTAGCTGCGGCTGCATGGGTCGTTTTGTTGGTCTCCTTTGTTTAATGTGTTACGTAAGATTGCGAAAGCTGAGGATGGTTTTGTTTGCTTCTCCGTCGTGGTTGGAATACTGGACCGCCACTCGGAATACGAATCCTTGAGCTTGTCTGTGGGTGGCGTCGTTACCCAGGTTGCCTGTGTGCCTGGGACAAAAACAAGCTGCTGTTATGAAAAATTTATGATACAGGACGGGTAAAAAAAAAAGAAGAAAATCCTGTACACCACCCTATCCGACGTTTGTTGTCGTTTTTCTGTTTTCCTGACCCAACCTCTTCCCTCAAACAGAAACTTAACAACACATAATAAATACACTACAATACATAATAAATACACTACAACAACGGATCAACACTATATATAATATGTACAGCCCAGCAGTGGAGGCCGGCTGGGAAATTCTTGTAGAGCGTTTTTGCGCGTCATCCTCCAATTGTGCGCTGCCCCCGGAGCCAGGTTGTTAACCCTCACTACCACGGTCTCATGGCGCAACGCTCAAGCCACTCGACCACCCCAGGGGGTACAAGTTGAACAACTTTTTGCACCTTATATGTTTGCGAGCTTGAAGCTGCTCATTGAGAAGAGGGTCACATGGATTAAATCAGCGTGTGATAAATTCTGGGGTGGAAGCTCTGTTGTGGATACTAATACATCTATTAAGAAGAATGGTAATGATGATAATGATAGACACAGTCGTTACCTGTTACAAGGCAATGCGCGGAATGGAGGCACTATCCGATAGAATATACCTCAATTAACGGTTAGGCACGAAGTTTTTTCGATTCATTTGTTTCTCTAAACATACTAGAGCAATAACGGGCGACCGCAGGATAGATTGTATATATATTGCGTGCAGCAACTGAACACTTGTCGATATGAATGCAACTTTTCCCTGTATTAGTTCAGCTTGTAGCATAAATAACAATACAAGAGGAAATTGTAAACATAGCACAACTGAGGTAATCTCATTGGAGTATTCATCTGGGGAGGGGGGGGGGCACTCCGAATGGTAGGACTGCTATACCCTCGTTTATAGACTGCCCGGACGCTTCGCGGTCCTGTTTCTTGTAGTTATAGGCTGTCCTGCAGCGCGGCTATTGCGTCGTACGTACGACTAGAGCGAGCAGGGCAGAAGCTACCGAGAAATAACGAGAGATTCGTAAGGACTGAAGCATAGACAGGTGAATCTTTTTCCTGCGACATGAGTTGCTTTCTGTGTTTTCCGTTTTTGAAGGGTAAGAAAGAAGCGTCGGCTGGTCAGATAGGCGGTAGAAATGCTCGGTCTTTAGTTTGTGGCTGAAAATCTACTTGCATTGTGTGCAAGTAGATGTGAAGAAGCCCGAGTAGATGTGTCGACAGACGTACAGAGAAGAGAATAAGTGGTTTGAAGCTTCTGTCAACTGACTTGTTCAGCTTTTTTTAGGTGCGGCTGCATGGGTCGTTTTGTTTGTCTCCTTTGTTTAATGTGTTACGTAAGACTGCGAAAGCTGAGGATGGTTTTGTTTGCTTCTCCATCGGGGTTCGAAGTCTGGACCACCACTCAGAATACGAATCCTTGAGCTTGTCTGTGGGTGGCGTCGTTACCCAGGTTGCCTGTGTGCCTGGGACAAAAACAAGCTGCTGTTATGAAAAATGTATGATACAGGACGGGTAAGAAAAAGAAAAAAAAAGAAAAAAAGTCCTGTACACCACCCTATCCGACGTGTGTTGTCGTTTTTCTGTTTTCCCGACCCAACGTCTTTCCTCAAACAGAAACTTAACAACACATAATAAATACACTACAATACATAATAAATACACTACAACAACGGATCAACACTATATATAATATGTACAGCCCAGCAGTGGAGGCCGGCTGGGAATTTCTTGTAGAGCGTTTTTGCGCGTCATCCTCCAATTGCGCGCTGCCCCCGGAGCCAGGTTGTTAACCCTCACTACCACGGTCTCATGGCGCAACGCTCAAGCCACTCGACCACCCCAGGGGGGTACAAGTTGAACAACTTTTTGCACCTTATATGTTTGCGAGCTTGAAGCTGCTCATTGAGAAGAGGGTCACATGGATTAAATCAGCGTGTGATAAATTCTGGGGTGGAAGCTCTGTTGTGGATACTAATACATCTATTAAGAAGAATGGTAATGATGATAAAGATAGACACAGTCGTTACCTGTTACAAGGCAATGCGCGAAATGGAGGCACTATCCGATAGAATATACCTCATTTAACGGTTAGGCACGAAGTTTTTTCGATTCATTTGTTTCTCTAAACATACAAGAGCAATAACGGGCGACCGCAGGATAGATTATATATATATTGCGTGCAGCAACTGAACACTTGTCGATATGATTGCAACTTTTCCTTGTATTAGTTCAGCTTGTAGCATAAATAACAATACAAGAGGAAATTGTAAACTTAGCACAACTCAGGTTATCTCATTGGAGTATTCATCTGGGGAGGGGGGGGGGGACACTCCGAATGGTAGGACTGCTATACCCTCGTTTATAGACTGCCCGGAGGCTTCGCGGTCCTGTTTCTTGTAGTTATAGGCTGTCCTGCAGCGCGGCTATTGCGTCGTACGTACGACTAGAGCGAGCAGGGCAGAAGCTGCCGAGAAATAACGAGAGATTCGTAAGGACTGAAGCATAGACAGGTGAATCTTGTTCCTGCGACATGAGTTGCTTTCTGTGTTTTCCGTTTTTGAAGGGTAAGAAAGAAGCGTCGACTGGTCAGACAGGCGGTAGAAATGCTCGGTCTTTAGTTTGTGGCTGAAAATCTACTTGCAATGTGTGCAAGTAGATGTGAAGAAGGCCGAGTAGATGTGTCGACAGACGTACAGAAAAGAGAATAAGTGGTTTGAAGCTTCTGTCAACTGACTTGTTCAGCTTTTTTTAGCTGCGGCTGCATGGGTCGTTTTGTTGGTCTCCTTTGTTTAATGTGTTACGTAAGATTGCGAAAGCTGAGGATGGTTTTGTTTGCTTCTCCGTCGTGGTTCGAAGTCTGAACCACCACTCGGAATACGAATCCTTGAGCTTGTCTGTGGGTGGCGTCGTTACCCAGGTTGCCTGTGTGCCTGGGAAAAAAACAAGCTGCTGTTATGAAAAATGTATGATACAGGACGGACAAGAAAAAGAAAAAAAAAAGAAGAAAGTCCTGTACACCACCCTATCCGACGTGTGTTGTCGTTTTTCTGTTTTCCCGACCCAACCTCTTTCTTCAAACACAAACTTAACAACACATAATAAATACACTACAATACATAATAAATACACTACAACAGCGGATCAACACTATATAAAATATGTACAGCCCAGGAGTGGAGAGGCGGCTGGGAAATTCTTGTAGGGCGTTTTTGCGCTTCATCCTCCAATTGCGCGCTGCTTCCGGAGCCAGGTTGTTAACCCTCACTACCACGGTCTCATGGCGCAACGCTCAAGCCACTCGACCACCCCAGAGGGTACAAGTTGAACAACTTTTTGCACCTTTTATGTCTGCGAGCTTGAAGCTGCTCATTGAGAAGAGAGTTATCATGGATTAAAGCAGCGTGTTATAAATTCTGGGGTGGAAGCTCTGTTGTGGATACTAATACATCTATTAAGAAGAATGGTAAATGATAATGATAGACAGAGTCGTTACCTGTTACAAGGCATTGCGCGTGATGGAGGCACTATCCCATAGAATATACCTCATTTAACGGTTAGGCACGAAGATTTTTCTATTCATTTCTTTCTCTAAACATACTAGAGCAATAACGGGCGACCGCAGGATAGATTATATATATATTGCGTGCAGCAACTGAACACTTGTCGATATGAATGCAACTTTTCCCTGTATTAGTTCAGCTTGTAGCGTAAATAACAATACAAGAGGAAATTGTAAACTTAGCACAACTGAGGTTATCTCATTGGAGTATTCATCTGGGGAGGGGGGGGACACTACGGATGGTAGGACTGCTATACCCTCGTTTATAGACTGCCCGAGGCTTCGCGGTCCTGTTTCTTGTAGTTATAGGCTGTCCTGCAGCGCGGCTATTGCGTCGTACGTACGAGTAGAGCGAGCAGGGCAGACGTTGCCGAGAAATAACGACAGATTCGTAAAGACTGAAGCATAGACAGGTGAATCTTGTTCCTGCGACATGAGTTGGTTTCTGTGTTTTTCGTTTTTGAAGGGTAAGAAAGAAGCATCGAATGGTCAGACAGCCGGTAGAAATGCTCGGTCTTTAGTTTGTGGCTGAAATTCTACTTGCATTGTGTGCAAGTAGATGTGAAGAAGGCCGAGTAGATGTGTCGACAGACGTACAGAGAAGAGAATAAGTGGTTTGAAGCTTCTGTCAACTGACTTGTTCAGCTTTGTTTAGCTTCGGGTGCATGGGTCGTTTTGTTTGTCTCCCTTGTTTAATGTGTTACGTAAGATTGCGAAAGCTGAGGATGGTTTTGTTTGCTTCTCCGTCGTGGTTGGAATACTGGACCGCCACTCGGAATACGAATCCTTGAGCTTGTCTGTGGGTGGCGTCGTTTCCCAGGTTGCCTGTGTGCCTGGGACAAAAACAAGCTGCTGTTATGAAAAATTTATGATACAGGACGGGTAAAAAAAAAAGAAGAAAGTCCTGTACACCACCCTATCCGACGTGTGTTGTCGTTTTTCTGTTTTCCCGACCCAACCTCTTCCCTCAAACAGAAACTTAACAACACATAATAAATACACTACAATACATAATAAATACACTACAACAACGGATGAACACTATATACAATATGTACAGCCCAGCAGTGGAGGCCGGCTGGGAAATTCTTGTAGAGCGTTTTTGCGCGTCATCCTCCAATTGCGCGCTGCCCCCGGAGCCAGGTTGTTAACCCTCACTACCGCGGTGTCATGGCGCAACGCTCAAGCCACTCGACCATCCCAGGGGGTACAAGTTGAACAACTTTTTGCACCTTATATGTTTGCGAGCTTGAAGCTGCTCATTGAGAAGAGAGTTATCATGGATTAAAGCAGCGTGTGATAAATTCTGGGGTGGAAGCTCTCTTGTGGATACTAATACAACTATTAAGAACAATGGTAATGATGATAATGATAGACACAGTCGTTACCCGTTACAAGGCAATGCGCGGGATGGAGGCACTATCCGATAGAATATACCTCATTTAACGGTTAGGCACGAAGTTTTTTCGATTCATTTGTTTCTCTAAACATACTAGAGCAATAACGGGCGACCGCAGGATAGATTATATATATATTGCGTGCAGCAACTGAACACTTGTGGATATGAATGCAACTTTTCCCTGTATTAGTTCAGCTTGTAGCATAAACAACAATACAAGAAGAAATTGTAAACTTAGCACAACTGAGGTTATCTCTTTGGAGTATTCATCTGAGGAGAGGGGGGGGAACACTCCGAATGGTAGGACTGCTATACCCTCGTTTATAGACTGCCCGGAGGCTTCGCGGTCCTGTTTCTTGTAGTTATAGGCTGTCCTGCAGCGCGGCTATTGCGTCGTACGTACGAGTAGAGCGAGCAGGGCAGAAGTTGCCGAGAAATAACGACATATTCGTAAGGACTGAAGCATAGACAGGTGAATCTTGTTCCTGCGACATGAGTTGCTTTCTGTGTTTTCCGTTTTTGAAAGGTAAGAAAGAAGCGTCGACTGGTCAGACAGGCGGTTGAAATGCTCGGTCTTTAGTTTGTGGCTGAAAATCTACTTGCAATGTGTGCAAGTAGATGTGGAGAAGGCCGAGTAGATGTATCGACAGACGTACAGAGAAGAGAATAAGTGGTTTGAAGCTTCTGTCAACTGACTTGTTCAGCTTTGTTTAGCTGCGGCTGGATGGGTCGTTTTGTTTGTCTCCTTTGTTTAATGTGTTACGTAAGATTGCGAAAGCTGAGGATGGATTTGTTTGCTTCTCCATCGTGGTTCGAAGTCTGGACCACCACTCGGAATACGAATCCTTGAGCTTGTCTGTGGGTGGCGTCGTTACCCAGGTTGCCTGTGTGCCTGGGACAAAAACAAGCTGCTGTTATGAAAAATTTATGATACAGGACGGGTAAAAAAAGAAAAAAAAAGAAGGAAGTCCTGTACACCACCCTATCCGACGTGTGTTGTCGTTTTTCTGTTTTCCCGACCCAACGTCTTCCCTCAAACAGAAACCTAAACACACATAATAAATACACTACAATACATATTAATTACACTACAACAAGGATGAACACTATATACAATATGTACAGCCCAGCAGTGGAGAGGCCGGCTGGGAAATTCTTTTAGAGCGTTTTTGCGCGTCATCCTCCAATTGCGCGCTGCCCCCGGAGCCAGGTTGTTAACCCTCACTACCGCGGTCTCATGGCGCAACGCTCAAGCCACTCGACCACCCCAGGGGGTACAAGTTGAACAACTTTTTGCACCTTATATGTCTGCGAGCTTGAAGCTGCTCATGGAGAAGAGAGTTATCATGGATTAAAGCAGCGTGTGATAAATTCTGGGGTGGAAGCTCTGTTGTGGATACTAATACATCTATGAAGAAGAATGGTAAATGATAATGATAGACACAGTCGTTACCTGTTACAAGGCAATGCGCGGGATGGAGGCACTATCCGATAGAATATACCTCATTTAACGGTTAGGCACGAAGATTTTTGGATTCATTTGTTTCTCTAAACATACTAGAGCAATAACGGGCGACCGCAGGATAGATTATATATATATTTCGTGCAGCAACTGAACACTTGTCGATATGAATGCAACTTTTCCCTGTATTAGTTCTGCTTGTAGCGTAAATAACAATACAAGAGGAAATTGTAAACTTAGCCCAACTGAGGTTATCGGTAAGAGCGAAGACCAGTGATGTGGTCAGCGTTGACGCTGCAGCACGAGAAAAAGTATTCCAACCGGCAACATTCACCCGCTTCGGAAACCCGGGATGGTGCTGCTTTTTGCCGTCGTGGGCCAGCTGTCGTCTGCTTCATCGGATGGCCTACCGACTACAGTCACCGAAGATTCTGGCGTGTGCTCGGGTACACCTTTGAGCAGCTTTTCCGCGCACCACAGCCCGTTTTTTCGGGTTTCGGATGGTTTGCCGCCAAATCTGGACTTTACGGTGTTCGCCGTCCGGCAACATGGTGCAACGTCGGCTGACCCACCCCTTCAAAAGCGCGCCGGCTACATCGACACTTCGGGCCACGGCACTGCCGCTGCGGATCGACGCTCACCCATCATGTATCTGCAGGTGCTGCTTTTTGCCGTCGTGGGCCAGCTGTCGTCTGCTTCATCGGATGGCCTACCGACTACAGTCACCGAAGATTCTGGCGTGTGCTCGGGTACACCTTTGAGCAGCTTTTCCGCGCACCACAGCCCGTTTTTTCGGGTTTCGGATGGTTTGCCGCCAAATCTGGACTTTACGGTGTTCGCCGTCCGGCAACATGGTGCAACGTCGGCTGACCCACCTCTTCAAAAGCGCGCCGGCTACATCGACACTGCGGGCCACGGCACTGCCGCTGCGGATCGACGCTCACCCATCATGTATCTGCAGGTTAGTTATTACAACTGTTGTTCCTACCGGAACGATGATATTTGCCTTTTGGTGGTGTCGTGGCCTTCTGGGTTTTTGAAATTTGCTCGGAGTGCAGCGCTGTTCCTCAGCCGCCTTTTGTTACTTCACGGTGACGTGGAGGAAAACCCTGGACCAATGAATAAGCCCCAGGAAGAAAAATTGAATTTCGTGTTCGATGCTATTAAGCGCCTAGAAAACAACAACGCTACCTTGCTGGAATCCGTAAATAAGGTTTTATTAATACATGCTGCTATTCAAAACGATGTCGAACAGCTCAAAACTCGGGTGCAGGCTATCGAATCTAAAATGCAGAACAACGATAAAAGCGTAATTCTACCAACCCACGATCATTTTTCTACATTACAAGATAAAATCGACGACCTGGAAAATAGATCTTGGCGTTCCAATGTTCTTTTCTTTGGCGTAGATGATAAAGAACCATCTGAAACGTGGGATGCAACTGAAGGTCTCGTTAGGGACTTTTGCGCGTCAAAGTTAGGCATAACAGTAGATTCCGTTGCCCGAGCTCACAGATTAGGTCGTTTTGTACGGGACAAAAAGAGACCCATTATAGCCAAGTTTTTCAACGATAGGGAAATCGAAGCAATTTTGAACAAAGGACCTAAACTAAAAAACACGCCCTTCAGCATCTCGCGCGATTACTCGGTGCCCGTTCGCGACAAGCGTCGAAAGCTTGCCCAGTTCAAGAGATCTGTAGCCAAGGAGGGTGACCGTTGCCGCCTTGTATTCACTAAGCTGTTCGTGAATGACATCTACGTGTGGGACACTGTAAATGAATGCGCTGTCCGATTAAATCCTCGTGAAAACGCACACGCGGCGAAAACCCCCGTAAACGACACGTGCAAATGACGTGGCTCTCCTACAAGAATTGAGTGTTCTTCGCCTCTCGTACCCCGCCCGATAGTCAAACATTTTCCATTCTTGTTTACAAATATCCGTAGTGTTCTTTCTAAAACTGTCCCTCTTTCTTCACTGATAGACTCGTTGTCAGCATCAGTAGTAATATTAACCGAAACATGGCTTAATGACACTGTTAGTGATAACAATATCTTTGTTTGTGCATCTGAATTCAACTTTTTTCGTTACGATCGAAAGCACCGAAGGGGCGGTGGTGTCCTCCTTGCCGTCAAGAATGATCTTGTTGTTACCCCCATCTCAGTATGTTCTTTTCTGGAATGTGCCTTTGTTTCCTTGAAGTGTGCTGGTAGCCATGTTATAATTGCTGTTTTTTACCGTCCCCCCGATATGGGCTGCACGTTTTCGGATGAATTTTCTCGTGTTCTGGGCGATATTCACACCCGTTTTCCGAACGCTGTACTTATCATTTTCGGTGATTTCAATTTTCCTGCCATTAACTGGAGTGCCCTTACTGTTCCACCAAGTGATGTTGAAGCGCACAAATTTTTGCAAAGTTGCCTTGACTTTTCTTTAACTCAACTCATCAATTTTCCTACACGCTGCTCAGCGACAAGTTCAAATACCCTTGACCTAATTTTAACAAATGAGCCCGATGTTTGCTCGAACATTAATATTTTTGATGGTCTTTCCGACCATGCGATTATTACCGGAAACTTGATTCGCCCACTGGTCGAAAGAATAGCAACTAACAAATCGATTAGGTGCTATAACAGAGGTAACTTTGATGGTATAAATAATGAATTGTCTGCCTTTTACGAAGAATTTATACATGGTCACCTCCAGCGCACCATTCAAGAAAACTGGTTGCTGTTAAAAAATAAACTTACTGGTCTCATCAATAAATTCATACCTGTCATCACGGTGAAAACCCGAAGCACGGTTCCTTGGTTTACTCAGCAGCTCCGACGGTTGAACAACAAAAAAAAAACGTTTATTTAAACAGGCCGTCCAAAAGGATACCTTTAACTATTGGACGAAATACAAAAAATGTGATAAAGAATATCAGTCGCTTTTGAAATCTACTCGCCGCCATTTCTTTAACCATGATTTATCATCTATACTTGCAAATAATCCACGCAGATTCTGGCGCGTTGTTAACCCCAAATGTTATCCTGATATAGTCCTAAGCAATAACGATGGCGTTTCAGTTCCCACATCTCAATGCGCAGATGTCTTAAACCAGGCGTTTTCCTCAGTTTTTACCAGAGAAGACCTTTCAACCGCTCCCATATTGCATAGTTTCAGCAGCACAGTCATGCCGGAGATTGTTATCAGTGAGGCCGGTGTTCTGTCCCTTTTACAGAAACTAAAAATTTCTTCCACCTTGGATAATATAGGCTTAAATAATAAAATCCTGAAATCTATATCATTCAGTATCACCCCCTTCTTATGCGCTCTGTTTTCACAGTCTTTGTCTACCGGAACTCTACCCCAAGATTGGCTATCAGCTAAAGTCGTCCCCCTCTTCAAATCAGGTGAACGTTCCTCACCGCTAAATTACAGGCCCATTTCCTTAACTAGTACCATTTGCAAACTCATGGAGCATATCATACACACTCAAGTAATAAACTATCTCGAACGTCACAATATCATTTTCAATTTTCAGCACGGTTTTCGCAAGGGATTTTCATGCGACACCCAACTTGCCGGTTTTGTTCACGACCTTCATAAATCCATGGATGCTGGTTGCCAGGTCGACGCCATTTTCTTAGATTTTGCTAAAGCTTTTGACCGCGTTCCTCACCACAGATTACTACTAAAGCTAGAACAACTCAACATTCACCCTATAGTTCTTGCATGGATAAAAGCTTTTCTTTCCTCCAGGTCTCAATTCACCTTTGCTATGAATTTTTATTCTTCCTCTTTACCGGTAACATCTGGTGTACCTCAAGGCAGTGTTCTTGGTCCTCTACTCTTCCTCGTTTACATTAATGATCTACCCAATTCTTTATCTTCACACGTTTGACTTTTCGCGGATGACTGCGTAATATACCGTAACATTTCTTCTGATTCGGACCGCTTAGCTTTGCAATCTGACCTTAACAAAATTAATCATTGGTGTTCAACTTGGCTTATGTCGTTAAATGTTTCTAAAACAAAGTGCATGTCCTTTACTAACGCTGCTACACGTTTTCCTAGTCAATACTCGTTGAATAATATGACACTTGAGTTAACATCTACCTACAAGTACCTTGGTCTCCACTTTCAATCGAATCTATCTTGGCACCATCATATAGAAGTCACTCTTGCAGCTGCTAACCGGTCTCTCGGGTTACTGAAACGAAATCTTAAACAGGCTCCATCGCAGTTAAAAAAACTTGCTTTTACCACTTTAATTCGCCCTAAAATAGAATATGCCAGTGCCATTTGGGATCCTCATCAAGCCTACATCGTATTAAATATTGAATCTTTGCAAAACCGAGCTGCTCGTTTCATTTACTCCGATTATTCTACCTATTCCAGCGTAAATAACTTAAAAAACCGTGCTGAGCTAGAGGATTTGGCCACTCGTCGGAAATATGCACGCCTATCACTTTTTCACAAACTTTACAATCACCCATCATTACATGACAGTTTCTTTGAACCCGCCTGTTCCATCTTTCCCCGCCGTGATCATCCTAACAAAGTCAAACGCCCGCTATCTCGCACCCTTCGGTTCGCTCAGTCATTCATCCCGCGCACTATTATTGAGTGGAACAGTTTGCCTGCACATATTGCCACCGAGAAAGACTCGGTAAAGTTTTCAGAGCTCATGCGCACTACGGTGACTAACTAAATATTTTTTCCTTTTGTTGTTTTATTTTCTTTCGTTTTTTAACTATTGTATAACGCCATGCAATTGCTGCCCGTATTCATGGTTTGTGCTTTGTTGCGGTTGTCAGGTTGCACTGTATCTCGCTGTACTGCTTTTTTATTTCTGTTTTGTTGTATTGGCCCCATGTATTGTATTCCCCATGTATTTCTGTATGTTGTATTGGCAAACTATGTTGTATTGGCCCCCCCCCCCTATGTAATACCCTCTTCTAGAGGGCCTTTAGGGGTAACCTGAATAAATAAATAAATCTCATTGGAGTATTCATCTGGGGAGGGGGGGGGGACACTCCGAATGGTAGGACTGCTATACCCTCGTTTATAGACTGCCCGGAGGCTTCGCGGTCCTGTTTCTTGTAGTTATAGGCTGTCCTGCAGCGCGGCTATTGCGTCGTACGTACGAGTAGAGCGAGCAGGGCCGAAGTTGCCGAGAAATAACGACAGATTCGTAAGGACTGAAGCATAGACAGGTGAATCTTGTTCCTGCGACGTGAGTTGCTTTCTGTGTTTTCCGTTTTTGAAGGGTAAGAAAGAAGCGTCGACTGGTCAGACAGGCGGTAGAAATGCTCGGTCTTTAGTTTGTGGCTGAAATTCTAGTTGCAATGTGTGCAAGTAGATGTGAAGAAGGCCGAGTAGATGTGTCGACAGACGTACAGAGAAGAGAATAAGTGGTTTGAAGCTTCTGTCAACTGACTTGTTCAGCTTTGTTTAGCTTCGGGTGCATGGGTCGTTTTGTTTGTCTCCCTTGTTTAATGTGTTACGTAAGATTGCGAAAGCTGAGGATGGTTTTGTTTGCTTCTCCGTCGTGGTTGGAATACTGGACCGCCACTCGGAATACGAATCCTTGAGCTTGTCTGTGGGTGGCGTCGTTACCCAGGTTGCCTGTGTGCCTGGGACAAAAACAAGCTGCTGTTATGAAAAATTTATGATACAGGACGGGAAAAAAAAGAAAAAAAAAAGAAGGAAGTCCTGTACACCACCCTATCCGACGTGTGTTGTCGTTTTTTGTTTTCCCGACCCTACGTCTTCCCTCAAACTGAAACTTAACAACACATAATAAATACACTACAATACATAATAAATACACTACAACAACGGATCAACACTATATATAATATGTACAGCCCAGCAGTGGAGGCCGGCTGGGAAATTCTTGTAGAGCGTTTTTGCGCGTCATCCTCCAATTGCGCGCTGCCCCCGGAGCCAGGTTGTTAACCCTCACTACCACGGTCTCATGGCGCAACGCTCAAGCCACTCGACCACCCCAGGGGGGTACAAGTTCAACAACTTTTTGCACCTTATATGTTTGCGAGCTTGAAGCTGCTCATTGAGAAGAGGGTCACATGGATTAAATCAGCGTGTGATAAATTCTGGGGTGGAAGCTCTGTTGTGGATACTAATACATCTATTAAGAAGAATGGTAATGATGATAATGATAGACACAGTCGTTACCTGTTACAAGGCAATGCGCGGAATGGAGGCACTATCCGATAGAATATACCTCAATTAACGGTTAGGCACGAAGTTTTTTCGATTCATTTGTTTCTCTAAACATACTAGAGCAATAACGGGCGACCGCAGGATAGATTGTATATATATTGCGTGCAGCAACTGAACACTTGTCGATATGAATGCAACTTTTCCTTGTATTAGTTCAGCTTGTAGCATAAATAACAATACAAGAGGAAATTGTAAACTTAGCACAACTCAGGTTATCTCATTGGAGTATTCATCTGGGGAGGGGGGGGGGGACACTCCGAATGGTAGGACTGCTATACCCTCGTTTATAGACTGCCCGGAGGCTTCGCGGTCCTGTTTCTTGTAGTTATCGGCTGTCCTGCAGCGCGGCTATTGCGTCGTACGTACGAGTAGAGCGAGCAGGGCAGAAGTTGCCGAGATTTAACGACAGATTCGTAAGGGCTGAAGCATAGACAGGTGAATCTTGTTCCTGCGACATGAGTTGCTTTCTGTGTTTTCCGTTTTTGAAGGTTAAGAAAGAAGCGTCGACTGGTCAGACAGGCGGTAGAAATGCTCGGTCTTTAGTTTGTGGCTGAAAATCTACTTGCAATGTGTGCAAGTAGATGTGAAGAAGGCCGAGTAGATGTGTCGACAGACGTACAGAAAAGAGAATAAGTGGTTTGAAGCTTCTGTCAACTGACTTGTTCAGCTTTTTTTAGCTGCGGCTGCATGGGTCGTTTTGTTGGTCTCCTTTGTTTAATGTGTTACGTAAGATTGCGAAAGCTGAGGATGGTTTTGTTTGCTTCTCCGTCGTGGTTCGAAGTCTGAACCACCAATCGGAATACGAATCCTTGAGCTTGTCTGTGGGTGGCGTCGTTACCCAGGTTGCCTGTGTGCCTGGGAAAAAAACAAGCTGCTGTTATGAAAAATGTATGATACAGGACGGGTAAGAAAAAGAAAAAAAAAGAAGAAAGTCCTGTACACCACCCTATCCGACGTGTGTTGTCGTTTTTCTGTTTTCCCGACCCAACCTCTTCCCTCAAACACAAACTTAACAACACATAATAAATACACTACAATACATAATAAATACACTACAACAGCGGATCAACACTCTATAAAATATGTACAGCCCAGGAGTGGAGAGGCGGCTGGGAAATTCTTGTAGAGCGTTTTTGCGCTTCATCCTCCAATTGCGCGCTGCCCCCGGAGCCAGGTTGTTAACCCTCACTACCACGGTCTCATGGCGCAACGCTCAAGCCACTCGACCACCCGAGAGGGTACAAATTGAACAACTTTTTGCACCTTTTATGTCTGCGAGCTTGAAGCTGCTCATTGAGAAGAGAGTTATCATGGATTAAAGCAGCGTGTTATAAATTCTGGGGTGGAAGCTCTGTTGTGGATACTAATACATCTATTAAGAAGAATGGTAAATGATAATGATAGACAGAGTCGTTACCTGTTACAAGGCATTGCGCGTGATGGAGGCACTATCCCATAGAATATACCTCATTTAACGGTTAGGCACGAAGATTTTTCAATTCATTTCTTTCTCTAAACATACTAGAGCAATAACGGGCGACCGCAGGATAGATTATATATATATTGCGTGCAGCAACTGAACACTTGTCGATATGAATGCAACTTTTCCCTGTATTAGTTCAGCTTGTAGCGTAAATAACAATACAAGAGGAAATTGTAAACTTAGCACAACTGAGGTTATCTCATTGGAGTATTCATCTGGGGAGGGGGGGGGGACACTACGGATGGTAGGACTGCTATACCCTCGTTTATAGACTGCCCGAGGCTTCGCGGTCCTCTTTCTTGTAGTTATAGGCTGTCCTGCAGCGCGGCTATTGCGTCGTACGTACGAGTAGAGCGAGCAGGGCCGACGTTGCCGAGAAATAACGACAGATTCGTAAAGACTGAAGCATAGACAGGTGAATCTTGTTCCTGCGACATGAGTTGCTTTCTGTGTTTTACGTTTTTGAAGGGTAAGAAAGAAGCATCGACTGGTCAGACAGCCGGTAGAAATGCTCGGTCTTTAGTTTGTGGCTGAAATTCTACTTGCATTGTGTGCAAGTAGATGTGAAGAAGGCCGAGTAGATGTGTCGACAGACGTACAGAGAAGAGAATAAGTGGTTTGAAGCTTCTGTCAACTGACTTGTTCAGCTTTGTTTAGCTTCGGGTGCATGGGTCGTTTTGTTTGTCTCCTTTGTTTAATGTGTTACGTAAGATTGCGAAAGCTGAGGATGGCTTTCTTTGCTTCTCCGTCGTGGTTCGAAGTCTGAACCACCACTCGGAATACGAATCCTTGAGCTTGTCTGTGGGTGGCGTCGTTACCCAGGTTGCCTGTGTGCCTGGGACAAAAACAAGCTGCTGTTGCGAAAAATTTATGATACAGGACGGGTAAAAAAAAGAAAAAAAAAGAAGGAAGTCCTCTACACCACCCTATCCGACGTGTGTTGTCGTTTTTCTGTTTTCCCGACCCAACCTCTTCCCTCAAACAGAAACTTAACAACACATAATAAATACACTACAACAACGGATCAACACTATATACAATATATACAGCCCAGCAGTGGAGGCCGGCTGGGAAATTCTTGTAGAGCGTTTTTGCGCGTCATCCTCCAATTGCGCGCTGCCCCCGGAGCCAGGTTGTTAACCCTCACTACCGTGGTCTCATGGCGCTCTCAAGCCACTCGACCACCCCGAAGGTACAAGTTGAACAACTTTTTGCACCTTATATGTTTGCGAGCTTGAAGCTGCTCATTGAGAAGAGAGTTATCATGGATTAAAGCAGCGTGTGATAAATTCTGGGTTGGAAGTTCTGTTGTGGATACTAATACATCTATTAAGAAGAATGGTAATGATGATAATGATAGACAGAGTCGTTACCTGTTACAAGGCAATGCGCGGGATGGAGGCACTATCCGATAGAATATACCTCATTTAACGGTTAGGCACGAAGTTTTTTCGATTCATTTGTTTCTCTAAACATACTAGAGCAATAACGGGCGACCGCAGGATAGATTATATATATATTGCGTGCAGCAACTGAACACTTGTCGATATGAATGCAACTTTTCCCTGTAATAGTTCAGCTTGTAGCATAAATAACAATACAAGAGGAAATTGTATACTTAGCACAACTGAGGTTATCTCATTGGAGTATTCATCTGGGGAGGGGGGGGTAACACTCTGAATGGTAGGACTGCTATACCCTCGTTTATAAACTGCCCGGAGGCTTCGCGGTCCTGTTTCTTGTAGTTATAGGTTGTCCTGCAGCGCGGCTATTGCGTCGTACGTACGAGTAGAGCGAGCAGGGCAGAAGTTGCCGAGAAATAACGACAGATTCGTAAGGACTGAAGCATACGCAGGTGAATCTTGTTCCTGCGACATGAGTTGCTTTCTCTTTTTTCCGTTTTTGAAGGGTAAGAAAGAAGCGTCGACTGGTCAGACAGGCGGTTGAAATGCTCGGTCTCTAGTTTGTGGCTGAAAATCTACTTGCAATGTGTGCAAGTAGATGTGAAGAAGGCCGAGTAGATATGTCGACAGACGTACAGAGAAGAGAATGAGTGGTTTGAAGCTTCTGTCAACTGACTTGTTCAGCTTTGTTTAGCTGCGGCTGCATGGGTCGTTTTGTTTGTCTCCTTTGTTTAATGATTTACGTAAGATCGCGAAAGCTGAGGATGGTTTTGTTTGCTTCTCCGTCGTGGTTCGAAGTCTGGACCACCACTCGGAATACGAATCCTTGAGCTTGTCTGTGGGTGGCGTCGTTACCCAGGTTGCCTGTGTGCCTGGTACAAAAACAAGCTGCTGTGATGAAAATTTTATGATACAGGACGGGTAAAAAAAAGAAAAAAAAGAAGAAAGTCATGTACACCACCCTATCCGACGTGTGTTGTCGTTTTTCTGTTTTCCCGACCCAACCTCTTCCCTCAAACAGAAACTTACCAACACATAATAAATACACTACAATACATAATAAATACACTACAACAACGGATGAACACTATATACAATATGTACAGCCCAGCAGTGGAGGCCGGCTGGGAAATTCTTGTAGAGCGTTTTTGCGCGTCATCCTCCAATTGCGCGCTGCCCCCGGAGCCAGGTTGTTAACCCTCACTACCGTGGTCTCATGGCGCTCTCAAGCCACTCGACCACCCCGAAGGTACAAGTTGAACAACTTTTTGCACCTTATATGTTTGCGAGCTTGAAGCTGCTCATTGAGAAGAGAGTTATCATGGATTAAAGCAGCGTGTGATAAATTCTGGGGTGGAAGCTCTGTTGTGGATACTAATACATCTATTAAGAAGAATGGTAATGATGATAATGATAGACACAGTCGTTACCTGTTACAAGGCAATGCGCGGGATGGAGGCACTATCCGATAGAATATACCTCATTTAACGGTTAGGCACGAAGTTTTTTCGATTCATTTGTTTCTCTAAACATACTAGAGCAATAACGGGCAACCGCAGGATAGATTATATATATATTGCGTGCAGCAACTGAACACTTGTCGATATGAATGCAATTTTTCCCTGTAGTAGTTCAGCTTGTAGCATAAATAACAATACAAAGGAAATTGTAAACTTAGCACAACTGAGGTTATCTCATTGGAGTATTCATCTGGGGAGGGAGAGGGGGAACACTCCGAATGGTAGGACTGCTATACCCTCGTTTATAGACCGCCCAGAGGCTTCGCGGTCCTGTTTCTTGTAGTTACAGGCTGTCCTGCAGCGCGGCTATTGCGTCGTACGTACGAGTAGAGTGAGCAGGGCAGAAGTTGCCGAGAAATAACGACAGATTCGTAAGGACTGAAGCATAGACAGGTGAATCTTGTTCCTGCAACATGAGTTGCTTTCTGTGTTTTCCGTTTTTGAAGGGTAAGAAAGAAGCGTCGACTGGTCAGACAGGCGGTTGAAATGCTCGGTCTCTAGTTTGTGGCTGAAAATCTACTTGCAATGTGTGCAAGTAGATGTGGAGAAGGCCGAGTAGATGTGTCGACAGACGTACAGAGAAGAGAATAAGTGGTTTGAAGATTGTGTCAACTGACTTGTTCAGCTTTGTTTAGCTGCGGCTGGATTGGTCGTTTTGTTTGTCTCCTTTGTTTAATGTGTAACGTAAGATTGCGAAAGCTGAGGATGGTTTTGTTTGCTTCTCCATCGTGGTTCGAAGTCTGGACCACCACTCGGAATACGAATCCTTGAGCTTGTCTGTGGGTGGCGTCGTTACCCAGGTTGCCTGTGTGCCTGGGACAAAAACAAGCTGCTGTTATGAAAAATTTATGATATGGGACGGGTAAAAAAAAAAAAAAAGAAGGAAGTCCTGTACACCACCCTATCCGACGTGTGTTGTCGTTTTTCTGTTTTCCCGGCCCAACCTCTTCCCTCAAACAGAAACTTAACAACACATTATAAATACACTACAGTACATAATAAATACTTTACAACAACGGATCAACACTATATACAATATGTACAGCCCAGCAGTGGAGGCCGCCGGGGAAATTCTTGTAGAGCGTTTTTGCGCGTCATCCTCCAATTGCGCGCTGCCCCCGGAGCCAGGTTGTTAACCCTCACTACCGCGGTCTCATGGCTAACGCTCAAGCCACTCGACCACCCCAGGGGGTACAAGTTGAACAACTTTTTGCACCTTATATGTTTGCGAGCTTGAAGCTGCTCATTGAGAAGAGAGTTATCATGGATTAAAGCAGCGTGTGATAAATTCTGGGGTGGAAGCTCTGTTGTGGATACTAATACATCTATTAAGAAGAATGGTAATGATGATAATGATAGACACTGTCGTTACCTGTTACAAGGCAATGCGCGGGATGGAGGCACTATCCGATAGAATATACCTCATTTAACGGTTAGGCACGAAGTTTTTTCGATTCATTTGTTTCTCTAAACATACTAGAGCAATAACGGGCGACCGCAGGATAGATTATATATATATATTGCGTGCAGCAACTGAACACTTGTCGATATTGACACGTGCGGTTCTTTTGGTTTACGAAGGAAGACGCTATCAATTTCTGTTAAGCGCAACGCAGGCCGCGTTTATCTTGTATGCCACTCTGGAACGCGTTATGACGCGTGTATAAAAGACTGACACGTGCGGTTCTTTTGGTTTACGAAGGAAGACGCTATCACCTTCTGTTATGCGCAACGCAGGCCGCGTTTATCTTGTATGCCACTCTGGAACGCGTTATGACGCGTGTATAAAAGATTGACACGTGCGGTTCTTTTCGTTTGCGAAGGAAGACGCTATCACTTTCTGTTAAGCGCAACGCAGGCCGCGTTTATCTTGTATGCCACTTTGGAACGCGTTACGACGCGTGTATAAAAAGCCGGCGCAGTGCGCCACTGGGGGTCTTTTTTTTTTCCGTCGGCCGACGACTGTTCACGCCGCTGTTGCTGTGAGTTGTGTTTGGCCCTGTTTTGCTGGGCACAAGTTCGCCCAATAAACAGTTCGCCTGACACCGCCCTGACTCCTGCGTGCTTCCTCTCAAGTGCTGCGTGTATCACAACCTCGTGACATCTGGTGGAGGTGCTTCTCAATCCATGTACCGTACGCCCCCGTCCAGCCGTGAGCCAAGCCCAAGCCGCCAAGAGGACGACGCCGACCCGGTTGTTCGAGTGAGCCGTAGACAACAAAGACTACCGCCCGAATACCTGCCGCTCCCCGACAAGGACAAGAAAACAAAGGCTGCTACGAAGCCGGCATCCACGATGACGGAAGCAAGGTCTTCGGCAACCGTGGTCGTCAACCAGCCCAAAGAGCCGCCTACCTTCCGCGGATCGACCTACGAAGACCCGGAAAGCTGGCTTGACATTTACGACCGCGTCGCAGCCCTCAATAAGTGGGACCCGGACGACAAGCTGCGTCATGTGTATTTTTACCTGGAAGACGCCGCAAGGACTTGGTTCGAGAACCGCGAGTCAACGCTTCGAACCTGGGACGACTTCCGCGTTGCTTTCCTGCGCACCTTTGCAAGCGTCGTGCGGAAGGAAAGAGCCGCATCACTGCTTGAAACTCGGGTGCAGCTCCCCAACGAAAACGTAACGATCTTCACGGAGGAGATGACGCGACTTTTCCGCCACGCCGACGCCGACATGTCTGAAGACAAGAAGGTTCGCCTGCTTATGCGAGGAGTGAAGCAGGAGCTCTTCGCCGGACTGATCAGAACCCCGCCAAAGACGGTACAAGAGTTCCTTTCCGAGGCTACCACCATCGAGAAGACTCTTGAAATGCGGACCAGCCAATACGATCGGCGCATGTCGCCAGACGTCGCAGAAGTCCGAGGACTCTGCCCCGACGACCTGCGCGAGACCATACGCGCTATTGTTCGTGAAGAACTGCGCCGCATGTTGCCATCGTCTCAGCCCCAAGTCGCCTCTCTCGAAGACGTAGTCCGCGAGGAACTACAGCGCTCACTGAGCGTTCCTGAACGGCCACAGCCCCAACCGGAGGCGATGACCTACGCCGCTACTGCACGACGACCTGTCGCCGCTCCTCGCCAACACCAGGACCCAACGTCTCCGCAGTTTCGTCGCCAGCCACCGCTGCCACCCCCGACGCCTTCCCGCTCGCCAGTAATCCAGCGCTCGCCGAGGAAAACTGACGTTTGGCGCACCCCGAACCACCGCCCACTATGCTACCACTGCGGCGAAGCCGGGCACACCTACCGCTACTGCCAGTACCATGAGATGGGACTGCGTGGCTTCGACGTGAACGCGCCGCGTCCGCGCCCAGGTGAGCGACCTCGCGACATCGCCGACTACATCACCGGATCGCAGTGGCAACAACGACGACCATCCCGTTCACCTTCGCCTGGCCGCTACGTCTCCCCGGATCGCCGCCAGTACACCGGCCCTAACCGGGGCCGATCCCCAAGCCCCTACCCGGGAAACTAAAGGCAGCAACCGATGGAGGTGCGGTTGCTGCACGACGCAATGCCGAAGATCCTCCTCCGCCGCCGCCGCCGCTGCCGATGACGACGACCACGACGCACGAACTTTCCCGACGTAGTCGCAGTACGCCGCCTGAGCAGAGTCTTTACGACAAAGCCTCGCCGCCGACGCGACATAGCAGCACCGGACCAAGCCGACGCAGCCGTGATCCGACGCCCCGACCTAACCGGAACGCCAGACGACGAACCACCGACCTCGACGTGATCATCGACGGCCACAGCGTCACCGCCCTAGTCGATACCGGCGCCGACTACTCTATCATCAGTGGTCTCTTCGCCGCTAAGCTCAAGAAGGTAAAGACTGCATGGGAAGGACCGGATATCCGAACAGCAGGGGGCCACCTTATAACACCGACTGGAACCTGCACGGCAAGAGTCACGATTCACAGCCAGACGTATTCTGTAAATTTTGTGGTCCTGCAGCAATGCTCGCGAGACGTCATTTTAGGCATGGATTTCCTGGACCAGCAAGGCGCAGTAATCGACCTAAGATCCAGGTCAATCACGCTGTCCACGGATAATGCAACGGCGTCAGACTGCAACGTCGCTCACAATGCCTTGAATGTGACAGAAGAGCAGGTAACCATCCCGCCACTGTCGAGCGTCATCATTTCCGTCGGCACCAAAGCGTCTACCAACTTACAAGGTGTCATCGAAGGCGACCAGCACCTGCTCCTAAACCGTCAGATGTGCGTCGCAAGAGGCATAGCCAAGCTTCATAACGGCGAAGCCAAGGTAATGGTGACGAACTTCAGCAACGAATATAGGCACTTAAATAGGGGCACGACGGTAGCACATCTAAGCGAATTTGTGGAAGCGAGCAATGCCTTCGCCCTCACTGATTCTCAGGGAGCCGCAACGTCGACAGCAGTGTCCGCGCCCGCCTTCGACGTCAATCAAAGCCTTTCCAGGCAGCAACAAAAGGAGCTCAAAGCCTTACTCCACCAATACAAGGACTGCTTCTCGTCGTCGTCGAGGCTTCGTCAGACCCCTCTCGCGAAACATCGCGTCATAACCGACGAATATGCCCGTCCGCTCCGTCAGAGCCCCTACCAAGTTTCTGCACGGGAACGCGAGGCCATCAAGCAACAAGTCGACGAAATGCTGCGTGACGACATCATTCAGCCGTCTACGAGTCCGTGGGCATCACCCGTGGTGTTGGTGAAGAAGAAGGACGGAACCCTACGTTTTTGCGTCGATTATCGTCGCCTGAACAACATCACGAAGAAAGACGTGTATCCCCTCCCACGGATAGACGATGCTCTGGACAGACTCTACAACGCCAAGTATTTTTCGTCGATGGATCTCAAAACCGGCTACTGGCAAATCGAAGTAGACGAGAGAGACCGAGAGAAGACTGCCTTCATAACACCAGACGGCCTATTCGAGTTTAAGGTCATGCCCTTTGGTCTTTGCTCGGCGCCTGCGACGTTCCAACGGGTTATGGACACAGTACTCGCAGGCTTGAAGTGGCAGACTTGCCTCGTCTACTTGGACGACGTAGTCGTATTTTCTTCCAACTTCGACGAGCACCTCCGGCGCCTTGAAGCTGTTCTTCGGGTAATCAAAGCCTCGGGACTTACCCTGAAGCCAGAAAAGTGCCGCTTCGCCTACGAGGAACTATTGTTCCTTGGCCACGTTATCAGCAAGTCGGGAGTGCTCCCTGATCCACAGAAAACAGCTGCGATCGCCGACTTTCCTGCACCCACCGACAAGAAAGCAGTACGCCGATTTCTTGGCCTCTGCGCTTATTACAGGCGCTTCGTGAAGAACTTTTCGCGGATCGCCGAGTCACTGACGTACCTCACGAAGGCCGACGTCGACTTCAAATGGGAAACGCCGCAAGTCAAGGCATTTCAAGAATTAAAGCGACGCCTGCAAACGCCGCCAATACTGGCTCACTTCGACGAAGAAGCTGACACCGAAATTCACACGGACGCAAGCAGCACAGGGCTCGGCGCCGTGATCGTGCAGAGGACCGACGGACTTGAAAGGGTCATCAGTTACGCTAGCCGGTCACTTTCGAAGGCAGAAGCCAATTATTCCACGACAGAAAAGGAATGCCTTGCCATCATCTGGGCTACATCAAAGTTCCGCCCCTACCTGTACGGCAGGCCTTTCAAAGTCGTGAGTGACCACCACGCCTTGTGTTGGCTAGCTAACTTGAAGGATCCATCAGGGCGCCTCGCACGGTGGAGTCTCAGACTACAAGAATTTGACATCACCGTCGTCTACAAGAGCGGACGAAAGCACTCCGACGCCGACTGCTTGTCTCGCGCCCCTGTCGATCCGCCGCCCCAGGATGACCAGGACGACTCTTTCCTGGGACCCATAAGTACCGACGACTACGCGGAACGCCAACGAGCTGACCCGGAGCTCAAGATCCTCATGGACTACCTGCAAGGCAAGACCGCCGACGTGCCGAAAGTATTCCGCCGGGGACTGGCTTCGTTTTTCCTGCGAAACAACGTCCTCCTGAAGAAAAACTTCTCGCCGCTCCGCGCCGACCACCTCCTCGTGGTACCTTCAGCGTTACGTCCAGAGGTTCTGGAAGCATTACACGACGACCCGACAGCCGTATATCTTGGTGTTTCCCGCACACTGTCACGAATACAAGAGAAGTACTATTGGCCTCGCCTCGCTGCCGACGTCGCCCACTACGTAAAAACATGCAGAGACTGTCAGCGACGCAAGACGCCGACAACTAGGCCAGCCGGACTTCTGCAACCCGTCGAACCACCTCAACGGCCATTCCAACATATCGGCATGGACTTACTGGGGCCGTTCCCGATGTCAACTTCTGGCAACAAATGGATTGTCGTAGCGACTGACTACCTCACCCGCTATGCCGAAACAAGGGCCTTGCCCAAGGGCACTGCCGCCGAGGTCGCCATGTTCTTCATTGAGAACATCGTCCTCCGCCACGGAGCCCCCGAGGTCCTCATCACCGACAGAGGTACGGCCTTTACGGCTGACCTAACGCAAGCGATCTTGAGGTACAGTCAGACAAGCCACCGCCGAACCACCGCGTACCACCCACAGACGAATGGCCTCACCGAGCGTCTAAATAAGACCATCGCCGACATGCTGGCCATGTACGTGGACGTCGAGCACAAGACGTGGGACGCCATACTCCCGTATGTAACCTTCGCGTACAACACGGCCGTGCAGGAAACGACGCAGTTTGCTCCATACAAGCTCGTCTACGGACGGAGCCCAACAACGACGCTTGACGCCATGCTACCGGTCGGCACCAACGAAGAAGACCTCGACGTCGCCAGCTACCTGGATCGCGCTGAAGAAGCTCGACAGCTAGCCCGCCTGCGTATCAAGAGCCAACAGACGGTCGACAGGCGCCACTACAACCTTCGACGACACCACACCGAATACCAACCAGGTGACCTTGTCTGGGTCTGGACGCCGATACGACGACGGGGATTGTCTGAGAAGCTCCTGCGACGCTACTTTGGACCCTACAAGGTAGTCCGACGTCGTGGTGAACTGGACTATGAGGTCGTGCCCGATGGCTTAACGTCATCCCAACGACGCCGTGCACGACCCGAAGTCGTACACGTGGTGCGACTTAAACCTTATTACGCGCGCTGATTAGCTGTGACGCATTGTTAATGTAATTTATTGCATGTACTCTCTCTTATGTTCTGTCTTTAGCATCGGGACGATGCTTTTTCAGAGGGGGGTAGTGACACGTGCGGTTCTTTTGGTTTACGAAGGAAGACGCTATCAATTTCTGTTAAGCGCAACGCAGGCCGCGTTTATCTTGTATGCCACTCTGGAACGCGTTATGACGCGTGTATAGAAGACTGACACGTGCGGTTCTTTTGGTTTACGAAGGAAGACGCTATCACTTTCTGTTATGCGCAACGCAGGCCGCGTTTATCTTGTATGCCACTCTGGAACGCGTTATGACGCGTGTATAAAAGACTGACACGTGCGGTTTTTTTCGTTTGCGAAGGAAGACGCTATCACTTTCTGTTAAGCGCAACGCAGGCCGCGTTTATCTTGTATGCCACTTTGGAACGCGTTACGACGCGTGTATAAAAAGCCGGCGCAGTGCGCCACTGGGGGTCTTTTTTTTTCCGTCGGCCGACGACTGTTCACGCCGCTGTTGCTGTGAGTTGTGTTTGGCCCTGTTTTGCTGGGCACAAGTTCGCCCAATAAACAGTTCGCCTGACACCGCCCTGACTCCTGCGTGCTTCCTCTCAAGTACTGCGTGCATCACAACCTCGTGACACGTAAAAAGACCCCCAGTGGCGCACTGCGCCGGCTTTTTATACACGCGTCGTAACGCGTTCCAAAGTGGCATACAAGATAAACGCGGCCTGCGTTGCGCTTAACAGAAATTGATAGCGTCTTCCTTCGCAAACGAAAAGAACCGCACGTGTCAGTATTTTATACACGCGTCATAACGCGTTCCAGAGTGGCATACAAGATAAACGCGGCCTGCGTTGCGCTTAACAGAAATTGATAGCGTCTTCCTTCGTAAACCAAAAGAACCGCACGTGTCAGTCTTTTATACACGCGTCATAACGCGTTCCAGAGTGACATACAAGATAAACGCGGCCTGCGTTGCGCTTAACAGAAATTGATAGCGTCTTCCTTCGCAAACTAAAAGAACCGCACGTGTCAGTCTTTTATACACGCGTCATAACGCGTTCCAGAGTGGCATACAAGATAAACGCGGACTGCGTTGCGCTTAACAGAAAGTGATAGCGTCTTCCTTCGTAAACCAAAAGAACCGCACGTGTCAGTCTTTTATACACGCGTCATAACGCGTTCCAGAGTGGCATACAAGATAAACGCGGCCTGCGTTGCGCTTAACAGAAATTGATAGCGTCTTCCTTCGTAAACCAAAATAACCGCACGTGTCAATATGAATGCAATTTTTCCCTGTATTAGTTCAGCTTGTAGCATAAATAACAATACAAAGGAAATTGTAAACTTAGCACAACTGAGGTTATCTCATTGGAGTGTTCATCTGGGGAGGGGGAGGGGGAACACTCCGAATGGTAGGACTGCTATACCCTCGTTTATAGACTGCCAAGAGGCTTCGCGGTCCTGTTTCTTGTAGTTATAGGCTGTCCTGCAGCGCGGCTATTGCGTCGTACGTACGAGTAGAGCAAGCAGGCCAGAAGTTGCCGAGAAATAACGACAGATTCGTAAGGACTGAAGCATAGACAGGTGAATCTTGTTCCTGCAACATGAGTTGCTTTCTGTGTTTTCCGTTTTTGAAGGGTAAGAAAGAAGCGTCGACTGGTCAGACAGGCGGTTGAAATGCTCGGTCTCTAGTTTGTGGCTGAAAATCTACTTGCATTGTGTGCAAGTAGATGTGGAGAAGGCCGAGTAGATGTGTCGACAGACGTACAGAGAAGAGAATGAGTGGTTTGAAGCTTCTGTCAACTGACTTGTTCAGCTTTGTTTAGCTGCGGCTGCATGGGTCGTTTTGTTTGTCTCCTTTGTTTAATGATTTACGTAAGATTGCGAAAGCTGATGATGGTTTTGTTTGCTTCTCCGTCGTGGTTCGAAGTCTGGACCACCACTCGGAATACGAATCCTTGAGCTTGTCTGTGGGTGGCGTCGTTACCCAGGTTGCCTGTGTGCCTGGTACAAAAACAAGCTGCTGTGCTGAAAAATTTATGATACAGGACGGGTAAAAAAAAGAAAAAAAAGAGGAAGTCATGTACACCACCCTATCCGACGTGTGTTGTCGTTTTTCTGTATTCCCGACCCAACCTCTTCCCTCAAACAGAAACTTAACAACACATTATAAATACACTACAGTACATAATAAATACTTTACATCAACGGATCAACACTATATACAATATGTACAGCCCAGCAGTGGAGGCCGGCGGGGAAATTCTTGTAGAGCGTTTTTGCGCGTCATCCTCCAATTGCGCGCTGCCCCCGGAGCCAGGTTGTTAACCCTCACTACCGTGGTCTCATGGCGCAACGCTCAAGCCACTCGACCACCCCGAAGGTACAAGTTGAACAACTTTTTGCACCTTATATGTTTGCGAGCTTGAAGCTGCTCATTGAGAAGAGAGTTATCATGGATTAAAGCAGCGTGTGATAAATTCTGGGTTGGAAGCTCTGTTGTGGATACTAATACATCTATTAGGAAGACTGGTAATGATGATAATGATAGACACAGTCGTTACCTGTTACAAGGCAATGCGCGGGATGGAGGCACTATCCGATAGAATATACCTCATTTAACGGTTAGGCACGAAGTTTTTTCGATTCATTTGTTTCTCTAAACATACTAGAGCAATAACGGGCGACCGCAGGATAGATTATATATATATTGCGTGCAGCAACTGAACACTTGTCGATATGAATGCAACTTTTCTTGTATTAGTTCAGCTTGTAGCATAAATAACAATACAAGAGGAAATTGTATACTTAGCACAACTGAGGTTATCTCATTGGAGTATTCATCTGGGGAGGGGGGGGGAACACTCCGAATGGTAGGACTGCTATACTCTCGTTTATAGACTGCCCGGAGGCTTCGCGGTCCTGTTTCTTGTAGTTATAGGCTGTCCTGCAGCGCGGCTATTGCGTCGTACGTACGAGTAGAGCGAGCAGGGCAGAAGTTGCCGAGAAATAACGACAGATTCGTAAGGACTGAAGCATAGACAGGTGAATCTTGTTCCTGCGACATGAGTTGCTTTCTCTTTTTTCCGTTTTTGAAGGGTAAGAAAGAAGCGTCGACTGGTCAGACAGGCGGTAGAAATGCTCGGTCTTTAGTTTCTGGCTGAAAATCTACTTGCAATGTGTGCAAGTAGATGTGAAGAAGGCCGAGTAGATGTGTCGACAGACGTACAGAGAAGAGAATAAGTGGTTTGAAGCTTCTGTCAACTGACTTGTTCAGCTTTGTTTAGCTGCGGCTGCATGGGTCGTTTTGTTTGTCTCCTTTGTTTAATGTGTTACGTAAGATTGCGAAAGCTGAGGATGGTTTCCTTTGCTTCTCCGTCGTGGTTCGAAGTCTGGACCACCACTAGGAATACGAATCCTTGAGCTTGTCTGTGGGTGGCGTAGTTACCCAGGTTGCCTGTGTGCCTGACACAAAAACAAGCTGCTGTTGTAAAAAATTTATGATACAGGACGGGTAAAAAAAAAGAAAAAAAGAAGGAACTGCTGTACACCTCCCTATCCGACGTGTGTTGTCGTTTTTCTGTTTTCCTGACCCAACCTCTTCCCTCAAACAGAAACTTAACAACACATAATAAATACACTACAACAACGGATCAACACTATATACAATATATACAGCCCAGCAGTGGAGGCCGGCTGGGAAATTCTTGTAGAGCGTTTTTGCGCGTCATCCTCCAATTGCAGCTGCCCCCGGAGCCAGGTTGTTAACCCTCACTACCGCGGTCTCATGGCGCAACGCTCAAGCCACTCGACCACCCCAGGGGGTACAAGTTGAACAACTTTTTGCACCTTATATGTTTGGGAGCTTGAAGCTGCTCATTGAGAAGAGAGTTATCATGGATTAAAGCAGCGTGTGATAAATTCTGGGGTGGAAGCTCTGTTGTGGATACTAATACATCTATTAAGAGGAATGGTAATGATGATAATGATAGACACAGTCGTTACCTGTTACAAGGCAATGCGCGGGATGGAGGCATTATCCGATAGAATATACCTCATTTAATGGTTAGGCACGAAGTTTTTTCGATTCATTTGTTTCTCTAAACATACTAGAGCAATAATGGGCGACCGCAGGATAGATTATATATATATTGCGTGCAGCAACTGAACACTTGTCGATATGAATGCAATTTTTCCCTGTATTAGTTCAGCTTGTAGCATAAATAACAATACAAAGGAAATTGTAAACTTAGCACAACTGAGGCTATCTCATTGGAGTATTCATCTGGGGAGGGGGAGGGGGAACACTCCGAATGGTAGGACTGCTATACCCTCGTTTATAGACTGCCCAGAGGCTTCGCGGTCCTGTTTCTTGTAGTTATAGGCTGTCCTGCAGCGCGGCTATTGCGTCGTACGTACGGGTAGAGCGAGCAGGGCAGAAGTTGCCGTGAAATAACGACAGATTCGTAGGGACTGAAGCATAGACAGGTGAATCTTGTTCCTGCAACATGAGTTGCTTTCTGTGTTTTCCGTTTTTGAAGGGTAAGAAAGAAGCGTCGACTGGTCAGACAGGCGGTTGAAATGCTCGTTCTCTAGTTTGTGGCTGAAAATCTACTTGCAATGTGTGCAAGTAGATTTGAAGAAGGCCGAGTAGATGTGTCGACAGACGTACAGAGAAGATAATAAGTGGTTTGAAGCTTCTGTCAACTGACTTGTTCAGCTTTGTTTAGCTGCGTGTGCATGGGTCGTTTTGTTTGTCTCCTTTGTTTAATGTGTTACGTAAGATTGCAAAAGCTGAGGATGGTTTTGTTTCCTTCTCCGTCGTGGTTCAAAGTCTGGACCACCACTCGGAATACGAATCCTTGAGCTTGTCTGTGGGTGGCGTCGTTACCCAGGTTGCCTGTGCGCCTGGGACAAAAACAAGCTGCTGTTATGAAAACTTTATGATACAGGATGGGTAAAAAAAAGAAAAAAAACAAGGAAGTCCTGTACACCACCCTATTCGACGTGTGTTGTCGTTTTTCTGTTTTCCCGACCCAACCTCTTCCCTCAAACAGAAACTGAACAACACATAATAAATACACTACAGTACATAATCAATACACTACAACAACGGATCAACACTATATACAATATGTACAGCCCAGCAGTGGAGGCCGGCTGCGAAATTCCTATAGAGCGTTTTTGCGCGTCATCCACCAATTGCGCGCTGCCCCCGGAGCCAGGTTGTTAACCCTCACTACCACGGTGTCATGGCGCAACGCTCAAGCCACTCGACCACCCCAGGGGGTACAAGTTGAACAACTTTTTGCCCCTTATATGTTTCCGAGCTTGAAGCTGCTCATTGAGAAGAGAGTTATCACGGATTAAAGCTACGTGTGATAAATTCTGGGGTGGAAGCTCTGTTGTGGATACTAATACATCTATTAAGAAGAATGGTATTGATGATAATGATAGACACAGTCGTTACCTGTTACAAGGCAATGCGGGGGATTAAGGCACTATCCGATAGAATATACCTCATTTAACGGTTACGCACGAAGTTTTTTTCGATTCATTTGTTTCTCTAAACGTACTAGAGCAATAACGGGCGACCGCAGGATAGATTATATATATATTGCGTGCAGCAACTGAACACTTGTCGATATGAATGCAACTTTTCCCTGTATTAGTTCAGCTTGTAGCATAAATAACAATACAAGAGGAACTTGGAAACTTAGCACAACTGAGGTTATCTCATTGGAGTATTCATCTGGGGAGGGGGGGGGGACACTCCGAATGGTAGGACTGCTCTACCCTCGTTTATAGACTGCCCGGAGGCTTCGCGGTACTGTTTCTTGTAGTTATAGGCTGTCCAGCAGCGCGGCTATTGCGTCGTACGTACGAGTAGAGCGAGCAGGGCAGAAGTTGCCGAGAAATAACGACAGATTCGTAAGGACTGAAGCATAGACAGGTGAATCTTGTTCCTGCGACGTGAGTTGCTTTCTGTGTTTTCCGTTTTTGAAGGGTAAGAAAGAAGCGTCGACTGGTCAGACAGGCGGTAGAAATGCTCGGTCTTTAGTTTGTGGCTGAAAATCTACTTGCAATGTGTGCAAGTAGATGTGAAGAAGGCCGAGTAGATGTGTCGACAGACGTACAGAGAAGAGAATAAGTGGTTTGAAGCTTCTGTCAACTGACTTGTTCAGCTTTGTTTAGCTGCGGCTGCATGGGTCATCGTTTTGTTTGTCTCCTTTGTTTAATGTGTTATGTAAGATTGCGAAAGCTGAGGATGGTTTTGTTTGCTTCTCCGTCGTGGTTCGAAGTCTGGACCACCACTCGGAATACGAATCCTTGAGCTTATCTGTGGATGGCGTCGTTTCCCAGGTTGCCTGTGTGCCTGGGACAAAAACAAGCTGCTGTTATGAAAAATTTATGATACAAGACGGGTAAAAAAAAAGAAAAAACAGAAGGAAGTCCTGTACACCACCCTATCCGACGTGTGTTGTCGTGTTCAGGTTTTCCCGACCCAACCTCTTCCTTCAAACAGAAACTTAACAACACATAATAAATACACTACAATACATAATAAATACACTACAACAACGGATCAACACTATATACAATATGTACAGCCCAGCAGTGGAGGCCGGCTGGGAAATTCTTGCAGAGCGTTTTTGCGCATCATCCTCCAATTGCGCGCTGCCCCCGGAGCCAGGTTGTTAACCCTCACTACCGCGGTCTCATGGCGCAACGCTCAAGCCACTCGACCACCCCAGGGGGTACAAGTTGAACAACTTTTTGCACCTTATATGTTTGCGAGCTTGAAGCTGCTCATTGAGAAGAGAGTTATCATGGATTAAAGCAGCGTGTGATAAACTCTGGGGTGGAAACTCTGTTGTGGATACTAATACATCTATTAAGAAGAATGGTAATGATGATAATGATAGACACAGTCGTTACCTGTTACAAGGCAATGCGTGGGATGGAGGCACTATCCGATAGAATATACCTCATTTAACGGTTAGGCATGAAGTTTTTTCAATTCATTTGTTTTTCTCGTAGCGAAGCCTCCGAACTCTGAAATGGGTTGAACTCTTGAGTACCTTCTAGTGGGGCTACCCAACAAGAACGCCGCTCGCGCTGAGAGTCCGTGCTTGGCCGTTACTCTCGCCATTGTGTATACTCGCTGTCTGCCCGCTAATAAACGCCATAACAAATTGGTGGAGAGTGCTACGATCCCCTTTGATGTCCTGGGAACTGCGTTCACCTACCCTGCAATCTACAATGTCCCACGACGCCTCTCAGCAAACGCCTCCTCCCATGCCACCCCCTTGTCCCGGTGTCCCCAGGATCCGAGATCCACCCATCTTCACGGGCGCCGATGGCACTGACGTGGAGGACTGGCTCGCTATTTACGAGCGCGTGAGCGTCCCTAGCAAATGGGACGAGGACGGCAAGTTGACAAACTTGATGTTCTACCTTGCGGGCGTTCTAAGCTTGTGGTACAACAACCACGCGTCCGATTTCACAACCTGGTCCAATTTCAAGACCGCTATTACCAACGTTTTTGGCCGCCCTGCCGTTCGTAAGCTGTGAGCCGAGCAGCGCTTACGCGAACGCGCTCAGCAGGCCGGTGAATCATTCACCAGTTACATAGAAAATGTCCTGGACCTTTGCAAGAAATCCAATGACAGCATGTTCGAATCAGACAAGATCCAGAACGTCATGAAGGGCATTGATGATGATGCCTTCACGATGCTGCTTGCCAAAAACTCAGGCACAGTAGCTGAGGTCATCACGCTGTGCCAGAGCTACGAGGAGCTCCGCCGGCAGCGTTCGATGACCCGTCGCTCTACACCACGAGATGCAGGGCTTGCAGGCTTGGAGGCGAGCTGTGATCAGGTGGCACTGCTGGCAGACCTCAAGTCCTTCATACGTGAGGAAATCGCGCGGCAGTTCTCTATCCTGCCCTTTGCCCACCCACCGGCTGCTCAACAATCGGCCACTACCATTCTTCCACCCATCCGCCGAGCAATTGAGCAAGAGATAGCGGAGGTCATGCCGGCGTACCAACCACAACAGCTTCCGGCCCCTGCGCCCGCAAGTTACGCCCAAGTGGTCGCCAGGCCGCCTCCAGTCGTTCAACAGCCCGCCCCACTGACTTACGCCGAAGCTGCCGCACGACCTCCATCCTTTACAGCGGCTATGCCGGCTACGTATGTTGACGTGACCTGTCAGACTCAGCTCCAGCACCCCCTGCAGCCTTTCCAGCCACAGTTCTGTCCATCGGCTCTTACGTCATGGACAAGACCTACCCCAGCGAACCGATGGCGCACACCCGACAACCGGCCCATCTGCTTTGCCTGCGGTTACGCCGGTCACGTAGCCCGTTATTGCCATCGTGTACAGCCGGCTCCAATTTCTTCGCCTATTGCTGGCCACCTCAGCCATCCCTATCACGACGAACCACCGTCTATGCCACCGCCGTCTCGCCCAGGTCCATCTCCTCGAAGGTTGCCGTCTCCACGACGTCGTTCCCTGTCCCCCATGAGGCCAAGTTCGGCTACTCATGAGCGGGAAAACTAGTCGTCGCAGTCCCCGAGCCAAGGACTGCGATGCTATTGCGATGTGAAAGCCCTCAGAGCCGCCCATCTAATGTCATAGACGTGCTTGTGGACGGTGTTCATGCATCTGCTCTTATTGACACTGGAGCTGCAGTATCCGTTATGAACGAAAACTTCTGCCGCTTGCTTCGAAAAAAGACGACGCCAATTTCTGGGTTGTCCCTTCGTACTGCCGGTTCACATCGTATCCATCCTTCAGCAGAGTGCACAGCTCGCGTTGTCGTTCAGGACGTTCTGTATGTCGGCCAATTCATCATCATTCCTGCATGCTCTCATGACGTCATCCTGGGGTGGGATTTTCTCTCCCGCAACGACGCCGTCATCCATTGTGCCGCTGCCGAAATTGAACTCTCACCCTTCTCGCATTTGACGCCGGAAGACAGTCCCTCGACACTGAGTAAGATTCTCGTGAAAGACGATACCATAGTGCCTCCAAATTCGGCAATGGGTGTATCTGTCTACTGCGCTGGACTCTCTGACACAATTGCACTCGTTTCGCCATCCGACCGTGCTTGCCGAAGGAAAGGGTTGCTAGTACCTTTCGCGACCGTGCAAATCACCCAGAGCAACGCCGCTATTTTTGTGACCAACCCATCCCCGTACACTGTTACCTTGGTTCGAGGGGAATGTCTCGGCAGAGTGGAACCAGTGGATAACGCACAAGTCCTAGACGTACCTGATGACTCGCGTTGTCCCAGTTCGTGTACCGTCAGCGCTGTTTCCACTTATGATTCATCATCTCCTGATGTATTTGGCCCTTACATTGATGACAATCTTACGTCGGTACAGCGTTCCCAGCTTCTGAACCTGCTGCGAGAATATCATTCTTCTTTCGATGTCGGGCGAAGTTCTCTAGGTTGCACGTCAGCTGTTACACATTGTATCGACACTGGTGCCCATCCACCATTACGGCAACGTCCCTACCGCGTGTCGCCTGCTGAACGTCGGGAAATTAACGAGCAGGTTGATGATATGCTCAGACGCGACGTTATTCGGCCCCCGGACAGTCCATGGGCGTCTCCTGTTGTTCTTGTCACGAAGAAAAATGGTTCTGTGCGGTTCTGTGTGGACTACAGACGGCTCAATAAGATCACTCGCAAGGATGTTTACCCACTGCCGCGCATCGATGACGCAATTGACAGCATTCACGGAGCCAAATTTTTTTCTTCTCTCGATCTGCGCTCGGGGTACTGGCAAGTACCCATGGCTGATGACGCTCGACCGAAGACTGCGTTCATCACACCCGACGGCTTGTACGAATTCAACGTCATGCCGTTTGGTCTATGTAATGCACCTGCGACCTTTGAGCGCATGATGGACACCGTTGTGCACAACTTGAAATGGCACACGTGCTTGTGTTACCTCGATGACGTTGTTGTGTTCGCTCCAGATTTCTCCACGCATCTCCAACGTCTGAAAGAAGTTTTCGCACGTGTGAGCAATGCCGGCTTGCAACTAAATCTGAAGAAGTGCCGCTTTGCAGCACGGCAACTCGCCATCCTAGGGTACGTCGTGTCTAACGATGGCATTCTTCCTGACCCAGCCAAGCTTCGGGCCGTGGCTGAATTCCCCAAACCTGCGTCCGTCAAAGAACTGCGTAGTTTCGTGGGCCTGTGCTCATACTTCCGACGCTTCATACGAAACTTTGCTACGATTATATCACCGCTGACGAAGCTCCTTGGAATTAACGGGCCCTTCCATTCGTGGTCGTCTGAGTGCGACGACGCGTTCGCGAAGCTCCGCCATTTGCTGACGTCTCCTCCCATTCTACGCCACTACGACCCTACGGCCCCGACGGAGGTGCACACATACGCCAGTGGTGTAGGCCTTGGCGCTGTCCTGGCGCAGCGCAAACCCGGATTCTCTGAATATGTCGTAGCATATGCAAGCCGTACGCTCACGAGAGCCGAGACAAACTACACCGTCACGGAGAAAGAGTGTCTGGCGATCGTCTGGGTCCTTACAAAGTTTCGACCTTATTTGTATGGTCGCCCATTCGATGTCGTCACCGACCATCATGCACTATGCTGGCTTTCATCATTGAAAGATCCCTCAGGCCGTCTCGCCCGTTGGGCTCTTCGCTTACAAGACTATGACATCCGCGTGCTGTACCGCAACGGACGCCAGCATGCTGACGCCGACGCCCTCTCGCGCTTCCCTCGGCCTGAAGGTGATGTGCTCTGCTCACTATCCTCGGCTGCTGTTTCTGCCATTGATGTTGACATCATCGCTACCAAACAGCGAAAGGATAATTCGATCGGCCCGCTCATCGACTTGCTCTCTGATGCATCCGCAACGCAATCCACGCGTGCCTTGCGTCGTTAAGCTCGCCGTTTCGCCATCCGTGACGGCCTTCTACACCGACGCAATTACGACGCCAATGGCCGGCAGTGGTTACTCGTGATACCCCGCAGTCTGCGGTCAGAGATATGTGAATCCTTCCCTTCTGATCCGCAATGCACGCACTCTGGGGTATTCAAAACCTACCGTCGCATTCGACAACGCTACTTCTGGCGCGGGATGTACCGCTACGTGCAGCAGTTCGTTCGCTCTTGCCTCGCTTGCCAACGCCGCAAACCGTCAGCACACATGTCGCCAGCCAGTCTGCAACCGTTACCTTGCCCTGAGCGTCCGTTTGGGCGCTTGGGCGCATAGGTATCGATTTGTATGGACCACTTCCTCTGACGTCGGCTGGTAACCGCTGGGCCATCGTCGCCGTAGATCATTTAACGCGATACGCCGAAACCGCCGCTATCCCTGCGGCTACTGCGCGTGATGTTGCGTCCTTCCTACTGCATCGATTTATACTGCGCCACGGTCCACCTCAGGAGCTTCTCAGTGATCGAGGCCGTGTCTTCTTGTCGGAAGTCGTCGAAGCCATTCTGACGGAGTGCCATTCTGTCTACCGCAAAACTACTGCTTACCACCCACAGACGAATGGCCTCACCGAACGCTTTAACCGCACCCTCGGCGACATGCTTTCTATGTACGTCGCTGCCAACCACACTAATTGGGATAATATACTGCCCTTCTTCACCTACGCCTACAACACCGCCCTTCAGAGCACGACTGGTTTTTCACCTTTCTACTTGCTGTACGGAAGGCACCCGTCGGACACCATGGACACAATGCTCCCGTTCACGCCGGATCCATCTTAGTGTACACCTATTTCCGAGACAGCCAGGCTTGCTGAAGAGTGTTGCGAGCTTGCCAAGACTTTTACGACACAAGAGCAAGAGCGGCAGAAGAGTATTCGTGATGGCTCCACCACTTCTGAGCCCACGTTCCTTCCTGGAGCGCTTGTATGGCTCTCGATCCCGACCTCTGCAGCTGGCCTCTCTTCCAAACTACGTCCCAAATACGAAGGCCCCTACCGTGTCATCGAGCGCACCTCACCCGTCAACTATCTGATCGAACCCGTTGAACAATCTTCGGACATGCGCCGCCGTGGGCGAGACATCGTCAACGTGGAGCGCCTGAAGGCTTATTATGACCCGCTCATAGTAACAAGCTGTTAGGTCGCCAGGCGGCTCCCTCTTCGACCCCGGGGTAATTGTAGCGAAGCCTCCGAACTCTGAAATGGGTCGAACTATTGAGTACCTTCTAGTGGGGCTACCCAACAAGAACGCCGCTCACGCTGAGAGTCCGTGCTTGGCCGTTACTGTCGCCATTGTGTATACTCGCAGTCTGCCCGCGAATAAACGCCATAACACTCTGAACATACTAGAGCAATAACGGGTGACCACAGGATAGATTATATATATATTGCGTGCAGCAACTGAACACTTGTCGATATGAATGCAACTTTTCCCTGAATTAGTTCAGCTTGTAGCATAAATAACAATACAAGAGGAAATTGTAAACTTAGCACAACTGAGGTTATCTTATTGGAGTATTCATCTGGGGAGGGGGGGTGTCACGGACGGCTATTTTCGGCGACACCGCGTCACGGCAATTAACGGGCGCCGTACTCCCCGACCATGAGAAATGGCGGCACATGAAAGGGAACCAATAAGTGCAAAATGGGGTGCTCTCCTTAGAACGTCGCCGCCGATAGTTAATCCTTTTGTAACCGTGGCGACGTCTGCAAGGTCGTAGAAGGCCGCGGTATACCCCGAACAAGGATTAGACTACAAGACGCCCGGCTGAGAGCTAAGTGGTTGACCGTTCCCATGGGGAAAAGCATGGGAAACGCTCTGGTGGCCAAGCCGTATGACAACAACCCGACAGGTTGTCACTCTCGCTAGTTGCAGCCCTTTCCCAATTAAAAAGGGGTGGGGTCAAAATATTTTTGGGGCGGAGTTTCCCATCAATTAAACGCGCATGATTGGACCCAGGTAGAGGTCTCTTGTCCCCAAGGAAGAGGGCGAGGAGACACGAGGGGGATTTAAGCGCAGGATTTTGCCCTGCTAGGCAGACTAGTCGCTGACCAAGATGGTGTAGAAACAGATCAACAAGCATCTCTTCTAGAAGATTTTAGTGTGGCTAGCCGTTCGTCTAGTTGTGACGCGATATTAACGTCTGCAACGTAGACATCGGGACTTCGCCTCGAGTTAGCTCAACCTGCTCGAAGTCACCTGAAAGCACTAGCCTCCCGGAGCCACCAGCGTTGCAACACCGCCGACATCGCAGTCGTGCCAGAACTCTCTTCGACTTCTCGCTTCCGATCGTCGGGGACACAACGCTGCCGGTCATCACACGTATGCCTTCACCTGTTAATATCTTCGAACTTTCTCCTCCGTCGTTCTATTCTTGTTAGTTTGTGTAGTTTGTAATAGTTCTCTCTCGTAAGCCGATTTATTGTTTCTGTTATATATTTCTTTAGTTGTATCAAGTGTTGATGTATTTTGTTAGTTGTATAGAAGTCTTGTATTAGATCCCGTGTGCTGCCATATCACTAGAGTAAAGTTGTTTTGTTTTCTCACGTCTCTGATCTCTTCACTGTCTCTGCTTGCGTGCGGAACGAACTAACCTGCTGTCATTCCCGTCGCCGACTTCGCGCTGGCGACGCTAGAGTGGCAGCTTGTAACAGGGGGGAACACTCCGAATGGTAGGACTGGTATACCCTCGTTTATAGACTGCCCAGAGGCTTCGCGGTCCTGTTTTTTGTAGTTATAGGCTGTCCTGCAGCGCGGCTATTGCGTCGTACGTACGACTAGAGCCAGCAGGGCAGAAGTTGCCGAGAAATAACGACAGATTCGTAAGGACTGAAGCATAGACATGTGAATCTTGTTCCTGCGACATGAGTTGCTTTCTGTGTTTTCCGTTTTTTAAGGGTAAGAAAGAAGCGTCGACTGGTCAGACAGGCGGTAGAAATGCTCGGTCTTTAGTTTGTGGCTGAAAATCTACTTGCAATGTGTGCAAGTAGATGTGAAGAAGGCCGAGTAGATGTGTCGACAGACGTACAGAGAAGAGAATAAGTGGTTTGAAGCTTCTGTCAACTGACTTGTTCAGCTTTGTTTAGCTGCGGCTGCATGGGTCGTTTTGTTTGTCTCCTTTGTTTAATGTGTTACGTAAGATTGCGAAAGCTGAGGATGGTTTTGTTTGCTTCTCCGTCGTGGTTCGAAGTCTGGACCACCACTCGGAATACGAATCCTTGAGCTTGTCTGTGGGTGGCGTCGTTGCCCAGGTTGCCTGTGTGCCTGGGACAAAAACAAGCTGCTGTTATGAAAAATTTATGATACAGGACGGGTAAAAAAACACAAAAAAGATAGAAGTCCTGTACACCACCCTATCCGACGTGTGTTGTCGTTTTTCTGTTTTCCCGACCCAACGTCTTCCCTCAAACAGAAACTTAACATCACATAATAAATACACTACAATACATAATAAATACACTACAACAACGGATCAACACTATATACAATATGTACAGCCCAGCAGTGGAGGCCGGCTGGGAAATACTTGTAGAGAGTTTTTGCGCGTCATCCTCCAATTGCGCGCTGCCCCCGGAGCCAGGTTATTAACCCTCACTACCGCGGTCTCATGGCGCAACGCTCAAGCCATTCGACCACCCCAGGGGGTACAAGTTGAACAACTTTTTGCACCTTATATGTTTGCGAGCTTGAAGCTGCTCATTGAGAAGAGAGTTATCATGGATTAAGGCAGCGCGTGATAAATTCTGGGGTGGAAGCTCTGTTGTGGATACTAATACATCTATTAAGAAAAATGGTAATGATGATAATGATAGACACAGTCGTTACCTGTTACGAGGCAATGTGCGGGATGGAGGCACTATCCGATAGAATATACCTCATTCAACGGTTAGGCAAGAAGTTTTTTCGATTCATTTGTTTCTCTAAACATACTAGAGCAATAACGGGCGACCGCAGGATAGATTATATATATATTGCGTGCAGCAACTGAACACTTGTCGATATGAATGCAACTTTTCTCTGTATTAGTTCAGCTTGTAGCATAAATAACAATACAAGAGGAAATTGTAAACTTAGCACAACTGAGGTTATCTCATTGGAGTATTCATCTGAGGAGGGGGGGGGGGGGGAGCACTCCCAATGGTAGGACTGCTATACCCTCGTTTATTGACCGCCCGGAGGCTTCGCGGTCCTGTTTCTTGTAGTTATAGGCTGTCCTGCAGCGCGCCTATTGCGTCGTACGTACGAGTAGAGCGAGCAGGGCAGAAGTTGCCGAGAAATAACGACAGATTCGTAAGGACTGAAGCATAGACAGGTGAATCTTGTTCCTGCGACATGAGTTGCTTTCTGTGTTTTCCGTTTTTGAAGGGTAAGAAACAAGCGTCGACTGGTCAGACAGGCGGTAGAAATGCTCGGTCTTTAGTTTGTGGGTGAAAATCTACTTGCAATGTGTGCAAGTAGATGTGAAGAAGGCCGAGTAGATGTGTCGACAGACGTACAGAGAAGAGAATAAGTGGTTTGAAGCTTCTGTCAACTGACTTGTTCAGCATTGTTTTGCTGCGGCTGCATGGGTCGTTTTGTTTGTCTCCTTTGTTTAATGTGTTACGTAAGATTGCGAAAGCTGAGGATGGTTTTGTTTGCTTCTCCGTCGTGGTTCGAAGTCTGGACCACCACTGGGAATACGAATCCTTGAGCTTGTCTGTGGGTGGCGTCGTTACCCAGGTTGCCTGTGTGCCTGGGACAAAAACAAGCTGCTGTTATGAAAAATTTATGATACAGGACGGGCAAAAAAAAGAAAATAAAGAAGCAATTCCTGTACACCACCCTATCCGACGTGTGTTGTCGTTTTTCTGTTTTCCCGACCCAACATCTTCCCTCAAACAGAAACTTAACAACACATAATAAATACACTACAGTACATAATAAATACACTACAACAAGGGTCAACACTATATACAATATGTACAGCCCTGCAGTGGAGGCCGGCTGGGAAATTCTTGTAGAGCGTTTTTGCGCGTCATCCTCCAATTGCGCGCTGCCCCCGGAGCCAGGTTGTTAACCCTCACTACCGCGGTCTCATGGCGCAATGCTCAAGCCACTCGACCACCCCAGGGGGTACAAGTTGAACAACGTTTTGCACCTTATATGTTTGCGAGCTTGAAGCTGCTCATTGAGAAGAAAGTTATCATGGATTAAAGCAGCGTGTGATAAATTCTGGGGTGGAAGCTCTGTTGTGGATACTAATACATCTATTAAGAAGAATGGTAATGATGATAATGATAGACACAGTCGTTACCTGTTACAAGGCAATGCGCGGGATGGAGGCACTATCCGATAGAATATATCGCATTTAACGGTTAGGCAGGAAGTTTTTTCGATTCATTTGTTTCTCTACACATACTAGAGCAATAACGGGTGACCGCAGGATAGATTATATATATATTGCGTGCAGCAACTGAACACTTGTCGATATGAATGCAACTTTTCCCTGTATTAGTTCAGCTTGTAGCATAAATAACAATACAAGAGGAAATTGTAAACTTAGCACAACTGAGGTTATCTCATTGGAGTATTCATCTGGGGAGGGGGGGGGGGGGGAACACTCCGAATGGTAGGGCTGCTATACCCTCGTTTATAGACTGCCCGGAGGCTTCGCGGTCCTGTTTCTTGTAGTTATAGGCTGTCCTGCAGCGCGGCTATTGCGTCGTAAGTACGAGTAGAGCGAGCAGGGCAGAAGTTGCCGAGAAATAACGACAGATTCGTAAGGACTGAAGCATAGACAGGTGAATCTTGTTCCTGCGACATGAGTTGCTTTCTGTGTTTTCCGTTCTTCAAGGGTAAGAAAGAAGCGTCGACTGGTCAGACAGGCGGTAGAAATGCTCGGTCTTTAGTTTGTGGCTGAAAATATTCTTGCAATGTGTGCAAGTAGATGTGAAGAAGGCCGAGTAGATGTGTCAACAGACGTACAGAGAAGAGAATAATTGGTTTAAGCTTCTCCTAACTGACTTGTTCAGCTTTGTTTAGCTGCGGCTGCATGGGTCGTTTTGTTTGTCTCCTTTGTTTAATGTGTTACGTAAGATTGCGAAAGCTGAGGATGGTTTTGTTTGCTTCTCCGTCGTGGTTCGAAGTCTGGACCACCACTCGGAATACGAATCCTTGAGCTTGTCTGTGGGTGGCGTCGTTACCCAGGTTGCCTGTGTGCCTGGGACAAAAACAAGCTGCTGTTATGAAAAATTTATGATACAGGACGGGTAAAAAAAAGAAAAAAAAGAAGGAAGTCCTGTACACCACCCTATCCGACGTGTGTTGTCGTTTTTCTGTTTTCCCGACCCAACCTCGTCCCTCAAACAGAAACTTAACAACACATAATAAATACACTACAGTACGAAATAAATACACTAAAACAAGTGTCAACACTATATACAATATGCGCAGCCCAGCAGTGGAGGCCGGCTGGGAAATTCTTGTAGAGCGTTTTTGCGCGTCATCCTCCGATTGCGCGCTGCCCCTGGAGCCAGGTTGTTAACCCTCACTACCGCGGTCTCATGGCGCAACGCTCAAGCCACTCGACCACCCAAAGGGGTACAAGTTGAACAACTTTTTGCACCTTATATGTTTGCGAGCTTGAAGCTGCTCATTGAGAAGAGAGTTATCATGGATTAAAGCAGCGTGTGATAAATTCTGGGGTGGAAGCTCTGTTGTGGATACTAATACATCTATTAAGAAGAATGGTAATGATGATAATGATAGACACAGTCGTTACCTGTTACAAGGCACTGCGCGGGATGGAGGCACTATCCGATAGAATATACCTCATTTAACGGTTAGGCACGAAGTTTTTTCGATTCATTTGTTTCTCTACACATACTAGAGCAATAACGGGTGACCACAGGATAGATTTGATATATATTGCGTGCAGCAACTGAACACTTGTCGATATGAATGCAACTTTTCCCTGTATTAGTTCAGCTTGTAGCATAAAGAACAATACAAGAGGAAATTGTAAACTTAGCACAACTGAGGTTATCTCATTGGAGTATTCATCTGGGGAGGGGGGGGGGACACTCCGAATTGTAGGACTGCTATACCCTCGTTTATAGACTGCCCGGAGGCTTCGCGGTCCTGTTTCTTGTAGTTATAGGCTGTCCTGCAGCGCGGCCATTGCGTGATACGTACGAGTAGAGCGAGCAGGACAGAAGTTGCCGAGAAATAACGACAGATTCGTAAGGACTGAAGCATAGACAGGTGAATCTTGTTCCTGCGACATGAGTTGCTTTCTGTGTTTTCCGTTTTTGAAGGGTAAGAAAGAAGCGTCGACTGGTCAGACAGGCGGTAGAAATGCTCGGTCTTTAGTTTGTGGCTGAAAATCTACTTGCAATGTGTGCAAGTAGATGTGAAGAAGGCCGAGTAGTAGTGTCGACAGACGTACAGAGAAGAGAATAAGTGGTTTGAACCTTCTGTCAACTGACTTGTTCAGCTTTGTTTAGCTGCGGCTGCATGGGTCGTTTTGTTTGTCTTCTTTGTTCAATGTGTTACGTAAGATTGCGAAAGCTGAGGATGGTTTTGTTTGCTTCTCCGTCGTGGTTCGAAGTCTGGACCACCACTGGGAATACGAATCCTTGAGCTTGTCTGTGGGTGGCGTCGTTACCCAGGTTGCCTGTGTGCCTGGGACAAAAACAAGCTGCTGTTATGAAAAATTTATGATACAGGACGGGTAAAAAAAAGAAAAAAAGAAGGAAGTCCTGTACACCACCCTATCCAACGTGTGTTGTCGTTTTTCTGTTTTCCAGACCCAACCTCTTCCCTCAAACAGAAACTTAACAACACATAATACACTACAATACATATCAAATACACTACAACAACGGATCAACACTATATACAATATGTACAGCCCAGCAGTGGAGGCCGGCTGGGAAATTCTTGTAGAGCGTTTTTGCGCGTCATCCTCCAATTGCGCGCTGCCCCCGGAGCCACGTTGTTAACCCTCACTACCGCGGTCTCATGGCGCAACGCTCAAGCCACTCGACCACCCCAGGGGGTACAAGTTGAACAACTTTTTGCACCTTATATGTTTGCGAGCTTGAAGCTGCTCATTGAGAAGAGAGTTATCATGGATTAAAGCAGCGTGTGATAAATTCTGGGATGGAAGCTCTGTTGTGGATACTGTAAAGAAGAGGAAGTACTCCGGCGCAGAGGCAGCAGCATCGAGTGTGCAGCGGCGGCTCGAGCTCGGAAATTGCGGCTGGTGCATCGCCTTCCAAGCCTTCCAAGCACCAACCTTTCTGCTTAATAAATCTCCTTTATTTACCTACCCGGTGGAGACGTGCCGGGTACCGTCCCTTACACCTTCCCGCTACCATCCTGGAACTCCGTTCTCGACGGCTACCTTCTGCTATGCCGGACGCCGATGAGCAGACGCTTCCATCTCTTCCGGCCACCTGTCCAGGCAGTGTTCTTCAGCGGGAGCCTCCAATCTTCAGTGGAACAGATGACAACGACGTTGAAGAGTGTCTCTCTTCTTTCGAACGGGTGAGCGCTTTAAACAGATGGACGGACGCGGACAAGTTGACACGCGTTTCGTTCTATCTCACGGGTGTAGCCGGCCTTTGGCTTAGAAACCACCAGGCAGACGTCCGAACGTGGCCGCAATTTAAAACGTCGATTGTAGCAGTCTTCGATCGACCTGCTGTCCGAAAACTTCGTGCCGAGCAACGTTTACGCACACGTGCACAAGAAACGGGTGAAACCTTTACAAGTTACATAGAGGACGTCGTCGATTTGTGCAGACACGTGAACGCCGAAATGACGGAAGCTGAAAAATGTAAGCACATCCTCAAAGGGATTGACGACGACGCTTTTCAAATGCTCTTAGCGAAAAGCCCGACCACTGTTAACGACGTAATTAGCCTCTGCCAAAGCTACGATAAATTGCGGAAGCAGCGAGCTCTGACAAGACGTCCTCCAGCGCACGATTCGGCATCGCTGTCTAGTGTGATCAGTGGTCATGACCACGCGTCACTAATAGCCGAAATAAAAGCATTTGTCCGCGAAGAAGTTGCACGACAGCTTTCCTTGGTGCCTTTCACACCAGAAGCTACCACAACTTTACCATGGTCTCTACGTGACGTCATTCAAGGAGAGGTCGCCGAGGCCTTACCAGCTGCTCGCGAGCCTAATCTTGTGGCTGCTCCTCTCACCTACGCCGCGGCTGCAGCCATGCCAACTCGCAAGGCGCCTGCGCCTCCGTTCCAGCCTCGAGCGAGCTATCCCCCAGCTCCAGTTCACTGGACCAGCACTAACACCGCCAACCCGTGGCGCACCCTCGATAATCGCCCGATATGTTACGCTTGTCGATACCCCGGACACGTCGCAAGGTATTGTCACCGCCGGACGCATATCACCAATGAAAACCGCCGTGAGCCTTTCTTCCCGCTTGACTCCAACGCGCGATACGGTTCCTCCGCTCCAATGCCAGCCCGCTACCAGGACGACCACCGCCCTCGGTCGGGACGTCTTCGCTCGCCCTCTCCACGCCGCCGCTCGCCTTCTCCTATGCGTCGACGGCCCGCACATAACGAGGAGGAAAACTAGACGACGCAGTTCCTGAGGCAAGAACTGCGCAAGTTTCGGTTTGCCCAAGTCCTCATTTGTCACCTACCATTGTTATTGATGTGTTCGTCGAAAATATCCCTACTGTCGCTCTTGTAGATACCGGTGCAGCTGTTTCGGTAATAGATGCTGCATTTTGCCGCTCAATTCGTAAGGTTACGACGCCTTTCTCCGGATTATCGCTTCGCACAGCCAGTGCTCAACCTGTTTAACCGACCGCAGTGTGTACAGCCCACGTGACAATTCAGGACGTTCTGTATACGATAGAGTTCGTTGTTCTTTCATCATGCTCCCATAATATTATTTTGGGATGGGACTTTTTGTCGCGTCATAACGCCGTAATCGACTGTGCTAGGGCTGAGGTCGAATTTTGCTCACTGGATGACCAAGCGTCTGTCGACACCCAGTTTGCCGCTAAACTTGTCGTTAGCGATGACACCTACATCCCTCCATGCTCTTTTGCGTTCGTGCCAGTTTCATGCAGCGCCATATCCGACGGCACGGTCTTCTTCACACCATCTCCAATATTCGTCGCCCGAAGAGCTCTCCCCCTGCCTTTTGCTGCTCTCGATCTTGTAAAAGGGACAACCACAATGCCAATTTATAATCATGAGTCGTCGTCTTTATCTCTACTTTGTCGCGAGTGCCTTGGCCACGTCGAGACAATCAGTTCTTCCAGAATTATATCCGTCCCCGATGAGGTGCCTTCTACCTCCGTCTGTGAACTGGCTGTCGTCTCAGCACCTGACTCAACGTCGGCAAACATATTTCAACCATTCATCGCTGCAGATTTGACATCTTCGCAGCGTTCACAACTCCTCACCATTCTTGAGAGCTACCGCCAATCTTTCGACGTTGAACAAACATCTCTCGGCCGTGCCTTAGCAGTAGAACACCACATCGACACTGGGTCCCACTCACCGCTGCGACAACGACCATATCGCGTGTCCGCTACAGAACGCCGCGTCATTGCTGACCAAGTAGACGACATGCTTCGCAGAGGCGTCATTCGACCTTCACAGAGCCCATGGGCGTCTCCGGTGGTTCTCGTCAAAAAGAAAGACGGTTCTATTCGTTTCTGTGTCGATTTCCGGCGAATGAACAAGATCACGCTGAAGGATGTCTATCCACTACCGCGCATTGACGATGCTTTCGACAGTTTGCAGGGTGCCGAGTTCTTTTCCTCGTTAGACTTGCGGTCAGGCTACTGGCAGGTGCCTATGGCGGAGGCCGATCACCCCAAAACCGCTTTTGTCACGCCAGACGGCTTATATGAATTCACCGTCATGCCCTTCGGACTTTGCAATGCACCTGCAACGTTCGAACGAATGATGCACAACATCCTGCGTGGACTGAAATGGAAGATATGTTTGTGTTACCTCGATGATATCGTGGTCTTCGCCCCGAACTTTGACACACACTTACGTCGCCTTCAGCACGTCCTTACTTGCTTAACTAACGCCGGTTTGCCATGCGTCAACTCAACATTTTGGGCCACGTTGTTTCCAAGGAAGGCATCCTCCCGGATCCCGAGAAATTGCGAGCTGTTACGGCGTTTCCTAAACCTGCCACCATCAAAGAACTTCGCAGTTCCATCGGCTTGTGTTCGTATTTCCGGCGATTCGTCCGAAACTTCGCGTCTATTATATCACCTCTCACGCAACTTCTCAGCAGCTGTAAAGACCTCTTATCGTGGTCCCCTGCCTGCGACGAGGCTTTCAACACCCTGCGGCGGCTTCTTACGACGCCACCAATTCTACGCCATTTCGATCCTGAAGCTCCAACTGAAATCCACACCGACGCCAGTGGTGTAGGCCTGGGTGCTGTGCTCGCACAGCGTAAACCGGAACATCAGGAATACGTCGTGGCATACGCTAGTCGCACACTTACCAAGGCTGAGAGCAACTACAGCGTCACAGAAAAGGAGTGCTTGGCCATTGTGTGGGCCCTTGGAAAGTTTCGCCCATATCTATACGGTCGTTCTTTTGACGTCGTGACCGACCACCACGCGCTGTGCTGGCTTTCGACGTTAAAAGACCCATCTGGCCGCCTCGCTCGCTGGGCGTTGAAAATTCAAGATTACGAAATACGCGTGGTTTATCGGTCAGGACGGAAGCATGCTGACGCCGACGCCCTTTCTCGTTCCCCCCTGTCCCAGAATGCCACAGCTGACTCCGCTTGCGATTCCACATTGTCATCGCTTGACTTTGACACTATTGCTATCGAACAACGCAATGACCCGTGGACAGCATCTCTCCTCAATCATCTCTCCGACACTTCTGAACTCCCAAAGACGCGAACGCTTCGGCGCCAAGTTCCACACTTCTCGATACGTGACACGCTTTTCTATCGACGTAACTACGCACCAGAGGGACGCAAGTGGCTGCTCGTCGTTCCACAAACCCTGAGGTCGCAGATTTGTTCCTCGTTTCACGCTGACCCACAATGTGGCCACGCAGGAGTCTTCAAGACCTACGAAAGGCTTCGACATCACTACTACTGGCGTCGCATGTATACCTTCGTCCGCAACTTCGTCCGCTCTTGTGCCGAATGTCAGCGCCGAAAATCTCTACCACACGCCTCCGCCGGTGAACTGCAGCCTTTACCATGCCCTTCCCGACCCTTCGAACGGGTTGGAATAGATATTTATGGGCCACTTCCATTGACTCCGACTGGCAACAGGTGGATAATAGTTGCTATCGACCACCTAACGCGCTAGGCTGAGACCGCTGCTCTTAAAACGGCTACAGCACAGGAGGTTGCCACTTTCCTACTGCGTCATTTTGTGTTGCGTCATGGAGGCCGTCAAGAACTCCTCAGTGACCGCGGCCGCGCCTTCTTGTCCAAGGTCATTGAAAAATTGCTCGCTGAGTGTGCTATTGTACATCGCACATGTACCGCTTACCACCCACAAACCAGTGGGGCTACCGAGCGCTTTAATCGTACTCTCGGTGACATGCTATCTATGTATGTGACGCCTGACCACTCTAACTGGGACTTAGTTCTCCCATTCATTACATACGCCTACAATACGGCAACGCAAGCGACAACAGGCTTCTCCCCTTTTTACCTCCTCTACGGCCGTCACCCCTCCCACACCATTGACACCATTTTGCCCTATCGACCAGACGCGTCCGAGTGCCTACCAATCTTGGACGCCGCCAGGCACGCAGAAGAATGCCGCCAGTTAGCTCGTCGCTTTAGCTGCGATGCCCAAAACAGGCAAAAAGCAATTCGTGATGCCCAGACCTCAACTCCCGTTTTTCTTCCGGGTTCTCTTGTATGGCTGTCAGTGCCGCATCGCACACCTGGGCTCTCTTCCAAACTTCTGCCAAAGTACGATGGGCCATATCGTATTGTCGAACAAGCTTCACCAGTAAACTAGCTCATTGAGCCTCTTACGCCACCATCAGACTTGCGACGTCGCAACCGCGAGGTTGTACACGTACAGAGGCTCAAGCAATACCACGGTTCAACGTCGCCTGCACAGGACTAAGTCGCCAGGATGGCTTCTTTTTTCTCCGTGGGGCCATTGTAAAGAAGAGGAAGTACTCCGGCGCAGAGGCAGCAGCATCGAGTGTGCAGCGGCGGCTCAAGCTCGGAAATTGCGGCTGGTGCATCGCCTTCCAAGCCTTCCAAGCACCAACCTTTCTGCTTAATAAATCTCCTTTATAATACTAATACATCTATTAAGAAGAATGGTAATGATGATAATGATAGACACAGCCGTTACCTGTTACAAGGCAATGCGCGAGATGTAGGCACTATCCGATAGAATATACCTCATTTAATGGTTAGGCACGAAGTTTTTTCGATTCATTTGTTTCTCTAAACATACTAGAGCAATAACGGGAGACCGCAGGATAGATTATATATATATTGCGTGCAGCAACTGAACACTTGTCGATATGAATGCAACTTTTCCCTGTATTAGTTCAGCTTGTAGCATAAATAACAATACAAGAGGAAATTGTAAACTTAGCACAACTGAGGTTATCTCATTGGAGTATTCATCTGGGGAGGGGGGGGGAACACTCCGAATTGTAGGACTGCTATACCCTCGTTTATAGACTGCCCGGAGGCTTCGCGGTCCTGTTTCTTGTAGTTATAGGCTGTACTGCAGCGCAGCCATTGCGTGGTACGTACGAGTAGAGCGAGCAGGGCAGAAGTTGCCGAGAAATAACGACAGATTCATAAGGACTGAAGCATAGACAGGTGAATCTTGTTCCTGCGACATGAGTTGCTTTCTGTGTTTTCCGTTTTTGAAGGGTAAGAAAGAAGCGTCGACTGGTCAGACAGGCGGTAGAAATGCTCGGTCTTTAGTTTGTGGCTGAAAATCTACTTGCAATGTGTGCAAGTAGATGTGAAGAAGGCCGAGTAGTAGTGTCGACAGACGTACAGAGAAGAGAATAAGTGGTTTGAACCTTCTGTCAACTGACTTGTTCAGCTTTGTTTAGCTGCGGCTGCATGGGTCGTTTTGTTTGTCTCCTTTGTTTAATGTGTTACGTAAGATCGCGAAAGCTGAGGATGGTTTTGTTTGCTTCTCCGTCGTGGTTTGAAGTCTGGACCACCACTCGGAATACGAATCCTTGAGCTTGTCTGTGGGTGGCGACCTTACCCAGGTTGCCTGTGTGCCTGGGAGAAAAACAAGCTGCTGTTATGAAAAATTTATGATACAGGACGGGTAAGAAAAGAAAAAAAAAGAAGGAAGTCCTGTACACCACCCTATCCAACGTGTGTTGTCGTTTTTGTGTTTTCCCGACCCAACCTCTTCCCTCAAACAGAAATTTAACAACACATAATAAATACACTACAATACATAATAAATACACTACAACAACGGATCAACCCTATATACAATATGTACAGCCCAGCAGTGGAGGCCGGCTTGGAAATTCTTGTAGAGCGTTTTTGCGCGTCATCCTCCAATTGCGCGCTGCCCCCGGAGCCAGGTTGTTAACCCTCACTACCGCGGTCTCATGGCGCAACGCTCAAGCCACTCGATTACCCCAGGGGGTACAAGTTGAACAACGTTTTGCACCTTATATGTTTGCGAGCTTGAAGCTGCTCATTGAGAAGAGAGTTATCATGGATTAAAGCAGCGTGTGATAAATTCTGGGGTGGAAGCTCTGTTGTGGATACTAATACATCTATTGAGAAGAATGGTAATGATGATAATGATAGACACAGTCGTTACCTGTTACAAGCCAATGCGCGGAATGGAGGCACTATCCGATAGAATATACCTCATTTAACGGTTAGGCACGAACTTTTTTCGATTCATTTGTTTCTCTAAACATACTAGAGCAATAACGGGCGACCGCAGGATAGATTATATATATATTGCGTGCAGCAACTGAACACTTGTCGATATGAATGCAACTTTTCCCTGTATTAGTTCAGCTTGTAGCATAAATAACAATACAAGAGGAAATTGTAAACTTAGCACAACTGAGGTCATCTCATTGGAGTATTCATCTGGGGAGGGGGGGGAACACTCCGAATGGTAGGACTGCTATACCCTCGTTTATAGACTGCCCGGAGGCTTCGCGGTCCTGTTTCTTGTCGTTATAGGCTGTCCTGCAGCGCGGCTATTGCGTCGTACGTACGAGTAGAGCGAGCAGGGCAGAAGTTGCCGAGAAATAACGACAGATTCGTAAGGACTGAAGCATAGACAGGTGAATCTTGTTCCTGCGACATGAGTTGCTTTCTGTGTTTTCCGTTTTTGAAGGGTAAGAAAGAAGCGTCGACTGGTCAGACAGGCGGTAGAAATGCTCGGTCTTTAGTTTGTGGCTGAAAATCTACTTGCAATGTGTGCAAGTAGATGTGAAGAAGGCCGAGTAGATGTGTCGACAGACGTACAGAGAAGAGAATAAGTGGTTTGAAGATTCTGTCAACTGACTTGTTCAGCTTTGTTTTACTGCGGCTGCATAGGTCGTTTTGTTTGTCTCCTTTGTTTAATGTGTTACGTAAGATTGCGAAAGCTGAGGATGGTTTTGTTTGCTTCTCCGTCGTGGTTCCAAGTCTGGACCACCACTCGGAATACGAATCCTTGAGCTTTTCTGTGGGTGGCGTCGTTACCCAGGTAGCCTGTGTGCCTGGGACAAAAACAAGCTGCTGTTATGAAAAATTTATGATACAGGACGGGTAAAAAAAAGAAAAAAAAGAAGGAAGTCCTATACACCACCCTATCCGACGAGTGTTGTCGTTTTTGTGTTTTCCCGACCCAACATCTTCACTCAAACAGAAACTTAACAACAAATAATAAATACACTACAATACATAATAAATACACTACAACAACAGATCAACACTATATACAATATGTACAGCTCAGCAGTGGAGGCCGGCTGGGAAATTCTTGTAGAGCGTTTTTGCGCGTCATCCTTCAATTGCGCGCTGCCCCCGGAGCCTGGTTGTTAACCCTCACTACCGCGGTCTCATGGCGCAACGCTCAAGCCACTCGACCACCCCAGGGGGTACAAGTTGAACAACGTTTTGCACCTTATATGTTTGCGAGCTTGAAGCTGCTCATTGAGAAGAGAGTTATCATGGATTAAAGCAGCGTGTGATAAATTCTGGGGTGGAAGCTCTGTTGTGGATACTAATACATCTATTGAGAAGAATGGTAATGATGATAATGATAGACACAGTCGTTACCTGTTACAAGCCAATGCGCGGAATGGAGGCACTATCCGATAGAATATACCTCATTTAACGGTTAGGCACAAACTTCTTTCGATTCATTTGTTTCTCTAAACATACTAGAGCAATAACGGGCGACCGCAGGATAGATTATATATATATTGCGTGCAGCAACTGAACACTTGTCGATATGAATGCAACTTTTCCCTGTATTAGTTCAGCTTGTAGCATAAATAACAATACAAGAGGAAATTGTAAACTTAGCACAACTGAGGTCATCTCATTGAAGTATTCATCTGGGGAGGGAGGGGGGGAACACTCTGAATGGTAGGACTGCTATACCCTCGTTTATAGACTGCCCGGAGGCTTCGCGGTCCTGTTTCTTGTCGTTATAGGCTGTCCTGCAGCGCGGCTATTGCGTCGTACGTACGAGTAGAGCGAGCAGGGCAGAAGTTGCCGAGAAATAACGACAGATTCGTAAGGACTGAAGCATAGACAGGTGAATCTTGTTCCTGCGACATGAGTTGCTTTCTGTGTTTTCCGTTTTTGAAGGGTAAGAAAGAAGCGTCGACTGGTCAGACAGGCGGTAGAAATGCTCGGTCTTTAGTTTGTGGCTGAAAATCTACTTGCAATGTGTGCAAGTAAATGTGAAGAAGGCCGAGTAGATGTGTCGACAGACGTACAGAGAAGAGAATAAGTGGTTTGAAGCTTCTGTCAACTGACTTGTTCAGCTTTGTTTAGCTGCGGCTGCATGGGTCGTTTTGTTTGTCTCCTTTGTTTAATGTGTCACGTAAGATTGCGAAAGCTGAGGATGGTTTTGTTTGCTTCTCCGTCGTGGTTCGAAGTCTGGACCACCACTCGGAATACGAATCCTTGAGCTTGTCTGTGGGTGGCGACGTTACCCAGGTTGCCTCTGTGCCTGGGAGAAAAATTTATGATACAGGACGGCTATAAAAAAAAAAAAAAGAAGGAAGTCCTGTACACCACCCTATCCGACGTGTGTTGTCGTTTTTCTGTTTTCCCGACCCAATCTCTTCCCTCAAACAGAAACTTAACAACACATAATAAATACACTACAATACATAATAAGTACACTACAACAACGGATCAACCCTATATACAATATGTATAGCCCAGCAGTGGAGGCCGTCTGGGAAATTCTTGTAGAGCGTTTTTGCGCGTCATCCTCCAATTGCGCGCTGCCCCCGGAGCCAGGTTGTTAACCCTCACTACCGCGGTCTCATGGCGCAACGCTCAAGCCACTCAACCACCTCAGAGGGTACAAGTTGAACAACTTTTTGCACCTTATATGTTTGCGAGCTTGAGGCTGCTCATTGAGAAGAGAGTTATCATGGATTAAAGCAGCGTGTGATAAATTCTGGGGTGGAAGCTCCGTTGTGGATACTAATACATCTATTAAGAAGAATGGTAATGATGATAATGATAGACACAGTCGTTACCTGTTACAAGGCAATGCGCGGGATGGAGGCACTATCCGATAGAATATACCTCATTTAACGGTTAGGCACGAAGTTTTTTCGATTCATTTGTTTCTCTAAACATACTAGAGCAATAACGGGCGACCGCAGGATAGATTATATATATATTGCGTGCAGCAACTGAACACTTGTCGATATGAATGCAACTTTTCCCTGTATTAGTTCAGCTTGTAGCATAAATAACAATACAAGAGGAAATTGTAAACTTAGCACAACTGAGGTTATCTCATTGGAGTATTCATCTGGGGAGGGGGGGGGGACACTCCGAATGGTAGGACTGCTATACCCTCGTTTATAGACGGCCCGGAGGCTTCGCGGTCCTGTTTCTTGTAGTTATAGGCTGTCCTGCAGCGGGGCTATTGCGTAGTACGTACGAGTAGAGCGAGCAGGGCAGAAGTTGCCGAGAAATAACGACAGATTCGTAAGGACTGAAGCATAGACAGGTGAATCTTGTTCCTGCGACATGAGTTGCTTTCTGTGTTTTCCGTTTTTGAAGGGTAAGAAAGAAGCGTCGACTGGTCAGACAGGCGGTAGAAATGCTCGGTCTTTAGTTTGTGGCTGAAAATCTACTTGCAATGTGTGCAAGTAGATGTGAAGAAGGCCGAGTAGATGTGTCGACAGACGTACAGAGAAGAGAATAAGTGGTTTGAAGATTCTGTCAACTGACTTGTTCAGCTTTGTTTTACTGCGGCTGCATAGGTCGTTTTGTTTGTCTCCTTTGTTTAATGTGTTACGTAAGATTGCGAAAGCTGAGGATGGTTTTGTTTGCTTCTCCGTCGTGGTTCCAAGTCTGGACCACCACTCGGAATACGAATCCTTGAGCTTTTCTGTGGGTGGCGTCGTTACCCAGGTAGCCTGTGTGCCTGGGACAAAAACAAGCTGCTGTTATGAAAAATTTATGATACAGGACGGGTAAAAAAAAGAAAAAAAAGAAGGAAGTCCTATACACCACCCTATCCGACGAGTGTTGTCGTTTTTGTGTTTTCCCGACCCAACATCTTCACTCAAACAGAAACTTAACAACAAATAATAAATACACTACAATATATAATAAATACACTACAACAACAGATCAACACTATATACAATATGTACAGCTCAGCAGTGGAGGCCGGCTGGGAAATTCTTGTAGAGCGTTTTTGCGCGTCATCCTTCAATTGCGCGCTGCCCCCGGAGCCTGGTTGTTAACCCTCACTACCGCGGTCTCATGGCGCAACGCTCAAGCCACTCGACCACCCCAGGGGGTACAAGTTGAACAACGTTTTGCACCTTATATGTTTGCGAGCTTGAAGCTGCTCATTGAGAAGAGAGTTATCATGGATTAAAGCAGCGTGTGATAAATTCTGGGGTGGAAGCTCTGTTGTGGATACTAATACATCTATTGAGAAGAATGGTAATGATGATAATGATAGACACAGTCGTTACCTGTTACAAGCCAATGCGCGGAATGGAGGCACTATCCGATAGAATATACCTCATTTAACGGTTAGGCACGAAGTTTTTTCGATTCATTTGTTTCTCTAAACATACTAGAGCAATAACGGGCGACCGCAGGATAGATTATATATATATTGCGTGCAGCAACTGAACACTTGTCGATATGAATGCAACTTTTCCCTGTACTAGTTCAGCTTGTAGCGTAAATAACAATACAAGAGGAAATTGTAAACTTAGCACAACTGAGGTTATCTTATTGGAGTAGTCATCTGGGGAGGGGGGGGGGGGGACACTCCAAATGGTAGGACTGACTGCTATACCCTCGTTTATAGACTGCCCGGAGGCTTCGTGGTCCTGTTTCTTATAGTTATAGGCTGTCCTGCAGCGCGGCTATTGCGTCGTACTTACGAGTAGAGCGAGCAGGGCAGAAGTTGCCGAGAAATAACGACAGATTCGTAAGGACTGAAGCATAGACAGGTGAATCTTGTTCCTGCGAGATGAGTTGCTTTCTGTGTTTTCAGTTTTTGAAGGGTAAGAAAGAAGCGTCGACTGGTCAGACAGGCGGTAGAAATGCTCGGTCTTTAGTTTGTGGCTGAAAATCTACTTGCAATGTGTGCAAGTAGATGTGAAGAAGGCCGAGTAGATGTGTCGACAGACGTACAGAGAAGAGAATAAGTGGTTTGAAGCTTCTGTCAACTGACTTGTTCAGCTTTGTTTAGCTGCGGCTGCATGGGTCGTTTTGTTTGTCTCCTTTGTTTAATGTGTTACGTAAGATTGCGAAAGCTGAGGATGGTTTTGTTTGCTTCTCCGTCGTGGTTCAAAGTCTGGACCACCACTCGGAATACGAATCCTTGAGCTTGTCTGTGGGTGGCGACGTTACCCAGGTTGCCTGTGTGCCTGGGAGAAAAACAAGCTGCTGTTATGAAAAATTTATGATACAGGACGGGTATAGAAAAGAAAAAAAAGAAGGAAGTCCTGTACACCACCCTATCCGACGTGTGTTGTCGTTTTTCTGTTTTCCCGACCCAACCTCTTCCCTCAAACAGAAACTTAACAACACATAATATATACACTACAATACATAATAAATACACTACAACAACGGATCAACCCTTTATACAATATGTATAGCCCAGCAGTGGAGGCCGTCTGGGAAATTCTTGTAGAGCGTTTTTGCGCGTCATCCTCCAATTGCGCGCTGCCCCCGGAGCCAGGTTGTTAACCCTCACTACCGCGGTCTCATGGCGCAACGCTCAAGCCACTCGACCACCCCAGGGGGTACAAGTTGAACAACTTTTTGCACCTTATATGTTTGCGAGCTTGAGGCTGCTCATTGAGAAGAGAGTTATCATGGATTAAAGCAGCGTGTGATAAATTCTGGGGTGGAAGCTCCGTTGTGGATACTAATACATCTATTAAGAAGAATGGTAATGATGATAATGATAGACACAGTCGTTACCTGTTACAAGGCAATGCGCGGGATGGAGGCACTATCCGATAGAATATACCTCATTTAACGGTTAGGCACGAAGTTTTTTCGATTCATTTGTTTCTCTAAACATACTAGAGCAATAACGGGCGACCGCAGGATAGATTATATATATATTGCGTGCAGCAACTGAACACTTGTCGATATGAATGCAACTTTTCCCTGTATTAGTTCAGCTTGTAGCATAAATAACAATACAAGAGGAAATCGTAAACTTAGCACAACTGAGGTTATCTCATTGGAGTATTCATCTGGGGAGGGGGGGGGGGAACACTCCGAATGGTAGGACTGCTATACCCTCATTTATAGACGGCCCGGAGGCTTCGCGGTCCTGTTTCTTGTAGTTATAGGCTGTCCTGCAGCGGGGCTATTGCGTAGTACGTACGAGTAGAGCGAGCAGGGCAGAAGTTGCCGAGAAATAACGACAGATTCGTAAGAACTGAAGCATAGACAGGTGAATATTGTTCCTGCGAGATGAGTTGCTTTCTGTGTTTTCCGTTTTTGAAGGGTAAGAAAGAAGCGTCGACTGGTCAGACAGGCGGTAGAAATGCTCGGTCTTTAGTTTGTGGCTGAAAATCTACTTGTAATGTGTGCAAGTAGATGTGAAGAAGGCCGAGTAGATGTGTCGACAGACGTACAGAGAAGAGAATAAGTGGTTTGAAGATTCTGTGAACTGACTTGTTCAGCTTTGTTTTACTGCGGCTGCATGGGTCGTTTTGTTTGTCTCCTTTGTTTAATGTGTTACGTAAGATTGCGAAAGCTGAGGATGGTTTTGTTTGCTTCTCCGTCGTGGTTCCAAGTCTGGACCACCACTCGGAATACGAATCCTTGAGCTTTTCTGTGGGTGGCGTCGTTACCCAGGTTGCCTGTGTGCCTGGGACAAAAACAAGCTGCTGTTATGAAAAATTTATGATACAGGACGGGTAAAAAAAGAAAAAAAGAAGGAAGTCCGGTACACCACCCTATCCGACGTGTGTTGTCGTTTTTCTGTTTTCCCGACCCAACCTCTTCCCTCAAACAGAAACTTAACAACACATAATAAATACACTACAATACATAATAAATACACTACAACAACGGATCAACACTATATAAATTATTTACAGCCCAGCAGTGTAGGCCGGCTGGGAAATTCTTGTAGAGCGTTTTTGCGCGTCATCCTCCAATTGCGCGCTGCCCCCGGAGCCAGGTTGTTAACCCTCACTACCGCAGTCTCATGGCGCAACGCTCAAGCCACTCGACCACCCCAGCGGGTACAAGTTGAACCACTTTTTGCACCTTATATGTTTGCGAGCTTGAAGCTGCTCATTGAGAAGAAAGTTATCATGGATCAAAGCAGCGTGTGATAAATTCTGGGGTGGAAGCTCTGTTGTGGATACTAATACATCTATTAAGAAGAATGGTAATGATGATAATGATAGACACAGTCATTACCTGTTACAAGGCAATGCGCGGGATGGAGGCACTATCCGATAGAATATACCTCATTTAACGGTTAGGCACGAAGTTTTTTCGATTCATTTGTTTCTCTAAACATACTAGAGCAATAACGGGCGACCGCAGGATATATTATATAGATATTGCGTGCAGCAACTGAACACTTGTCGATATGAATGCAACTTTTCCCTGTATTAGTTCAGCTTGTAGCATAAATAACAATACAAGAGGAAAATGTAAACTTAGAACAACTGAGGTTATCTCATTGCAGTATTCATCTGGGGAGGGGGGGAACATCCCGAATGGTAGGACTGCTATACCCTTGTTTATAGACTGCCCGGAGGCTTCGCGGTCCTGTTTCTTGTAGTTATAGGCTGTCCTGCAGCGCGGCTATTGCGTCGTACGTATGAGTAGAGCGAACAGGGCAGAAGTTGCCGAGAAATAACGACAGATTCGTAAGGACTGAAGCATAGACAGGTGAATCTTGTTTCTGCGACATGAGTTGCTTTCTGTGTTTTCCGTTTTTGAAGGGTAAGAAAGAAGCGTCGACTGGTCAGACAGGCGGTAGAAATGCTCGGTCTTTAGTTTGCGGCTGAAAATCTACTTGTAATGTGTGCAAGTAGATGTGAAAAAGGCCGAGTAGATGTGTCGACAGACGTACAGAGAAGACAATAAGTGGTTTGAAGCTTCTGTCAACTGACTTGTTCAGCTTTGTTTAGCTGCGACTGCATGGGTCGTTTTGTTTGTCTCCTTTGTTTAATGTGTTACGTAAGATTGCGAAAGCTGAGGTTGGTTTTGTTTGCTTCTCCGTCGTGGTTCGAAGTCTGGACCACCACTCGGAATACGAATCCTTGAGCTTGTCTGTGGGTGGCGTCGTTACCCAGGTTGCCTGTGTGCCTTGGACAAAAACAAGCTGCTGTTATGAAAAAGTTATTATATAGGACGGGTAAAAAAAGAAAAAAAAAGAAGGAAGTCCTGTACACCACCCTATCCGACGTGTGTTGTCGTTTTTCTGTTTTCCCGACCCAACCTCTTCCCTCAAACAGAAACTTAACAACACATAATAAATACACTACAACAACGGATCAACACTATATACAATATGTACAGCCCAGCAATGGAGGCCGGCTGAGAAATTTTTGTAGAGCGTTTTTGCGCGTCATCCTCCAATTGCGCGCTGCCCCCGGAGCCAGGTTGTTAACCCTCACTACCGCGGTCTCATGGCGCAACGCTCAAGCCACTCGACCACCCCAGGGGGTACAAGTTGAACACCTTTTTGCACCTTATATGTTTGCGTGCTTGAAGCTGCTCATTGAGAAGAGAGTTATCATAGATTAAAGCAGCGTGTGATAAATTCTGGGGTGGAAGCTCTGTTGTGGATACTAATACATCTATTAAGAAGAATGGTATTGATGATAATGATACACACAGTCGTTACCTGTTACAAGGCAATGCGCGGGATGGAGGCACTATCCGATAGAACATACCTCATTTAACGGTTAGGCACGAAGTTTTTTCGATTTATTTCTTTCTTTAAACATATACTAGAGCAATAACGGGCGACCGCAGGATAGATTATATATATATTGCGTGCAGCAACTGAACACTTGTCGATATGAATGCAACTTTTCCCTGTGTGAAGAAGAAGATGTGCCTGCAGCAAGCAGCATCGCCAACGCCCGGCTCTCTCGGCTCGTGCTTCGGTTCGTTGCTGTGCCGATCACTGGACGGTTCTTCACGCTGTCTCGTCGCTGCCTTTAACGGCTAATAAACCTCTTCACATTGAAGGGTGTCGATGGCGTCATCAATGCGCGGCAAAGGATATAAGTCCTTGCGGGTTATCTTATTCAAACGACGATAGTCTACGCAAATTCGGATAGATCCGTCTTTCTTACGCACCAAGACGACAGGAGACGCCCAGGGACTGTGAGATGGTCGAATAACGTCTCTACGAAGCATATCTTCGACTTGATTGTTGATGACGCGGCGCTCTTCAGTGGAGACACAGTATGGTCTTTGACGCAGTGGCTGGTGTAGGCCGGTGTTAACATGATGCTTGACTTGCGACGTGCGGCCTAGTTGAGTTTGGGACACATCGAAGGAATTCCGGAACTCATGCAGAAGATCAAGCAGGTCTGCATGTTCGGTGGGAGTAAGGGTGTCGGCGATGGCGCTGGAAAACATATCCTTGGACGACTCCTCGAGGGCCGACAGTGATTTTGGGTGGTCGCAGTAGTCATCCGGGACATCAACCAAACACGAAGGGTCGAGATCCTGCACGCGGCCGAGACATTCCCCCGCAAGCAAAGTGACAGTTGTGGAAAGCGGGTTGAGTATGAACATATTGCTTCTTCCGGAGGCAGGGTCAATCGTTGCGAAAGGCAGCGGCAGAACTCGACGACTCGTGAAGATATCGGAAGGCATAAAAAAGACTGTAGCGTCAGTGTAGGCGTTGCATGAAATTGGAACAAGTGCGAAGTTTTCAGGCGGAATATCGGTGACTTCATGCACGAACAACTTCAACGGCTGATGATGAGCGTCAAGTAATGGGACATCACAAAAGGGTGAAAACTCAACTTCAGCGCGTGCGCAGTCGATGACGGCATTATGGCGGGATAGGAAGTCCCATCCGAGGATGACATCATGTGAACAGACAGCGCGGACAATAAACTCCACAGTGTAAACAATGCCTTCGATGGACACTCTTGCAGTGCAGGCTGCGAGAGGCGTTACTTGCTGTGCACTTGCGGTGTGGAGTGACAGTCCCGAAAGCGGCGTCGTGACTTTACGTAATACACGGCAGACATTAGCGGCAATAACAGAAAGAGCGGCGCCGGTGTTTACAAGGGCGAAAGTAGAATAACCTTCAACAGTTACTGCGACCACGTTAGCAGGAGAGGGGCGAGGGCTTAGACAGTTCGAAAATGGCGCAGTTCTTGCCTCTTGAACTGCGGTGCTTAGTTTTCGTGGTCAGGTCTGGGCCGGCGACGCATGGGGGAGGGCGATCGCCGACGAGGAGAGGTTGCGCGCGGCGTCACGAAGTCGGGGTCGTTAGGAGGGGCATAGCGAGGTGACGAGACAGGCCCGTATGGCGCGAAGGGTTGGCTGCCGGTTTGCGACGATCGGACATAGTCGCCGAACGTCTGAGGTCGACGGCGGCAGTAGCGGGCAACGTGTCCGGGAGTAAAGCAGGCGTAGCATATCGGTCGGTTATCGGGCGTCCTCCAAGAATTGGCTACTGGTGGTGCCGCCCAAGGTGCAGTATAAGCAGCCGGGTGCGCGGGCTGTGAGCGCGAGGTTTAGGGTGGTTGCGGAAGCCTACGCACAGCGTCTGCATATGTGAACGGCGCTGCTACAGGCAGCATCACTTGCGAGCAGGCGACAGGAGGAGCCACAGGCTGCGCTGCATACATTAGGGGCGCGGCCACAGGCTGCACGGCTGGCGGAAAGGCGACAGGAGGGCCTACCGGCTGCGCGGCACGGTGGCAGTGGGCAAGGCTGGATAGAGGCGGCTCGTGGTGCGCAACAGGAACAGCTTGGGCAACCTCTTCCGAAATAGCAGTGCGAAGCCGGGAAGGTAGACGGGTGGTGGTCTCGTGAGTGAAGGGCACTAGGGAAAGTTGGCGGGCGACTTCCTCACGGACGAAGGCTCGAACTTGCTGAAGCAGCGGTGAATTGTCCGGCAGGGTGTCGAAACTGGACAGTGACTCACCACCATGCTGAGGCTGCCGAGTCAGAGTGCGTTGCTTCTTTAACTCGTCGTAGCTCTGACACAAGCTGACGACTTCGGAAACTGTGCTCGGATTTCTTGCCAAGAGCATTTGAAATGCGCCGTCGTCGATGCCCTTCAGGATGTTCTTGACTTTGTCAGATTCGGGCATGGTGTTGTAGCGGCGAGGAGGAGAGAGACGTGAGATGACGTCGAAGGCGGCCGACGGGGCCGTGCCGATCTCGCCACTTTATTGCAAGCCTGAAGAGGAGCCGCGCTGGCTGTCCACGTCCGACGCGCCAGGTGCGTGAGCTCGTTCTCCTTCTCGCGCAGCTCGAGCTCGCGCCAGCTGCGCGAGAGACGCGGCGCGGTGATGGAAAAAATGACGATGGTGATGATGGCACTACAGTGTCATTCACACGTCGACAATGGTAGACGACGTCCTCAATATAGCTGGTAAAGGTCTCGCCAGTCTGCTGAGAGAGGACGCGCAAGCGCTGTTCTGCCCTCAGCTTGCGGACAGCCGGCCGACCGAACACTTCAGCACATGACGTCTTGAAGACGCTCCATGTGGGGATGTTGTGTTTGTGGTTATTAAACCACAATTCGGCGATGCCAGTGAGATAAAATATCACGTGGCCCATCATGTCGGCTTCATCCCACTTATTGTTGGCGCTCACCAGTTCGTAGTGCTCGAGCCAGTCTTCGACGTCGGTCCCATCCGCACCACTGAAGACCTTCGGCTCCCGTAGCCTAGGATGGCGAGGGCAGTTGAACTGGAGCGAAGGCGTCGATGTAGTGGCGTTGGTAGTCATGACAGGTGGTAGCGTGCGGCTTCGCAGCTCCAGGGTGTAGCAACGGGGATTAACAGCACCTTCCACCAAATGTGAAGAGGATTATTAGCCGTTAAAGGCAGCGACGAGGCAGCGCGAAGAACCGTCCAGCGATCGCCACAGCAACGAACCGAAGCACGAGCCGAGAGAGCCGGGCGTTGGCGATGCTGCTTCCTGCAGGCACATCTTCTTCTTCACAAATGTATTAGTTCAGCTTGTAGCATAAATAACAATACAAGAGGAAATTGTAAACTTAGCACAACTGAGGTTATCTCATTGGAGTATTCATCTGGGGAGGGGGGAGGGAACACTCCAAATGGTAGGACTGCTATACCCTCGTTTATAGACTGCCCGGAGGCTTCGCGATCCTGTTTCTTGTAGTTATAGGCTGTCCTGCAGCGCGGCTATTGCGTCGTACGTACGAGTAGAGCGCGCAGGGCAGAAGTTGCCGAAAAATAACGACAGATTCGTAAGTACTGAAGCATAGACAGGTGAATCTTGTTCCTGCGACATGAGTTGCTTTCTGTGTTTTCCGTTTTTGAAGGGTAAGAAAGAAGCGTCGACTGGTCAGACAGGCGGTAGAAATGCTCGGTCTTTAGTTTGTGGCTGAAAATCTACTTGCAATGCGTGCAAGTAGATGTGAAGAAGGCCGAGTAGATGTGTCGACAGACGTAAAGAGAAGAGAATAAGTGGTTTGAAGCTTCTGTCAACTGACTTGTTCAGCTTTGTTTAGCTGCGGCTGCATGGGTCGTTTTGTTTGTCTCCTTTGTTTAATGTGTTACGTAAGATTGCGAAAGCTGAGGTTGGTTTTGTTTGCTTCTCCGTCGTGGTTCGAAGTCTGGACCACCACTCGGAATACGAATCCTTGAGCTTGTCTGTGGGTGGCGTCGTTACCCAGGTTGCCTGTGTGCCTGGGACAAAAACAAGCTGCTGTTATGAAACATTTATGATACAGGACGGGTAAAAAAAAGAAAAAAAAGAAGGAAGTCCTGTACACCACCCTATCCGACGTGTGTTGTCGTTTTTCTGTTTTCCCTACCCAACGTCTTCCCTCAAACAGAAACTTAACACATAATAACTACACTACAATACATAACAAATACACTACAACAACGGATCAACAATATATACAATATGTACAGCCCAGCAGTGGAGGCCGTCTGGGAAATTCCTGTAGAGCGTTTTTTCGCGTCATTCTCCAATTGCGCGCTGCCCCGGAGCCAGGTTGTTAACCCTCACTACCGCGGTCTCATGGCGCAACGCTCAAGCCACTCGACCACCCCAGGGGGAACAAGTTGAACAACTTTTTGCACCTTATACGTTTGCGAGCTTGAAGCTGCTCATTGAGAAGAGAGTTATCATGGATTAAAGCAGCGTGTGATAAATTCTGGGGTGGAAGCTCTGTTGTGGATACTAACACATCTATTAAAAAGAATGGTAATGATGATAATAATAGACACAGTCGTTACCTGTTACAAGGCGATGCGTGGGATGGAGGCACTATCCGATAGAATATACCTCATTTAACGGTTAGGCACGAAGTTTTTTCGATTCATTATTTTCTCTAAACATACTAGAGCAATAACGGGCGACCGCAGGATAGATTATATATATATATTGCGTGCAGCAACTGAACACTTGTCGATATGAATGCAACTTTTCCCTGTATTAGTTCAGCTTGTAGCATAAATAACAATACAAGAGGAAATTGTAAACTTAGCACAACCGTGGTTATCTCACTGGAGTATACATCTGGGGAGGGGGGGGGGACACTCCGAATGGTAGGACTGCTATACCCTCGTTTATAGACTGCCCGGAGGCTTCGCGGTCCTGTTTCTTGTAGTTATAGGCTGTCCTGCAGCGCGGCTATTGCGTCGTACGTACGAGTAGAGCGAGCAGGGCAGAAGTTGCCGAGAAATAACGAGAAATTCGTAAGGACTGAAGCATAGACAGGTGAATCTTGTTCCTGCGACATGAGTTGCTTTCTGTGTTTTCCGTTTTTGAAGGGTAAGAAAGAAGCGTCGACTGGTCAGACAGGCGGTAGAAATGCTCGGTCTTTAGTTTGTGGCTGAAAATCTACTTGCAATGTGTGCAAGTAGATGTGAAGAAGGCCGAGTAGATGTGTCGACAGACGTACAGAGAAGAGTGTCACACCTGTCCCGTTTATTAGGGAGGCGATCGCCGGGCTAATTCCAAGAGCCGAAGTATCGGCCCCCCGAACCGCACCACGAAAGCGTGGACAATTTAGAAGTGGTCCTTATTGGTGCGCCAGCGGACGCCGGCTGTGGCCCAAAGAACAAGACAGAGTCGAGAGTTGATAAACAAAACAAATATTATATTCTCAAAAATGGCAGATCGAAAACATTACACAAGAATGCACACTCCACAATAGTTACATACAATACGTCACCAATCAGACAACGTACTACACAGTACAATCAGCCACACTCAAAACAACGGACACAGACAACAGTACGCACTACAATGCAGTCGCTTGCATTGAACAACCAAGACACTTAAGGACTAAAGAGATAGAAAACCTATTCAGTCCAAAGTCCTTGGAACAAAAGTCTGAATGATACTCTTCCGAGAATCACTCACTCAAAGTCCAGCGTTGTTGTCGTTCCGTAGTTCTCGAAGTTTCTCTTCCAGGAAACCTCGCGTCCTCAAATGGCCACTCTCCAAGCTTCAAACTTCTTCGCCGGAAATCCGTCGGCTTCACACACGCAGCTGTTGCCCGCGTCTTCGCTCGATAGCGGTAAACCCACGCTCTTGCCTGTAGCTCGAGCCGTCCCTACGGACCAAAACTTCGCCGACTACACGGCGGAATCTCTACGCACTCTGGCGCTCACTTCCGTCTCCTCCTGTTCTGTCACTACGGGCAGAACCTTCGCCGACTACACGGCGGAATTCCTACGCGCTCCGGCGCTAACTTTCCGTCTCCTCCTGATTTCTCGTCTCGGCTGCTCGGTTAAATACCTTGCGCGCGACTTTCCAGATGTTTCTCGTCATTTCGTCGGCGCGATACACAGCGAAGGCTGGGGAGAGGCACGAGACGGTTCGACTGCCCTCTCCGGAGGATGATTCACTCGGTCTGACCCCGCCTCCTTCGTTCTAGAAAAATCGCGGTCTTGCTGGGCCGCCGATGTGGGGTGAGGAGGATCGTCTGCGAAGCCGTGCTTCTGCGGGGAGAGCGCGCGCCCGGGAGCCCTGGATGTTGGCTTTCTTTTTTTTTCTTTTTACCTCGCGGCGTTTCTGCCGCCCGTTGTCGCAAGGATTTGGCGGCGCGCTCTTGTTTAGCGCTCGTTCTGTGACACTGCCCCCCACTTTAAGAATATTATCTCATAATATTCAAAACCACACAAACGAGCGCGAACAGTCACCATACATTCTCACAGAGTGTAACACAATCCGTCGCTCGTGACACGTCACATTCACAATATATCACTCAATACGATTGGACATTGTAATTCAATTACACAACGCGGGAAAACACAACCACAAGCACATGAGTACAACACTACACCACACATTCCCAATAATACAAATGTACAAAGTTCTCTCATTCCAACAATGGTCCAATACTATACATCACATCACAGCACAACACTTTGACACTTGTGACACAGGATACCACAAGGTTAACACAACATATGGCACTCAACACTGCCAACCACATTCTGATTCCACCTCTGCACCTATCTTGAGTACTTCGAACAGCGCTTGCGCCCCTTTTCGCGGTGTTCGCTCGATCTCTTCTTGTGTTTCCACGTTCTTTTTCGGCGAGCCCCTTCCGACGACGATATCTGAGGCGTCGTCTCAGCCATCGTTGTCTCTTCCGACACCGTTAACGCGTCATTACATTCGACGGGTCCTGTCTGCTTATTTACCCGCTTGATCATGCCTCTACATTTTGCCCGGCTGGCCAACTCCGTCTCCTTTACACTGTCGGTCGGTTGAGGTCGTGCCGACGTAAGTCCGGTTGCTCGGCCCGTGAACCTATTCGACGCGATCGTCTTCTCCTTCGCTGTCTCTTGCGCCGCAGCTTCACCTTGGGCTCTAGTGAGATCCGTCACGGGATGTTCCTCCACTGTATCTCGCGGCCGCTGTGTTGGCGAGGGCTCTATCTTCGGGTCTTCTCCCAAACATTCTGGATCACTTGGCCCTCGCGCCCCGTCGATATTTCCGATGACAAGGTCATACAGGGGGGTCGTCATGCATAACGCAGTAACCTTCCCGCTGAAGTACGGGGTTTCAACCTCAATTTCTGCTTCGGGAAGCATCCGGACCGTACGGTCAATTAGGCAAACTGGTTTCGTTCTGCCTGTCAACTCTCTTTCCCGTACCAAATTTCTCCTCACGATAACCGTGGAGCTACCGGTGTCTCTTAGAACCGTAATCTTCTTGCCTGCAATCTTTCTAGGAAGCGTTGGCATTCCCTTCGTAACACCGGTTGGCTGTTTTGACATTACAGCCCCCACAATAGGAATTTTCTCCCCATTCTTCAACTCTACGAATCCATCAGTGACGGGATTATTATCAGATTTCGGTGCTGCTTGCACACAGGATACCTGGTGAGTTTGACTCACTCCGTTCCGACATGCATCTGCTTTGTGCCCAGTCTGACCACACTTAAAACATTTCACTACCGTAGGGCTCGTAAAGATCGTTCGACAGTTTTTCGCGCGATGACCCACTCGGTTGCACAGAAAACATCGCGGAATGTTCTCGGGTGCACGCTTCTTTTCTTCGGGAGCCAATTTCTTCGAATCATCGGGACAATCCTTCTTGACCTTGGCCAAATTAGTGCCACCTTGCGCTTCCAAGAATTGATCAGCCAATTCCAGCATGTCTTCAAATGAGTCAGCCTTCCTCTCTTTTGAGTACAGTGACAGGCTTGGGTGGCAACTAGTAAGAAATTGTTCTCTAATTAGCAGCTCTCTAAGCTCATCGTACTCCTGCGCTGTCCCTGAAAGTTCAATCCATCTGTCGAAATAATGGCAAAGTCGGGCGGCATACTGCGTAGCCGTCTCCCCATCAGCTGGCTTTCCTGTTCGAAATCTGTCCCGGAATCCTTCCACAGTGAATATAAATCGCTTCAACAAAGCAGCTTTCACCTTTGCATAGTTGGCTGCATCGGTCGGCGTCAGCCTACCGTACACATTGAGCGCTTCACCACTCAAGCAGGTACTTAAAGCAGTTGCCCATTGATGTTCCGGCCAATTCTGGCTCTTCGCAATCGTCTCAAATCGGTGAAGGTACGCGTCAAGGTCGTCCTTCCTTTCATCAAACGCCACGAGCAGCTTGCTTGGGTTCAAGCGGAAGCCATGATCTTCCCGTTCGCTGCTTTCAACTCTAGCTTGGACGGGAGTTTCGCTTCGCTGTTGCAAACGGAGCCGCTCGAGTTCCATCTCGTGCTGCCGCTGCCGCTCCCTTTCCTCTCTTTCTTCTTTCAGCTGTCGCTCCCTCGCTTCTCTTTTTTCTCTCGCCCTTTCGGCTGCCAACTTCTCTCTCTCCAGCTCCAACTTCAATTGCTGCTCTCTTTCTTCCTTCAGCTGTCGCTCTTTTGCCTCTCTTTCTTCTTTCAGCTGTCGCTCCTTTGCATCTCTTTCTTCTCTCGCCCTTTCAGCGGCCAGCCTTTCTCTCTCTCCAACTCAGCTGCCTTTTCTTCCTTGGCCCTCTCTGCCGCCAACCTCTCTCTCTCCACCTCAGCTTCTTTTTCCGCTTTGGCTCTTTCGACCGCCAACCTCTCTTTTTCCAGCTCGGCTGCTTTTTCTTCTTTGGCTCTCTCTTTTTCTTCTTTTTCCTTCTGGGTGACCCACTTCCGTAGTTCGACGCAAGAAAGACCCATCTTTTCACCAAGAGCAACTAACTTTTCGAGATCCATTGTGTCTCGCAACTCGCAACTAAAACCTTGCCACGTGCAAAAAGTATCTGCCTAAATCAGTCTATCGGAACACTCCCCTGCACTCGTTAACGAGAACACTGAACAACACACAAAATCGTTCCGATAGCACTATCAACAACTCGAGGCTCTTTCTCACAACTTTGGACACACTGTGCACCAAAAGGTCCTGTATCGCGGACGCCAGAATAATTGTCACACATGTCCCGTTTATTAGCGAGGCGATCGCCGGGCTAATTCCAAGAGCCGAAGTATCGGCCCCCCGAACCGCACCACGAAAGCGTGGACAATTTAGAAGTGGTCCTTATTGGTGCGCCAGCGGACGCCGGCTGTGGCCCAAAGAACAAGACAGAGTCGAGAGTTGATAAACAAAACAAATATTATATTCTCAAAAATGGCAGATCGAAAACAATACACAAGAATGCACACTCCACAATAGTTACATACAATGCGTCACCAATCAGACAACGTACTACACAGTACAATCAGCCACACTCAAAACAACGGACACAGACAACAGTACGCACTACAATGCAGTCGCATGCATTGAACAACCAAGACACTTAAGGACTAAAGAGATAGAAAACCTATTCAGTCCAAAGTCCTTGGAACAAAAGTCTGAATGATACTCTTCCGAGAATCACTCACTCAAAGTCCAGCGTTGTTGTCGTTCCGTAGTTCTCGAAGTTTCTCTTCCAGGAAACCTCGCGTCCTCAAATGGCCACTCTCCAAGCTTCAAACTTCTTCGCCGGAAATCCGTCGGCTTCACGCACGCAGCTGTTGCCCGCGTCTTCGCTCGATAGCGGTAAACCCACGCTCTTGCCTGTAGCTCGAGCCGTCCCTACGGACCAAAACTTCGCCGACTACACGGCGGAATCTCTACGCACTCTGGCGCTCACTTCCGTCTCCTCCTGTTCTGTCACTACGGGCAGAACCTTCGCCGACTACACGGCGGAATTCCTACGCGCTCCGGCGCTAACCTTCCGTCTCCTCCTGATTTCTCGTCTCGGCTGCTCGGTTAAATACCTTGCGCGCGACTTTCCAGATGTTTCTCGTCATTTCGTCGGCGCGATACACAGCGAAGGCTGGGAAGAGGCACGAGACGGTTCGACTGCCCTCTCCGGAGGATGATTCACTCGGTCTGACCCCGCCTCCTTCGTTCTAGAAAAATCGCGGTCTTGCTGGGCCGCCGATGTGGGGTGAGGAGGATCGTCTGCGAAGCCGTGCTTCTGCGGGGAGAGCGCGCGCCCGGGAGCCCTGGATGTTGGCTTTCTTTTTTTTTTCTTTTTACCTCGCGGCGTTTCTGCCGCCCGTTGTCGCAAGGATTTGGCGGCGCGCTCTTGTTTAGCGCTCGTTCTGTGACAAAGAGAATAAGTGGTTTGAAGCTTCTGTCAACTGACTTGTTCAGCTTTGTTTAGCTGCGGCTGCATGGGTCGTTTTGTTTGAGTCCTTTGTTTAATGTGTTACGTAAGATTGCGAAAGCTGAGGATGGTTTTGTTTGCTTCTCCGTCGTGGTTCGAAGTCTGGACCACTACTCGGAATACGAATCCTTGAGCTTGTCTGTGGGTGGCGTCGTTACCCAGGTTGCCTGTGTGCCTGGGACAATAACAAGCTGCTGTTATGAAAAATTTATGATACAGGACGGGTAAAAAAAAAGAAAAAAAAGAAGGAAGTCCTGTATACCACCCTATCCGACGTGTGTTGTCGTTTTTCTGTTTTCCCGACCCAACCTCTTCCCTCTAACAGAAACTTAACAACACATAATAAATACACTACAATACATAATAAATACACTACAACAACGGATCAACACTATATACAATACGTACAGCCCAGCAGTGGAGGCCGGCTGTGAAATTCTTGTAGAGCGTTTTTGCGCGTCATCCTCCAATTGCGCGCTGCCCCCGGAGCCAGGTTGTTAACCCTCACTACCGCGGTCTCACGGCGCAACGCTCAAGCCACTCGACCACCCCAGGGGCTACAAGTTGAACAACTTTTTGCACCTTATATGTTTGCGAGCTTGAAGCTGCTCATTGAGAAGAGAGTTATCATGGATTAAAGCAGCGTGTGATAAATTCTGGGGTGGAAGCTCTGTTGTGGATATACTAATACATTTATTAAGAAGAATGGTAATGATGATAATGATAGACACAGTCGTTACCTGTTACAATGCAATGCGCGGGATGGAGGCACTATCCGATAGAATATACCTCAATTAACGGTTAGGCACGAAGTTTTTTCGATTCATTTGTTTCTCTAAACATACTAGAGCAATAACGGGCGACCGCAGGATAGATTATATATATATTGCGTGCAGCAACTGAACACTTGTCGATATGAATGCAACTTTTCCCTGTATTAGTTCAGCTTGTAGCATAAATAACAATACAAGAGGAAATTGTAAACTTAGCACAACCGTGGTTATCTCATTGGAGTATTCATCTGGGGAGGGGGGGGGGACACTCCGAATGGTAGGACTGCTATACCCTCGTTTATAGACTGCCCGGAGGCTTCGCGGTCCTGTTTCTTTAAGTATAGGCTGTCCTGCAGCGCGGCTATTGCGTCGTACGTACGAGTAGAGCGAGCAGGGCAGAAGTTGCCGAGAAATAACGACAGATTCGTAAGGACTGAAGCATAGACAGGTGAATCTTGTTCCTGCGACATGAGTTGCTTTCTGTGTTTTCCGTTTTTGAAGGGTAAGAAAGAAGCGTCGGCTGGTCAGACAGGCGGTAGAAATGCTCGGTCTTTAGTTTGTGGCTGAAAATCTACTTGCAATGTGTGCAAGTAGATGTGAAGAAGGCCAAGTAGATGTGTCGACAGACGTACAGAGAAGAGAATAAGTGGTTTGAAGCTTCTGTCAACTGACTTGTTCAGCTTTGTTTAGCTGCGGCTGCATGGGTCGTTTTGTTTGTCTCCTTTGTTTAATGTGTTAAGTAAGATTGCGAAGTCTGAGGATGGTTTTGTTTGCTTCTCCGTCGTGGTTCGAAGTCTGGACCACCACTCGGAATACGAATCCTTGAGCTTGTCTGTGGGTGGCGTCGTTACCCAGGTTGCCTGTGTGCCTGGGACAAAAACAAGCTGCCGTTATGAAAAATTTATGATACAGGACGGGTAAAAAAAAGAAAAAAAAGAAGGAAGTCCTGTATACCACCCTATCCGACGTGTGTTGTCGTTTTTCTGTTTTCCCGACCCAACCTCTTCCCTCAAACAGAAACTTAACAACACATAATAAATACACTACAATACATAATAAATACACTACAACAACGGATCAACACTATATACAATACGTACAGCCCAGCAGTGGAGGCCGGCTGTGAAATTCTTGTAGAGCGTTTTTGCGCGTCATCCTCCAATTGCGCGCTGCCCCCGGAGCCAGGTTGTTAACCCTCACTACCGCGGTCTCATGGCGCAACGCTCAAGCCACTCGACCACCCCAGGGGGTACAAGTTGAACAACTTTTTGCACCTTATATGTTTGCGAGCTTGAAGCTGCTCATTGAGAAGAGAGTTTTGATGGATTAAAGCAGCGTGTGATAAATTCTGGGGTGGAAGCTCTGTTGTGGATACTGATTAATCTATTAAGAAGAATGGTAATGATGATAATGATAGACACAGTCGTTACCTGTTACAATGCAATGCGCGTGATGGAGGCACTATCCGATAGAATATACCTCATTCAACGGTTAGGGACGAAGTTTTTTTGATTCATTTGTTTCTCTAAACATACTAGAGCAATAACTGGCGACCGCAGGATAGATTATATATATATTGCGTGCAGCAACTGAACACATGTCGATATGAATGCAACTTTTCCCTGTATTAGTTCAGCTTGTAGCATAAATAACAATACAAGAGGAAATTGTAAACTTAGCACAACTGAGGTTATCTCGTAGGAGTATTCATCTGGGGAGGGGGGGGGGACACTCCGAATGGTAGGACTGCTATACCCTCGTTTATAGACTGCCCGGAGGCTTCGCGGTCCTGTTTCTTGTAGTTATAGGCTGTCCTGCAGCGCGGCTATGGAGTCGTACGTACGAGTAGAGCGAGCAGGGCAGAAGTTGCCGAGAAATAACGACAGATTCGTAAGGACTGAAGCATAGACAGGTGAATCTTGTTCCTGCGACATGAATTGCTTTCTGTGTTTTCCTTTTTTGAACGGTAAGAAAGAACCGTCGACTGGTCAGACAGGCGGTAGAAATGCTCGGTCTTTAGTTTGTGGCTGAAAATCTACTTGCAATGTGTGCAAGTAGATGTGAAGAAGGCCGAGTAGATGTGTCAACAGACGTACAGAGAAGAGAATAAGTGGTTTGAAGCTTCTGTCAACTGACTTGTTCAGCTTTGTTTAGCTGCGGCTGCATGGGTCGTTACTTTGGGTCATTTGTTTAATGTGTTACGTAAGATTGCGAAAGCTGAGGATGGTTTTTTTTGCTTCTCCGTCGTGGTTCGAAGTCTGAACCACCAATCGGAATACGAATCCTTGAGCTTGTCTGTGGGTGGCGTCGTTACCCAGGTTGCCTGTGTGCCTGGGACAAAAACAAGCTGCTGTTATGAAAAATTCATGATACAGGACGGGTAAAAAAAAGAAAAAAAAAGGAAGTCCTGTACACCACCCAATCCGACGTGTGTTGTCGTTTTTCTGTTTTCCTGACCCAACCTCTTCCCTCAAACAGAAACTTAACAACACATAATAAATACACTACAATACATAATAAATACACTACAACAACGAATCAACGTTATATACAATATGTACAGCCCAGCAGTGGAGGCCGGCTGGGAAATTCTTGTAGAGCGTTTTCGCGCGTCATCCTCCAATTGCGCGCTGCCCCCGGAGCCAGATTGTTAACCCTCACTACCGCGGTCTCATGCCGCAACGCTCAAGCCACTCGACCACCCCAGAGGGTACAAGTTGAACAACTTTTTGCACCTTATATGTTTGCGAGCTTGAAGCTGCTCACTGAGAACAGCGTTATCATGGATTAAAGCAGCGTGTGATAAATTCTGGGGTGGAAGCTCTGTTGTGGATACTAATACATCTATTAAGGAGAATGGTAATGATGATAATGATAGACACAGTCGTTACCTGTTACAAAGCAATGCGCGGGATGGAGGCACTATCCGATAGAATATACCTCATTTAATGGTTAGGCACGAATTTTTTCGATTCATTTGTTCCTCTAAACTTACTAGAGCAATAACGGGCGACCGCAGGATAGAGTATATATATATTGCGTGCAGCAACTGAACACTTGTCGATATGAATGCAACTTTTCCCTGTATTAGTTAGCTTGTAGCATAAATAACAATACAAGAGGAAATTGTAAACTTAGCACAACTGAGGTTATCGCATTGGAGTATTCATCTGGGGAGGGGGGGGGAACACTCCGAATGGTAGGACTGCTATACTCTCGTTTATAGACTGCTGGGAGGCTTCGCGGTCCTGTTTCTTGTAGTTATAGGCTGTCCTGCAGCGCGGCTATTGCGTCGTACGTACGAGTAGAGCGAGCAGGGCAGAAGTTGCCGAGAAACAACGACAGATTCGTAAGGACTGAAGCACACACAGGTGAATCTTGTTCCTGCGACATGAGTTGCTTTCTGTGTTTTCCGTTTTTGAATGGTAAGAAAGAAGCGTCGACTGGTCAGACAGGCGGTAGAAATGCTCGGTCTTTAGTTTGTGGCTGAAAATCGACTTGCAATGTGTGCAAGTAGATGTGAAGAAGGCCGAGTAGATGTGTCGACAGACGTACAGAGAACAGAATAAGTGGTTTGAAGCTTCTGTCAACTGACTTGTTCAGCTTTGTTTAGCTGCGGCTGCATGGGTCGTTTTGTTTGTCTCCTTTGTTTATAGTGTTACGTAAGATTGCAAAGCTGAGGATGGTTTTGTTTGCTTCTCCGTCGTGGTTCGAAGTCTGGACCACCACTCGGAATACGAATCCTTGAGCTTGTCTGTGGGTGGCGTCGTTACCCAGGTTGCCTGTGTGCCTGGGACAAAAACAAGCTGCTGTTATGAAAAATTTATGATACAGGACGGGTAAAAAAAAGAAAAAAAAAGAAGGAAGTCCTGTACGCCACCCTGTCCGACGTGTGTTGTCGTTTTTCTGTTTTCCCGACCCAACTTTTTTCTCAAACAGAAACTTAACAACACATAATAAATACACTACAATACATAATAAGTACACTACAACAACGGATCAACACTATATACAATATGTACTGCCCAGCAGAGGAGGCCGGCTGGGAAATTCTTGTAGAGCGTTTTTGCGCGTCATCCTCCAATTGCGCGCTGCCCCCCGGAGCCAGGTTGTTAACCCACACTACCGCGGTCTCATGGCGCAACGCTCAAGCCACTCGACCACCCCAGGGGGTACAAGTTGAACAACTTTTTGCACCTTATTTGTTTGCGAGCTTGAAGCTGCTCATTAAGAAGAGAGTTATCATGGATTAAAGCAGCGTGTGATAAATTCTGGGGTGGAAGCTCTGTTGTGGATACTAATACATCTATTAAGAAGAATGGTAATGATGATAATGCTAGACACAGTCGTTACCTGTTACAAGGCAATGCGCGGGAAGGAGGCACTATCCGATAGAATATACCTCATTTACCGGTAAGGCACGAAGTTTTTCCGATTCATTTGTTTCTCTAAACATACTAGAGCATTAACGGGCGACCGCAGGATAGATTATATGAATATTGCGTGCAGCAACTGAACACTTGTCGATATGAATGCAACTTTTCCCTGTATTAGTTCAGCTTGTAGCATAAATAACAATATAAGAGGAAATTGTAAACTTAGCACACTGAGGTTATCTCATTGAAGTATTCATCTGAGGAGGTGAGAAGGAACACTCCGAATGGTAGGACTGCTATACCCTCGTTTATAGACGGCCCGGAGGCTTCGCGGTGCTGTTTCTTGTAGTTAGAGGCTGTCCTGCAGCGCGGCTATTGCGTCGTACGTACAAGTAGAGCGAGCAGGGCGGAAGGTGCCGAGAAATAACGACAGATTCGTAAGGACTGAAGCATAGACAGGTGAATCTTGTTCCTGCGACAAGAGTTGCTTTCTGTGTTTTCCGTTTTTGAAGGGTAAGAAAGAAGCGTCGACTGGTCAGACTGGCGGTAGAAATGCTCGATCTTTATTTTGTGGCTGAAAATCTACTTGCAATGTATGCAAGTAGATGTGAAGAAGGCCGAGTAGATGTGTCGACAGATGTACAGAGAAGAGAATAAGTGGTTTGAAGCTTCTGTCAACTCACTTGTTCAGCTTTGTTAAGCTGCGGCTGCATGGGTCGTTTTGTTTGTCTCCTTTGTTTAATGTGTTACGTAAGATTGCGAAAGCTGAGGATGGTTTTGTTTGCTTCTCCGTCGTGGTTCGAAGTCTGGACCACCACTCGGAATGCGAATCCTTGAGCTTGTCTGTGGGTGGCGTCGTTACCCAGGTTGCTTGTGTGCCTGGGACAAAAACAAGCTGCTGTTATGAAATATTTATGATACAGGACGGGTAAAAAAAGGAAAAAAAAGAAGGAAGTCCTTTACACCACCCCATCCGATGTGTGTTGTCGTTTTTCTGTTTGCCCGACCCAACCTCTTCCCTCAAACAGAAACTTAACAACACATAATAAATACACTACAATACATAATAAATACACTACAACAACGGATCAACACTATATACAATATGTACAGCCCAGCAGTGGAGGCCGGCTGGGCAATTCTTGTAGAGCGTTTTTGCGCGCCATCCTCCAATTGCGCGCTGCCCCCGGAGCCAGGGTGTTGACCCTCACTACCGCGGTCTCATGGCGCAACGCTCAAGCCACTTGACCACCCCAGGGGGTACAAGTTGAACAACTTTTTGCACCTTATATGTTTGCGAGCTTGAAGCTTCTCATTGAGAAGAGAGTTATCATGGATTAAAGCAGCGTGTGATAAATTCTGGGGTGGAAGCTCTGTTGTGGATACTAATACATCTATTAAGAAGAATGGTAATGATGATAATTATAGACACAGTCGTTACCTGTTACAAGGCAATGCGCGGGATATACCTCATTTAACGGTTAGGCACGAAGTTTTTTCGATTCATTTGTTTCTCTAAACATACTAGAGCAATAACGGGTGACCGCAGGATAGATTATATATTGTCGCGGTGCAGCGCGAACCAAAGGCAGATGAACGTTGACACAGCGACTCTAAGCAGCCGAACAGCAAGATCGCCTTCTTTATCTTCAATCAGCCAGAGCACCACTACCTGATGTGCGCCAATTCCCCTTATTGTCGTTTTGGTCCACCAGTACAAACGCGTCATTTGCCCCCCCCCCCCCTCTTAATGAGCATCGCCCCGATGCTAAACCAGTAGTGCAGTTTTTTTTTGTCTGTTCTTTAAGAAGTGTCTTGCGCAGTCACTACCTTTCATAAGGCTTCATGCGCACAACGTGAACTAGTTCAGGACGGTGCTGGCGAAGCCTCGTACTATATGAACTGTCGCGGACGACCTCGTAGGTAACATCACTCAGTCGTCGCAGTACTAGATATGGCCCAAAGTATCTCCACGGCAGCTTTTCAGAGAGTCCTCGTTTCCGTATGGGCGTCCAAACCCATACTCTGTCGCCGGTCTGGTAAACGACTGTTCTGCGGCGAGAAATGTAGCGGCTCGCGTCGTACTCTTGTTGTTGCTGGATTCGCAGGCGTGCTAGTTGCCTTGCTTCTTCCGCTCGTTCTGTAAACATCTCGGCGTCCGGTTCGATGTCGTCCCATTCGTGCGCTAGCATCGCATCTAACATGGTTCGTAGTTCTCTTCCGTGAATTAGGCTGAACGGGGTCATCTGGGTTGTTTCTTGCTTGGCAGTGTTGTATGCAAACAAGATATATGGCAAGATTTCGTCCCGATTTTTGTGTTGGACGTCTACGTACATTGAAAGCATGTCTTCAATTGTTTAGGTTCAGACGCTCTGTAAGCCCGTTCGTTTGTGGGTGGTAGGCGGTGGTCTTGCGATGGGTTGTACCACTCAGCACGAGGACTTGTTCGAAAAGAGCTGCCGTAAATGCGGTTCCTCTGTCTGTGATTACTACGCCTGGTGCACCATGCCGCAGGACATCGTTCTCGATGAAAAATTGTGCCACCTCCGCTGCTGTACCTCTCTGGATAGCCTTTGTTTCAGCATAACGGGTAAGGTAATCAGTCGCGACAATAACCCAGTGGTTCCCCGCAGTAGAAGTAGGAAGTGGGCCCAAAATATCCATGCCAATCTGGTCGAATGGTGTTCTTGGGACCTGCACGGGCTGCAGGAGGCCAGCTGGTTTATTCGGCGGTGACTTCCGTCGCTGGCAGTCGAGGCAAGTACGAACATGGTGTTTTACGGCTACGGTCAGTCTTGGCCAGAAGTAGCGCTGCCGTACTCTGGTCAACGTTCTTGTGTAACCTAAGTGGCCTGAAGTCACCTCGTTGTGGCATGCTTCGAGTACTTCGGAGCGAAGGGCTGCTGGGATGACGAGCGAATACGCAGATCCTGTCGAAGAGAAGTTTCTTTTGTATAGTACTCCGCTCCGTAAGCAAAACGATGACAGCGCTCTTACGAAAACAGTTGGTGCCTTCTGAGATCTTCTCTCCAAGTAATTAATTAGGGCAAGTAACTCAGGGTCGCCAGGTTGTTGCTATGTAATAGCGGTTGAGTCAAGCACACCGAGAAATGCTGTTTCCTCCTCATCGGATAGAGTTGCCGTTTCAATGGGTGAGCGGGCTAGACAGTCGGCGTCCATGTGGCGCTTTCCTGACTTGTGTACGACAGTCATGTCGTACTCTTGCAGCCTAAGACTCCAACGCGCTAATCTCCCGGCAGGATCTTTAAGATTTGTCAACCAACACAGTGAGTGGTGGTCGCTGATGACTTTGAAAGGGCGGCCGTATAAATACGGGCGAAATTTTGTAACCGCCCATACCACGGCGAGGCATTCCTTCTCAGTCGTGGAGTTATTAGTCTCGGCGCGTGTTAGTGTTCGGCTTGCATAGGCGATTACTCTTTATGTGTCCTCTTGCAGCTGCACAAGCACAGCTCCCAAACCAATATTGCTGGCATCCGTGTGTAGCATCGTTGGGGCTTTCTCATCAAAGTGGGCAAGCACTGGAGGCGTCTGTAGTCGCTGGCGGAGGTTCTTAAAAGCAGCTTCCTCTTCGTTGCTCCATTGGAAAGCAACGTCTTCTCTCGTGAGGCGGGTCAACGGTGATGCGATGCGTGCGAAGTCCGCGATGAATCGCCTATAATACGCACACAGTCCGAGGAATCGTCGGACAGCCTTCTTATCAGACGGCACCGGGAACTGTGCAACAGCTGCGATCTTTTCAGGATCAGGACGAACGCCTGCGTGACTCACAACGTGGCCAAGACATTGCAGCTCTTCATAGAAAAAGTGGCATTTTTCAGGCTTCAACGTCAAGCCCGCAGACCGTATGGCTTGTAAAACTGCCTCAAGTCTTTTAAGGTGCTGGTCAAATGTTGCGGCGAAAACTACGACATCATCAAAGTAGACCAAGCAGGTTTTCCACTTCAACCCAGAAAGTACGGTATCCATAAGTCTGAAAGGTAGCAGGCGCTGAACATAAACCAAAGGGCAAGACTTTAAATTCATATAAGCTATCTGGTGTCACAAAAGCCGTCTTCTCGCGGTCTCTTAGGTCTACCTCGATTTGCCAATACCCACTCCTTAAGTCCATCGATGAAAAGTAACGAGCATGTCGAAGTCTGCCGAGAGAGTAGCTATACGAGGAAGTGGATACACATCTCTCTTTGTCACCTGATTGAGTTTTCGGTAATCTACACAGAAGCGCAGGCTGCCATCTTTTTTTAACGAGGACTACAGGTGACGCCCAGGGGCTTTTTGAGGGCTGAATGACGTCATCCTCTAGCATTTTGTCGACTTGCTCTTGTATCACTTCGCGTTCCTTTGCAGCCACGCGATAGGGGTTTTGGTGAATTGGTCTCGCCATGTCCTCGGTAATTATCTGATGCTTGGTTAGAGGCGTGCCGCCAACTCTTGATGTTGTCGAAAAGCAGTCTTTGAATTCGGCCAGTAGCTCAAGAAGCCTCTTTCGCTCGTTCTTAGGCAAAGTAGTGCTAACGTCAAGAACTGGTGTCGAATCAAGTTTTGGCGCCTCGTCGACTACTGCCAAGCAGCCTTCTGCGTCTGTGATATCATCGAAGTAAGCGACGGCCATGCCTTTTGGAAGGTGCCGGCGCTCATCACTAAAATTTGTCAGAAGCAAGTCCGTGCGTCCAGCGGCGACACTGACGATACCTCTTGCGACGGAAATGCCGTGTGTGAAGAGGAGCGAGGTTATTCGGTCTGCTACTCCTTCGCCGTCAAACTGGACAGCGGCTGCCACAGAAACAAGCGTGCATGACCGTGGAGGGAAAACCACATCGTCATCAGTTAGGCGCAATTGGTTTGGTCGTGCTTGTGTACAATCAGGTGCGCCCGAACTGTTGTGGAATTTAATTAAACTGTCTGGGATATTGATGACGGCGCCGTACTCTCGTAAGAAGTCCTTACCAATAATTAGATCCTTGCAGCATGCGGGGAGAACAACGAACGACGCAACGAAAGAAGAACCTCCTATGCCAGTTCTCGCTGTGCATCTTCCAGAAGGCATCAATAACTGACCACCTGCCATCCTTATTTGAGGGTCTGTCCACGGTGTCTTCACTTCCTTGAGGCGCATGGCGAGGTCCTGACTGATGATAGAAAAGTCGGCACCGGTGTCGACTAAGGCTGTTACTTTCTGGCCGTCAAGAAAAACAGTCAGGTCAGCGGTCACATTGTCGTCGCTCTCACGCCTTGTCGGATTTACAGGGTTGTGTAATGGGGGCTTTCCGTCGTCATCTTCGTGGCCTGCAACCTTACCCCCGGAGGTCGCCGCCCTCAGTTTCCCCGTCGCGGGCTGGGTGACCTTCTTGCGTTAAGGTCCGCGGAGGTACGTCGGTGTGATGAAGGTGAATGAGCGGGAGAAGGAGAGCGGGATTGACGTCCCAAACCTGGCTGGCGGGTAGGTATTGCCTCCTCGTCAGAAGTACGGTATTCGTAAAGGTGAGAACGGGCTCCATGGAAAGAGGCGTCCTCCAGGCGTGGTATGTATTCTTCGTTCGCACGTCGATCGTCAGACCATGTTAGAAGCAGGCGGAACGAATCATTGCGATGCCAGCAATGACGGGCAATATGACCTGCACCTCCGCAGTTAAAGCAGAGTGGACGTCGATCGACTGTGCGCCATGCGTCTGTTCTTCGGAGCGGTGGAGGTCTGAGCCTCCCTTCTTGCGACGATGTCCGTGGTGCTGCTGTTGACGCCTGGTGGTACGTCGGTTGGCTTGGCGGTCGGCTCAGGGTCTGCTCTTGCCACGGTGACCAAGGGGCCGTCGGCACTGGGTGATATGGCGGCGATGTACCAGATGGTAAACGTCGCAGAGCATCGGCCTAGCTCATGGGACGGTGCTCGTCACCAGGACCAGCGGTAGAAAAGGCGTGGCGGATTTCGTCACGTACCAGTTCAGCGATAGACGCAACGGGGGTTTGAGCAACTGGATTCCGGAACTTTTGAAGTTCTTCGCGAACTATCTCCCTAATGAGGTCTCGCAGGGAGCTTCGATCCTCAGGTATGGCGGTAGCATTGATTGTGGCGCTGCTAGACATTCGATGATACTGCCTGCATCGTTGATGGAGCACCCGCTCGATAGCCGTAGCCTCCTTGATGAAGTCAACTACGGTACTTGGAGGGTGGCGCAGTAGCCCGGCGAAAAGTTGCTCCTTAACGCCGTGCATCAGGTAGCTCAGCTTTCTATCTTCACTCATGTTCGGGTCAGCTCGACGAAAAAGACGAGTCATATCTTCAGCAAACATAGTAACGCTTTCATTGGGTTTTTGAACCCGTAGCTCCAACAGCTGCTGCGCACGGTCGCGTCAATCGACATTGGTGAACGTATCGACAAGCTGTTGTCGGAAGTCGCCCCAAGTTAACAGACTGGCTTCTCTGTTCTCATACCAAATTTTCGCACCGCCGTCAAGGTAGAAATAGGCGCGTTAGAGCTTTCCTTGTTCAGGCCACAGATTCATCTTGGCGACACGCTCGTAGTGCTCAAGCCAGTCGTCCACGTCCTCATGGGCGCCGCCACTAAAGTGATAGGGAACCAGCGGTTGAAAGATGGTTACCTGTGAATGCTGTGTTGGCGGGGGGCCTTGGGTCGCCGGTTGCGGACTGGCGTTGGCCATTTGGAGAGGTAATCGGCACTTGCGAGGTTCCGTGGAAGGCGTGAACTCTGGAGCGAGGCCTATCAGCCGCCGACTGAACCGGTGCACGGGAGTTGTAATGGGTGACAATGCGTCCGAGCTAGACGAACGGCTCCCAGTGGGAGTATGGAGCATTAGGTAGGGTTGCGTCCCAGCACCTCCACCAGTGTCGCGGTGCAGCGAGAACCAAAGGCAGATGAACGTTGACACAGCGACTCTCAGCAGTCGAACAGCAAGATCGCCTTCTTTATCTTCAATCAGCCGGAGCTCCACTACCTGGTGTTCGCCAAATCCCCTTATTGTCGTTTTGGTCCACCAGTACACACGCGTCAATATATATTGCGTGCAGCAACTGAACACTTGTAGGTATGAATGCAACTTTTCCCTGTATTAGTTCAGCTTGTAGCATAAATAACAATACAAGAGAAAATTGTAAACTTAGCACAACTGAGGTTATCTCATTGGAGTATTCATCTGGGGAGGGGGGGGGGGACACTCCGAATGGTAGGACTGCTATACCCTCGTTTATAGACTGCCCGGAGGCTTCGCGGTCCTGTTTCTTGTAGTTATAGCCTGTACTGCAGCGCGGCTATTGCGTCGTACGTACGAGTAGAGCGAGCAGGGCAGAAGTTGCCGAGAAAGAACGACAGATTCGTAAGGACTGAAGCATAGACAGGTGAATCTTGTTCCTGCGACATGAGTTGCTTTCTGTGTTTTCCGTTTTTGAAGGGTAAGAAAGAAGCGTCGACTGGTCAGACAGGCGGTTGAAATGCTGGGTCTTTAGTTTGTGGCTGAAAATCTACTTGCAATGTGTGCAAGTAGATGTGAAGAAGGCCGAATAGATGTGTCGACAGATGTAAAGAGAAGAGAATAAGTGGTTTGGAGCTTCTGTCAACTGACTTGTTCAGCTTTGGTTAGCTGCGGCTGCATGGGTCGTTTTGTTTGTCTCCTTTGTTTAATGTCTTACGTAAGATTGCGAAAGCTGAGGATGGTTTTGTTTGCTTCTCATTCGTGGTTCGAAGTCGGGACCACCACTCGGAATACGAATCCTAAAGCTTGTCTGTGGGTGGCGTCGTTACCCAGGTTGCCTGTGTGCCTGGGACAAAAACAAGCTGCTGTTATGAAAAATTTATGATACAGGACGGGTAAAGAAAGAAAAAAAAGAAGGAAGTCCTGTACACCACCCTATCCGACGTGTGTTGTCGTTTTTCTGTTTTCCCGACCCAACCTCTTCCCTCAAACAGAAACTTAACAACACATAATAAATACACTACAATACATATTAAATACACTACAACAACGAATCAACACTATATACAATATGTACAGCCCAGCAGTGGAGGCCGGCTGGGAAATTCTTGTAGAGCGTTTTTGTGCGTCATCCTCCAATTGCGCGCTGCCCCCGGAGCCAGGTCGTTAACCCTCACTACCGCGGTCTCATGGCGCAACGCTCAAGCCACTCGACCACCCCGGAGTACAAGTTGAACAACTTTTTGCACCTTATATGTTTGCGAGCTTGAAGCTGCTCATTGAGAAGAGAGTTATCATGAATTAAAGCAGCGTGTGATAAATTCTGGGGTGGAAGCTCTGTTGTGGATACTAATACATCTATTAGGAAGAATGGTAATGATGATAATGATAGACACAGTCGTTACCTGTTACAAGGCAATGCGCGGGATGGAGGCACTATCCGATAGAATATACCTCATTTAACAGTTAGGCACGAAGTTTTTTCGATTCATTTGTTTCTCTAAACATACTAGAGCAATAACGGGCGACCGCAGGATAGATTATATATATATTGCGTGCAGCAACTGAACACTTGTCGATATGAATGCAACTTTTCCCTGTATTAGTTCAGCTTTTAGCATAAATAACAATACATGAGGAAATTGTAAACTTAGCACAACTGAGGTTATCTCACTGGAGTATTCACCTGGGGAGGGGGGGGGGGGACACTCCGAATGGTAAGACTGCTATACCCTCGTTTATAGACTGCCCGGAGGCTTCGCGGGTCTGTTTCTTGTAGTTATAGGCTGTCCTGCAGCGCGGCTATTGCGTCGTACGTACGAGTAGAGCGAGCAGGGCAGAAGTTGCCGAGAAATAACGACAGATTCGTAAGGACTGAAGCATAGACAGGTGAATCTTGTTCCTGCGACATGAGTTGCTTTCTGTGTTTTCCGTTTTTGAAGGGTAAGAAAGAAGCGTCGACTGGTCAGACAGGCGGTAGAAATGCTCGGTCTTTAGTTTGTGGCTGAAAATCTACTTGCAATGTGTGCAAGTAGATGTGAAGAAGGCCGAGTAGATGTGTCGACAGGCGTACAGAGAAGAGAATAAGTGGTTTGAAGCTTCAGTCAACTGACTTGTTCAGCTTTGTTTAGCTGCAACTGCATGGGTCGTTTTGTTTGTCTCCTTTGTTTAATGTGTTTCGTAAGATTGCCAAAGCTGAGGATGGTTTTGTTTGCTTCTTCATCGTGATTCGAAGTCTGGACCACCACTCGGAATACGAATCCTTGAGCTTGTCTGTGGGTGGCGTCGTTACCCAGGTTGCCTGTGTGCCTGGGACAAAAACAAGCTGCTGTTATGAAAAATTTATGATACAGGACGGGTAAAAAAAAGAAAAAAAAGAAGGAAGACCTGTACACCACCCTATCCGACGTGTGTTGTCGTTTTTCTGTTTTCCCGACCCAACCTCTTCTCTCAAATAGAAACTTAACAACACATAATAAATACACTACAATACATAATAAATACCCTACAATAACGGATCAACACTATATACAATATGTACAGCCCAGCAGTGGAGGTCGACTGGGACATTCTTGTAGAGCGTTTTTGCGCGTCATCCTCCAATTGCGTGCTGCCCCCGGAGCCAGGTTGTTAACCCTCACTACCGCGGTCTCATGGCGCAACGCTCAAGCCACTCGACCGCCCCAGGGGTACAAGTTGAACAAATTTTTGCACCTTATATGTTTGCGAGCTTGAAGCTGCTCATTGAGAAGAGAGTTATCATGGATTAAAGCAGCGTGTGATAAATTCTGGGGTGGAAGCTCTGTTGTAGATACTAATACATCTATTAGGAAGAATTGTAATGATGATAATGATAGACACAGTCGTTACCTGTTACAAGGCAATGCGCGGGATGGAGGCACTATCCGATAGAATATACCTCATTTAACGGTTAGGCACGAAGTTTTTTCGATTCATTTGTTTCTCTAAACATACTAGAGCAATAACGGGCGACCGCAGGATAGATTATATTTATATTGCGTGCAGCAACTGAACACTTGTCGATATGAATGCAACTTTTCCCTGTATTAGTTTAGCTTGTAGCATAAATAACAATACAAGAGGAAATTGTAAACTTAGCACAACTGAGGTTATCTCATTGGAGTATTCATCTGGGGATGGGGGGGGGGGACACTCCGAATGGTAGGACTGCCATACCCTCGTTTATAGACTGCCCGGAGGCTTCGCGGTCCTGTTTCTTGTAGTGATAGGCTGTCCTGCAGCGCGGCTATTGCGTCGTACGTGCGAGTAGAGCGAGCAGGGCAGAAGTTGCCGAGAAATAACGACAGTTTCGTAAGGGCTGAAGCATAGACAGGTGAATCTTGTTCCTGCAACATGAGTTGCTTTCTGTGTTTTCCGTTTTTGAAGGGTAAGAAAGAAGCGTCGACTGGTCAGACAGGCGGTAGAAATGCTCGGTCTTTAGCTTGTGGGTGAAAATCTACTTGCAATGTGTGCGAGTAGATGTGAAGAAGGCCGAGTAGATGTGTCGACAGGCGTACAGAGAAGAGAATAAGTGGTTTGAAGCTTCTGTCAACTGACTTGTTCAGCTTTGTTTGGCTACGGCTGCATGGGTCGTTTTGTTTGTCTCCTTTGTTTAATGTGTTACGTAAGATTGCGAAAGCTGAGGATGGTTTTGTTTGCTTCTTCATCGTGGTTCGAAGTCTGGACCACCACTCGGAATACGAATCCTTGAGCTTGTCTGTGGGTGGCGTCGTTACCCAGGTTGCCTGTGTGCCTGGGACCAAAACAAGCTGCTGTTATGAAAAATTTATACAGGACGGGTAAAAAAAAGAAAAAAAAAGAAGGAAGTCCTGTACACCACCCTATCCGACGTGTGTTGTTGTTTTTCTGTTTTCCCGACCCAACCTCTTCCCTCAAACAGAAACTTAACAACACATAATAAATACACTACAATACATAATAAATACACTACAACAACGGATCAACACTATATACAATATGTACAGCCCAGCAGTGGAGGCCGACTGGGACATTCTTGTAGAGCGTTTTTGCGCGTCATCCTCCAATTGTGCGCTGCCCCCGGAGCCAGGTTGTTAACCCTCACTACCTCGGTCTCATGGCGCAACGCTCAAGCCACTCGACCCCCCCCAGGGGGTACAAGTTGAACAACTTTTTGCACCTTATATGTTTGCGAGCTTGAAGCTGCTCATTGAGAAGAGAGTTATCATGGATTAAAGCAGCGTGTGATAAATTCTGGGGTGGAAGGTCTGTTGTATATACTAATACATCTATTAGGAAGAATGGTAATGATGATAATGATAGACACAGTCGTTACCTGTTACAAGGCAATGCGCGGGAAGGAGGCACTATCCGGTAGAATATACCTCATTTAACGGTTAGGCACGAAGTTTTTTCGATTCATTTGTTTCTCTAAACATACTAGAGCAATAACGGGCGACCGCAGGATAGATTATATATATTGTCACGTGATCACAGAACGACCACAACGTCTGTTCACAGGAGCAGCACTGGACGTCGAGCCGAACCGAACGTTAGAGCACGAGCACACACCAACCGTCCTCTTCTTCTTTCTCACCATGGCACATACTCGCATTGGCGTGGCTAAACCTCGTTCCATGCCTGTGGCATCACCCCCCCTTCGAAAAAAAGTACCACCCCGATGACCAATGCCGATTAAAAGTTAAAGTAGTCGCGTACACGCACAAAGACGCGTGAAAAAGCAGTGTCAGGTGGCTCGGGGATGGTGTGGTTTCATCCGTGACACATGAACAATGTCGGGCTGCTGGGAACATCGAGATCGCTGAGCTGTGTCTTCAAGCAGAATTTCGTAGTTGACATCTGTGAGGCGCCGTAGTACTCTATAGGGACCGAAGTAGCGGTGAAGTAACTTTTCCGAGTGGCCCCTTTTGCGAACGGGGATCCACAGCCAGACCAGATCACCGGGTTGGTAAATGACATGGCGATGACGTGAGTTGTACCTCTGCGAGTCGATTCGTTGTTGTTTTCGGATCCGCTTGAGTGCAAGCTGGCGGGCCGCGTTGGCGAGCCGGAGAAAGTCGTTCGCATCAGTAGTAATATCGGTCGTGTCAGGCAACAGCATGGCATCAAGCATCGTAATTGCTTCTCGGCCGTGAAGCAACCGGAATGGAGTGAAACCCGTAGTCTCTTGAACCGCAGTGTTGTAAGCGAACGTTACGTATGGCAAAATTGCATCCCAGTTCTTGTGATTACGGTCGACGTACATAGATAGCATGTCAGCGAGCGTCTTGTTTAATCTCTCCGTCAGACCGTTGGATTGTGGATGGTATGCGGTTGTTTTGCGATGAGCTGTTCCACTAAGTCTCGTAACGTCTTGCATCAATTGGGCTGTAAAGGCTGTTCCACGGTCAGTGATAAGAACTGTTGGCGCTCCATGGCGGAAGACGATGTTGTTGATAAAAAAATACGCAACCTCATTGGCGGTGCCTCGTTGTAGGGCTTTCGTTTCGCAGTACCTCGTTAAATAGTCAGTAGCGACTACGATCCAGCGGTTGCCATCATGTGACTTCGGGAAGGGCCCAAGCAAGTCCATGCCGATTCGTTCAAACGGTTGTGACGGGGGTGCAATAGGATGTAATAAACCAGCAGGGCGCACAGGTGGGGCTTTACGGCGCTGGCAATGATTGCATGTTTTAACGTAATGCTTGACATCCTGGGTGAGCTTTGGCCAGTAGTAGCGAGTCCGAATCCGGGCAAGGGTACGTGCGAATCCTAGGTGGCCGGAGGAAGGCTCGTCGTGGCAGGCAGATAAAATGTCAGCACGTAGCCCTGGTGGAACGACGAGGAGGTACTCAGTCGCATAAGGTTCGAAGTTCTTTTTGTAGACGATGTCGTTGCGGAGACAAAATGACCCTGAACGTGCAAATGCCGATGGTGGATTCGAGCTGTGACCTTGAAGGTATTTGATAAGTTGTTGGATCTCTGAATCATTCCACTGTTGTTGGGCCAAGTCAGATTCACTGACTGCACAAAGAAAATGGCCATCGGTATCATCGTTCCTCGATGTCGTCGCGAGGGGTGCGCGCGAAAGGCAATCAGCATCAGTGTGCTTGCGGCCCGACTTGTAGACGACTGTAACCTCAAATTCTTGAAGGCGTAAGCTCCATCTCGCGAGGCGCCCTGAAGGGTCCTTGAGATTGGCCAGCCAACAGAGGGCATGATGGTCCGTAACTACTCTGAATGGACGGCCATACAGATACGGTCGGAACTTTGTTATCGCCCAAATAACAGCAAGACATTCCTTCTCCGTGGTCGAGTAGTTAGTTTCCGCAGATGACAAAATGCGGCTAGCATAAGCGATGGGACGTTCAGCGCCGTCTTGCCACTGGACGAGTACTGCACCAAGACCGATGTTGCTTGCGTCAGTGTGAAGTTCGGTGATGGCATCTTCATCAAAGTGCCCTAGTAAGGGTTCACTCTGAAGGCACTGCTGAAGCTGGGAAAAAGCGGCTCTCTGCTCTGGACCCCACACGAAAGGAGTATCCTCCTTCGTTAAACGGGTAAGGGGTTCAGCGATGTTGGCAAAGCTCTGGACAAAGCGCCTGTAGTAGGCGCAGAGACCCAAAAACCGGCGCAAATCCCGTTTGTTCGAAGGTGGAGGAAATGCAGCAACAGCCATGGTCTTTTCTGGGTCTGGTCTAATGCCATCGTGACTGATAAGGTGGCCGAGGAACTTTAGTTCTTCGTAGCCGAAATGACACTTCTCCGGTTTTAGAGATAGGCCTGCAGATCGAATAGCGACGAAGACGGACTGAAGTCGTTGTAAATGTTGCTCAAATGTTTTGGAAAAAACAACGACGTCGTCTAAATACACGAGGCAGGATTCCCACTTCAGACCGGACAGGACGGTGTCCATCATCCTTTGGAACGTTGCCGGTGCAGAGCACAATCCAAATGGTAACACTTTGAATTCATAGAGGCCATCGGGAGTTATGAATGCTGTTTTTTCCCTGTCACGTTCATCGACCTCGATCTGCCAGTAGCCGCTGCGTAAATCCATTGAGGAAAAATATCGGGCATGTCGAAGTCGATCCAGTGAGTCATCTATGCGTGGGAGAGGGTAGACGTCTCTCTTCGTCACTTTGTTGAGCTTCCGGTAATCGACGCAAAATCGAAGAGTGCCGTCTTTCTTTTTAACAAGTACGACGGGTTACGCCCATGGACTGTTCGAGGGTTGGATGACGTCGTCGTCGAGCATCTGTTTCACTTGAAAACGTATTGCCTCTTGTTCTTTCTTCGACACGCGGTAGGCGTGCTGTCGTACAGGCCGTTCGGTAGGGTCCGTTATAATGCGGTGCTTCACGGTTGGGGTCTGCTTGATTTTGGAGGTGGACGCAAAGCAATCACTATACGTACGTAAAATCATGCGTATCTGCTGTTGCTGCGCACAGGATAGCTGGCAATTCACGTCAACCGTGCTGGCTATATCAGTGTTACCTTCGGCAGCAGTGGCAATCGGAGCGATAGTGGAACATTCTGCGTCATCGATGGCTTCAAAGTTCGCGATTGCTGTTCGCTTTGCTAAGTGTTGGTACTGGCCGCCGAAATTCGTGATCAGAAGCTGAGTCCTCCGTTGTTTCAGTTTGACGACAGCACGCGCGACACAAATCTGCCGAGCCAAGAGCATCGAGAGGTTAGTTTCCGCGATGCCACTACTCTTGTTGTCACAGTCGCTCTCCACCGTTACGAACATACTGGCTCGCGGCGGCAGTGCGATGGTGTCGTCAGCAATTCGAAGTGTTGTGGTCGGCGCAACTGCATCCTTTCGTAGGGCTGTATGGTCGTTAGATAACGTTATGAGCAGGTCGCGAAGGTTAATAATAGCTCCATGCTCGCGGAGAAAATCCATTCCGAGAATCAGGTTTTGGGAGCATTCGCGCAATACAACGAAGGAAACAATGTACGTCGACTCACGAATTCGGAGGCGGGCAGTGCACATTCCTAGCGGTGTCAATAGGTGACCTCCCGCAGTCCGGAGGTTGGTTCCATGTCCCCAAGGTGTCGTTACCTTTCTTAGCTGTGCAGCGAGGTCAGCGCTTATAACAGAATAATCGGCACCCGTATCTACCAGAGTGGTCAGCGGGTGGTTGTCGACAAGAACAGAGATACGAGCAGAGACCTGTTTGTCGTCGATGGCGCACGTCGGTGAAAGAATGTCGTCGGATGTCGGCAGGCAAATCGGGGGAGGGTCTTGTAACGGTCGATCAACAGCGGCCTCACCCCCAGAGGTCGCTGTTCTTAGTTTCCCCGGCGCGGGCTTGTGGATCTAGGTGATCTTCCTGCAAGGACGTCCGCAAAGGTCGATTGTTGGCCAGGTGACGTGGAACGCCGTGGAGATGGTGAGCGGGATTGGCGACGCGGAAGGGTTGAGGATCGTTGGCTTGCCAAGTATTCGGCGATAGCACGGGGCCGCTCACCATCTCTGGGTCGACGAGCATCCGGACGAAAGCCGGGAAGACCCATGTGCCTGTAGGCGCACTCACGGTAGATGTGACCTGGTTCACCACAGTGATAACATAGAGGCCGGTTGTCGGGAGCACGCCATACACTGGATTTCCGTGTAAGGGGTGGGTTGCCGTACTGCGGTGGTCCCGAGTAGAACGACGGTGCCGTCTGCAGGGTGGACGGACGGGACGGATAGCCAACAGCCGGCGCAGGAGTACGCAGTGCTTCCGCGTACGTTAATAGCGGAGCTTCGGCTGGACGCGGGGCCATCATGGGTTGGACTTCGGCTGCACGCAGAGTCGTAATGGGGTGCACCAGCTGCCGGACCTCTTCGCGAACGACATCCGTTAAAGCAGCAACATGGGGCGGAGAAGACACCACGTGCAGCTTTTGAAGCTCCTCGCGCACAATACTGCGCACGAGCTCCGTCAGGTCTTTTACAGTCGTGACGTCAGGTGTTTGTAGGACCGACGACACTGACGAAAGACTGCCAGGACGTTCATACTGGTACGAACGCTGCCTTAGCATTCTCTCCATTGTCGTGGCTTCGCGAAGGAAATCCTCTACAGTGCCGGGAGGGTTCCGCACTAGTCCCGCGAACAGCTGCTCCTTCACTCACCGCATTAGGAGGCGCACCTTCTTTTCTTCCGTCATTGAAGAGTCGGCTCGCCTGAACAGCCGCGTCATGTCCTCAACGAACATGGCAACACTCTCGTTCGGACGCTGGTTTCGGGAATTGAGGAGCCGTTCCGCTTGCTCCTTTCGGTCAGAGCTTCGGAAAGTATTTCGCAACTGGTTGCAAAACTCTGGCCAGGTTATCATAGTGGCTTCATGGTTTTCGAACCAAGTGCGCGCAGAGTCCTCGAGATAAAAGTAGACGTACCGAAGCTTTCGCTGCTCGTTCCACTCGTTGACGCTGCCGCAACGGTTGTAGTCGTCAAGCCAGTCGTCGACGTCCTCATAAGGGTCACCGTGGAACGGCTTCGGAGTACGCGGGACGTTGAAGAACCATGGAGGAGGCAGCGTTGATGTTTCTTGGGTTTGCGTTCCCGCACTAGCCATAGTACTGCCGAGTTGAGGAAATGGTCCGAATTCAGGAGGTAGGCCTAGTTGTCGCCTGCTACGCCGTAGGTCAGCTGGTTCTTCCAAGTCGCGGCTAGTGTCGGGACCTTGCTGCTGATTGCAGTGCATACAACACTACCCAGCACTTCCACCAGAAAATGTCACGTGATCACAGAACGACCACAACGTCTGTTCACAGGAGCAGCACTGGACGTCGAGCCGAACCGAACGTTAGAGCACGAGCACACACCAACCGTCCTCTTCTTCTTTCTCACCATGGCACATACTCGCATTGGCGTGGCTAAACCTCGTTCCATGCCTGTGGCAATATATTGCGTGCAGCAACTGAACACTTGTCGATATGAATGCAACTTTTCCCTGTATTAGTTCAGCTTGTAGCATAAATAACAATACAAGAGGAAATTGTGAACTTAGCACAACTGAGGTTATCTCATTGGAGTATTCATCTGGGGATGGGGGGGGGGACACTCCGAATGGTAGGACTGCCATACCCTCGTTTATAGACTGCCCGGAGGCTTCGCGGTCCTGTTTCTTGTAGTGATAGGCTGTCCTGCAGCGCGGCTATTGCGTCGTACGTGCGAGTAGAGCGAGCAGGGCAGAAGTTGCCGAGAAATAACGACAGTTTCGTAAGGACTGAAGCATAGACAGGTGAATCTTGTTCCTGCAACATGAGTTGCTTTCTGTGTTTTCCGTTTTTGAAGGGTAAGAAAGAAGCGTCGACTGGTCAGACAGGCGGTAGAAATGCTCGGTCTTTAGTTTGTGGGTGAAAATCTACTTGCAATGTGTGCAAGTAGATGTGAAGAAGGCCGAGTAGATGTGTCGACAGACGTACAGAGAAGAGAATAAGTGGTATGAAGCATCTGTCAACTGACTTGTTCAGCTTTGTTTAGCTGCGGCTGCATGGGTCGTTTTGTTTGTCTCCTTTGTTTAATGTGTTACGTAAGATTGCGAAAGCTGAGGATGGTTTTGTTTGCTTCTCCGTCGTGGTTCAAAGTCTGGAAAACCACTCGAAATACGAATCCTTGAGCTTGTCTGTGGGTGGCGTCGTTACCCAGGTTGTCTGTGTGCCTGGGACAAAAACAAGCTGCTGTTATGAAAAATTTATGATACAGGCCGGGTAAAAAAAAGAAAAAAAAGAAGGAAGTACTGTACACCACCCTATCCGACGTGTGTTGTCGTTTTTCTGTTTTCACGACCCAACCTCTTCCCTCTAACAGAAACTTAACAACACGTAATAAATACACTAAAATACATAATACATACACTACAACAACGGATCAACACTATATACAATATGTACAGCCCAGCAGTGGAGGCTGGCTGGGAAATTCTTGTAGAGCGTTTTTGCGCGTCATCCTCCAATTGCGCGCTGCCCCCGGAGCCAGGTTGTTAACCCTCACTACCGCGGTCTCATGGCGCAACGCTCAAGCCACTCGACCGCCCCAGGGGTACAAGTTGAACAAATTTTTGCACCTTATATGTTTGCGAGCTTGAAGCTGCTCATTGAGAAGAGAGTTATCATGGATTAAAGCAGCGTGTGATAAATTCTGGGGTGGAAGCTCTGTTGTAGATACTAATACATCTATTAGGAAGAATTGTAATGATGATAATGATAGACACAGTCGTTACCTGTTACAAGGCAATGCGCGGGATGGAGGCACTATCCGATAGAATATACCTCATTTAACGGTTAGGCATGAAGTTTTTTCGATTCATTTGTTTCTCTAAACATACTAGAGCAATAACGGGTGACCGCAGGATAGATTATATATATATTGCGTGCAGCAACTGAACACTTGTCGATATGAATGCAACTTTTCCCTGTATTAGTTCAGCTTGTAGCATAAATAACAGTACAAGAGGAAATTGTAAACTTAGCACAACTGAGGTTATCCCATTGGAGTATTCATCTGGGGAGGGGGGGAACACTCCGAATGGTAGGAATGCCATACCCTCGTTTATAGACAGCCCGGAGGCTTCGCGGTCCTGTTTCATGTAGTTATAGTCTGTCCTGCAGCGCGGCTATTGCATCGTACGTACGGGTAGAGCGAGCAGGGCAGAAGTTGCCGAAAAATAACGGCAGATTCGTGAGGACTGAACCATAGACAGGTGAACCTTGTTCCTGCGACATGAGTTGCTTTCTGTGTTTTCCGTTTATGAAGGGTAAGAAAGAAGCGTCGACTGGTCAGACAGGCGGTAGAAATGCTCGGTCTTCAGTTTGTGGGTGAAAATCTACTTGCAAAGTGTGCAAGTAGATGTGAAGAAGGCCGAGTAGATGTGTCGACAGACGTACAGAGAAGAGAATAAGTGGTATGAAGCATCTGTCAACTGACTTGTTCAGGTTTGTTTAGCTGCGGCTGCATGGGTCGTTTTGTTTGTCTCCTTTGTTTAATGTGTTACGTAAGATTGCGAAAGCTGAGGATGGTTTTGTTTGCTTCTCCGTCGTGGTTCAAAGTCTGGAAAACCACTCGAAATACGAATCCTTGAGCTTGTCTGTGGGTGGCGTCGTTACCCAGGTTGTCTGTGTGCCTGGGACAAAAACAAGCTGCTGTTATGAAAAATTTATGATACAGGCCGGGTAAAAAAAAGAAAAAAAAGAAGGAAGTACTGTACACCACCCTATCCGACGTGTGTTGTCGTTTTTCTGTTTTCACGACCCAACCTCTTCCCTCTAACAGAAACTTAACAACACGTAATAAATACACTAAAATACATAATACATACACTACAACAACGGATCAACACTATATACAATATGTACAGCCCAGCAGTGGAGGCTGGCTGGGAAATTCTTGTAGAGCGTTTTTGCGCGTCATCCTCCAATTGCGCGCTGCCCCCGGAGCCAGGTTGTTAACCCTCACTACCGCGGTCTCATGGCGCAACGCTCAAGCCACTCGACCACCCCAGAGGTACAAGTTGAACAACTTTTTGCACCTTATATGTTTGCGAGCTTGAAGCTGCTCATTGAGAAGAGAGTTATCATGGATTAAAGCAGCGTGTGATAAATGCTGGGGTGGAAGCTCTGTTGTGGATACAGTACATCTATTAAGAAGAATGGTAATGATGATAATGATAGACACAGTCGTTACATGTTACAAGGCAATGTGCGGGATGGAGGCACTATCCGATAGAATATACCTCATTTAACGGTTAGGCACGAAGTTTTTTCGATTCATTTGTTTCTCTAAACATACTAGAGCAATTACGGGCGACCGCAGGATAGATTATATATATATTGCGTGCAGCAACTGAACACTTGTCGATATGAATGCAACTTTTCCCTGTATTAGTTCAGCTTGTAGCATAAATAACAATACAAGAGGAAATTGTAAACATAGCACAACTGAGGTTATCTCATTGGAGTATTCATCTGGCGAGGGGGGGGGGGGACACTCCGAATTGTAGGACTGCTATACCCTCGTTTATAGACTGCCCGGAGGCTTCGCGGTCCTGTTTCTTGTAGTTATAGGCTGTCCTGCAGCGTGGCTATTGCGTCGTACGTACGAGTAGAGCGAGCCGGGCAGAAGTTGCCGAGAAATAACGACAGATTCGTAAGGACTGAAGCATAGACAGGTGAATCTTGTTCCTGCGACATGAGTTGCTTTCTGTGTTTTCCATTTTTGAAGGGTAACAAAGAAGCGTCGACTGGTCAGACAGGCGGTAGAAATGCTCGGTCTTTGGTTTGTGGCTGAAAATCTACTTGCAATGTGTGCAAGTAGATGTGAAGAAGGCCCAGTAGATGTGTCGACAGACGTACAGAGAAGAGGATAAGTGGTTTCAAGCTTCTGTCAACTCACTTGTTCAGCTTTGTTTAGCTGCGGCTGCATGGGTCGTTTTGTTTGTCTCCTTTGTTTAATGTGTTACGTAAGATTGCGAAAGCTGATGATGGTTTTGTTTGCTTCTCCGTCGTGGTTCGAAGTCTGGACCACCACTCGGAATACGAATCCTTGAGCTTGTCTGTGGGTGGCGTCGTTACCCAGGTTGCCTGTGTGCCTGGGACAAAAACAACCTGCTGTTATGAAAAATTTATGATACAGGACGGGTAAAAAAAAGAAAAAAAAGAAGGAAGTCCTGTACACCACCCTATCCGACGTGTGTTGTCGTTTTTATGTTTTCCCGGCCCAACCTCTTCCCTCAAACAGAAACTTAACAACACATAATAAATACACTACAATACATAATAAATACACTAACACAACGGATCAACACTAAATACAATATGTACAGCCCAGCAGTGGAGGCCGGCTGGGAAATTCTTGTAGAGCGTTTTTGCGCGTCATCCTCCAATTGCGCGCTGCCCCCGGAGCCAGGTTGTTAACCCTCACTACCGCGGTCTCATGGCGCAACGCTCAAGCCACTCGACCACCCCAGGGGGTACAAGTTGAACAACTTTTTGCACCTTATATGTTTGCGAGCTTGAAGCTGCTCATTGAGAAGAGAGTTATCATGGATTAAAGCAGCGTGTGATAAATTCTGGGGTGGAAGCTCTGTTGTGGATACTAATACATCTATTAAAAAGAACGGTAATGACGATAATGATAGACACAGTCGTTACCTGTTACAAAGCAATGCGCGGGATGGAGGCACTATCCGATAGAATATACCTCATTTAACGGTTAGGAACGAAGTTTTTTCGCTTCTTTGTTTCTCTAAACATACTAGAGCAATAACGGGCGACCACAGGATAGATTATATATATATTGCGTGCAGCAACTGAACACTTGTCGATATGAATGCAACTTTTCCCTGTACTAGTTCAGCTTGTAGCGTAAATAACAATACAAGAGGAAATTGTAAACTTAGCACAACTGAGGTTATCTTATTGGAGTAGTCATCTGGGGAGGGGGGGGGGACACTCCAAATGGTAGGACTGACTGCTATACCCTCGTTTATAGACTGCCCGGAGGCTTCGTGGTCCTGTTTCTTATAGTTATAGGCTGTCCTGCAGCGCGGCTATTGCGTCGTACTTACGAGTAGAGCGAGCAAGGCAGAAGTTGCCGAGAAATAACGACAGATTCGTAAGGACTGAAGCATAGACAGGTGAATCTTGTTCCTGCGAGATGAGTTGCTTTCTGTGTTTTCAGTTTTTGAAGGGTAAGAAAGAAGCGTCGACTGGTCAGACAGGCGGTAGAAATGCTCGGTCTTTAGTTTGTGGCTGAAAATCTACTTGCAATGTGTGCAAGTAGATGTGAAGAAGGCCGAGTAGATGTGTCGACAGACGTACAGAGAAGAGAATAAGTGGTTTGAAGCTTCTGTCAACTGACTTGTTCAGCTTTGTTTAGCTGCGGCTGCTTGGGTCGTTTTGTTTGTCTCCTTTGTTTAATGTGTTACGTAAGATTGCGAATGCTGAGGATGGTTTTGTTTGCTTCTCCATCGTGGTTCGAAGTCTGGACCACCACTCGGAATACGAATCCTTGAGCTTGCCTGTGGGTGGCGTCGTTACCCAGGTTGCCTGTGTGCCTGGGACAAAAATAAGCTGCTGTTATGAAAAATTTATGATACAGGACGGGTAAAAAAAGAAAAAAAAAGAAGGAAGTCCTGTACACCACCCTATCCGACGTGTGTTGTCGTTTTTCTGTTTTCCCGACCCAACCTCTTCCCTCAAACAGAAACTTAACAACACATAATAAATACACTACAATACATAATAAATACACTACAACAACGGATCAACACTATATAGAATATGTACAGCCCAGCAGTGGAGGCCGGCTGGGAAATTCTTGTAGAGCGTTTTTGCGCGTCATCTTCCAATTGCGCGCTGCCCCCGGAGCCAGGTTGTTAACCCTCACTACCGCGGTCTCATGGCGCAACGCTCAAGCCACTCGACCACCCCAAGGGGTACAAGTTGAACAACTTTTTGCACCTTATATGTTTGCGAGCTTGAAGCTGCTCATTGAGAAGAGAGTTATCATGGATTAAAGCAGCGTGTGATAAATTCTGGGGTGGAAGCTCTGTTGTGGATACTAATACATCTATTAGGAAGAATGGTAATGATGATAATGATAGACACAGTCGTTACCTGTTACAAGGTAATGCGCGGGATGGAGGCACTATCCGATAGAATATACCTCATTTAACGGTTAGGCACGAAGTTTTTTCGATTCATTTGTTTCTCTAAACATACTGGAGCAATAACGGGCGACGGCAGGATAGATTATATATATATTGCGTGCAGCAACTGAACACTTGTCGATATGAATGCAACTTTTCCCTGTATTAGTTCAGCTTGTAACATAAATAACAATACAAGAGGAAATTGTAAACTTAGCACAACTGAGGTTATCTCATTGGAGTATTCATCTGGGGAGGGGGGGGGAACACTCCGAATGGTAGGACTGCCATACCCTCATTTATAGACTGCCCGGAGGCTTCGCGGTCCTGTTTCTTGTAGTTATAGGCCGTCCTGCAGCGCGGCTATTGCGTCGTACGTACGATTAGAGCGAGCAGGGCAGAAGTTGCCGAGAAATAACGACAGATTCGTAAGGACTGAAGCATAGACAGGTGAATCTTGTTCCTGCGACATGAGTTGCTCTCTGTGTTTTCCGTTTTTGAAAGGTAAGAAAGAAGCGTCGACTGGTCAGACAGGCGGTAGAAATGCTCGGCCTTTAGTTTGTGGCTGAAAATCTACTTGCAATGTGTGCAAGTAGATGTGAACAAGGCCGAATAGATGTGTCGACAGACGTACAGAGAAGAGAATAAGTGGTTTGAAGCTTCTGTCAACTGACTTGTTCAGCTGTGTTTAGCTGCGGCTGCATGGGTCGTTTTGTTTCTCTCCTTTGTTTAATGTGTTACGTAAGATTGCGAAAAATGAGGATTGTTTTGTTTGCTTCTCCGTCGTGGTTCGAAGTCTGGACCACCACTCGGAATACGAATCCTTGAGCTTGTCTGTGGGTGGCGTCGTTACCCAGATTGCCTGTGTGCCTGGGACAAAAACAAGCTGCTGTTATGAAATGAAAAATTTATGATACAGGACGGGTAAAAAAAAGAAAAAAAAGAAGGAACTCCTGTACACCACCCTATCCGACGTGTGTTGTCGTTTTTCTGTTTTCCCGACCCAACCTCTTCCCTCAAACAGAAACTTAACAACACATAATAAATACACTACAATACATAATAGATACACTACAATATCGAATCAACACTATATACAATATGTACAGCCCAGCAGTGGAGGCCGGCTGGGAAATTCTTGTAGAGCGTTTTTGCGCGTCATCCTCCAATTGCGCGCTGCCCCCGGAGCCAGGTTGTTAACCCTCACTACCGCGGTCTCATGGCGCAACGCTCAAGCCACTCGACCACCCCAGGGGGTACAAGTTGAACAACTTTATGCACCTTATATGTTTGCGAGCTTGAAGCTGCTCATTGAGAAGAGAGTTATCATGGATTAAAGCAGCGTGTGATAAATTCTGGGGTGGAAGCTCTGTTGTGGATACTAATACATCTATTAGGAAGAATGGTAATGATGATAATGATAGACACAGTCGTTACCTGTTACAAGGCAATGCGCGGGATGAAGGCACTATTCGATAGATTATACCTCATTTAACGGTTAGGCACGAAGTTTTTTCGATTCATTTGTTTCTCTAAACATACTGGAGCAATAACGGGCGACCGCAGGATAGATTATATATATATTGCGTGCAGCAACTGAACACTTGTCGATATGAATGCAACTTTTCCCTGTATTAGTTCAGCTTGTAGCATAAATAACAATACAAGAGGAAATTGTAAACTTAGCACAACTGAGGTTATCTCATTGGAGTATACATCTGGGGAGGGGGGGGGGAACTCCGAATGGTAGGACTGCTATACCCTCGTTTATAGACTGCCCGGAGGCCTCGCGGTCCTGTTTCTTGTAGTTATAGGCGGTCCTGCAGCGCGGCTATTGCGTCGTACGTACGAGTAGAGCGAGCAGGGCAGAAGTTGCCGACAAATAACGACAGATTCGTAAGGACTGAAGCATAGACAAGTGAATCTTGTTCCTGCGAGATGAGTTGCTTTCTGTGTTTTCCGTTTTTGAAGGGTAAGAAAGAAGCGTCGACTGGTCAGACAGGCGGTAGAAATGCTCGGTCTTTAGTTTGTGGCTGAAAATCTACTTGCAATGTGTGCAAGTAGATGTGAAGAAGGCCGAGTAGATGTGTCGACAGACGTACAGAGAAGAGAATAAGTGGTTTGAAGCTTCTGTCAACTGACTTGTTCAGCTGTGTTTAGCTGCGGCTGCATGGGTCGTTTTGTTTCTCTCCTCTGTTTAATGTGTTACGTAAGATTGCGAAAAATGAGGATTGTTTTGTTTGCTTCTCCGTCGTGGTTCGAAGTCTGGACCACCACTCGGAATACGAATCCTTGAGCTTGTCTGTGGGTGGCGTCGTTACCCAGATTGCCTGTGTGCCTGGGACAAAAACAAGCTGCTGTTATGAAAAATTTATGATGCAGGACGGGTAAAAAAAAGAAAAAAAAAGAAGGAACTCCTGTACACCACCCTATCCGACGTGTGTTGTCGTTTTTCTGTTTTCCCGACCCAACCTCTTCCCTCAAACAGAAACTTAACAACACATAATAAATACACTACAATACATAATAGACACACTACAATAACGGATCAACACTATATACAATACGTACAGCCCAGCAGTGGAGGCCGGCTGGGAAATTCTTGTAGAGCGTTTTTGCGCGTCATCCTCCAATTGCGCGCTGCCCCCGGAGCCAGGTTCTAACCCTCACTACCGCGGTCTCATGGCGCAACGCTCAAGCCACTCGACCACCCCAGGGGGTACAAGTTGAACAACTTTTTGCACCTTATATGTTTGCGAGCTTGAAGCTGCTCCTTGAGAAGAGAGTTATCATGGATTAAAGCAGCGTGTGATAAATTCTGGGGTGGAAGCTCTGTTGTGGATACTAATACATCTATTAGGAAGAATGGTAATGATGATAATGATAGACACAGTCGTTACCTGTTACAAGGTAATGCGCGGGATGGAGGCACTATCCGATAGAATATACCTCATTTAACGGTTAGGCACGAAGTTTTTTCGATTCATTTGTTTTTCTAAACATACTGGAGCAATAACGGGCGACGGCAGGATAGATTATATATATATTGCGTGCAGCAACTGAACACTTGTCGATATGAATGCAACTTTTCCCTGTATTAGCTCAGCTTGTAGCATAAATAACAATACAAGAGGAAATTGTAAACTTAGCACGACTGAGGTTATCTCATTGGAGTATTCATCTGGGGAGGGGGGGGGGGGGGGGGAACACTCCGAATGGTAGGACTGCCATACCCTCATTTAGAGACTGCCCGGAGGCTTCGCGGTCCTGTTTCTTGTAGTTATAGGCCGTCCTGCAGCGCGGCTATTGCGTCGTACGTACGATTAGAGCGAGCAGGGCAGAAGTTGCCGAGAAATAACGACAGATTCGTAAGGACTGAAGCATAGACAGGTGAATCTTGTTCCTGCGACATGAGTTGCTCTCTGTGTTTTCCGTTTTTGAAGGGTAAGAAAGAAGCGTCGACTGGTCAGACAGGCGGTAGAAATGCTCGGCCTTTAGTTTGTGGCTGAAAATCTACTTGCAATGTGTGCAAGTAGATGTGAAGAAGGCCGAGTAGATGTGTCGACAGACGTACAGAGAAGAGAATAAGTGGTTTGAAGCTTCTGTCAACTGACTTGTTCAGCTGTGTTTAGCTGCGGCTGCATGGGTCGTTTTGTTTCTCTCCTTTGTTTATAGTGTTACGTAAGATTGCGAAAAATGAGGATTGTTTTGTTTGCTTCTCCGTCGTGGTTCGAAGTCTGGACCACCACTCGGAATACGAATCGTTGAGCTTGTCTGTGGGTGGCGTCGTTACCCAGATTGCCTGTGTGCCTGGGACAAAAACAAGCTGCTGTTATGAAAAATTTATGATACAGGACGGGTAAAAAAAAAGAAAAAAAAAAGAAGGAACTCCTGTACACCACCCTATCCGACGTGTGTTGTCGTTTTTCTGTTTTCCCGACCCAACCTATTCCCTCAAACAGAAACTTAACAACACATAATAAATACACTACAATACATAATAGACACACTACAATAACGGATCAACACTATATACAATATGTACAGCCCAGCAGTGGAGGCCGGCTGGGAAATTCTTGTAGAGCGTTTTTGCGCGTCATCCTCCAATTGCGCGCTGCCCCCGGAGCCAGGTTGTTAACCCTCACTACCGAGGTCTCATGGCGCAACGCTCAAGCCACTCGATCACCCCAGGGGGTACAAGTTGAACAACTTTTTGCACCTTATATGTTTGCGAGCTTGAAGCTGCTCCTTGAGAAGAGAGTTATCATGGATTAAAGCAGCGTGTGATAAATTCTGGGGTGGAAGCTCTGTTGTGGATACTAATACATCTATTAGGAAGAATGGTAATGATGATAATGATAGACACAGTCGTTACCTGTTACAAGGTAATGCGCGGGATGGAGCCACTATCCGATAGAATATACCTCATTTAACGGTTAGGCACGAAGTTTTTTCGATTCATTTGTTTTTCTAAACATACTGGAGCAATAACGGGCGACGGCAGGATAGATTATATATATATTGCGTGCAGCAACTGAACACTTGTCGATATGAATGCAACTTTTCCCTGTATTAGTTCAGCTTGTAGCATAAATAACAATACAAGAGGAAATTGTAAACTTAGCACAACTGAGGTTATCTCATTGGAGTATTCATCTGGGGAGGGGGGGGGGAACACTCCGAATGGTAGGACTGCCATACCCTCATTTATAGACTGCCCGGAGGCTTCGCGGTCCTGTTTCTTGTAGTTATAGGCCGTCCTGCAGCGCGGCTATTGCGTCGTACGTACGATTAGAGCGAGCAGGGCAGAAGTTGCCGAGAAATAACGACAGATTCGTAAGGACTGAAGCATAGACAGGTGAATCTTGTTCCTGCGACATGAGTTGCTCTCTGGGTTTTCCGTTTTTGAAGGGTAAGAAAGAAGCGTCGACTGGTCAGACAGGCGGTAGAAATGCTCGGCCTTTAGTTTGTGGCTGAAAATCTACTTGCAATGTGTGCAAGTAGATGTGAAGAAGGCCGAGTAGATGTGTCGACAGACGTACAGAGAAGAGAATAAGTGGTTTGAAGCTTCTGTCAACTGACTTGTTCAGCTGTGTTTAGCTGCGGCTGCATGGGTCGTTTTGTTTCTCTCCGTTGTTTAATGTGTTACGTAAGATTGCGAAAAATGAGGATTGTTTTGTTTGCTTCTCCGTCGTGGTTCGAAGTCTGGACCACCACTCGGAATACGAATCCTTGAGCTTGTCTGTGGGTGGCGTCGTTACCCAGATTGCCTGTGTGCCTGGGACAAAAACAAGCTGCTGTTATGAAATGAAAAATTTATGATACAGGACGGGTAAAAAAAAAGAAAAAAAAAGGAACTCCTGTACACCACCCTATCCGACGTGTGTTGTCGTTTTTCTGTTTTCCCGACCCAACCTCTTCCCTTAAACAGAAACTTAACAACACATAATAAATACACTACAATACATAATAGATACACTACAATATCGGATCAACACTATATACAATATGTACAGCCCAGCAGTGGAGGCCGGCTGGAAAATTCTTGTAGAGCGTTTTTGCGCGTCATCCTCCAATTGCGCGCTGCCCCAGGAGCCAGGTTGTTAACCCTCACTACCGCGGTCTCATGGCGCAACGCTCAAGCCACTCGACCACCCCAGGGGGTACAAGTTGAACAACTTTTTGCACATTATATGTTTGCGAGCTTGAAGCTGCTCATTGAGAAGAGAGTTATCATGGATTAAAGCAGCGTGTGATAAATTCTGGGGTGGAAGCTCTGTTGTGGATACTAATACAACTATTAGGAAGAATGGTAATGATGATAATGATAGACACAATCGTTACCTGTTACAAGGCAATGCGCGGGATGAAGGCACTATTCGATAGAATATACCTCATTTAACGGTTAGGCACGAAGTTTTTTCGATTCATTTGTTTCTCTAAACATACTGGAGCAATAACGGGCGACCGCAGGATAGATTATATATATATATTGCGTGCAGCAACTGAACACTTGTCGATATGAATGCAACTTTTCCCTGTATTAGTTCAGCTTGTAGCATAAATAACAATACAAGAGGAAATTGTAAACTTAGCACAACTGAGGTTATCTCATTGGAGTATTCATCTGGGGAGGGGGGGGGGGGAACTCCGAATGGTAGGACTGCTATACCCTCGTTTATAGACTGCCCGGAGGCCTCGCGGTCCTGTTTCTTGTAGTTATAGGCGGTCCTGCAGCGCGGCTATTGCGTCGTACGTACGAGTAGAGCGAGCAGGGCAGAAGTTGCCGAGAAATAACGGCAGATTCGTAAGGACTGAAGCATAGACAGGTGAATCTTGCTCCTGCGAGATGAGTTGCTTTCTGTGTTTTCCGTTTTTGAAGGGTAAGAAAGAAGCGTCGACTGGTCAGACAGGCGGTAGAAATGCTCGGTCTTTAGTTTGTGGCTGAAAATCTACTTGCAATGTGTGCAAGTAGATGTGAAGAAGGCCGAGTAGATGTGTCGACAGACGTACAGAGAAGATAATAAGGGGTTTGAAGCTTCTGTCAAGTGACTTGTACAGCTTTGTTTAGCTGCGGCTGCATGGGTCGTTTTGTTTGTCTCCTTTGTTTAATGTGGCACGTAAGATTGCGAAAGCTGAGGATGGTTTTGTTTGCTTCTCCGTCGTGGTTCGAAGTCTGGACCACCACTCGGAATACGAATCCTTGAGCCTGTCTGTGGGTGGCGTCGTTACCCAGGTTGCCTGTGTGCCAGGGACAAAAACAAGCTGCTGTTATGAAAAATTTATGATACAGGATGGGTAAAAAAAAAAAAGAAGGAAGTCCTGTACACCACCCTAACTGACGTGTGTTGTCGTTTTTCTGTTTTCCCGACCCAACCTCTTCCCTCAAACAGAAACTTAACAACACATAATAAATATACTACAATACATAATAAATACATTACAACAACGGATCAACACTATATACAATATGTACAGCCCAGCAGTGGAGGCCGGCTGGGAAATTCTTGTAGAGCGTTTTTGCACGTCATCCTCCAATTGCGCGCTGCCCCCGGAGCCAGGTTGTTAACCCTCACTACCGCGGTCTCATGGCGCAACGCTCAAGCCCCTCGACCACCCCAGGGGGTACAAGTTGAACAACTTTTTGCACCTTATATGTTTGCGAGCTTGAAGCTGCTCATTGAGAAGAGAGTTATCATGGATTAAAGCAGCGTGTGATAAATTCTGGGGTGGAAGCTCTGTTGTGGATACTAATACATCTATTAAGATGAATGGTAATGATGATAATGATAGACACAGTCGTTACCTATTACAAGGCAATTGCGGGATGGAGGCACTATCCCATAGAATATGCCTCATTTAACGGTTAGGCACGAAGTTTTTTCGATTCATTTGTTTCTCTAAACATACTAGAGCAATAACGGGCGACCGCAGGATAGATTATATATATATTGCGTGCAGCAACTGAACACATGTCGTTATGAATGCAACTTTTCGCTGTATTAGTTCAGCTTGTAGCATAAATAACAATACAAGAGGAAATTGATAACTTAGCACAACTGAGGTTATATCATTGCAGTATACATCTGGGGAGGGGTGGGGGACACTCCGAATGGTAGGACTGCTATACCCTCGTTTATAGACTGCCCGGAGGCTTCGCGGTCCTGTTTCTTGTAGTTATAGGCAGCCCTGCAGTGCGGCTATTGCGTCGTACGTACGAGTAGAGCGAGCAGGGCAGAAGTTGCCGAGAAATAACGACAGATTCGTAGAGACTGAAGCATAGACAGGTGAATCTTGTTCCTGCGACGTGAGTTGCTTTCTGTGTTTTCCGTTTTTGAAGGGTAAGAAAGAAGCGTCGACTGGTCAGACAGGCAGTAGAAATGCTCGGTCTTTAGTTTGTGGCTGAAAATCTACTTGCAATGTGTGCAAGTAGATGTGAAGAAGGCCGAGAAGATGTGTCGACAGACGTACAGAGAAGAGAATAAGTGGTTTGAAGCTTCTGTCAACTGACTTGTTCAGCTGTGTTTAGCTGCGGCTGCATGGGTCGTTTTGTTTCTCTCCTTTGTTTCATGTGTTACGTAAGATTGCGAAAAATGAGGATTGTTTTGTTTGCTTCTCCGTCGTGGTTCGAAGTCTGGACCACCACTCGGAATACGAATCCTTGTGCTTGTCTGTGGGTGGCGTCGTTACCCAGATTGCCTGTGTGCCTTGGACAAAAACAAGCCGCTGTTATGAAAAATTTATGATACAGGACGGGTAAAAAAAAGAAAAAAAAAGAATGAACTCCTGTACACCACCCAATCCGACGTGTGTTGTCGTTTTTCTGTTTTCCCGACCCAACCTCTTCCCTCAAACAGAAACTTAACAACACATAATAAATACACTACAATACATAATAAATACACTACAACAACGGATCAACACTATATACAATAAGTACAGCCCAGCAGTGGAGGCCGGCTGGGAAATCCTTGTAGAGCGTGTGTGCGCGTCATCCTCCAATTGCGCGCTGCCCCCGGAGCCAGGTTGTTAACCCTCACTACCGCGGTCTCATGGCGCAACGCTCAAGCCACTCGACCACCCCAGAGGGTACAAGTTGAAACACTTTTTGCACCTTACATGTTTGCGAGCTTGAAGCTGCTCATTGAGAAGAGAGTTATCATGGATTAAAGCAGCGTGTGATAAATTCTGGGGTGGAGGCTCTGTTGTGGATACTAATACATCTATTAAGAAGAATGGTAATGATGATAATGATAGACACAGTCGTTACCTGTTACCAGGCAATGCGCTGGATGGAGGCATTATTCGATAGAATATACCTCATTTAACGGTTAGGCACGAAGTTTTTTCGATTCATTTGTTTCTCTAAACATACTAGAGCAATAACGGGCGACCGCAGGATAGATTATATATATATTGCGTGCAGCAACTGAACACATGTCGATATGAATGCAACTTTTCCCTGTATTAGTTCAGCTTGTAGCAAAAATAACAATACAAGAGGAAATTGTAAACTTAGCACAACTGAGGTTATATCATTGGAGTATACATCTGGGGAGGGGTGGGGGAAACTCCGAATGGTAGGACTGCTATACCCTCGTTTATAGACTGCCCGGAGGCTTCGCGGTCCTGTTTCTTGTAGTTATAGGCAGCCCTGCAGCGCGGCTCTTGCGTCGTACGTACGAGTAGAGCGAGCAGGGCAGAAGTTGCCGAGAAATAACGACAGATTCGTAGAGACTGAAGCATAGACAGGTGAATCTTGTTCCTGCGACGTGAGTTGCTTTCTGTGTTTTCCGTTTTTGAAGGGTAAGAAAGAAGCGTCGACTGGTCAGACAGGCGGTAGAAACGCTCGGTCTTTAGTTTGTGGCTGAAAATCTACTTGCAATGTGTGCAAGTAGATGTGAAGAAGGCCGAGAAGATGTGTCGACAGACGTACAGAGAAGAGAATAAGTGGTTTGAAGCTTCTGTCAACTGACTTGTTCAGCTGTGTTTAGCTGCGGCTGCATGGGTCGTTTTGTTTCTCTCCTTTGTTTCATGTGTTACGTAAGATTGCGAAAAATGAGGATTGTTTCGTTTGCTTCTCCGTCGTGGTTCGATGTCTGGACCACCACTCGGAATACGAATCCTTGAGCTTGTCTGTGGGTGGCGTCGTTACCCAGATTGCCTGTGTGCCTGGGACAAAAACAAGCTGCTGTTATGAAAAATTTATAATACAGGACAGGTAAAAAAAAAAGAAGGAAGTCCTGTACACCACCCTAACCGACGTGTGTTGTCGTTTTTCTGTTTTCCCGACCCAACCTCTTCCCTCAAACAGAACCTAACAACACATAATAAATACACTACAATACATAATAAATACATTACAACAACGGATCAACACTATATACAATATGTACAGCCCAGCAGTGGAGGCCGGCTGGGAAATTCTTGTAGAGCGTTTTTGCGCGTCATCCTCCAATTGCGCGCTGCCCCCGGAGCCAGGTTGTTAACCCTCACTACCGCGGTCTCATGGCGCAACGCTCAAGCCACTCGACCACCCCAGGGGGTACGAGTTGAACAACTTTTTGCACCTTATATGTTTGCGAGCTTGAAGCTGCTCATTGAGAAGAGAGTTATCATGGATTAAAGCAGCGTGTGATAAATTCTGGTGTGGAAGCTCTGTTGTGGATACTAATACATCTATTAAGAAGAATGGTAATGATGATAATGATAGACACAGTCGTTACCTATTACAAGGCAATGCGCGGGATGGAGGCACTATCCCATAGAATATGCCTCATTTAACGGTTAGGCACGAAGTTTTTTCGATTCATTTGTTTCTCTAAACATACTAGAGCAATAACGGGCGACCGCAGGATAGATTATATATATATTGCGTGCAGCAACTGAACACATGTCGATATGAATGCAACTTTTCACTGTATTAGTTCAGCTTGTAGCAAAAATAACAATACAAGAGGAAATTGTAAACTTAGCACAACTGAGGTTATATCATTGGAGTATACATCTGGGGAGGGGTGGGGGAAACTCCGAATGGTAGGACTGCTATACCCTCGTTTATAGACTGCCCGGAGGCTTCGCGGTCCTGTTTCTTGTAGTTATAGGCAGCCCTGCAGCGCGGCTCTTGCGTCGTACGTACGAGTAGAGCGAGCAGGGCAGAAGTTGCCGAGAAATAACGACAGATTCGTAAGGACTGAAGCATAGACAGGTGAATCTTGTTCCTGCGACGTGAGTTGCTTTCTGTGTTTTCCGTTTTTGAAGGGTAAGAAAGAAGCGTCGACTGGTCAGACAGGCGGTAGAAACGCTCGGTCTTTAGTTTGTGGCTGAAAATCTACTTGCAATGTGTGCAACTAGATGTGAAGAAGGCCGAGAAGATGTGTCGACAGACGTACAGAGAAGAGAATAAGTGGTTTGAAGCTTCTGTCAACTGACTTGTTCAGCTGTGTTTAGCTGCGGCTGCATGGGTCGTTTTGTTTCTCTCCTTTGTTTCATGTGTTACGTAAGATTGCGAAAAATGAGGATTGTTTCGTTTGCTTCTCCGTCGTGGTTCGAAGTGTGGACCACCACTCGGAATACGAATCCTTGAGCTTGTCTGTGGGTGGCGTCGTTACCCAGATTGCCTGTGTGCCTGGGACAAAAACAAGCTCCTGTTATGAAAAATTCATAATACAGGACAGGTAAAAAAAAGAAAAAAAAAGAACGAACTCCTGTACACCACCCTATCCGACGTGTGTTGTCGTTTTTTTGTTTTCCCGACCAAACCTCTTCCCTCAAACAAAAACTTAACAACACATAATAAATACACTACAATACATAATAAATACACTACAACAACGGATCAACACTATATACAATATGTACAGCCCAGCAGTGGATGCCGGCTGGGAAAATCTTGTAGAGCGTTTTTGCGCGTCATCCTCCAATTGCGCGCTGCCCCCGGAGCCAGGTTGCTAACCCTCACTACGCGGTATCATGGCGCAACGCTCAAGCCACTCGACCACCCCAGGGGGTACAAGTTGAACAACTTTTTGCACCTTATATGTTTGCGAGTTGAAGCTGCTCATTGAGAAGACAGTTATCATAGAATAAAGAAGCGTGTGATAAATTCTGGGGTGGAAGCTCTGTTGTGGATACTAATCCATCTATTAAGAAGAATGGTAATGATGATAATGACAGACACAGTCGTTCCCTGTTACAAGGCAATGCGCGGGATGGAGGCACTATCCGATAGAATATACCTCATTTAACGGTTGGCACGAAGTTTTTTCGGTTAATTTGTTTCTCTAAACATACTAGAGCAATAACGGGCGACCGCAGGATAGATTATATATATATTGCGTGCAGCAACTGAACACTTGTTGATATGAATGCAACTTTTCCCTGTATTAGTTCAGCTTGTAGCGTAAATAACAATACAAGAGGAAATTGTACACTTAGCACAACTGAGGTTATCTCATTGGAGTATTCATCTGGGGAGGGGGGGGGGAGAACACTCCGTATGGTAGGACTGCTATACCCTCGTTTATAGACTGCCCGGAAGCTTCGCGGTCCTGTTTCTTGAGGTTATAGGCTGTCCTGCAGCGCGTCTATTGCGTCGTACGTACGAGTAGAGCGAGCAGGGCAGAAGTTGCCGAGAAATAACGACAGATTCGTAAGGACCAAAGCATAGACAGGTGAATCTTGTTCGTGCGACATGAGTTGCTTTCTGTGTTTTCAGTTTTTGAAGGGTAAGAAAGAAGCGTCGACTGGTCAAACAGGCGGTAGAAATGCTCGGTCTTTAGTTTGTGGCTGAAAATCTACTTGCAATGTGTGCAAGTAGATGTGAAGAAGGCCGAGTAGATGAGTCGACAGACGTACAGAGAAGAGAATAAGTGGTTTGAAGCTTCTGTCAACTGACTTGTTCAGCTGTGTTTAGCTGCGGCTGCATGGGTCGTTTTGTTTCTCTCCTTTGTTTCATGTGTTACGTAAGATTGCGAAAAATGAGGATTGTTTTGTTTGCTTCTCCGTCGTGGTTCGAAGTCTGGACCACCACTCGGAATACGAATCCTTGAGCTTGTCTGTGGGTGGCGTCGTTACCCAGATTGCCTGTGTGCCTGGGACAAAAACAAGCTGCTGTTATGAAAAATTTATGATACAGGACGGGTAAAAAAAAGAAAAAAAAAGAAGGAACTCCTGTACACCACCCTATCCGACGTGTGTTGTCGTTTTTCTGTTTTCCCGACCCAACCTCTTCCCTCAAACAGAAACTTAACAACTTATAATAAATACACTACAATACATAATAAATACACTAACACAACGGATCAACACTATATATAATATGTACAGCTAAGCAGTGGAGGCCAGCTGGGAAATTCTTGTAGAGCGTTTTTACGCGTCATCCTCCAATTGCGCGCTGCCCCCGGAGCCAGGTTGTTAACCCTCACTACCGCGGTCTCATGGCGAAACGCTCAAGCCACTCGACCACCCCAGGGGGTACAAGTTGAACAACTCTTTGCACCTTATATGTTTGCGAGCTTGAAGCTGCTCATTCAGAAGAGAGTTATCATGGATTAACGCAGCGTGTGATAAATTCTGGGGTGGAAGCTCTGTTGTGGATACTAATACATCTATTAAGAAGAATGGTAATGATGATAATGATAGACACAGTCGTTACCTGTTACAAGGCAATGCGCGGGATGGAGGCCCTATCCGATAGAATATACCTCATTTAACGGTTAGGCACGAAGTTTTTTCGATTCATTTGTTTCTATAAACATACTAGAGCAATAACGGGCAACCGCAGGATAGATTATATATATATTGCGTGCAGCAACTGAACACTTGTCGATATGAATGCAACTTTTCCCTGTATTAGTTCAGCTTGTAGCGTAAATAACAATACACGAGGAAATTGTAAACTTAGCACAACTGAGGTTATCTCATTGAAGTATTCATCTGGGGAGGAGGGGGGGAACACTCCGAATGGTAGGACTGCTATACCCTCGTTTATAGACTGCCCGGAGGCTTCGCGGTCCTGTTTCTTGTAGTTATAGGCTGTCCTACAGCACGGATTTTGCGTCGTACGTACGAGTAGAGCGAGCAGGGCAGAAGTTGCCGAGAAATAACGACAGATTCGTAAGGACTGAAGCATAGACGGGTGAATCTTGTTCCTGCGACATGAGTTGCTTTCTGTGTTTTCCGTTTTTGAAGGGTAAGAAAGAAGCGTCGACTGGTCAGACAGGCGGTAGAAATGCTGGGTCTTTAGTTTGTGGCTGAAAATCTACTTGCAATGTGTGCAAGTAGATGTGAAGAAGGCCGAGTAGATGTGTCGACAGACGTACAGAGAAGAGAATAGGTAGTTTGAAGCTTCTGTCAACTGACTTGTTCAGCTTTGTTTAGCTGCGGCTGCATGGGTCGTTTTGTTTGTCTCCTTTGTTTAATGTGTTACGTAAGATTGCGAAAGCTGAGGATGGTTTTGTTTGCTTATCCGTCGTGGTTCGAAGTCTGGACCACCACTCGGAATACGAATCCTTGAGTTTCTCTGTGGGTGGCGTCGTTACCCAGGTTGCCTGTGTGCCTGGGACACAAACAAGCTGCTGTTATGAAAAATTTATGATACAGGACGGGTAAAAAAAATAAAAAAAAGAAGGAAGTCCTGTACACCACCCTATCCGACGTGTGTTGTCGTTTTTCTGTTTTCCCGACAAAACCTCTTCCCTCAAACAAAAACTTAACAACACATAATAAATACACTACAATACATAATAAATACACTACAACAACGGATCAACACTATATACAATAAGTACAGCCCAGCAGTGGAGGCCGGCTGGGAAAATCTTGTAGAGCGTTTTTACGCGTCATCCTCCAATTGCGCGCTGCCCCCGGAGCCAGGTTGTTAACCCTCACTACCGCGGTCTCATGGCGCAACGCTCAAGCCACTCGACCACCCCAGGGGGTACGAGTTGAACAACTTTTTGCACCTTATATGTTTGCGAGCTTGAAGCTGCTCGTTGAGAAGAGAGTTATCATGGATTAAAGCAGCGTGTGATAAATTCTGGGGTGGAAGCTCTGTTGTGGATACTAATACATCTATTAAGAAGAACGGTAATGATAATAATGATAGACACAGTCGTTACCTGTTACAAAGCAATGCGCGGGATGGAGGCACTATCCGATAGAGTATACCTCATTTAGCGGTTAGGCACGAAGTTTTTTCGCTTCATTTGTTTCTCTAAACATACTAGAGCAATAACGGGAGACCACAGGATAGATTATATATATATTGCGTGCAGCAACTGAACACTTTTCGATATGAATGCAACTTTTCCCTGTATTAGTTCAGCTTGTTACGTAAATAACAATACAAGAGGAAATTGTAAACTTAGCACAACTGAGGTTATCTCATTGCAGTAGTCATCTGGGGAGGGGGGGGGGGGGGAACACTCCTAATGGTAGGACTGACTGCTATACCCTCGTTTATAGACTGCCCGGAGGCTTCGTGGTCCTGTTTCTTATAGTTATAGGCTGTCCTGCAGCGTGGCTATTGCGTCGTACGTACGAGTAGAGCGAGCAGGGCAGAAGTTGCCGAGAAATAACGACAGATTCGTAAAGACTGAAGCATAGACAGGTGAATCTTGTTCCTGCGACATGAGTTGCTTTCTGTGTTTTCCGTTTTTGAAGGGTAAGAAAGAAGCGTCGACTGGTCAGACAGGCGGGAGAAATGCTCGGTCTTTAGTTTGTGGCTGAAAATCTACTTGCAATGTGTGCAAGTAGATGTGAAGAAGGCCGTGTAGATGTGTCGACAGACGTACAGAGAAGAATATAAGTGGTTTGAAGCTTCTTTCAACTGACTTGTTCAGCTTTGTTTAGCTGCGGCTGCATGGGTCGTTTTGTTTGTCTCCTTTGTTTAATGTGATACGTAAGATTGCGAAAGCTGAGGATGGTTTTGTTTGCTTCTCCGTCGTGGTTCGAAGTCTGGACAACCACTCGGAATACGAATCCTTGAGCTTCTCCGTGGGTGGCGTCGTTACCCAGGTTGCCTGTGTGCCTGGGACACAAACAAGCTGCTGTTATGAAAAATTTATGATACAGGATGGGTAAAAAAAAATAAAAAAAGAAGGAAGTCCTGTACACCACCCTCTCCGACGTGTGTTGTCGTTTTTGTTTTCCCGACCCAACCTTTTCCCTCAAACAGAAACTTAACAACACATAATAAATACACTACAATACACAATAAATACACTAACACAACGGATCAACACTATATACAATATGTACAGCCAAGCAGTGGAGGCCGGCTGGGAAATTCTTGTAGAGCGTTTTTACGCGTCATCCTCCAATTGCGCGCTGCCCCCGGAGCCAGGTTGTTAACCCTCACTACCGCGGTCTCATGGCGCAACGCTCAAGCCACTCGACTACCCCAGGGGGTACAAGTTGAACAACTTTTTGCACCTTATATGTTTGCGAGCTTGAAGCTGCTCATTGAGAAGAGAGTTATCATGGATTAACGCAGCGTGTGATAAATTCTGGGGTGGATGCTCTGTTGTGGATACTAATACATCTATTAAGAAGAATGGTAACGATGATAATGATAGACACAGTCGTTACCTGTTACAAGGCAATGCGCGGGATGGAGGCCCTATCCGATAGAATATACCTCATTTAACGGTTAGGCACGAAGTTTTTTCGATTCATTTGTTTCTATAAACATACTAGAGCAATAACGGGCGACTGCAGGATAGATTATATATATATTGCGTGCAGCAACTGAACACTTGTCGATATGAATGCAACTTTTCGCTGTATTAGTTCAGCTTGTAGCATAAATAACAATACAAGAGGAAATTGTAAACTTAGCACAACTGAGGTTATCTCATTGAAGTATTCATCTGGGGAGGAGGGGGGAAACACTCCGAATGGTAGGACTGCTATACCCTCGATTATAGACATACCGGAGGCTTCGCGGTCCTGTTTCTTGTAGTTATAGGCTGTCCTACAGCACGGCTATTGCGTCGTACGTACGAGTAGAGCGAGCAGGGCAGAAGGTGCCGAGAAATAACGACAGATTCGTAAGGACTGAAGCATAGACGGGTGAATCTTGTTCCTGCGACATGAGTTGCTTTCTGTGTTTTCCGTTTTTGAAGGGTAAGAAAGAAGCGTCGACTGGTCAGACAGGTGGTAGAAATGCTGGGTCTTTAGTTTGTGGCTGAAAATCTACTTGCAATGTGTGCAAGTAGATGTGAAGAAGGCCGAGTAGATGAGTCGACAGACGTACAGAGAAGAGAATAAGTGGTTTGAAGCTTCTGTCAACTGACTTGTTCAGCTGTGTTTAGCTGCGGCTGCATGGGTCGTTTTGTTTCTCTCCTTTGTTTCATGTGTTACGTAAGATTGCGAAAAATGAGGATTGTTTTGTTTGCTTCTCCGTCGTGGTTCGAAGTCTGGACCACCACTCGGAATACGAATCCTTGAGCTTGTCTGTGGGTGGCGTCGTTACCCAGATTGCCTGTGTGCCTGGGACAAAAACAAGCTGCTGTTATGAAAAATTTATGATACAGGACGGGTAAAAAAAAGAAAAAAAAAGAAGGAACTCCTGTACACCACCCTATCCGACGTAAGTTGTCGTTTTTGTTTTCCCGACCCAACCTCTTCCCTCAAACAGAAACTTAACAACACATAATAAATACACTACAATACATAATAAATACACTAACACAACGGATCAACACTATATAAAATATGTACAGCCAAGCAGTGGAGGCCGGCTGGGAAATTCTTGTAGAGCGTTTTTACGCGTCATCCTCCAATTGCGCGCTGCCCCCGGAGCCAGGTTGTTAACCCTCACTACCACGGTCTCATGGCGCAACGCTCAAGCCACTCGACTACCCCAGGGGGTACAAGTTGAACAACTTTTTGCACCTTATATGTTTGCGAGCTTGAAGCTGCTCATTGAGAAGAGAGTTATCATGGATTAAAGCAGCGTGTGATAAATTCTGGGGTGGAAGCTCTGTTGTGGATACTAATACATCTATTAAGAAGAACGGTAATGATGATAATGATAGACACAGTCGTTACCTGTTACAAAGTAATGCGCGGGATGGAGGCACTATCCGATAGAGTATACCTCATTTAGCGGTTAGGCACGAAGTATTTTCGCTTCATTTGTTTCTCTAAACATACTAGAGCAATAACGGGAGACCACAGGATAGATTATATATATATTGCGTGCAGCAACTGAACACTTTTCGATATGAATGCAACTTTTCCCTGTATTAGTTCAGCTTGTTACGTAAATAACAATACAAGAGGAAATTGTAAACTTAGCACAACTGAGGTTATCTCATTGGAGTAGTCATCTGGGGAGGGGGGGGGAACACTCCTAATGGTAGGACTGACTGCTATACCCTCGTTTATAGACTGCCCGGAGGCTTCCTGGTCCTGTTTCTTATAGTTATAGGCTGTCCTGCAGCGTGGCTATTGCGTCGTACGTACGAGTAGAGCGAGCAGGGCAGAAGTTGCCGAGAAATAACGACAGATTCGTAAGGACTGAAGCATAGACAGGTGAATCTTGTTCCTGCGACATGAGTTGCTTTCTGTGTTTTCCGTTTTTGAAGGGTAAGAAAGAAGCGTCGACTGGTCAGACAGGTGGGAGAAATGCTCGGTCTTTAGTTTGTGGCTGAAAATCTACTTGCAATGTGTGCAAGTAGATGTGAAGAAGGCCGTGTAGATGTGTCGACAGACGTACAGAGAAGAATATAAGTGGTTTGAAGCTTCTGTCAACTGACTTGTTCAGCTTTGTTTAGCTGCGGCTGCATGGGTCGTTTTGTTTGTCTCCTTTGTTTAATGTGATACGTAAGATTGCGAAAGCTGAGGATGGTTTTGTTTGCTTCTCCGTCGTGGTTCGAAGTCTGGACAACCACTCGGAATACGAATCCTTGAGCTTCTCCGTGGGTGGCGTCGTTACCCAGGTTGCCTGTGTGCCTGGGACACAAACAAGCTGCTGTTATGAAAAATTTATGATACAGGACGGGTAAAAAAAATAAAAAAAAAAGAAGGAAGTCCTGTACACCACCCTATCCGACGTGTGTTGTCGTTTTTGTTTTCCCGACCCAACCTCTTCCCTCAAACAGAAACTTAAGAACACATAATAAATACACTACAATACATAATAAATACACTAACACAACGGATCAACACTATATACAATATGTACAGCCAAGCAGTGGAGGCCGGCTGGGAAATTCTTGTAGAGCGTTTTTACGCGTCATCCTCCAATTGCGCGCTGCCCCCGGAGCCAGGTTGTTAACCCTCACTACCGCGGTCTCATGGCGCAACGCTCAAGCCACTCGACTACCCCAGGGGGTACAAGTTGAACAACTTTTTGCACCTTATATGTTTTCGAGCTTGAAGCTGCTCATTGAGAAGAGAGTTATCATGGATTAACGCAGCGTGTGATAAATTCTGGGGTGGAAGCTCTGTTGTGGATACTAATACATCTATTAAGAAGAATGGTAATGATGATAATGATAGACACAGTCGTTACCTGTTACAAGGCAATGCGCGGGATGGAGGCCCTATCCGATAGAATATACCTCATGTAACGGTTAGGCACGAAGTTTTTTCGATTCATTTGTTTCTATAAACATACTAGAGCAATAACGGGCGACTGCAGGATAGATTATATATATATTGCGTGCAGCAACTGAACACTTGTCGATATGAATGCAACTTTTCGCTGTATTAGTTCAGCTTGTAGCATAAATAACAATACAAGAGGAAATTGTAAACTTAGCACAACTGAGGTTATCTCATTGAAGTATTCATCTGGGGAGGAGGGGGGAAACACTCCGAATGGTAGGACTGCTATACCCTCGTTTATAGACTGCCCGGAGGCTTCGTGGTCCTGTTTCTTATAGTTATAGGCTGTCCTGCAGCGTGGCTATTGCGTCGTACGTACGAGTAGAGCGAGCAGGGCAGAAGTTGCCGAGAAATAACGACAGATTCGTAAAGACTGAAGCATAGACAGGTGAATCTTGTTCCTGCGACATGAGTTGCTTTCTGTGTTTTCCGTTTTTGAAGGGTAAGAAAGAAGCGTCGACTGGTCAGACAGGCGGGAGAAATGCTCGGTCTTTAGTTTGTGGCTGAAAATCTACTTGCAATGTGTGCAAGTAGATGTGAAGAAGGCCGTGTAGATGTGTCGACAGACGTACAGAGAAGAATATAAGTGGTTTGAAGCTTCTTTCAACTGACTTGTTCAGCTTTGTTTAGCTGCGGCTGCATGGGTCGTTTTGTTTGTCTCCTTTGTTTAATGTGATACGTAAGATTGCGAAAGCTCAGGATGGTTTTGTTTGCTTCTCCGTCGTGGTTCGAAGTCTGGACAACCACTCGGAATACGAATCCTTGAGCTTCTCCGTGGGTGGCGTCGTTACCCAGGTTGCCTGTGTGCCTGGGACACAAACAAGCTGCTGTTATGAAAAATTTATGATACAGGATGGGTAAAAAAAAATAAAAAAAAGAAGGAAGTCCTGTACACCACCCTCTCCGACGTGTGTTGTCGTTTTTGTTTTCCCGACCCAACCTTTTCCCTCAAACAGAAACTTAACAACACATAATAAATACACTACAATACACAATAAATACACTAACACAACGGATCAACACTATATACAATATGTACAGCCAAGCAGTGGAGGCCGGCTGGGAAATTCTTGTAGAGCGTTTTTACGCGTCATCCTCCAATTGCGCGCTGCCCCCGGAGCCAGGTTGTTAACCCTCACTACCGCGGTCTCATGGCGCAACGCTCAAGCCACTCGACTACCCCAGGGGGTACAAGTTGAACAACTTTTTGCACCTTATATGTTTGCGAGCTTGAAGCTGCTCATTGAGAAGAGAGTTATCATGGATTAACGCAGCGTGTGATAAATTCTGGGGTGGATGCTCTGTTGTGGATACTAATACATCTATTAAGAAGAATGGTAACGATGATAATGATAGACACAGTCGTTACCTGTTACAAGGCAATGCGCGGGATGGAGGCCCTATCCGATAGAATATACCTCATTTAACGGTTAGGCACGAAGTTTTTTCGATTCATTTGTTTCTATAAACATACTAGAGCAATAACGGGCGACTGCAGGATAGATTATATATATATTGCGTGCAGCAACTGAACACTTGTCGATATGAATGCAACTTTTCGCTGTATTAGTTCAGCTTGTAGCATAAATAACAATACAAGAGGAAATTGTAAACTTAGCACAACTGAGGTTATCTCATTGGAGTAGTCATCTGGGGAGGGGGGGGGGAACACTCCTAATGGTAGGACTGACTGCTATACCCTCGTTTATAGACTGCCCGGAGGCTTCCTGGTCCTGTTTCTTATAGTTATAGGCTGTCCTGCAGCGTGGCTATTGCGTCGTACGTACGAGTAGAGCGAGCAGGGCAGAAGTTGCCGAGAAATAACGACAGATTCGTAAGGACTGAAGCATAGACAGGTGAATCTTGTTCCTGCGACATGAGTTGCTTTCTGTGTTTTCCGTTTTTGAAGGGTAAGAAAGAAGCGTCGACTGGTCAGACAGGTGGGAGAAATGCTCGGTCTTTAGTTTGTGGCTGAAAATCTACTTGCAATGTGTGCAAGTAGATGTGAAGAAGGCCGTGTAGATGTGTCGACAGACGTACAGAGAAGAATATAGGTGGTTTGAAGCTTCTGTCAACTGACTTGTTCAGCTTTGTTTAGCTGCGGCTGCATGGGTCGTTTTGTTTGTCTCCTTTGTTTAATGTGATACGTAAGATTGCGAAAGCTGAGGATGGTTTTGTTTGCTTCTCCGTCGTGGTTCGAAGTCTGGACAACCACTCGGAATACGAATCCTTGAGCTTCTCCGTGGGTGGCGTCGTTACCCAGGTTGCCTGTGTGCCTGGGACACAAACAAGCTGCTGTTATGAAAAATTTATGATACAGGACGGGTAAAAAAAATAAAAAAAAAGAAGGAAGTCCTGTACACCACCCTATCCGACGTGTGTTGTCGTTTTTGTTTTCCCGACCCAACCTCTTCCCTCAAACAGAAACTTAAGAACACATAATAAATACACTACAATACATAATAAATACACTAACACAACGGATCAACACTATATACAATATGTACAGCCAAGCAGTGGAGGCCGGCTGGGAAATTCTTGTAGAGCGTTTTTACGCGTCATCCTCCAATTGCGCGCTGCCCCCGGAGCCAGGTTGTTAACCCTCACTACCGCGGTCTCATGGCGCAACGCTCAAGCCACTCGACTACCCCAGGGGGTACAAGTTGAACAACTTTTTGCACCTTATATGTTTTCGAGCTTGAAGCTGCTCATTGAGAAGAGAGTTATCATGGATTAACGCAGCGTGTGATAAATTCTGGGGTGGAAGCTCTGTTGTGGATACTAATACATCTATTAAGAAGAATGGTAATGATGATAATGATAGACACAGTCGTTACCTGTTACAAGGCAATGCGCGGGATGGAGGCCCTATCCGATAGAATATACCTCATGTAACGGTTAGGCACGAAGTTTTTTCGATTCATTTGTTTCTATAAACATACTAGAGCAATAACGGGCGACTGCAGGATAGATTATATATATATTGCGTGCAGCAACTGAACACTTGTCGATATGAATGCAACTTTTCGCTGTATTAGTTCAGCTTGTAGCATAAATAACAATACAAGAGGAAATTGTAAACTTAGCACAACTGAGGTTATCTCATTGAAGTATTCATCTGGGGAGGAGGGGGGAAACACTCCGAATGGTAGGACTGCTATACCCTCGTTTATAGACTGCCCGGAGGCTTCGTGGTCCTGTTTCTTATAGTTATAGGCTGTCCTGCAGCGTGGCTATTGCGTCGTACGTACGAGTAGAGCGAGCAGGGCAGAAGTTGCCGAGAAATAACGACAGATTCGTAAAGACTGAAGCATAGACAGGTGAATCTTGTTCCTGCGACATGAGTTGCTTTCTGTGTTTTCCGTTTTTGAAGGGTAAGAAAGAAGCGTCGACTGGTCAGACAGGCGGGAGAAATGCTCGGTCTTTAGTTTGTGGCTGAAAATCTACTTGCAATGTGTGCAAGTAGATGTGAAGAAGGCCGTGTAGATGTGTCGACAGACGTACAGAGAAGAATATAAGTGGTTTGAAGCTTCTTTCAACTGACTTGTTCAGCTTTGTTTAGCTGCGGCTGCATGGGTCGTTTTGTTTGTCTCCTTTGTTTAATGTGATACGTAAGATTGCGAAAGCTGAGGATGGTTTTGTTTGCTTCTCCGTCGTGGTTCGAAGTCTGGACAACCACTCGGAATACGAATCCTTGAGCTTCTCCGTGGGTGGCGTCGTTACCCAGGTTGCCTGTGTGCCTGGGACACAAACAAGCTGCTGTTATGAAAAATTTATGATACAGGATGGGTAAAAAAAAATAAAAAAAAGAAGGAAGTCCTGTACACCACCCTCTCCGACGTGTGTTGTCGTTTTTGTTTTCCCGACCCAACCTTTTCCCTCAAACAGAAACTTAACAACACATAATAAATACACTACAATACACAATAAATACACTAACACAACGGATCAACACTATATACAATATGTACAGCCAAGCAGTGGAGGCCGGCTGGGAAATTCTTGTAGAGCGTTTTTACGCGTCATCCTCCAATTGCGCGCTGCCCCCGGAGCCAGGTTGTTAACCCTCACTACCGCGGTCTCATGGCGCAACGCTCAAGCCACTCGACTACCCCAGGGGGTACAAGTTGAACAACTTTTTGCACCTTATATGTTTGCGAGCTTGAAGCTGCTCATTGAGAAGAGAGTTATCATGGATTAACGCAGCGTGTGATAAATTCTGGGGTGGATGCTCTGTTGTGGATACTAATACATCTATTAAGAAGAATGGTAACGATGATAATGATAGACACAGTCGTTACCTGTTACAAGGCAATGCGCGGGATGGAGGCCCTATCCGATAGAATATACCTCATTTAACGGTTAGGCACGAAGTTTTTTCGATTCATTTGTTTCTATAAACATACTAGAGCAATAACGGGCGACTGCAGGATAGATTATATATATATTGCGTGCAGCAACTGAACACTTGTCGATATGAATGCAACTTTTCGCTGTATTAGTTCAGCTTGTAGCATAAATAACAATACAAGAGGAAATTGTAAACTTAGCACAACTGAGGTTATCTCATTGAAGTATTCATCTGGGGAGGAGGGGGGAAACACTCCGAATGGTAGGACTGCTATACCCTCGATTATAGACATACCGGAGGCTTCGCGGTCCTGTTTCTTGTAGTTATAGGCTGTCCTACAGCACGGCTATTGCGTCGTACGTACGAGTAGAGCGAGCAGGGCAGAAGGTGCCGAGAAATAACGACAGATTCGTAAGGACTGAAGCATAGACGGGTGAATCTTGTTCCTGCGACATGAGTTGCTTTCTGTGTTTTCCGTTTTTGAAGGGTAAGAAAGAAGCGTCGACTGGTCAGACAGGTGGTAGAAATGCTGGGTCTTTAGTTTGTGGCTGAAAATCTACTTGCAATGTGTGCAAGTAGATGTGAAGAAGGCCGAGTAGATGTGTCGACAGACGTACAGAGAAGAATATAAGTGGTTTGAAGCTTCTGTCAACTGACTTGTTCAGCTTTGTTTAGCTGTGGCTGCATGGGTCGTTTTCTTTGTCTCCTTTGTTTAATGTGATACGTAAGATTGCGAAAGCTGAGGATGGTTTTGTTTGCTTCTCCGTCGTGGTTCGAAGTCTGGACAACCACTCGGAATACGAATCCTTGAGCTTCTCCGTGGGTGGCGTCGTTACCCAGGTTGCCTGTGTGCCTGGGACACAAACAAGCTGCTGTTATGAAAAATTTATGATACAGGACGGGTAAAAAAAATAAAAAAGAAGGAAGTCCTGTACACCACCCTATCCGACGTGTGTTGTCGTTTTTGTTTTCCCGACCCAACCTCTTCCCTCAAACAGAAACTTAACAGCACATAATAAATACACTACAATACATAATAAATACACTACAACAACGGATCAACACTATATACAATATGTACAGCCAAGCAGAGGAGGCCTGCAGGGAAATTCTTGTAGAGCGTTTTTACGCGTCATCCTCCAATTGCGCGCTGCCCACGGAGCCAGGTTGTTAACCCTCACTACCGCGGTCTCATGGCGCAACGCTCAAGCCACTCGACCACCCAAGGGGGTACAAGTTGACCAACTTTTAGATGCGGAAGCATCTTATACTCGCGCCTTGTAGTGCGCCGTCCGCGCCGTCCGCACCGCTTCTCGAACATTCGACAGCTGACGCGCGCGCATGCACCGTCGCGCCGTCGCCCACCATCTGTGCCGCGCGCGCTTCTCCTTCGAGAACACTTGACAGCTGACAGCGCATGCGCCATCGCGCTGTATATATACTCAAGGTCGGCGCTTGCTCGCTCAGTTGCCGCTCGTCGGTTGGTTTGTACGGCGCGTCGACGTCCAAGGTCGCGGTGAAATGAATTCCAACGAATTCACAAACACAATGATCGACGTCCCTTCGACCAGCGCCGCCCTTTCGCATACGTGTGTACGTGTTCACTCATTTAACACCCCCTCCTACAACCACGTTAACCAATTTAGCCATCGACCCAAGTAAGTCGCAATTTAACACCCCATTTCACAACCACGTTAACCAATTTAGCCATCGACCCAAGTAAGTCGCACTTTAACACCCCGTTAACCAATTATATGCTCCGCATCCTCCTCAGTGTTCCCCCGAGGGAAGCTGCGGGCAATTTTTTTTGCACCTTATATGTTTGCGAGCTCGAAGCTGCTCATTGAGAAGAGAGTTATCATGGATTAAAGCAGCGTGTGATAAATTCTGTGGTGGAAGCTCTGTTGTCGATACTAATACATCTATTAAGAAGAATGGTAATGATGATAATGATAGACACAGTCGTTACCTGTTACAAGGCAATGCGCGGGATGGAGGCACTATCCGATAGAATATACCTCATTTAACGGTTAGGCACGAAGTTTTTTCGATTCATTTGTTTCTCTAAACATACTAGAGCAATAACGCGCGACCGCAGGATAGATTATATATATATTGCGTGCAGCAATTGAACACTTGTCGATATGAGTGCAACTTTTCCCTGTATTAGTTCAGCTTGTAGCATAAATAACAATACAAGAGGAAATTGTAAACTTAGCACAACTGAGGTTATCTCATTGGAGTATTCATCTGGGGAGGGGGAGGGGACACTCCGAATTGTAGGACTGCTATATCCTCGTTTATAGACTGCCCGGAGGCTCCGCGGTCCTGTTTCTTGTAGTTATAGGCTGTCCTGCAGCGCGGCTATTGCGTCGTACGTACGAGTAGAGCGAGCAGGGCAGAAGTTGCCGAGAAATAAAGACAGATTCGTAAGGACTGAAGCATAGACAGGTGAATCTTGTTCCTGCGACATGAGTTGCTTTCTGTGTTTTCCGTTTTTGAAGAGTAAGAAAGAAGCGTCGACTGGTCAGACAGGCGGTAGAAATGCTCGGTCTTTAGTTTGTGGCTGAAAATCTACTTGCAATGTGTGCAAGTAGATGTGAAGAAGGCCGAGTAGATGTGTCGACAGACGTACAGAGAAGAGAATAAGTGGTTTGAAGCTTCTGTCAACTGACTTGTTCAGCTTTGTTTAGCTGCGGCTGCATGGGTCGTTTTGTGTGTCTCCTTTGTTTAATGTGTTACGTAAGATTGCGAAAGCTGAGGATGGTTTTGTTTGCTTCTCCGTCGTGGTTCGAAGTCTGGACCACCACTCGGAATACGAATCTTTGAGCTTGTCTGTGGGTGGCGTCGTTACCCAGGTTGCCTGTGTGCCTGGGGCACAAACAAGCTGCTGTTATGAAAAATTTATGATACAGGACGGGTAAAAAAAAAGAAAAAAAAAGAAGGAACTCCTGTACACCACCCTATCCGACGTGTGTTGTCGTTTTTCTGTTTTCCCGAACCAACCTCTTCCCTCAAACAGAAACTTAACAACACATAATAATACACTACAATACATAATAAATACACTACAACAACGGATCAACACTATATACAATATGTACAGCCCAGCAGTGGAGGCCGGCTGGGAAATTCTTGTAGAGCGTTTTTGCGCGTCATCCTCCAATTGCGCGCTGCCCCCGGAGCCAGGTTGTTAACCCTCACTACCGCGGTCTCATGGCGCAACGCTCAAGCCACTCGACCACCCCAGGGGGTACAAGTTGAACAACTTTTTGCACCTTATATGTTTTCGAGCTTGAAGCTGCTCATTGAGAAGAGAGTTATCATGGATTAACGCAGCGTGTGATAAATTCTGGGGTGGAAGCTCTGTTGTGGATACTAATACATCTATTAAGAAGAATGGTAATGATGATAATGATAGACACAGTCGTTACCTGTTACAAGGCAATGCGCGGGATGGAGGCACTATCCCATAGAATATGCATCATTTAACGGTTAGGCACGAAGTTTTTTCGATTCATTTGTTTCTATAAACATACTAGAGCAATAACGGGCGACCGCAGGATAGATTATATATATATTGCGTGCAGCAACTGAACACTTGTCGATATGAATGCAACTTTTCCCTGCATTAGTTCAGCTTGTAGCATAAATAACAATACAAGAGGAAATTGTAAACTTAGCACAACCTAGGTTATCTCATTGGAGTATTCATCTGTGGAGGGGGGGGGGACACTCCGAATGGTAGGACTGCTATACCCTCGTTTATAGACTGCCCGGAGGCTTCGTGGTCCTGTTTCTTGTAGTTATAGGCTGTCCTGCAGCGCGGCTATTGCGTCGTACGTACGAGTTGAGCGAGCAGGGCAGAAGTTGCCGAGAAATAACGACAGATTCGTAAGGACTGAAGCATAGACGGGTGAATCTTGTTCCTTCGACATGAGTTGCTTTCTGTGTTTTCCGTTTTTGAAGGGTAAGAAAGAAGCGTCGACTGGTCAGACAGGCGGTAGAAATGCTCGGTCTTTAGTTTGTGGGTGAAAATATACTTGCAATGTGTGCTAGTAGATGTGAAGAAGGCCGAGTAGATGTGTCGAATGACGTACAGAGAAGAGAATAACTGGTTTGAAGCTTCCGTCAACTGACTTGTTCAGCTTTGTATAGCTGCGGCTGCATGGGTCGTTTTGTTTGTCTCCTTTGTTTAATGTGTTACGTAAGATTGCGAAAGCTGAGGATGGTTTTGTTTGCTTCTCCGTCGTGGTTCGAAGTCTAGACCACCACTCGGAATACGAATCCTTGAGCTTGTCTGTGGGTGGCGTCGTTACCCAGGTTGCCTGTGTGCCTGGGACACAAACAAGCTGCTGTTATGAAAAATTTATGACACAGGACAGGTAAAAAAAATAAAAAAAGAAGGAACTCCTGTACACCACCCTATCCGACGTGCGTTGTCGTTTTTCTGTTTTCCCGACCCAACCTCTTCTCTCAAACAGAAACTTAACAACACATAATAAATACACTACAATACATAATAAATACACTACAACAACGGATCAACATTATATACATTATGTACAGCCCAGCAGTGGAGGTCGGCTGGGAAATTCTTGTAGAGTGTTTTTGCGCGTCATCCTCCAATTGCGCGCTGCCCCCGGAGCCAGGTTGTTAACCCTCACTACCGCGGTCTCATGGCGCAACGCTCAAGCCACTCGACCACCAGGGGGTACAAGTTGAACAACTTTTTGCACCTTATATGTTTGCGAGCTTGAAGCTGCTCATTGAGAAGAGAGTTATCATGGATTAAAGCAGCGTGTGATAAATTCTGGGGTGGAAGCTCTGTTGTGGATACTAATACATCTATTAAGAAGAATGGTAATGATGATAATGATAGACACAGTGGTTACCTGTTACAAGGCAATGCGCGGGATGGAGGCACTATCCGATAGAGTATACCTCATTTAACAGTTAGGCACGAGGTTTTTTCGATTCATTTGTTTCTCTAAACATACTAGAGAAATAACGGGCGACCGCAGGATAGATTATATATATATTGCGTGCAGCAACTGAACACTTGTCGATATGAATGCAACTTTTCCCTGTATTAGTTCAGCTTGTAGCATAAATAACAATACAAGAGGAAATTGTAAACTTAGCACAACCTAGGTTATCTCATTGGAGTATTCATCTGTGGAGGGGGGGGGGGGGGGACACTCCGAATGGTAGGACTGACTGCTATACCCTCGTTTATAGACTGCCCGGAGGCTTCGTGGTCCTGTTTCTTGTAGTTATAGGCTGTCCTGCAGCGCGGCTATTGCGTCGTACGTACGAGTAGAGCGAGCAGGGCAGAAGTTGCCGAGAAATAACGACAGATTCGTAAGGACTGAAGCATAGACAGGTGAATCTTGTTCCTTCGACATGAGTTGCTTTCTGTGTTTTCCGTTTTTGAAGGGTAAGAAAGAAGCGTCGACTGGTCAGACAGGCGGTAGAAATGCTCGGTCTTTAGTTTGTGGGTGAAAATATACTTGCAATGTGTGCTAGTAGATGTGAAGAAGGCCGAGTAGATGTGTCGACAGACGTACAGAGAAGAGAATAAGTGGTTTGAAGCTTCTGTCAACTGACTTGTTCAGCTTTGTTTAGCTGCAGCTGCATGGGTCGTTTTGTTGGTCTCCTTTGTTTAATGTGTTACGTAAGATTGCGAAAGCTGAGGATGGTTTTGTTTGCTTCTCCGTCGTAGTTCGAAGTCTGGACCACCACTCGGAATACGAATCCTTGAGCTTGTCTGTGGGTGGCGTCATTACCCAGGTTGCCTGTGTGCCTGGGACACAAACAAGCCGCTGTTATGAAAAATTTATGACACAGGACGGGTAAAAAAATAAAAAAAGAAGGAAGTCCTGTACACCACCCTATCCGACGTGTGTTGTCGTTTTTCTGTTTTCCCGAACCAACCTCTTCCCTCAAACAGAAACTTAACAACACATAATAATACACTACAATACATAATAAATACACTACAACAACGGATCAACACTATATACAATATGTACAGCCCAGCAGTGGAGGCCGGCTGGGAAATTCTTGTAGAGCGTTTTTGCGCGTCATCCTCCAATTGCGCGCTGCCCCCGGAGCCAGGTTGTTAACCCTCACTACCGCGGTCTCATGGCGCAACGCTCAAGCCACTCGACCACCCCAGGGGGTACAAGTTGAACAACTTTTTGCACCTTATATGTTTTCGAGCTTGAAGCTGCTCATTGAGAAGAGAGTTATCATGGATTAACGCAGCGTGTGATAAATTCTGGGGTGGAAGCTCTGTTGTGGATACTAATACATCTATTAAGAAGAATGGTAATGATGATAATGATAGACACAGTCGTTACCTGTTACAAGGCAATGCGCGGGATGGAGGCACTATCCCATAGAATATGCATCATTTAACGGTTAGGCACGAAGTTTTTTCGATTCATTTGTTTCTATAAACATACTAGAGCAATAACGGGCGACCGCAGGATAGATTATATATATATTGCGTGCAGCAACTGAACACTTGTCGATATGAATGCAACTTTTCCCTGCATTAGTTCAGCTTGTAGCATAAATAACAATACAAGAGGAAATTGTAAACTTAGCAAAACCTAGGTTATCTCATTGGAGTATTCATCTGTGGAGGGGGGGGGACACTCCGAATGGTAGGACTGCTATACCCTCGTTTATAGACTGCCCGGAGGCTTCGTGGTCCTGTTTCTTGTAGTTATAGGCTGTCCTGCAGCGCGGCTATTGCGTCGTACGTACGAGTAGAGCGAGCAGGGCAGAAGTTGCCGAGAAATAAAGACAGATTCGTAAGGACTGAAGCATAGACAGGTGAATCTTGTTCCTGCGACATGAGTTGCTTTCTGTGTTTTCCGTTTTTGAAGAGTAAGAAAGAAGCGTCGACTGGTCAGACAGGCGGTAGAAATGCTCGGTCTTTAGTTTGTGGCTGAAAATCTACTTGCAATGTGTGCAAGTAGATGTGAAGAAGGCCGAGTAGATGTGTCGACAGACGTACAGAGAAGAGAATAAGTGGTTTGAAGCTTCTGTCAACTGACTTGTTCAGCTTTGTTTAGCTGCGGCTGCATGGGTCGTTTTGTGTGTCTCCTTTGTTTAATGTGTTACGTAAGATTGCGAAAGCTGAGGATGGTTTTGTTTGCTTCTCCGTCGTGGTTCGAAGTCTGGACCACCACTCGGAATACGAATCTTTGAGCTTGTCTGTGGGTGGCGTCGTTACCCAGGTTGCCTGTGTGCCTGGGGCACAAACAAGCTGCTGTTATGAAAAATTTATGATACAGGACGGGTAAAAAAAAAGAAAAAAAAAGAAGGAACTCCTGTACACCACCCTATCCGACGTGTGTTGTCGTTTTTCTGTTTTCCCGAACCAACCTCTTCCCTCAAACAGAAACTTAACAACACATAATAATACACTACAATACATAATAAATACACTACAACAACGGATCAACACTATATACAATATGTACAGCCCAGCAGTGGAGGCCGGCTGGGAAATTCTTGTAGAGCGTTTTTGCGCGTCATCCTCCAATTGCGCGCTGCCCCCGGAGCCAGGTTGTTAACCCTCACTACCGCGGTCTCATGGCGCAACGCTCAAGCCACTCGACCACCCCAGGGGGTACAAGTTGAACAACTTTTTGCACCTTATATGTTTTCGAGCTTGAAGCTGCTCATTGAGAAGAGAGTTATCATGGATTAACGCAGCGTGTGATAAATTCTGGGGTGGAAGCTCTGTTGTGGATACTAATACATCTATTAAGAAGAATGGTAATGATGATAATGATAGACACAGTCGTTACCTGTTACAAGGCAATGCGCGGGATGGAGGCACTATCCCATAGAATATGCATCATTTAACGGTTAGGCACGAAGTTTTTTCGATTCATTTGTTTCTATAAACATACTAGAGCAATAACGGGCGACCGCAGGATAGATTATATATATATTGCGTGCAGCAACTGAACACTTGTCGATATGAATGCAACTTTTCCCTGCATTAGTTCAGCTTGTAGCATAAATAACAATACAAGAGGAAATTGTAAACTTAGCACAACCTAGGTTATCTCATTGGAGTATTCATCTGTGGAGGGGGGGGGACACTCCGAATGGTAGGACTGCTATACCCTCGTTTATAGACTGCCCGGAGGCTTCGTGGTCCTGTTTCTTGTAGTTATAGGCTGTCCTGCAGCGCGGCTATTGCGTCGTACGTACGAGTTGAGCGAGCAGGGCAGAAGTTGCCGAGAAATAACGACAGATTCGTAAGGACTGAAGCATAGACGGGTGAATCTTGTTCCTTCGACATGAGTTGCTTTCTGTGTTTTCCGTTTTTGAAGGGTAAGAAAGAAGCGTCGACTGGTCAGACAGGCGGTAGAAATGCTCGGTCTTTAGTTTGTGGGTGAAAATATACTTGCAATGTGTGCTAGTAGATGTGAAGAAGGCCGAGTAGATGTGTCGAATGACGTACAGAGAAGAGAATAACTGGTTTGAAGCTTCCGTCAACTGACTTGTTCAGCTTTGTATAGCTGCGGCTGCATGGGTCGTTTTGTTTGTCTCCTTTGTTTAATGTGTTACGTAAGATTGCGAAAGCTGAGGATGGTTTTGTTTGCTTCTCCGTCGTGGTTCGAAGTCTAGACCACCACTCGGAATACGAATCCTTGAGCTTGTCTGTGGGTGGCGTCGTTACCCAGGTTGCCTGTGTGCCTGGGACACAAACAAGCTGCTGTTATGAAAAATTTATGACACAGGACAGGTAAAAAAAATAAAAAAAGAAGGAACTCCTGTACACCACCCTATCCGACGTGCGTTGTCGTTTTTCTGTTTTCCCGACCCAACCTCTTCTCTCAAACAGAAACTTAACAACACATAATAAATACACTACAATACATAATAAATACACTACAACAACGGATCAACATTATATACATTATGTACAGCCCAGCAGTGGAGGTCGGCTGGGAAATTCTTGTAGAGTGTTTTTGCGCGTCATCCTCCAATTGCGCGCTGCCCCCGGAGCCAGGTTGTTAACCCTCACTACCGCGGTCTCATGGCGCAACGCTCAAGCCACTCGACCACCAGGGGGTACAAGTTGAACAACTTTTTGCACCTTATATGTTTGCGAGCTTGAAGCTGCTCATTGAGAAGAGAGTTATCATGGATTAAAGCAGCGTGTGATAAATTCTGGGGTGGAAGCTCTGTTGTGGATACTAATACATCTATTAAGAAGAATGGTAATGATGATAATGATAGACACAGTGGTTACCTGTTACAAGGCAATGCGCGGGATGGAGGCACTATCCGATAGAGTATACCTCATTTAACAGTTAGGCACGAGGTTTTTTCGATTCATTTGTTTCTCTAAACATACTAGAGAAATAACGGGCGACCGCAGGATAGATTATATATATATTGCGTGCAGCAACTGAACACTTGTCGATATGAATGCAACTTTTCCCTGTATTAGTTCAGCTTGTAGCATAAATAACAATACAAGAGGAAATTGTAAACTTAGCACAACCTAGGTTATCTCATTGGAGTATTCATCTGTGGAGGGGGGGGGGGGGACACTCCGAATGGTAGGACTGACTGCTATACCCTCGTTTATAGACTGCCCGGAGGCTTCGTGGTCCTGTTTCTTGTAGTTATAGGCTGTCCTGCAGCGCGGCTATTGCGTCGTACGTACGAGTAGAGCGAGCAGGGCAGAAGTTGCCGAGAAATAACGACAGATTCGTAAGGACTGAAGCATAGACAGGTGAATCTTGTTCCTTCGACATGAGTTGCTTTCTGTGTTTTCCGTTTTTGAAGGGTAAGAAAGAAGCGTCGACTGGTCAGACAGGCGGTAGAAATGCTCGGTCTTTAGTTTGTGGGTGAAAATATACTTGCAATGTGTGCTAGTAGATGTGAAGAAGGCCGAGTAGATGTGTCGACAGACGTACAGAGAAGAGAATAAGTGGTTTGAAGCTTCTGTCAACTGACTTGTTCAGCTTTGTTTAGCTGCAGCTGCATGGGTCGTTTTGTTGGTCTCCTTTGTTTAATGTGTTACGTAAGATTGCGAAAGCTGAGGATGGTTTTGTTTGCTTCTCCGTCGTAGTTCGAAGTCTGGACCACCACTCGGAATACGAATCCTTGAGCTTGTCTGTGGGTGGCGTCATTACCCAGGTTGCCTGTGTGCCTGGGACACAAACAAGCCGCTGTTATGAAAAATTTATGACACAGGACGGGTAAAAAAAATAAAAAAAGAAGGAAGTCCTGTACACCACCCTATCCGACGTGTGTTGTCGTTTTTCTGTTTTCCCGAACCAACCTCTTCCCTCAAACAGAAACTTAACAACACATAATAATACACTACAATACATAATAAATACACTACAACAACGGATCAACACTATATACAATATGTACAGCCCAGCAGTGGAGGCCGGCTGGGAAATTCTTGTAGAGCGTTTTTGCGCGTCATCCTCCAATTGCGCGCTGCCCCCGGAGCCAGGTTGTTAACCCTCACTACCGCGGTCTCATGGCGCAACGCTCAAGCCACTCGACCACCCCAGGGGGTACAAGTTGAACAACTTTTTGCACCTTATATGTTTTCGAGCTTGAAGCTGCTCATTGAGAAGAGAGTTATCATGGATTAACGCAGCGTGTGATAAATTCTGGGGTGGAAGCTCTGTTGTGGATACTAATACATCTATTAAGAAGAATGGTAATGATGATAATGATAGACACAGTCGTTACCTGTTACAAGGCAATGCGCGGGATGGAGGCACTATCCCATAGAATATGCATCATTTAACGGTTAGGCACGAAGTTTTTTCGATTCATTTGTTTCTATAAACATACTAGAGCAATAACGGGCGACCGCAGGATAGATTATATATATATTGCGTGCAGCAACTGAACACTTGTCGATATGAATGCAACTTTTCCCTGCATTAGTTCAGCTTGTAGCATAAATAACAATACAAGAGGAAATTGTAAACTTAGCACAACCTAGGTTATCTCATTGGAGTATTCATCTGTGGAGGGGGGGGGACACTCCGAATGGTAGGACTGCTATACCCTCGTTTATAGACTGCCCGGAGGCTTCGTGGTCCTGTTTCTTGTAGTTATAGGCTGTCCTGCAGCGCGGCTATTGCGTCGTACGTACGAGTTGAGCGAGCAGGGCAGAAGTTGCCGAGAAATAACGACAGATTCGTAAGGACTGAAGCATAGACGGGTGAATCTTGTTCCTTCGACATGAGTTGCTTTCTGTGTTTTCCGTTTTTGAAGGGTAAGAAAGAAGCGTCGACTGGTCAGACAGGCGGTAGAAATGCTCGGTCTTTAGTTTGTGGGTGAAAATATACTTGCAATGTGTGCTAGTAGATGTGAAGAAGGCCGAGTAGATGTGTCGAATGACGTACAGAGAAGAGAATAACTGGTTTGAAGCTTCCGTCAACTGACTTGTTCAGCTTTGTATAGCTGCGGCTGCATGGGTCGTTTTGTTTGTCTCCTTTGTTTAATGTGTTACGTAAGATTGCGAAAGCTGAGGATGGTTTTGTTTGCTTCTCCGTCGTGGTTCGAAGTCTAGACCACCACTCGGAATACGAATCCTTGAGCTTGTCTGTGGGTGGCGTCGTTACCCAGGTTGCCTGTGTGCCTGGGACACAAACAAGCTGCTGTTATGAAAAATTTATGACACAGGACAGGTAAAAAAAATAAAAAAAGAAGGAACTCCTGTACACCACCCTATCCGACGTGCGTTGTCGTTTTTCTGTTTTCCCGACCCAACCTCTTCTCTCAAACAGAAACTTAACAACACATAATAAATACACTACAATACATAATAAATACACTACAACAACGGATCAACATTATATACATTATGTACAGCCCAGCAGTGGAGGTCGGCTGGGAAATTCTTGTAGAGTGTTTTTGCGCGTCATCCTCCAATTGCGCGCTGCCCCCGGAGCCAGGTTGTTAACCCTCACTACCGCGGTCTCATGGCGCAACGCTCAAGCCACTCGACCACCAGGGGGTACAAGTTGAACAACTTTTTGCACCTTATATGTTTGCGAGCTTGAAGCTGCTCATTGAGAAGAGAGTTATCATGGATTAAAGCAGCGTGTGATAAATTCTGGGGTGGAAGCTCTGTTGTGGATACTAATACATCTATTAAGAAGAATGGTAATGATGATAATGATAGACACAGTGGTTACCTGTTACAAGGCAATGCGCGGGATGGAGGCACTATCCGATAGAGTATACCTCATTTAACAGTTAGGCACGAGGTTTTTTCGATTCATTTGTTTCTCTAAACATACTAGAGAAATAACGGGCGACCGCAGGATAGATTATATATATATTGCGTGCAGCAACTGAACACTTGTCGATATGAATGCAACTTTTCCCTGTATTAGTTCAGCTTGTAGCATAAATAACAATACAAGAGGAAATTGTAAACTTAGCACAACCTAGGTTATCTCATTGGAGTATTCATCTGTGGAGGGGGGGGGGGGGGGGGGACACTCCGAATGGTAGGACTGACTGCTATACCCTCGTTTATAGACTGCCCGGAGGCTTCGTGGTCCTGTTTCTTGTAGTTATAGGCTGTCCTGCAGCGCGGCTATTGCGTCGTACGTACGAGTAGAGCGAGCAGGGCAGAAGTTGCCGAGAAATAACGACAGATTCGTAAGGACTGAAGCATAGACAGGTGAATCTTGTTCCTTCGACATGAGTTGCTTTCTGTGTTTTCCGTTTTTGAAGGGTAAGAAAGAAGCGTCGACTGGTCAGACAGGCGGTAGAAATGCTCGGTCTTTAGTTTGTGGGTGAAAATATACTTGCAATGTGTGCTAGTAGATGTGAAGAAGGCCGAGTAGATGTGTCGACAGACGTACAGAGAAGAGAATAAGTGGTTTGAAGCTTCTGTCAACTGACTTGTTCAGCTTTGTTTAGCTGCAGCTGCATGGGTCGTTTTGTTGGTCTCCTTTGTTTAATGTGTTACGTAAGATTGCGAAAGCTGAGGATGGTTTTGTTTGCTTCTCCGTCGTAGTTCGAAGTCTGGACCACCACTCGGAATACGAATCCTTGAGCTTGTCTGTGGGTGGCGTCATTACCCAGGTTGCCTGTGTGCCTGGGACACAAACAAGCCGCTGTTATGAAAAATTTATGACACAGGACGGGTAAAAAAAATAAAAAAAGAAGGAAGTCCTGTACACCACCCTATCCGACGTGTGTTGTCGTTTTTCTGTTTTCCCGACCCAACCTCTTCTCTCAAACAGAAACTTAACAACACATAATAAATACACTACAATACATAATAAATACACTACTACAACGGATCAACATTATATACATTATGTACAGCCCAGCAGTGGAGGTCGGCTGGGAAATTTTTGTAGAGTGTTTTTGCGCGTCATCCTCCAATTGCGCGCTGCCCCCGGAGCCAGGTTGTTAACCCTCACTACCGCGGTCTCATGGCGCAACGCTCAAGCCACTCGACCACCAGGGGGTACAAGTTGAACAACTTTTTGCACCTTCTTTGTTTGCGAGCTTGAAGCTGCTCATTGAGAAGAGAGTTATCATGGATTAAAGCAGCGTGTGATAAATTCTGTGGTGGAAGCTCTGCTGTGGATACTAATACATCTATTAAGAAGAATGGTAATGATGATAATGATAGACACAGTGGTTACCTGTTACAAGGCAATGCGCGGGATGGAGGCACTATCCGATAGAATATACCTCATTTAACGGTTAGGCACGAGGTTTTTTCGATTCATTTGTTTCTCTAAACATACTAGAGCAATAACGGGCGACCGCAGGATAGAATATATATATATTGCGTGCAGCAACTGAACACTTGTCGATATGAATGCAACTTTTCCCTGTAGTAGTTCATCTTGTAGCATAAATAACAATACAAGAGGAAATTGTAAACTTAGCACAACTGAGGTTATCTCATTGGAGTATTCATCTGGGGAGGGGGGGGGGAACACTCTGAATGGTAGGACTGCTATACCCTCGTTTATAGACTTGCCTGAGGCTTCGCGGTCCTGTTTCTTGTAGTTATAGGCTGTCCTGCAGCGTGGCTATTGCGTCGTATGTATGAGTAGAGCGAGCAGGGCAGAAGTTGCCGAGAAATAACGACAGATTCGTTAGGACTGAAGCATAGACAGGTGAAACTTGTTCCTGCGACATGAGTTGCTTTCTGTGTTTTCCGTTTTTGAAGGATAAGAAAAAAGCGTCGACTGGTGAGACAGGCGATAGAAATGCTCGGTCTTTAGTTTGTGGCTAAAATTCTACTTGCAATGTGTGCAAGTAGATGTGAAGAAGGCCGAGTAGATGTGTCGACAGACGTACAGACAAGAGAATAAGTGGTATGAAGCTTCTGTCAACTGACTTGTTCAGCTTTGTTTAGCTGCGGCAGGATGGGTTGTTTTGTTTGTCTCCTTTGTTTAATGTGTTACGTAAGATTGCGAAAGCTGAGGATGGTTTTGTTTGCTCTCCGTCGTGGTTCGAAGTCTGGACCACCACTCGGAATACGAATCCTTGAGCTTGTATGTGGGTGGCGTAGTTTCCAAGGTTGCCTGTGTGCCTGGGACACAAACAAGCTGCTGTTATGAAAAATTTATGATACAGGACGGGTAAAATAAAATAAAAAAAGGAAGTCTAGTACACCACCCTATCCGACGTGTGTTGTCGTTTTTCTGTTTTCCCGACCCGACCTCTTCCCTCAAACAGAAACTTAACAACACATAATAAATACACTACATTACAGAATAAATACACTACAACAACGGATCAACACTATATACAATACGTACAGCCCAGCAGTGGAGGCCGGCTGGGAAATTCTTGTAGAGCGTTTTTGCGCGTCATCCTCCAATTGCGCGCTGCCCCCGGAGCCAGGTTGTTAACCCTCACTACCGCGGTCTCATGGCGCAACGCTCAAGCCACTCGACCACCCCAGGGGGTACAAGTTGAACAACTTTTTGCACCTTATATGTTTGCGAGCTTGAAGCTGCTCATTGAGAAGAGAGTTATCATGGATTAAAGCAGCGTGTGATAAATTCTGGTGTGGAAGCTCTGTTGTGGATACTAATACATCTATTAAAAAGAATGGTAATGATGATAATGATAGACACAGTCGTTACCTATTACAAGGCAATGCGCGGGATGGAGGCACTATCCCATAGAATATGCCTCATTTAACGGTTAGGCACGAAGTTTTTTCGATTCATTTGTTTCTCTAAACATACTAGAGCAATAACGGGCGACCGCAGGATAGATTATATATATATTGCGTGCAGCAACTGAACACTTGTCGATATGAATGCAACTTTTCCCTGTATAAGTTCAGCTTGTAGCATAAATAACAATACAAGAGGAAATTGTAAACTTAGCACAACTGAGGTTATCTCATTGGAGTATTTATCTGGGGAGGGGGGGGGGGGGGGAACACTACGAATGGTAGGACTGCTATACCGTCGTTTATAGACTGCCCGGAGGCTTCGCGGTCCTGTTTCTTGTAGTTATAGGCTGTCCTGCAGCGCGGCTATTGCGTCGTACGTACGAGTAGAGCGAGCAGGGCAGAAGTTGCCGAGAAATAACGACAGATTCGTAAGGACTGAAGCATAGACAGGTGAATCTTGTTCCTGCGACATGATTTGTTTCTGTGTTTTCCGTTTTTGAAGGGTAAGAAAGAAGCGTCGACTGGTCAGACAGGCGGTAGAAATGCTCGGTCTTTAGTTTGTGGCTGAAAATTTACTTGCAATGTGTGCAAGTAGATGTGAAGAAGGCCGAGTAGATGTGTCGAATGACGTACAGAGAAGAGAATAAGTGGTTTGAGGCTTCCGTCAACTGACTTGTTCAGCTTTGCATAGCTGCGGCCGCATGGGTCGTTTTGTTTGTCTCCTTTGTTTAATGTGTTACGTAAGATTGCGAAAGCTGAGGATGGTTTTGTTTGCTTCTCCGTCGTAATTCGAAATCTGGACCACCACTCGGAATACGAATCCTTGAGCTTGTCTGTGGGTGGCGTCGTTACCCAGGTTGCCTGCGTGCCTGGGACACAAACAAGCTGCTGTTATGAAAAATTTATGATACAGGATGGGTAAAAAAATAAAAAAAGGAAGGAAGTCCTGTACACCACCCTATCCGACGTGTGTTGTCGTTTTTCTGTTTTCCCGACCCAACCTCTTCCCTCAAAGAGAAACTTAACAACACATAATAAATACACTACAATACATAATAAATACACTACTACAACGGATCAACATTATATACATTATGTACAGCCCAGCAGTGGAGGTCGGCTGGGAAATTTTTGTAGAGTGTTTTTGCGCGTCATCCTCCAATTGCGCGCTGCCCCCGGAGCCAGGTTGTTAACCCTCACTACCGCGGTCTCATGGCGCAACGCTCAAGCCACTCGACCACCAGGGGGTACAAGTTGAACAACTTTTTGCACCTTCTTTGTTTGCGAGCTTGAAGCTGCTCATTGAGAAGAGAGTTATCATGGATTAAAGCAGCGTGTGATAAATTCTGTGGTGGAAGCTCTGCTGTGGATACTAATACATCTATTAAGAAGAATGGTAATGATGATAATGATAGACACAGTGGTTACCTGTTACAAGGCAATGCGCGGGATGGAGGCACTATTCGATAGAATATACCTCATTTAACGGTTAGGCACGAGGTTTTTTCGATTCATTTGTTTCTCTAAACATACTAGAGCAATAACGGGCGACCGCAGGATAGAATATATATATATTGCGTGCAGCAACTGAACACTTGTCGATATGAATGCAACTTTTCCCTGTAGTAGTTCATCTTGTAGCATAAATAACAATACAAGAGGAAATTGTAAACTTAGCACAACTGAGGTTATCTCATTGGAGTATTCATCTGGGGAGGGGGGGGGAACACTCTGAATGGTAGGACTGCTATACCCTCGTTTATAGACTTGCCTGAGGCTTCGCGGTCCTGTTTCTTGTAGTTATAGGCTGTCCTGCAGCGTGGCTATTGCGTCGTATGTATGAGTAGAGCGAGCAGGGCAGAAGTTGCCGAGAAATAACGACAGATTCGTTAGGACTGAAGCATAGACAGGTGAAACTTGTTCCTGCGACATGAGTTGCTTTCTGTGTTTTCCGTTTTTGAAGGATAAGAAAAAAGCGTCGACTGGTGAGACAGGCGATAGAAATGCTCGGTCTTTAGTTTGTGGCTAAAAATCTACTTGCAATGTGTGCAAGTAGATGTGAAGAAGGCCGAGTAGATGTGTCGACAGACGTACAGACAAGAGAATAAGTGGTATGAAGCTTCTGTCAACTGACTTGTTCAGCTTTGTTTAGCTGCGGCAGGATGGGTTGTTTTGTTTGTCTCCTTTGTTTAATATGTTACGTAAGATTGCGAAAGCTGAGGATGGTTTTGTTTGCTCTCCGTCGTGGTTCGAAGTCTGGACCACCACTCGGAATACGAATCCTTGAGCTTGTATGTGGGTGGCGTAGTTTCCAAGGTTGCCTGTGTGCCTGGGACACAAACAAGCTGCTGTTATGAAAAATTTATGATACAGGACGGGTAAAATAAAATAAAAAAAGGAAGTCTAGTACACCACCCTATCCGACGTGTGTTGTCGTTTTTCTGTTTTCCCGACCCAACCTCTTCCCTCAAACAGAAACTTAACAACACATAATAAATACACTACAATACATATTACACTACAACAATGGATCAACACTATATACAATATGTACAGCCCAGCAGAGGAGGCCGGCTGAGAAATTCTTGTAGAGCGTTTCTGCGCGTCATCCTCCAAATGCGCGCTGCTCCAGAGCCAGGTTGTTAACCCTCACTACCGCGGTCTCATGGCGCAATGATCAAGCCACTCGACCACCCCAGGAGGTACAAGTTGAACAACTTTTTGCACCTTATATTTTTGCGAGCTTGAAGCTGCTCATTGAGGAGAGAGTTATCATGGATTAAAGCAGCGTGTGATAAATTCTGGGGTGGAAGCTCTATTGTGGATACTAATACATCTATTAAGAAGAATGGTAATAATGAAAATGATAGACACAGTCGTTACCTGTTACAAGGCAATGCGCGGGATGGAGACACTATCCGATAGAATATACCTCATTTAACGGTTAGGCACGAGGTTTTTTCGATTCATTTGTTTCTCTAAACATACTAGAGCAATAACGGGTGACCGCAGGATAGATTATATATATATTGCGTGCAGCAACTGAACACTTGTCGATATGAATGCAACTTTTCCCTGTATAAGTTCAGCTTGTAGCATAAATAACAATACAAGAGGAAATTGTAAACTTAGCACAACTGAGGTTATCTCATTGGAGTATTTATCTGGGGAGGGGGGGGGAACACTACGAATGGTAGGACTGCTATACCCTCGTTTATAGACTGCCCGGAGGCTTCGCGGTCCTGTTTCTTGTAGTTATAGGCTGTCCTGCAGCGCGGCTATTGCGTCGTACGTACGAGTAGAGCGAGCAGGGCAGAAGTTGCCGAGAAATAACGACAGATTCGTAAGGACTGAAGCATAGACAGGTGAATCTTGTTCCTGCGACATGAGTTGTTTCTGTGTTTTCCGTTTTTGAAGGGTAAGAAAGAAGCGTCGACTGGTCAGACAGGCGGTAGAAATGCTCGGTCTTTAGTTTGTGGCTGAAAATTTACTTGCAATGTGTGCAAGTAGATGTGAAGAAGGCCGAGTAGATGTGTCGAATAACGTACAGAGAAGAGAATAAGTGGTTTGAGGCTTCCGTCAACTGACTTGTTCAGCTTTGTATAGCTGCGGCCGCATGGGTCGTTTTGTTTGTCTCCTTTGTTTAATGTGTTACGTAAGATTGCGAAAGTTGAGGATGGTTTTGTTTGCTTCTCCGTCGTAATTCGAAATCTGGACCACCACTCGGAAAACGAATCCTTGAGCTTGTCTGTGGGTGGCGTCGTTACCCAGGTTGCCTGTGGGCCTGGGACACAAACAAGCTGCTGTTATGAAAAATTTATGATACAGGACGGGTAAAAAAAGAAAAAAAAAAGAAGGAAGTCCTGTACACCACCCTATCCGACGTGTGTTGTCGTTTTTCTGTTTTCCCGACCCGACCTCTTCCCTCAAACAGAAACTTAACAACACATAATAAATACACTACATTACAGAATAAATACACTACAACAACGGATCAACACTATATACAATACGTACAGCCCAGCAGTGGAGGCCGGCTGGGAAATTCTTGTAGAGCGTTTTTGCGCGTCATCCTCCAATTGCGCGCTGCCCCCGGAGCCAGGTTGTTAACCCTCACTACCGCGGTCTCATGGCGCAACGCTCAAGCCACTCGACCACCCCAGGGGGTACAAGTTGAACAACTTTTTGCACCTTATATGTTTGCGAGCTTGAAGCTGCTCATTGAGAAGAGAGTTATCATGGATTAAAGCAGCGTGTGATAAATTCTGGTGTGGAAGCTCTGTTGTGGATACTAATACATCTATTAAAAAGAATGGTAATGATGATAATGATAGACACAGTCGTTACCTATTACAAGGCAATGCGCGGGATGGAGGCACTATCCCATAGAATATGCCTCATTTAACGGTTAGGCACGAAGTTTTTTCGATTCATTTGTTTCTCTAAACATACTAGAGCAATAACGGGCGACCGCAGGATAGATTATATATATATTGCGTGCAGCAACTGAACACTTGTCGATATGAATGCAACTTTTCCCTGTATAAGTTCAGCTTGTAGCATAAATAACAATACAAGAGGAAATTGTAAACTTAGCACAACTGAGGTTATCTCATTGGAGTATTTATCTGGGGAGGGGGGGGGGGAACACTACGAATGGTAGGACTGCTATACCGTCGTTTATAGACTGCCCGGAGGCTTCGCGGTCCTGTTTCTTGTAGTTATAGGCTGTCCTGCAGCGCGGCTATTGCGTCGTACGTACGAGTAGAGCGAGCAGGGCAGAAGTTGCCGAGAAATAACGACAGATTCGTAAGGACTGAAGCATAGACAGGTGAATCTTGTTCCTGCGACATGATTTGTTTCTGTGTTTTCCGTTTTTGAAGGGTAAGAAAGAAGCGTCGACTGGTCAGACAGGCGGTAGAAATGCTCGGTCTTTAGTTTGTGGCTGAAAATTTACTTGCAATGTGTGCAAGTAGATGTGAAGAAGGCCGAGTAGATGTGTCGAATGACGTACAGAGAAGAGAATAAGTGGTTTGAGGCTTCCGTCAACTGACTTGTTCAGCTTTGTATAGCTGCGGCCGCATGGGTCGTTTTGTTTGTCTCCTTTGTTTAATGTGTTACGTAAGATTGCGAAAGCTGAGGATGGTTTTGTTTGCTTCTCCGTCGTAATTCGAAATCTGGACCACCACTCGGAATACGAATCCTTGAGCTTGTCTGTGGGTGGCGTCGTTACCCAGGTTGCCTGCGTGCCTGGGACACAAACAAGCTGCTGTTATGAAAAATTTATGATACAGGATGGGTAAAAAAATAAAAAAAGGAAGGAAGTCCTGTACACCACCCTATCCGACGTGTGTTGTCGTTTTTCTGTTTTCCCGACCCAACCTCTTCCCTCAAAGAGAAACTTAACAACACATAATAAATACACTACAATACATAATAAATACACTACAACAACGGATCAACATTATATACATTATGTACAGCCCAGCAGTGGAGGCCGGCTGGGAAATTCTTGAAGAGCGTTTTTGCGCGTCATCCTCCAATTGCGCGCTGCCCCCGGAGCCAGGTTGTTAACCCTCACTACCGCGGTCTCATGGCGCAACGCTCAAGCCACTCGACCACCCCAGGGGGTACAAGTTGAACAACTTTTTGCACCTTATATGTTTGCGAGCTTGAAGCTGCTCATTGAGAAGAGAGTTATCATGGATTAAAGCAGCGTGTGATAAATTCTGGGGTGGAAGCTCTGTTGTGGATACTAATACATCTATTAAGAAGAATGGTAATGATGATAATGATAGACACAGTCGTTACCTGTTACAATAATTGCGCGGGATGGAGGCACTATCCGATAGAATACACCACATTTAACGGTTAGGCACGAAGTTATTTCAATTCATTTGTTTCTCTAAACATACTAGAGCAATAACGGGCGACAGCAGGATAGATTATATATATATTGCGTGCAGCAACTGAACACTTGTCGATATGAATGCAACTTTTCCCTGTATTGGTTCAGCTTGTAGCATAAATAACAATACAAGAGGAAATTGTAAACTTAGCACAACTGAGGTGTTCTGATTGGAGTATTCATCTGGGGAGGGGGGGGAGGACACTCCGAATGGTAGGACTGCTATGCCCTCGTTTATAGACTGCCCGGAGGCTTCGCGGTCCTGTTTCTTGTAGTTATAGGCTGTCCTGCAGCGCGGCTATTGCGTGGTACGTACGAGTAGAGCGATCAGGGCAGAAGTTGGCGAGAAATAACGACACATTCGTAAGGACTGAAACATAGACAGGTGAATCTTGTTCCTGCGACATGAGTTGCTTTCTGTGTTTTCCGTTTTTGAAGAGTAAGAAAGATGCGTCGACTGGTCAGAAAGGTGGTAGTAATGCTCGGCCTTTAGTTTGTGGCTGAAAATCTACTTGCATTGTGTGCAAGTAGATGTGAAGAAGGCCGAGTAGATGTGTCGACAGACGTACAGAGAAGAGAATAAGTGGTTTGAAGCTTCTGTCAACTGACTTGTTCAGCTTTGTTTAGCTGCAGCTGCATGGGTCGTTTTGTTTGTCTCCTTTGTTTAATGTGTTACGTAAGATTGCGAAAGCTGAGGATGGTTTTGTTTGCTTCTCCGTCGTAGTTCGAAGTCTGGACCACCACTCGGAATACGAATCCTTGAGCTTGTCTGTGGGTGGCGTCATTACCCAGGTTGCCTGTGTGCCTGGGACACAAACAAGCCGCTGTTATGAAAAATTTATGACACAGGACGGGTAAAAAAAATAAAAAAAGAAGGAAGTCCTGTACACCAACCTATCCGACGTGTGTTGTCGTTTTTCTGTTTTCCCGACCCAACCTCTTCTCTCAAACAGAAACTTAACAACACATAATAAATACACTACAATACATAATAAATACACTACAACAACGGATCAACATTATATACATTATGTACAGCCCAGCAGTGGAGGTCGGCTGGGAAATTCTTGTAGAGTGTTTTTGCGCGTCATCCTCCAATTGCGCGCTGCCCCCGGAGCCAGGTTGTTAACCCTCACTACCGCGGTCTCATGGCGCAACGCTCAAGCCACTCGACCACCAGGGGGTACAAGTTGAACAACTTTTTGCACCTTCTTTGTTTGCGAGCTTGAAGCTGCTCATTGAGAAGAGAGTTATCATGGATTAAAGCAGCGTGTGATAAATTCTGTGGTGGAAGCTCTGCTGTGGATACTAATACATCTATTAAGAAGAATGGTAATGATGATAATGATAGACACAGTGGTTACCTGTTACAAGGCAATGCGCGGGATGGAGGCACTATCCGATAGAATATACCTCATTTAACGGTTAGGCACGAGGTTTTTTCGATTCATTTGTTTCTCTAAACATACTAGAGCAATAACGGGCGACCGCAGGATAGAATATATATATATTGCGTGCAGCAACTGAACACTTGTCGATATGAATGCAACTTTTCCCTGTAGTAGTTCATCTTGTAGCATAAATAACAATACAAGAGGAAATTGTAAACTTAGCACAACTGAGGTTATCTCATTGGAGTATTCATCTGGGGAGGGGGGGGGAACACTCTGAATGGTAGGACTGCTATACCCTCGTTTATAGACTTGCCTGAGGCTTCGCGGTCCTGTTTCTTGTAGTTATAGGCTGTCCTGCAGCGTGGCTATTGCGTCGTATGTATGAGTAGAGCGAGCAGGGCAGAAGTTGCCGAGAAATAACGACAGATTCGTTAGGACTGAAGCATAGACAGGTGAAACTTGTTCCTGCGACATGAGTTGCTTTCTGTGTTTTCCGTTTTTGAAGGATAAGAAAAAAGCGTCGACTGGTGAGACAGGCGATAGAAATGCTCGGTCTTTAGTTTGTGGCTAAAAATCTACTTGCAATGTGTGCAAGTAGATGTGAAGAAGGTCGAGTAGATGAGTCGACAGACGTACAGACAAGAGAATAAGTGGTATGAAGCTTCTGTCAACTGACTTGTTCAGCTTTGTTTAGCTGCGGCAGGATGGGTTGTTTTGTTTGTCTCCTTTGTTTAATGTGTTACGTAAGATTGCGAAAGCTGAGGATGGTTTTGTTTGCTCTCCGTCGTGGTTCGAAGTCTGGACCACCACTCGGAATACGAATCCTTGAGCTTGTATGTGGGTGGCGTAGTTTCCCAGGTTGCCTGTGTGCCTGGGACACAAACAAGCTGCTGTTATGAAAAATTTATGATACAGGACGGGTAAAATAAAATAAAAAAAGGAAGTCTAGTACACCACCCTATCCGACGTGTGTTGTCGTTTTTCTGTTTTCCCGACCCAACCTCTTCCCTCAAACAGAAACTTAACAACACATAATAAATACACTACAATACATATTACACTACAACAATGGATCAACACTATATACAATATGTACAGCCCAGCAGTGGAGGCCGGCTGAGAAATTCTTGTAGAGCGTTTCTGCGCGTCATCCTCCAAATGCGCGCTGCTCCAGAGCCAGGTTGTTAACCCTCACTACCGCGGTCTCATGGCGCAATGATCAAGCCACTCGACCACCCCAGGAGGTACAAGTTGAACAACTTTTTGCACCTTATATTTTTGCGAGCTTGAAGCTGCTCATTGAGGAGAGAGTTATCATGGATTAAAGCAGCGTGTGATAAATTCTGGGGTGGAAGCTCTATTGTGGATACTAATACATCTATTAAGAAGAATGGTAATAATGAAAATGATAGACACAGTCGTTACCTGTTACAAGGCAATGCGCGGGATGGAGACACTATCCGATAGAATATACCTCATTTAACGGTTAGGCACGAGGTTTTTTCGATTCATTTGTTTCTCTAAACATACTAGAGCAATAACGGGTGACCGCAGGATAGATTATATATATATTGCGTGCAGCAACTGAACACTTGTCGATATGAATGCAACTTTTCCCTGTATAAGTTCAGCTTGTAGCATAAATAACAATACAAGAGGAAATTGTAAACTTAGCACAACTGAGGTTATCTCATTGGAGTATTTATCTGGGGAGGGGGGGGGAACACTACGAATGGTAGGACTGCTATACCCTCGTTTATAGACTGCCCGGAGGCTTCGCGGTCCTGTTTCTTGTAGTTATAGGCTGTCCTGCAGCGCGGCTATTGCGTCGTACGTACGAGTAGAGCGAGCAGGGCAGAAGTTGCCGAGAAATAACGACAGATTCGTAAGAACTGAAGCATAGACAGGTGAATCTTGTTCCTGCGACATGAGTTGTTTCTGTGTTTTCCGTTTTTGAAGGGTAAGAAAGAAGCGTCGACTGGTCAGACAGGCGGTAGAAATGCTCGGTCTTTAGTTTGTGGCTGAAAATTTACTTGCAATGTGTGCAAGTAGATGTGAAGAAGGCCGAGTAGATGTGTCGAATAACGTACAGAGAAGAGAATAAGTGGTTTGAGGCTTCCGTCAACTGACTTGTTCAGCTTTGTATAGCTGCGGCCGCATGGGTCGTTTTGTTTGTCTTCTTTGTTTAATGTGTTACGTAAGATTGCGAAAGTTGAGGATGGTTTTGTTTGCTTCTCCGTCGTAATTCGAAATCTGGACCACCACTCGGAAAACGAATCCTTGAGCTTGTCTGTGGGTGGCGTCGTTACCCAGGTTGCCTGTGGGCCTGGGACACAAACAAGCTGCTGTTATGAAAAATTTATGATACAGGACGGGTAAAAAAAGAAAAAAAAAAGAAGGAAGTCCTGTACACCACCCTATCCGACGTGTGTTGTCGTTTTTCTGTTTTCCCGACCCGACCTCTTCCCTCAAACAGAAACTTAACAACACATAATAAATACACTACATTACAGAATAAATACACTACAACAACGGATCAACACTATATACAATACGTACAGCCCAGCAGTGGAGGCCGGCTGGGAAATTCTTGTAGAGCGTTTTTGCGCGTCATCCTCCAATTGCGCGCTGCCCCCGGAGCCAGGTTGTTAACCCTCACTACCGCGGTCTCATGGCGCAACGCTCAAGCCACTCGACCACCCCAGGGGGTACAAGTTGAACAACTTTTTGCACCTTATATGTTTGCGAGCTTGAAGCTGCTCATTGAGAAGAGAGTTATCATGGATTAAAGCAGCGTGTGATAAATTCTGGTGTGGAAGCTCTGTTGTGGATACTAATACATCTATTAAAAAGAATGGTAATGATGATAATGATAGACACAGTCGTTACCTATTACAAGGCAATGCGCGGGATGGAGGCACTATCCCATAGAATATGCCTCATTTAACGGTTAGGCACGAAGTTTTTTCGATTCATTTGTTTCTCTAAACATACTAGAGCAATAACGGGCGACCGCAGGATAGATTATATATATATTGCGTGCAGCAACTGAACACTTGTCGATATGAATGCAACTTTTCCCTGTATAAGTTCAGCTTGTAGCATAAATAACAATACAAGAGGAAATTGTAAACTTAGCACAACTGAGGTTATCTCATTGGAGTATTTATCTGGGGAGGGGGGGGGGGAACACTACGAATGGTAGGACTGCTATACCGTCGTTTATAGACTGCCCGGAGGCTTCGCGGTCCTGTTTCTTGTAGTTATAGGCTGTCCTGCAGCGCGGCTATTGCGTCGTACGTACGAGTAGAGCGAGCAGGGCAGAAGTTGCCGAGAAATAACGACAGATTCGTAAGGACTGAAGCATAGACAGGTGAATCTTGTTCCTGCGACATGATTTGTTTCTGTGTTTTCCGTTTTTGAAGGGTAAGAAAGAAGCGTCGACTGGTCAGACAGGCGGTAGAAATGCTCGGTCTTTAGTTTGTGGCTGAAAATTTACTTGCAATGTGTGCAAGTAGATGTGAAGAAGGCCGAGTAGATGTGTCGAATGACGTACAGAGAAGAGAATAAGTGGTTTGAGGCTTCCGTCAACTGACTTGTTCAGCTTTGTATAGCTGCGGCCGCATGGGTCGTTTTGTTTGTCTCCTTTGTTTAATGTGTTACGTAAGATTGCGAAAGCTGAGGATGGTTTTGTTTGCTTCTCCGTCGTAATTCGAAATCTGGACCACCACTCGGAATACGAATCCTTGAGCTTGTCTGTGGGTGGCGTCGTTACCCAGGTTGCCTGCGTGCCTGGGACACAAACAAGCTGCTGTTATGAAAAATTTATGATACAGGATGGGTAAAAAAATAAAAAAAGGAAGGAAGTCCTGTACACCACCCTATCCGACGTGTGTTGTCGTTTTTCTGTTTTCCCGACCCAACCTCTTCCCTCAAAGAGAAACTTAACAACACATAATAAATACACTACAATACATAATAAATACACTACAACAACGGATCAACATTATATACATTATGTACAGCCCAGCAGTGGAGGCCGGCTGGGAAATTCTTGAAGAGCGTTTTTGCGCGTCATCCTCCAATTGCGCGCTGCCCCCGGAGCCAGGTTGTTAACCCTCACTACCGCGGTCTCATGGCGCAACGCTCAAGCCACTCGACCACCCCAGGGGGTACAAGTTGAACAACTTTTTGCACCTTATATGTTTGCGAGCTTGAAGCTGCTCATTGAGAAGAGAGTTATCATGGATTAAAGCAGCGTGTGATAAATTCTGGGGTGGAAGCTCTGTTGTGGATACTAATACATCTATTAAGAAGAATGGTAATGATGATAATGATAGACACAGTCGTTACCTGTTACAATAATTGCGCGGGATGGAGGCACTATCCGATAGAATACACCACATTTAACGGTTAGGCACGAAGTTATTTCAATTCATTTGTTTCTCTAAACATACTAGAGCAATAACGGGCGACAGCAGGATAGATTATATATATATTGCGTGCAGCAACTGAACACTTGTCGATATGAATGCAACTTTTCCCTGTATTGGTTCAGCTTGTAGCATAAATAACAATACAAGAGGAAATTGTAAACTTAGCACAACTGAGGTGTTCTGATTGGAGTATTCATCTGGGGAGGGGGGGGAGGACACTCCGAATGGTAGGACTGCTATGCCCTCGTTTATAGACTGCCCGGAGGCTTCGCGGTCCTGTTTCTTGTAGTTATAGGCTGTCCTGCAGCGCGGCTATTGCGTGGTACGTACGAGTAGAGCGATCAGGGCAGAAGTTGGCGAGAAATAACGACACATTCGTAAGGACTGAAACATAGACAGGTGAATCTTGTTCCTGCGACATGAGTTGCTTTCTGTGTTTTCCGTTTTTGAAGAGTAAGAAAGATGCGTCGACTGGTCAGAAAGGTGGTAGTAATGCTCGGCCTTTAGTTTGTGGCTGAAAATCTACTTGCATTGTGTGCAAGTAGATGTGAAGAAGGCCGAGTAGATGTGTCGACAGACGTACAGAGAAGAGAATAAGTGGTTTGAAGCTTCTGTCAACTGACTTGTTCAGCTTTGTTTAGCTGCAGCTGCATGGGTCGTTTTGTTTGTCTCCTTTGTTTAATGTGTTACGTAAGATTGCGAAAGCTGAGGATGGTTTTGTTTGCTTCTCCGTCGTAGTTCGAAGTCTGGACCACCACTCGGAATACGAATCCTTGAGCTTGTCTGTGGGTGGCGTCATTACCCAGGTTGCCTGTGTGCCTGGGACACAAACAAGCCGCTGTTATGAAAAATTTATGACACAGGACGGGTAAAAAAAATAAAAAAAGAAGGAAGTCCTGTACACCAACCTATCCGACGTGTGTTGTCGTTTTTCTGTTTTCCCGACCCAACCTCTTCTCTCAAACAGAAACTTAACAACACATAATAAATACACTACAATACATAATAAATACACTACAACAACGGATCAACATTATATACATTATGTACAGCCCAGCAGTGGAGGTCGGCTGGGAAATTCTTGTAGAGTGTTTTTGCGCGTCATCCTCCAATTGCGCGCTGCCCCCGGAGCCAGGTTGTTAACCCTCACTACCGCGGTCTCATGGCGCAACGCTCAAGCCACTCGACCACCAGGGGGTACAAGTTGAACAACTTTTTGCACCTTCTTTGTTTGCGAGCTTGAAGCTGCTCATTGAGAAGAGAGTTATCATGGATTAAAGCAGCGTGTGATAAATTCTGTGGTGGAAGCTCTGCTGTGGATACTAATACATCTATTAAGAAGAATGGTAATGATGATAATGATAGACACAGTGGTTACCTGTTACAAGGCAATGCGCGGGATGGAGGCACTATCCGATAGAATATACCTCATTTAACGGTTAGGCACGAGGTTTTTTCGATTCATTTGTTTCTCTAAACATACTAGAGCAATAACGGGCGACCGCAGGATAGAATATATATATATTGCGTGCAGCAACTGAACACTTGTCGATATGAATGCAACTTTTCCCTGTAGTAGTTCATCTTGTAGCATAAATAACAATACAAGAGGAAATTGTAAACTTAGCACAACTGAGGTTATCTCATTGGAGTATTCATCTAAGGAGGGGGGGGGAACACTCTGAATGGTAGGACTACTATACCCTCGTTTATAGACTTGCCTGAGGCTTCGCGGTCCTGTTTCTTGTAGTTATAGGCTGTCCTGCAGCGTGGCTATTGCGTCGTATGTATGAGTAGAGCGAGCAGGGCAGAAGTTGCCGAGAAATAACGACAGATTCGTTAGGACTGAAGCATAGACAGGTGAAACTTGTTCCTGCGACATGAGTTGCTTTCTGTGTTTTCCGTTTTTGAAGGATAAGAAAAAAGCGTCGACTGGTGAGACAGGCGATAGAAATGCTCGGTCTTTAGTTTGTGGCTAAAAATCTACTTGCAATGTGTGCAAGTAGATGTGAAGAAGGCCGAGTAGATGTGTCGACAGACGTACAGACAAGAGAATAAGTGGTATGAAGCTTCTGTCAACTGACTTGTTCAGCTTTGTTTAGCTGCGGCAGGATGGGTTGTTTTGTTTGTCTCCTTTGTTTAATGTGTTACGTAAGATTGCGAAAGCTGAGGATGGTTTTGTTTGCTCTCCGTCGTGGTTCGAAGTCTGGACCACCACTCGGAATACGAATCCTTGAGCTTGTATGTGGGTGGCGTAGTTTCCCAGGTTGCCTGTGTGCCTGGGACACAAACAAGCTGCTGTTATGAAAAATTTATGATACAGGACGGGTAAAATAAAATAAAAAAAGGAAGTCTAGTACACCACCCTATCCGACGTGTGTTGTCGTTTTTCTGTTTTCCCGACCCAACCTCTTCCCTCAAACAGAAACTTAACAACACATAATAAATACACTACAATACATATTACACTACAACAATGGATCAACACTATATACAATATGTACAGCCCAGCAGTGGAGGCCGGCTGAGAAATTCTTGTAGAGCGTTTCTGCGCGTCATCCTCCAAATGCGCGCTGCTCCAGAGCCAGGTTGTTAACCCTCACTACCGCGGTCTCATGGCGCAATGATCAAGCCACTCGACCACCCCAGGAGGTACAAGTTGAACAACTTTTTGCACCTTATTATTTTGCGAGCTTGAAGCTGCTCATTGAGGAGAGAGTTATCATGGATTAAAGCAGCGTGTGATAAATTCTGGGGAGGAAGCTCTATTGTGGATACTAATACATCTATTAAGAAGAATGGTAATAATGAAAATGACAGACACAGTCGTTACCTGTTACAAGGCAATGCGCGGGATGGAGACACTATCCGATAGAATATACCTCATTTAACGGTTAGGCACGAGGTTTTTTCGATTCATTTGTTTCTCTAAACATACTAGAGCAATAACGGGCGACCGCAGGATAGATTATATATATATTGCGTGCAGCAACTGAACACTTGTCGATATGAATGCAACTTTTCCCTGTATAAGTTCAGCTTGTAGCATAAATAACAATACAAGAGGAAATTGTAAACTTAGCACAACTGAGGTTATCTCATTGGAGTATTTATCTGGGGAGGGGGGGGGAACACTACGAATGGTAGGACTGCTATACCCTCGTTTATAGACTGCCCGGAGGCTTCGCGGTCCTGTTTCTTGTAGTTAGAGGCTGTCCTGCAGCGCGGCTATTGCGTCGTACGTACGAGTAGAGCGAGCAGGGCAGAAGTTGCCGAGAAATAACGACAGATTCGTAAGGACTGAAGCATAGACAGGTGAATCTTGTTCCTGCGACATGAGTTGTTTCTGTGTTTTCCGTTTTTGAAGGGTAAGAAAGAAGCGTCGACTGGTCAGACAGGCGGTAGAAATGCTCGGTCTTTAGTTTGTGGCTGAAAATTTACTTGCAATGTGTGCAAGTAGATGTGAAGAAGGCCGAGTAGATGTGTCGAATAACGTACAGAGAAGAGAATAAGTGGTTTGAGGCTTCCGTCAACTGACTTGTTCAGCTTTGTATAGCTGCGGCCGCATGGGTCGTTTTGTTTGTCTCCTTTGTTTAATGTGTTACGTAAGATTGCGAAAGTTGAGGATGGTTTTGTTTGCTTCTCCGTCGTAATTCGAAATCTGGACCACCACTCGGAAAACGAATCCTTGAGCTTGTCTGTGGGTGGCGTCGTTACCCAGGTTGCCTGTGGGCCTGGGACACAAACAAGCTGCTGTTATGAAAAATTTATGATACAGGACGGGTAAAAAAAGAAAAAAAAAGAAGGAAGTCCTGTACACCACCCTATCCGACGTGTGTTGTCGTTTTTCTGTTTTCCCGACCCGACCTCTTCCCTCAAACAGAAACTTAACAACACATAATAAATACACCACATTACAGAATAAATACACTACAACAACGGATCAACACTATATACAATACGTACAGCCCAGCAGTGGAGGCCGGCTGGGAAATTCTTGTAGAGCGTTTTTGCGCGTCATCCTCCAATTGCGCGCTGCCCCCGGAGCCAGGTTGTTAACCCTCACTACCGCGGTCTCATGGCGCAACGCTCAAGCCACTCGACCACCCCAGGGGGTACAAGTTGAACAACTTTTTGCACCTTATATGTTTGCGAGCTTGAAGCTGCTCATTGAGAAGAGAGTTATCATGGATTAAAGCAGCGTGTGATAAATTCTGGTGTGGAAGCTCTGTTGTGGATACTAATACATCTATTAAAAAGAATGGTAATGATGATAATGATAGACACAGTCGTTACCTATTACAAGGCAATGCGCGGGATGGAGGCACTATCCCATAGAATATGCCTCATTTAACGGTTAGGCACGAAGTTTTTTCGATTCATTTGTTTCTCTAAACATACTAGAGCAATAACGGGCGACCGCAGGATAGATTATATATATATTGCGTGCAGCAACTGAACACTTGTCGATATGAATGCAACTTTTCCCTGTATAAGTTCAGCTTGTAGCATAAATAACAATACAAGAGGAAATTGTAAACTTAGCACAACTGAGGTTATCTCATTGGAGTATTTATCTGGGGAGGGGGGGGGGGAACACTACGAATGGTAGGACTGCTATACCGTCGTTTATAGACTGCCCGGAGGCTTCGCGGTCCTGTTTCTTGTAGTTATAGGCTGTCCTGCAGCGCGGCTATTGCGTCGTACGTACGAGTAGAGCGAGCAGGGCAGAAGTTGCCGAGAAATAACGACAGATTCGTAAGGACTGAAGCATAGACAGGTGAATCTTGTTCCTGCGACATGATTTGTTTCTGTGTTTTCCGTTTTTGAAGGGTAAGAAAGAATCGTCGACTGGTCAGACAGGCGGTAGAAATGCTCGGTCTTTAGTTTGTGGCTGAAAATTTACTTGCAATGTGTGCAAGTAGATGTGAAGAAGGCCGAGTAGATGTGTCGAATGACGTACAGAGAAGAGAATAAGTGGTTTGAGGCTTCCGTCAACTGACTTGTTCAGCTTTGTATAGCTGCGGCCGCATGGGTCGTTTTGTTTGTCTCCTTTGTTTAATGTGTTACGTTAGATTGTGAAAGCTGAGGATGGTTTTGTTTGCTTCTCCGTCGTAATTCGAAATCTGGACCACCACTCGGAATACGAATCCTTGAGCTTGTCTGTGGGTGGCGTCGTTACCCAGGTTGCCTGCGTGCCTGGGACACAAACAAGCTGCTGTTATGAAAAATTTATGATACAGGATGGGTAAAAAAATAAAAAAAGGAAGGAAGTCCTGTACACCACCCTATCCGACGTGTGTTGTCGTTTTTCTGTTTTCCCGACCCAACCTCTTCCCTCAAAGAGAAACTTAACAACACATAATAAATACACTACAATACATAATAAATACACTACAACAACGGATCAACATTATATACATTATGTACAGCCCAGCAGTGGAGGCCGGCTGGGAAATTCTTGAAGAGCGTTTTTGCGCGTCATCCTCCAATTGCGCGCTGCCCCCGGAGCCAGGTTGTTAACCCTCACTACCGCGGTCTCATGGCGCAACGCTCAAGCCACTCGACCACCCCAGGGGGTACAAGTTGAACAACTTTTTGCACCTTATATGTTTGCGAGCTTGAAGCTGCTCATTGAGAAGAGAGTTATCATGGATTAAAGCAGCGTGTGATAAATTCTGGTGTGGAAGCTCTGTTGTGGATACTAATACATCTATTAAAAAGAATGGTAATGATGATAATGATAGACACAGTCGTTACCTATTACAAGGCAATGCGCGGGATGGAGGCACTATCCCATAGAATATGCCTCATTTAACGGTTAGGCACGAAGTTTTTTCGATTCATTTGTTTCTCTAAACATACTAGAGCAATAACGGGCGACCGCAGGATAGATTATATATATATTGCGTGCAGCAACTGAACACTTGTCGATATGAATGCAACTTTTCCCTGTATAAGTTCAGCTTAAAGCATAAATAACAATACAAGAGGAAATTGTAAACTTAGCACAACTGAGGTTATCTCATTGGAGTATTTATCTGGGGAGGGGGGGGGGGGAACTACGAATGGTAGGACTGCTATACCCTCGTTTATAGACTGCCCGGAAGCTTCGCGGTCCTGTTTCTTGTAGTTATAGGCTGTCCTGCAGCGCGGCTATTGCGTCGTACGTACGAGTAGAGCGAGCAGGGCAGAAGTTGCCGAGAAATAACGACAGATTCGTAAGGACTGAAGCATAGACAGGTGAATCTTGTTCCTGCGACATGATTTGTTTCTGTGTTTTCCGTTTTTGAAGCGTAAGAAAGAAGCGTCGACTGGTCAGACAGGCGGTAGAAATGCTCGGTCTTTAGTTTGTGGCTGAAAATTTACTTGCAATGTGTGCAAGTAGATGTGAAGAAGGCCGAGTAGATGTGTCGAATGACGTACAGAGAAGAGAATAAGTGGTTTGAGGCTTCCATCAACTGACTTGTTCAGCTTTGTATAGCTGCGGCCGCATGGGTCGTTTTGTTTGTCTCCTTTGTTTAATGTGTTACGTAAGATTGCGAAAGCTGAGGATGGTTTTGTTTGCTTCTCCGTCGTAATTCGAAATCTGGACCACCACTCGGAATACGAATCCTTGAGCTTGTCTGTGGGTGGCGTCGTTACCCAGGTTGCCTGCGTGCCTGGGACACAAACAAGCTGCTGTTATGAAAAATTTATGATACAGGATGGGTAAAAAAATAAAAAAAGGAAGGAAGTCCTGTACACCACCCTATCTGACGTGTGTTGTCGTTTTTCTGATTTCCCGTTCCAACCTCTTCCCTCAAACAGAAACTTAACAACACGTAATAAATACACTACAACAACGGATCAACACTATATACAATACGTACAGCCCAGCAGTGGAGGCCGGCTGGGAAATTCGTGTAGAGCGTTTTTGCGCGTCATCCCCCAATTGCGCGCTGCCCCCTCAGCCAGGTTGTTAATCCTCACTACCGCGGGCTCATGGCGCAACGCTCAAGCCACTCGACCACCCCAGGGGGTACAAGTTGAACAACCATTTGCACGTTATATGTTTGCGAGCTTGAAGCTGCTCATTGAGAAGAGAGTTATCATGGATTAAAGCAGCGTGTGATAAATTCCGGGGTGGAAGCTCTGTTGTGGATACTAATACATCTATTAGGAAAAACGGTAATGATGATAATGATAGACACAGTCGTTACCTGTTACAAGGCAATGCGCGGGATGGAGGCACTATCCGATAGAATATACCTCGTTTAACGGTTAGCACGAAGTTTTTCGATTCATTTGTTTCTCTAAACATACTAGGGCAATAACGGGCAACCACAGGATAGATTATATATATATTGCGTGCAGCAACTGAACACTTGTCGATATGAATGCAACTTTTCTCTGTATTAGTTCAGCTTGTAGCATAAATAACAATACAAGAGGAAATTGTAAACTTAGCATCACTGAGGTTATCTCATTGGAGTATTCATCTGGGGAGAAGGGGGGGAACACTCCGAATGGTAGGACTGATATACCCTCGTTTATAAACTGCCCGGAGGCTTCACGGTCCTGTTTCTTGTTGTTATAGGCTGTCCTGCAGCGTGGCTATTGCGTCGTACGTACGAGTAGAGCGAGCAGGGCAGAAGTTGCCGAGAAATAACGACAGATTCGTAAGGACTGAAACATAGACAGGTGAATCTTGTTCCTGCGACATGAGTTGCTTTCTGTGTTTTCCGTTTTTGAAGGGTAAGAAAGAAGCGTCGACTGGTCAGACAGGCGGTAGAAATGCTTGGTCTTTAGTTTGTGGCTGAAAATCTACTTGCAATGTGTGCAAGTAGATGTGAAGAACGCCGAGTAGATGTGTCGACAGACGTACACAGAAGAGAATAAGTGGTTTGAAGCCTCTGTCAACTGACTTGTTCAGCTTTGTGTAGCTGCGGCTGCATGAGTCGTTTTGTTTGTCTCCTTTGTTCAATGTGTTACGTAAGATTGAGAAAGCTGAGGATGGTTTTGTTTGCTTCTCCGTCGTAATTCGAAATCTGGACCACCACTCGGAATACGAATCCTTGAGCTTGTCTGTGGGTGGCGTCGTTACCCAGGTTGCCTGCGTGCCTGGGACACAAACAAGCTGCTGTTATGAAAAATTTATGATACAGGATGGGTAAAAAAATAAAAAAAGGAAGGAAGTCCTGTAGACCACCCTATCCGACGTGTGTTGTCGTTTTTCTGTTTTCCCGACCCAACCTCTTCCCTCAAAGAGAAACTTAACAACACATAATAAATACACTACAATACATAATAAATACACTACAACAACGGATCAACATTATATACATTATGTACAGCCCAGCAGTGGAGGCCGGCTGGGAAATTCTTGAAGAGCGTTTTTGCGCGTCATCCTCCAATTGCGCGCTGCCCCCGGAGCCAGGTTGTTAACCCTCACTACCGCGGTCTCATGGCGCAACGCTCAAGCCACTCGACCACCCCAGGGGGTACAAGTTGAACAACTTTTTGCACCTTATATGTTTGCGAGCTTGAAGCTGCTCATTGAGAAGAGAGTTATCATGGATTAAAGCAGCGTGTGATAAATTCTGGGGTGGAAGCTCTGTTGTGGATACTAATACATCTATTAAGAAGAATGGTAATGATGATAATGATAGACACAGTCGTTACCTGTTACAATAATTGCGCGGGATGGAGGCACTATCCGATAGAATACACCACATTTAACGGTTAGGCACGAAGTTATTTCAATTCATTTGTTTCTCTAAACATACAAGAGCAATAACGGGCGACAGCAGGATAGATTATATATATATTGCGTGCAGCAACTGAACACTTGTCGATATGAATGCAACTTTTCCCTGTATTAGTTCAGCTTGTAGCATAAATAACAATACAAGAGGAAATTGTAAACTTAGCACAACTGAGGTGTTCTGATTGGAGTATTCATCTGGGGAGGGGGGGGAGGACACTCCGAATGGTAGGACTGCTATGCCCTCGTTTATAGACTGCCCGGAGGCTTCGCGGTCCTGTTTCTTGTAGTTATAGGCTGTCCTGCAGCGCGGCTATTGCGTGGTACGTACGAGTAGAGCGAGCAGGGCAGAAGTTGGCGAGAAATAACGACACATTCGTAAGGACTGAAACATAGACAGGTGAATCTTGTTCCTGCGACATGAGTTGCTTTCTGTGTTTTCCGTTTTTGAAGAGTAAGAAAGATGCGTCGACTGGTCAGAAAGGTGGTAGTAATGCTCGGCCTTTAGTTTGTGGCTGAAAATCTACTTGCATTGTGTGCAAGTAGATGTGAAGAAGGCCGAGTAGATGTGTCGACAGACGTACAGAGAAGAGAATAAGTGGTTTGAAGCTTCTGTCAACTGACTTGTTCAGGTTTGTTTAGCTGCGGCTGCATGGGTCGTTTTGTTTGTCTCCTTTGTTCAATGTGTTACGTAAGATTGCGAAAGCTGACGATGGTTTTGTTTGCTTCTCCGTAGTGGTTCGAAGTCTGGACCACCACTCGGAATACGAGTCCTTGAGCTTGTCTGTGGGTGGCGTCGTTACCCAGGTTGCCTGTGTGCCTGGGACAAAAACAAGCTGCTGTTATGAAAAATTTTTGATACAGGACGGGTAAAAAAAGAAAAAGAAAGAAGGAAGTCCTCTACACCACCCTATCTGACGTGTGTTGTCGTTTTTCTGATTTCCCGTTCCAACCTCTTCCCTCAAACTGAAACTTAACAACACGTAATAAATACACTACAACAACGGATCAACACTATATACAATATGTACAGCCCAGCAGTGGAGGCCGGCTTGGAAATTCTTGTAGAGCGTTTTTGCGCGTCATCCTCCAATTGCGTGCTGCCCCCGGAGCCAGGTTGTTAACCCTCACTACCGCGGTCTCATGGCGCAACGCTCAAGCCACTCGACCACCCCAGGGGGTACAAGTTGAACAACTTTTTGCACCTTATATGTTTGCGAGCTTGAAGCTGCTCATTGAGAAGAAAGTTATCATGGAATAAAGCAGCGTGTGATAAATTCTGGAATGGAAGCTCTGTTGTGGATACTAATACATCTATTAAGAAGAATGGTAATGATGATAATGATAAACACAGTCGTTACCTGTTACAAGACAATGCGCGGGATGGAGGCACTACCCGATAGAATATACTTCATTGAACGGTTAGGCACGAAGTTTTTTCAATTCATTTGTTTCTCTAAACATACTAGAGCAATAACGGGCGACCGCAGGATAGATTATATATATATTGCGTGCAGCAACTGAACACTTGTCGATATGAATGCAACTTTTCCCTGTATTAGTTCAGCTTGTAGCATAAATAACAATACAAGAGGAAATTGTAAACTTAGCACAACTGAGGTTATCTCATTGGAGTATTAATCTGGGGAGGGGGGGGGAACACTCCGAATGGTAGGACTTCTATACCCTTGTTTATAGACCGCCCGGAGGCTTCGCGCTCCTGTTTCTTGTTATTATAGGCTGTCCTGCAGTGCGGCTATTGCGTAGTACGTACGAGTAGAGCGAGCAGGGCGGAAGGTGGTGAGAAATAACGACACATTCGTAAGGACTGAAACATAGACAGGTGAATCTTGTTCCTGCGACATGAGTTGCTTTCTGTGTTTTCCGTTTTTGAAGGGTAAGAAAGAAGCGTCGACTGGTCAGACAGGCGGTAGAAATGCTCCGTCTTTAGTTTGTGGCTGAAAATCTACTTGCAATGTGTGCAAGTAGATGTGAAGAAGGCCGAGTAGATGTGTCGACAGACGTACAGAAAAGAGATTACGTGGTTTGAAGCTTCTGTCAACTGACTTGTTCAGCTTTGTTTAGCTTCGGCTGCATGGGTCGTTTTGTTTGTCTCCTTTATTTAATGTGTTACGTAAGATTGCGAAAACTGAGGATGGTTTTCTTTGCTTCTCCGTCGTGGTTCGAAGTCTGGACGACCACTCGGAATACGAATCCTTGAGCTTGTCTGTGGGTGGCATCGTTACCCAGGTTGCCTGTGTGCCTGAGACACAAACAAGCTTCTGTGATGAAAAATTTATGATACAGGACGGGTAAAAAAAGAAAAAAAAAGAAGGAAGTCGTGTACCCCACCCTATCCGACGTGTGTTGTCGTTTTTCTGTTTTCTCGACCAACCTCTTCCCTCAAACAAAAACTTAACAACACATGATAAATACACTACAATACATAATATATACACTACAAAAACGGATCAACACTATATACAATATGTACAGCCCAGCAGTGGAGGCCGGCTGGGAAATTCGTGTAGAGCGTTTTTGCGCGTCATCCTCCAATTGCGCGCTGCCCCCGGAGCCAGGGTGTTAACCCTCACTACCGCGGTCTCATGGCGCAACGCTCAAGCCACTCGACCACCCCAGGGGGTACAAGTTGAACAACGTTTTGTGCCTTATATGTTTGCGAGTTGAAGCTGCTCATTGAGAAGAGAGTTATCATGGATCAAAGCAGCGTGTGATAAATTCTGGGGTGGAAGCTCTGTTGTGGATACTAATACATCTATTAAGAAGAACGGTAATGATGATAATGATAGACACAGTCGTTACCTATTACAGAGCAATGCGCGGGATGGAGGCACTATCCGATAGAATATACCTCGTTTAACGGTTAGGCACGAAGTTTTTCCGATTCATTTGTTTCTCTAAACACACTAGAGCAATAACGGGCGACCACAGGATAGATTATATATATATTGCGTGCAGCAACTGAACACTTGTCGATATGAATGCAACTTTTCCCTGTATTAGTTCAGCTTGTAGCATAAATAAAAATACAAGAGGAAATTGTAAACTTAGCACAACTGAGGTTATCTCATTGGAGTATTCATCTGGGGAGGGGGGAAGGGAACACTCCGAATGATAGGACTGCTATACCCTCGTTTATAGACTGCCAGGAGGTTTCGCGGTCCTGTTTCTTGTATTTATAGGCTGTCCTGAAGCGCGGCTATTGCGTCGTACGTACGAGTAGAGCGAGCAGGGCAGAAGTTGCCGAGAAATAACGACAGATTCCTAAGGACTGAAGCATAGACAGGTGAGTCTTGTTCCTGCGACATGAGTTGCTTTCTGTGTTTTCCGTTTTTGAAGGGTAAGAAAGAAGCGTCGACTGGTCAGACAGGCGGTAGAAATGCTCGGTCTTTAGTTTGTGGCTCAAAATCTACTTGCAATGTGTGCAAGTAAATGTGAAGAAGGCCGAGTAGATGTGTCGACAGACGTACAGAAAAGAGAATAAGTGGTTTGAAGCTTCTGTCAACTGACTTGTTCAGCTTTGTTTAGCTGTGGCTGCATGGGTCGTTTTGTTTGTCTCCTTTGTTTAATGTGTTACGTAAGATTGCGAAAGCTGAGGATGGTTTTGTTTGCTTCTCCGTCGTGGTTCGAAGTCTGGACCACCACTCGGAATACGAATCCTTGAGCTTGTCTTTGGGTGGCGTCGTTACCCAGGTTATGTGTGTGCCTGGGACACATAAAAGCTTCCGTGATGAAAAATTTATGATACAGGACGGGTAAAAAAAGAAAAAAAAGAAGGAAGTCATGTACACCACCCTATCTGACGTGTGTTGTCATTTTTCTGTTTTCCCGACCCAACCTCTTCCCTCAAACAGAAACTTAACAACGCATAATAAATACACTACAATACATAATAAATACACTACAACAACGGATCAACACTATATACAATATGTACAGCCCAGCAGTGGAGGCCGGCTGGGAAATTCTTGTAGAGCGTTTTTGCGCGTCATCCCCCAATTGCGCGCTGCCCCCGGAGTCAGGTTGTTAACCCTCACTACCGCGGTCTCATGGCGCAACGCTCAAGCCACTCGACCACCCCAGGGGGTACAAGTTGAACAACGTTTTGCACCTTATATGTTTGCGAGTTGAAGCTGCTCATTGAGAAGAGAGTTATCAAGGATCAAATCAGCGTGTGATAAATTCTGGGGTGGAAGCTCTGTTGTGGATACTAATACATCTATTAAGAAGAATGGTAATGATGATAATGATAGACACAGTCATTACCTGTTACAAGGCAATGCGCGGGATGGAGGCACTATCCGATTGAATTAACCTCATTTAACGGTTAGGCACGAAGTTTTTTCGATTCATTTGTTTCTCTAAACATACTAGGGCAATAACGGGCGACCACAGGATAGATTATATATATATTGCGTGCAGCAACTGAACACTTGTCGATATGAATGCAACTTTTCTCTGTATTAGTTCAGCTTGTAGCATAAATAACAATACAAGAGGAAATTGTAAACTTAGCATCACTGAGGTTATCTCATTGGAGTATTCATCTGGGGAGAAGGGGGGGAACACTCCGAATGGTAGGACTGCTATACCCTCGTTTATAAACTGCCCGGAGGCTTCACGGTCCTGTTTCTTGTTGTTATAGGCTGTCCTGCAGCGTGGCTATTGCGTCGTACGTACGAGTAGAGCGAGCAGGGCAGAAGTTGCCGAGAAATAACGACAGATTCGTAAGGACTGAAACATGGACAGGTGAATCTTGTTCCTGCGACATGAGTTGCTTTCTGTGTTTTCCGTTTTTGAAGGGTAAGAAAGAAGCGTCGACTGGTCAGACAGGCGGTAGAAATGCTTGGTCTTTAGTTTGTGGCTGAAAATCTACTTGCAATGTGTGCAAGTAGATGTGAAGAACGCCGAGTAGATGTGTCGACAGACGTACACAGAAGAGAATAAGTGGCTTGAAGCCTCTGTCAACTGACTTGTTCAGCTTTGTGTAGCTGCGGCTGCATGAGTCGTTTTGTTTGTCTCCTTTGTTCAATGTGTTACGTAAGATTGCGAAAGCTGAGGATGGTTTTGTTTGCTTCTCCGTAGTGGTTCGAAGTCTGGACCACAACTCGGAATACGAATCCTTGAGATTGTCTGTGGGTGGCGTCGTTACCCAGGTTGCCTGTGTGCCTGGGACACAAACACGCTGCTGTTATGAAAAATTTATGTTACAGGACGGGTAAAAAAAAGAAAAAAATGAAGGAAGTCCTCTACACCACCCTATCCGACGTGTGTTGTCGTTTTTCTGTTTTCCCGACCCAGCCCCTCTCCCTCAAACAGAAACTTAACAACACACAATAAATACACTACAATACATATTATATACACTACAACATCGGATCAACACTATATACAATATGTACAGCCCAGCAGTGGTGGCCGGCTGGGAAATTCGTGTAGAGCGTTTTTGCGCGTCATCCTCCAATTGCACGCTGCCCCCGGAGTCAGGTTGTTAACCCTCACTACCGCGGTCTCATGGCGCAACGCTCAAGCCACTCGACCACCCCAGGGGGTACAAGTTGAACAACGTTTTGCACCTTATATGTTTGCGAGTTGAAGCTGCTCATTGAGAAGAGAGTTATCAAGGATCAAAGCAGCGTGTGATAAATTCTGGGGTGGAAGCTCTGTTGTGGATACTAATACATCTATTAAGAAGAATGGTAATGATGATAATGATAGACACAGTCATTACCTGTTACAAGGCAATGCGCGGGATGGAGGCACTATCCGATTGAATTAACCTCATTTAACGGTTAGGCACGAAGTTTTTTCGATTCATTTGTTTCTCTAAACATACTAGAGCAATAACGGGCGACCGCAGGATATATTATATATATATTGCGTGCAGCAACTGAACACTTGTCGATATGAATGCAACTTTTCCTGAATTAGTTCAGCTTGTACCATAAATAACAATCCAAGAGGAAATTGTAAACTTACCACAACTGAGGTTATCTGATTGGAGTATTCATCTGGGGAGGGGGGGAAACACTCCGAATGGTAGGACTGCTATACCCTCGTTTATAAACTGCCCGGAGGCTTCACGGTCCTGTTTCTTGTTGTTATAGGCTGCCCTGCAGCGCGGCTATTGCGTCGTACGTACGAGTAGAGCGAGCAGGGCAGAAGTTGCCGAGAAATAACGACAGATTCGTTAGGACTGAAGCATAGACAGGTGAATCTTGTTCCTGCGACATGAGTTGCTTTCTGTGTTTTCCGTTTTTCAAGGGTAAGAAAGAAGCGTCGACTGGTCAGACAGGCGGTAGAAATGCTCGGTCTCTAGTTTGTGGCTGGAAATCTACTTGCAATGTGTGCAAGTAGATGTGAAGAAGGCCGAGTAGATGTGTCGACAGACGAACAGAGAAGAGAATAAGTGGTTTGAAGCTTCTGTCAACTGACTTGTTCAGCTTTGTTTAGCTGCGGCTGCATGGGTCGTTTTGTTTGTCTCCTTTATTTAATGTGTTACGTAAGTTTGCGAAAACTGAGGATGGTTTTGTTTGCTTCTCCGTCGTGGTTCGAAGTCTGGACCACCACTCGGAATACGAATCCTTGAGCTTGTCTGTGGGTGGCGTCGTTACCCAGGTTGCCTGTGTGCCTGAGACACAAACAAGCTTCTGTGATGAAAAGTTTATGATACAGGACGGGTAAAAAAAAGAAAAAAAAAGAAGGAAGTCCTGTACACCACCCTATCCGACGTGTGTTGTCGTTTTTCTGTTTTCCCGAACCAACCTCTTCCCTCAAACAGAAACTTAACAACACATAATAAATACACTACAATACATAATAAATACACTACAACAACGGATCTATGCTATATACAATATGTACAGCCCAGCAGTGGAGGCCGGCTGGGAAATTCTTGTGGAGCGTTTTTGCGCGTCATCCTCCAAGTGCGCGCTGCCCCCGGAGCCAAGTTGTTAACCCTCACTACCGCGGTCTGATGGCGCAACGATCAAGCCACTCGACCACCCCAGGGGGTACAAGTTGAACAACTTTTTGCACCTTATATGTTTGCGAGCTGGAAGCTGCTCATTGAGAAGAGAGTTATCATGGATTAAAGCAGCGTGTGATAAATTCTGGGGTGGAAGCTCTGTTGTGGATACTAATACATCTATTAAGAAGAGTGGTAATGATGATAATGATAGACACAGTCGTTACCTGTTACAAAGCAATGCGCGGGATGGAGGCACTATCCGATAGAATATACCTCATTTAATGGTTAGCACGAAGTTTTTTCGATTCATTTGTTTGTTAAACATACTAGAGCAATAACGGGCGATCGCAGGATAGATTATATATATATTGCTTGCAGCAACTGAACACTTGTCGACATGAATGCAACTTTTCCCTGTATTAGTTCAGCTTGTAGCATAAATAACAATACAAGAGGAAATTGTAAACTTAGCACAACTCAGGTTATCTCATTGGAGTATTCATCTGGAAAGGGGGGGGGAACACTCCGAATGGTAGGACTGCTATACCCTTGTTTATAGACCGCCCGGAGCCTTCGCGGTCCTGCTTCTGGTAGTTATAGGCTGTCCTGCAGCATGGCTATTGCGTCGTACGTACGAGTAGAGCGAGCAGGGAACAAGTTGCCAAGAAATAACGACAGATTCGTAAGGACTGAAGCATAGACAAGTGAATCTTGTTCCTGCGAAATGAGTTGCTTTCTGAGTTTTCCGTTTTTGAAGGGTAAGAAAGAAGAGTCCACTGGTCAGACAGGCGGTAGAAATGCTCGGTCTTTAGTTTGTGGCTGAAAATCTACTTGCAATGTGTGCAAGTAGATGTGAAGAAGGCCGAGTAGATGTGTTGATAGACGTACAGAGAAGAGAATAAGTGGTTTGAAGCTTCTGTCAACTGACTTGTTCAGCTTTGTTTAGCTGCGGCTGCATGGGTCGTTTTGTTTGTCTCCTTTGTTTAATGTGTTGCGTAAGATTGCGAAAGCTGAGGATGGTTTTGTTTGCTTCTCCGTCGTGGTTCGAAGTCTGGACCACCACCCGGAATACGAATCCTTGAGCTTGTCTGTGGGTGGCGTCGTTACCCAGGTTGTCTGTGTGCCTGGGACACAAACAAGCTGCTGTTATGATAACTTTATGATACAGGACCGGTAAAAAAAATAAAAAAAAGAAGGAAGCCCGGTACACCACCCTATCCGACGTGTGTTGTCGTTTTTCTGTTTTCCCGACCCAACCTCTTTCCTCAAACAGAAACTCAACAACTCATAATAAATACACTAGAATACATAATAGATACACTACAACAACGGATCAATACTATATACGATATGTACAGCCCAGCAGTGGAGGCCGGCTGGGAAATTCTTGTAGAGCGTTTTTGCGCGTCATCCTCCAAGTGCGTGCTGCGCCCGGAG